>NC_092640.1:50258246-50894260 GCF_039555335.1 Amphiura filiformis
ACATAGTTTACTTGTCACCAATGCGCTATAATTGTTGAGAATAATGCAAAAAATAGGCACAAAATTGGCCAGGGGTATAGTACCCCCTTAAGATAACCATGCGCAATTTCAATATCCTGGCATGTGCAAAGATGTGACGATGGAGGTAGAACATTTTGAATGACCCCCATATACACTCTGCTTCCAGAAAAGGTTCTTTTACTTTTGGAGAACCATTAAAGGTTCTCTAAAGAAATAAAACGGTTTTGTATCACATTTTGGGGCAATTTTTGACTTATTTGAAACCATTTTTGGATCTTTTTAGAACCTCTATTTAAATGGTTCACCTCAGAGGACAACTTAAGAACGATTTAGAACCTTTATTTCTTAGAGTATACAGGAAATTTAAAATGGTGAGTGACATTTTGTTCTTTCAGCAAGGAGCATTGTAACCCATATCAGTGTGCCTGGGAGAACTGGTATTATGTGTGCCCTGAGAACCTACATAGAGTCAAATTTTCTCATGGATTCGTTGTTTAAAAGAATAAAGCAAATTGGTGGTCAGTCTGCGGTCGAGTTGTGGTTGGCATTAATATTACGCTTCCAGCATTTACATGATGTAAATGCGGATATGCTTTTGTATGCAAGGATCATGTAGCTGCGGATAAGTAATGTGAATCTTGTATACAAATAGGTGTGTTTCCTATGTGTAGTGAAACATGACAAATATTTGAAAAACACCCGAAAAACAAAAGGCCTTTTTGTTGCACATTTAACCATTTAATACATGTTTAGTAGTGACATGATGGTATGCACGGAAACAGAAACATACGTGTAATGACAAATCTAGTCAGATTCATAATTATTATTAGAACAAATTAATGTGTAAGCAAAATTTAGATTCAACTAGTCTAAAGCGCTCCACAGACTCCGAGTATTAGACGTACAATATTGTATGTACAACGTATCTACGTTATTTAATCTATTGCCATTCTATTTCTAGTAATGTTTAAGTTCTAACGAATGTTTGATGACGTAAAATCGATAATATGTTACGTACTATATCTGGTAGAAATATATTATCGATTTTACGTCATCAAACGTTCGTTAGAACATAAACATTACTGGAAATAGAATGGCAATAGATTAAATACTGTAACTAATGTACATATTGTACATACAATATTGTACGTCTAATAAAAAGTATGTATATACTGCTTAAGTATAGTATAGATCCATGCACATGCTCTACCATGAAGAACGGAATCAATATAGATTTAAAGAGATATTTAAGAAATTACAAGATCCATATAAGCCCCCATACTAATTGTTTGTAATTCGGGGGTTGGTCTCTCAAAAGCTCTATTTTATGGAAAATCAATGCATGATGGGAAAGTCCCTTCAGCTACTGTGAAGAAAAACGGCCTCCTCTATTTCCTCGAGTACTGTTGCTTGGAAAAACTTAACAATGCTCATTAGGCCTACATCGAAGAAAAAAATTGTCAGGGGACCCTGGGAGGAAAAATCTCATTTGTGCACCTTTCCTGCTACCTATTTGAAAATTACGTAACACTGGCAAAGCATTCAATGTAATGACAGGGGACAAAACCTATACATAATTGTTAAAAATGATGTTTTTTTATATTGTTAGTTCTGGCCCCTGCAAAATTAAAATACTATCAAAATGTGACCTTTTGTTCATGTTTTGCCAAAACGTAACAGAAAATGCACATAGGAGTAGGCCTATTTTTTCCTGTCCAGGGACGTGAATGTGTTAACTTCATATTGCATCATTAGGCCTAGGCTATATTACTTTGTAAGAACTAAATTAAAGCGAAAAATTAACAGCAAAAATCACTGGTTTCATAGAAGTGCTTTGCGAGTTTTTTTGTAAAAAAAAAAAAAAAATAAATAAATAAATAAATAAATAAAAATTAAAAGGCCGTTTAAAACAGTTGCAAAATACGAGTTTAATAACATTATGAAGTATTAACATTATTTGATTGACAACCTTCTAGCATAGGTTTAAATTAATGTTCATTAATGCATGCACGATGAATTATGCAAGAAATTTAGGTCTAAAACTAAAAAGTAAAAGCTTACCATACTTCTTTGTCTCAAGGCCATGCCTGTTTTATAAAACGCTTGCAAAAATGACGAGATAAATAATAATATTAACATGTTTTATAGGCACGGGTAAAACATGTAAAATGCATACACAATGATTTTTTGGTGATAGGGGGGGGAAGTTTTTTGCTCAGTTAGTTTTGTTGTTGTTTTTTCCTTTTTTTTTTCTCAGCTCAAAAACTTCCAGCCCCCTGGAAGTCAAACGATGCTAAAACGTTTACATCATTAAAGATAATACATAAATAAATAAATAAATAAATAAATAAATAAATAAATAAATAAGTAAATAAATAAATAAATAAATAAATAAATAAATAAATAAATAAATAAATAAATAAATAAATAAATAAATAAATAAATAAACATATAAATAAATAAAGAAAGAAAGAAAGAAAGAAAGAAAGAAAGAAAAGAGAGAAAGAAAGAAAGAAAGAAAGAAAGAAAGAGAGAGAAAGAAAGAAAGAAAGAAAGAAAGAAAGAAAGAAAGAAAGAAAGAAAGAAAAGAAAAAGAAAAAAAACGAAAAAAAAGAAAGAAAGAAAGAAAGAAAGAAAGAAGAAAGATAGAAAGAAAGAAAGAAAGAAAGAAAAGAGAAAGAAAAAAGAGAGAAAGAAAGAAAGAAGAACGGAAGGAAGGAAGGAAGAAGGAAGGAAGGAAGGAAGGTAATAGTTTCATACAGACCTTCGTACCTATATATCTATGCATTTTATAAGCATTTTTTAAGTCTGTTAATTATTTATCACGTTTTTGCAAACCATTTTATATAATATACATATATTGTGGCCTTCAGATAAAGAAGTATGATATACTATACATAATTATATTGTGGCCTTCAGATAAAGAAGTATGCTGATCTCCTTTAAATATCTTACATAATTCCAGAGAAGATGATCCATCTTTATGAAAGTTATACGAAACTAAAGTCACCACGGATCAATGGGCTTATATATACATGTATATTCCAGTTGAAATCCATACACCTCCTATAAAGCAGTATTCAGACTTTTTATTGTACGTAAAATATTGTATGTAACATATCTGCGTTGTTTAATCTATTGCCATTCTATTTCCAGTAATGTTTAAGTTCTAACGAATGTTTGATGACGTAAAATCGATAATATATTTCTACTAGATATTATATATAACATATTATCGATTTGTCGTCATCAAACATTCGTTAGAACTTAAACATTACTGGAAATAGAATGGCAATATATTAAATAACGTAGATATGTTACATAAAATATTGTACGTCTAATAAAAAGTCATTTTTCCATAGTGTTGGAATAACTAATTTTTCAGAATACGATTTATTCGCTTGATTTGTTATTGTCAGGAGCTATAAAGAATCTTTATAGCTTCGACAATAACTTCGACAAATCAAGCGGAATAAATCGTATTCCTGAAAATGAGTTTAAATATTTATTCAAGGTCTCTGAAGAAAGTAAGCCTAAATATTAGAAAAAAATAAGATGCCATTCTTTGATCTTTTTTAATGCTTACATAATGAAAAATATCCGTTTATGCAGAGAATTGCATCACGCGTCTTCTTTGGTTTATGTAAGCACCTGTCTATACCCAAAAAAAAAACTTGCCTGAGTGCCAGTCACAATGGTCTAAAATGGATATTTCACTAACAAAGTAACATTATCATTTATTATGAACAAGAATCAGAGCAAGAATGTTCCCGTCTCAATAAGTGAGATCAGTGTTTCTGTATTATTTAGATAAAACGTATTCATCCCTATGGAAGACATGAATTAATGCCATGTCTTCCATAGGGAGAGGGTGTATGTGTGTGTGTGTGGGGGGGTATATGGTTTTCATCTGGAATAGCCTTATCATTACATGTAACTTAAATGTCAAAAATAAAATAAAAATACACACTGGTAACAAAGTTATGTATTATTATAGGGCAAGGAATCAATTACTTCACTGAAATTTTAGTGATTTAAGACAAGTGGTTCATTATAAATGTTAAGAAATGTGGTACATTCTAGTGGTGCCTATTTACTTATCATAAATAACGTACCGCTTGTCTTGAGTCACTGAAATTCCAGTGTAGTAACTTGATTCCTTGCCCCTATAATATACATAACTTTTTACCAGTGTGTTACTATTTTTTGAGAAAAATGCAAACATATTCACAAATGTATCAAGGGGTGTAGTACCACCTTAAATCAAAATAATCTATCATATGAGCCAACACAGGAAGCACGTGCACTTTTTTTTTATCAACAAGACAGCAATCGCAGTTTGTATTTTGTACCTGCAAGTCCCCAAGTAAACAGTGAATTTTAACCATGCACTCGCAAATGCACTCTACATTGTTACATACATCATTTAAAAGGAAATACAAGCTCACTTACCGTGTCCAATCTTTCTTGCTGTTTGTCACTTAAGTCTCCCAGTTGCCCGCTCATGTCGCTTTAACATAAAAAAAAAATATTCCTGTAACTCCACTTATATTTTTATGTGTCCACGTACAAATATCCCACAGTTTATTCGTAGCATTAATCACCGATTGTTGATGCCATAAACTTCACGTTGTATAAGTAATGCACTCTGTCATAGGTTGTCGAAGTTATTGAATTTATACCAATACGTTACGACATGGTAGTAAATACACCCCGGGCAAAATGAATTTTTGACAACAACAAAATCGACCAAAAATATCGAGTGCAAACCAAGTCAGTCATGCATAATATATTTTTGTATTGTACTGTATTGTATTGGATTGTGGAGCTACTGTGTTACGTATGGGCGCCACCACACTTTTAATCGGTTTGTAGAAGACCAACTCTGTAGTGTTCATGGTATTGGTGGCTCTGTTCGCTTGATACCACACAATAATTATAAGTACATGTTCAGCAAGGTATATGTTGCCAAAAGATTCGTTTAACATAATAAAATTAAAAATCTTGCAAATATCCTTTACATAGATTTATAATAAAGGGATGAAATGCTGTATTTAATATATTATTTTTATCAGTTACAAAGCAGAAAAAAAAAAAAAGAGCTTAAAATAGACAGAAACCTTATAGACTAATATTATATATATTTTCAAATAACAAAGTTAAGATTTGGATGGAAATACAATCACTGTTAGTTATTTAAAGGTAGGCCTATATTCAGTGATTTGCTCATTCGGGCCTGTAAAAATCATCAGAATTCAGGTTTTGGTACCTTTGTCATTGCAGATGTGCTGGCATAGCCTGCTAGTGCTAGTCATGCTAGTGATCCAGCCGAAAGCCACGTATTTAGACAAAAAAAAGGCATTTGAATTAATCTGTGATAGAATATAAACTGGCTACATGCATTTGAAAGGAACTACTATTGTTTTCTTCATTTTTTATTGCCAAATTTTTCATTTCAAAAATACCAAATTCATTCATTCATTCATTCATTCATGTGTTTTATTGTCATATTCCATATACAAGACATATAAGATCCATCAATGGCATACAAACTTCAATATAATACAATATAACTTCAAGCAATAATTAAACAATGTAATCAAGAAAATGCACACCATGCATGATATAACGGACCAATATGATCAATACAGTAATAAAATGCTAGCAAAACTTAGACAATATGGCAAATTGAATGAATTATCCTTTACTTTTATGCAACATTTATAAACAATTTTAATTATTGCGCTGGGATCACTGAATGTGTTTTGAATGTGGAATTAAACGCATGCTTTGACGTTATTATCAATATCATGGTGATCTTTTGACTCTTAACCGATTGATCAATGTCCATGAACACAGATAACCCAACATTGTTTTGTTGTCTATAATTAATATCCTATAGTTCCCTGTATTTGTCTTTCTCTTGTGTCCCGCCAATGGACCAAATGTAACCGAGGATCACCGTTAGCCTACATTTCGACGTTAGGTGGATTCCCTTCATTATTTCAAATAATTCATGCAGTGTTCCTAGATTTGCCCATAATTGGTGCTACTTCTGATAATAATTTGTCTTGTGTAATCAATGCTCACAACTGTAACATGTTTAAGGTAACCATTTGGGGACTTTGGACGCGACGGTAAACTGTTTCAGCAACACTGATACATATTTTGATGTTGGTAAACGGTTTTAATAACAATAAACAACAACTATTGTAGGCTCGTCGGGCAATAGAAGAGAGAAGAAAAGCTGCGGTGGTCATTGATATTATTACGTCTTATTCAATCAAATTCCCTAACTTATGTAAGTACCATCAACTAAAGGCTGCACAAAAAGTAACTCAGCTGTTATAAATACGCCTATAGATTCAGAACTAATCATTGTTTTCACAATATTTCAACATAAAAAGAAGGATGATTTATTTACACGCATTTTGATACCCCATTTGTCCAATTTTGTTCAATATTGACAATACAGCAGTGTTTTGAAAGAAAAATACCCCAATTTAAAAGTTGCAGTTATTTGTATTGATTTGAAGTAAGCGCGATTGGCGGGCTTTACGTGTTACAGTGCTGGCATTATAACCATTGATCGCTGTGAACTGCAACTTTTAAATTTGGGTATTTTTCTGATAAAAGCAATACTGTGTTGTTAATATTGAACGACATTTGACGAATGGGGTATCAAAATGCGTGTAAATAAATCATCCTTCTCTTTATGTTGAAATATTGTGAAAACAATTAATAGTGAATCTATAGGCGTATTTATAACAGCTGAGTTACTTTTGTGCAGACTTTATATAGTTTTAGTATAATGCTTCACTGAGAGACGTACAGACCGTGGTGGTGGGGCAGGGTCCATTCCGGCTCGAAATTGACCAACGGTATGTGCATTTTCCTTTCGCTGGGTTATAAGTATATACATGTAGTTGAAATGCATATTCAACTTACATTCTCTTCATCCCCGCCCCTATTTTTTTTTTCAATGTTGGGAGACTATATTTTTTTAAAATAAATTTACAACTCCATAATTCCTGTTCAAACGTTAAAACTTTATTTTTATACGTTTTGTTACAGACCATGGGGAAAAGAGGAGGCGGTAGTGGTGCACAGTATAACATAACTGTAAATTTCCAGGTAAAATAATCTGTACATGCTTGCAATAAGTCTTGTTGATTTGACAAGATTCCAATTAAACTAAAATCTCACGAGATTTGCCCTAGAAAATGTGACTAGGAAATCGAATGTGACCTTATTATTACTTGGAATGTAGTCATATGCCTACATGTCATCCATGTCATATCGACTTGACCTTTTCAGAGGTGTTGCCGTTTTGAAACGTGCATCAAATATGGTTAAAAATGGTTACATTTACCCAGAGGATGATTTAAGGAAGCCCCATCATGCACTGCAAAAGTGCTAACACTAAGAGTTTCATATGCCACTTTACTTTTCAAATCCCATTGAATTATATGCAAAAGATGGTTTTAAATTGTTTGTGTGTCATTATTACTTGGTCGATTTCAGAACAAAAGTGATGTGTGTTTAAAGGATAATTCACACCTTCTGTAGATAACATTAATGTGAAATCGACCAGCATATTCACAGCGTTTTTAATGTGAATATAACTTTACAAATTCAAATTTAACCATGCACTTCTATGCAGAATAGCAAAGCAGTGGTGTCATGTTACTCACACTGCTCAACTGCTGCACAGTTAACCCAGTGGGGTGAAGGCATTACTTAAATCATCCTCTGCATTATGATTTTACCTAGCGCTTAATAATCGCTATCCCGCAAATTAATCGTATTACCGTTACACCATTTTGTTTGTTTTGAAGATCTATGTTTAAACTACGTTAACGTATATTTTACTGTATACAATATTGTATTTACCGGTAAGTTACTGGCAGCTGAAATTCCGGTATTTTACGTTAATCCTATTTTTTTCTAACAGATTGGGTCACATTCCTCAAATTCAGGCCGAGGACGAGCTGGAAAAGCTGGACAATCTAGAACCACCAAACCCAAAGCCACCAATAGTAAAGCTGGGCGAATAGTGAAAACTAATCATCGTAAAGGCGCTGCATTCGAGAAGAAGGTTGTTGCTGCTTTCAAACGTTCTAAAATAATCAAAACCAGCAGTGTCAAGACACAAGTTTGTACCAAAAATAAAGGACGCGCTGATTGTGTAGCTCGCACCACTTGTGGCAGTAAAGTAGTAATTGAGGCGAAGAATTACCGCGGTAATCCATTGACGAAAAGCAACGTGAAGCAGGTTAAAGGATATGCGAAAGCTCTCAATGCCAGACCAGTGATTGTTGCATCTAAAACCACAAAGGTTCCGACCAGCGTGAAGAAGTTTGCCAAACATGGCAATGTCCCTATTTTGAAAATGTAACACAAAATTAACATTTCATTTTACCCAATCCCATGGACACTGACTCAATGTGGTAAACTATAGGTTTTTTTTTTCTGTAAGCAACATACGGAAATGACGGCATGACACTAAACATTTGTGTAGTGATGTTAATTAATACTAATCCAGAAAATCTGGACAAATGAACACTGAAACGTACACTCTTTCCAAAAGGGTTCTAAGTTCTGCCCTCTATACGCCTATGGAACCCTCAAAAGGTCTAAAGGTCATAAATGGTTCAACAAAGGATTTGCACAGTCTAGTATTTTTGTAGGACCTGAAAGCACATCAGACACACTAAACTGCATTCTGAATACGAGGAATGTCCTATATGTGATGCGATCAAGCAAAATCAGTCGGAACTCGGAGATATTAATTTTTTAGTTTTTTATAGGAAAGTAACAAACATTTATAAAGCTGGATTTTGCAGAAAACCACATTGAAATTGAACAACCAGTTGCAAAGATATGAGCAATTAAAGAGTTTCCAAAACAAGAGGAAACAAAGGAAATATTTCCTTTGTTAGGCTTTATCTCAAAATCAATATTTCTGAGTTCCGACTGATTCTGCTTGATCGCATCACATATGACAGTATATAATATCAAATGATTTTGATTTTTAGAAATTCGCGATATAGGCCTAATACAAATTGCAAGTCGTTAAAAATTATATTTTTAATACTAATAATAACCATAAGAAAGAACTAGGAAGTCTAACTGCTAAAATAACCAATCGATCAATATAATGGTGAACTTTTGACTCTTAACCGATTGCAACGGTTGTCCACGATCACAGATTACACCACCGTACGCCATGCATAACTTCGGCGAACCGAATTTCTGTAGTCCATCTAGAAAGTACCCACTACATATCACAACAACGCCTGATGGAGTAGATGGTCATGTTAACGGCCTTTTGGAGATACGCGTGGGCTATTAAGACCCCCTTTCAGCATCGCTGTCACCCAAAGACCCTATATTGGTTTACGAACACCGTGGTGCTCTGTCACCTGAAGACCCTTACTTTTCCATTTGATCTGTCACCCAAACACCCTTATGTTTCAACTTGAACAGCAACTTTCAATTATTACCGATTTTGTTACTTATTTTGATACAAAAAAATATGAAGCCACTTTAGAACTAGAAATTCAATGTTCGAGGTTTCTGTGGCGCTGTTTCGGCTCTCACCCAAAGGTTCCATTTAAAAAAGGTCATGTTCTCACCCAATGACCCGTGTTTTTTTTTACATTTTGCTCTCACCGAATGCCAAGAATCATGCTTCCACCCAATGACCCCATATTTTGTTACATTTTGCTCTCGCCGAATGTCCCTTAAGGGACCTGCAATAATTCTATTATTATTATTAAACATCTTCTCAGTCTCCATTTTCACTATGTTTAAAAATAAATTGGCGTATTTAAATAAAAATAAATACTCTGCCTTCAATAAGGCGTTGGACATCTCGAAACGTTATATATTTATGATGTACAGTTAATATTCACCATGTTCATAATCATATATTCCTCTTAGCCTTCTCCATAGTCCACTTGCCCATTGTGCATGTTCTGGCTATTGCATTTAAGCTTAAAAGCACAATTGATAGATTTTCACATCTGATCTTTAGTTCAGTCACCGTACTCCGTCTGTTTGTTAGCTCCCTAGACTTCTCCGTAGTCCACTTGCCCATTGTGCATATTCTGGCTGTTGCATTTAAGCTTAAAACTCTGATTTAATTAATTTGTGCACAATTGATAGATTTTCACATCTGATCTTTAGTTCAGTCACCGCACTCCCTCTGTTTGTTAGCTTCCCAAGTGGACTACTGATTTAGACTTGCGGTTAACATTTTTAACACGGGTCTCTATGGAGAGTTAGGCCAATTTCTGGCCTAACTAAAATTGGTCATGATGTAATGTATCTTTAAATGAATCTGCCTTGTGATTGTTCGCCCAGATCTCGTTATTGTTTTTAAAAATCCTCCGGGCACGTGCCATTACCATTAACTATACATGGTACACAACTATTTATGGAATGCAGCGCTTTTGTACTGGCGCGAAAGTTGGTGGATGAATGTACGCATCTAGCGCGTATTGTACCACCATCCTTAGTGCTTGTGGTTAGATTTGATTGATAAACAAGTATGATTGACAGTGTGTTTTAGAGAACGAAGTCCCGAGGCAAAGTTCTGCTTAAAAGTCAAAGTACATAGTCGAATGTTTTAATCGGTCCTTCGCGAATAAACTTGTACATTCCAAAATCAGAATTGTTCAGTATTAAAGTGAGTCATTATTCAAGATATGTTGCATTCAGTAACATAAGTATACTTACTTTTACTGTCACTAATTATATAAAATCTTTATGACCATTTTACTATTAATTATAATACACATCAGTATAGTTTTGAACTCCAACAGGATGCGTTCATCATGATTAATAATAACATATTTTTATTTAAACCAAAATTCGATGGCATAGTCTATATTCCTCTATAAGTCGGATGATGCAGTGTTTACCCCAATTATTTGATTGAAAACTCTCCTATTTGGCTATTTAGTAATCGGGGTTCCTCAGCCTTTGCGTTGAATTAGTGTTATTTCATTTTATTGTAACAACACTTGTACTTGAACTTGTCAGCGTGGCGCACTGCGGTGTAATCACTGATAACCCGACCTAGCTATAACAGTTCCCTGTTTTTGTCTTTTCAGGTGTGCCGGCAATTGTTTGTTTGTTTATTTCTTCTTTATACTGGGTCCATATTCAGGGGAAAATTTAAGTATTCCCCTGTTCTTCCATATGGCCCAGTTATTTATTACATACAAAAATGTGACACGATCTGGTCCATGGGGGCCAAAGGCGGCAAATTTGAAATTGAGATAAAGGCAAAAATATGGAGTAAAAAACAATAAAATACATAAGAAAATATACATAAAAAAACTTCATAACTTTAGAACCAAGTATGCTAGACCTTTGGTGTTTTCAGTAAATGGTAGCCTATTGTATGCATAATGTAATAATTACAGTAACTCAATTTCCAAAAATGCCTCCTTTGGCCCCCATGGACCAGATCGTGTCACAAATACAAATAAATAATTACAAAACACTTAAAATAATTTACTAAACTTAAATTACGTGAATTACCAAAATTAATTGGGTACAACAATAATATTAAAAGATAGGTAAAAAATAATACATAGCACACACTATATTGCATTAATTAGACTACATTTTCAAATACATTGACAACATTAATATTATTATTATTTCAATTTAAATTTTAAAAAAATTATGCCAGCATAATAATTTAAAATCAGGATTTCAAAATACAACAAACTACATTCAAATAATCAAAGGAAATGGATAAAAACTTAGTGGATAGGAGAGAACACAATAATCAAACAGCAAATAGAAAAATCAATAAAAATTTAAACAAAAGAAATTTGGCAAAAGTTGATCCTGTAACAATCATTGCAATGCCTATTATCTCATCAAAACAGCCTAAAATTTTTAAACCAATGTTTGGTGGCAAGAGAAATTAATAGACCTACTATTTTGGATAGAATCTTGATTTAAAAACATCAATACTGGTTGGTAACGGAGAAATGATTGAATTGTGGAGTTGATTCCAAGCAAGAGCCCCCTATATTGAAATGAGCGCCTGCCATATTCAAGAAAATGCCTAATGGGTCTAATTTTCCCGTGAGCACTCGAGCGAGTATTGAGAGTGTGTGAATTCCCTACAAGTGAAAAATGATTGCACAAAGCATTTGGGACCAGCCCAGAAAGACATTTAAAAACAGCAAGATTGAGATGGTAATTTCTGCGCTTTTTAAAAGTTTCCCACCCCATCTTTTTACGAAGATACTCATTACTTGTGCGAATTGGTTTCCTTAGAATAGCCCTGGCTGATCTTGTTTGGAGGCGCTCTATTCTGTCACATAAATGCTTGCTGCAGTTGCCCCATACAATATCACAGTAATCAATTCTTGGCAATGGGCCAATTTTGATGGAGGATTACCGTTGGTTTACATTTCGACATAAGGTGGATTCCCTTGATCATTTCAAATAATTCATGCAGTGTTTCTAGGTTTACCCATATTCTATGCTACTTCTTATATTAATTTGTCTCGTGTATATCAATGTTTTTACCCAAAGAAATCAATGTTCAACTGTTCAAGATAAAAATAGGGTACTTTGGACGTAGCGATAAGCACTTTTGGCAACACTGATAAAATGAAAATTGGCGGGTTTCGGTTATAATCACAATCAACTACATTATTGCTTTGACATGATATGCAGCCGATAGAAGACAGTACACCTGACAGTAGAATTACTGCAGTGTTCATTGATTCTATACCGTATTTTTCAACAAAACATCTTATCTTACGTAAGTATTTGTGCCATTTAAAACGCATTTTCGCCGTCGCGATTGTCGATTGCCGGTATACAACTAAATTATGAAAAAGCTTGTCTGGTTTCGTCCTCTTGGCGCTTTATCGCCGCGAAATATTGTTGTAATACACATGCATACTATAACTTTGCGGATGCTTATCCAAAGGTTAACCGAATTATATTGTGCTGCCATCAACTTTGCAGCGGTTGGTTACCAGGTGCTAGCGGTATTCACGGGGCCAATTTTTCTCAGCATTCTCAAAATCACGTATAGGCCGGCTACTCTTTACTACGAGGTGCCTAACGTCTTCTGATTTTACTAAATAGATGCATTAGCAGAATCGTAGAAAAAAAAATTCAAACATTTTTGCTTGACAAATCCAAACAAAACCTGAGTACTCTCGAGTTTCTCTCGATCACGTATATGATGCACTCGGCTGAAAACAAAAACGTCGTCACATTCGGAGAGAAGTTTGGCTGGAAAAGCAGTAGGCCAAGTCAATGAGATCAAACCATCAGCCCTGCTGGCGAAAGCTTAAGTCTTGGGTAATCAGATTGAATGGAATTGTCAAGCAAAAATGTTTGAATTATTTTATCTACACTCGTGCAAATGTATATTAAACTGCAATTGAACAGTTGATAAGAAACACGAACCTGATTCATAGGTCTTCTATATTAAGCATGATAAAAACCCTTTACTGTCGTATCGACTGACAAGATAGACCTACTGACTACCCAGCAAACACAAAACGTTTTCGACATCATTCGCAAAAGGTTATAAAAGGTTGTCAGAAAACGTTAAATGTCGGGTTATATAAAGGGTATATTAAGAGTATAAAACGTTTTCATAACCTTAAAAGGACATTTTTTGATGATCTACTGCTCAGCAAACAAAAACGTTTTACAGAAAACGTTTAAATGTCGGATTATATAAAGGGTATAAAAACGTTTTAATAACATTCCAAATACATTCTTGAAAACTTGATACAAAACATTCTAAACAGAATGTTATTTTGGGGTTGAAAAAATATTTTGCGAAAAATGTTTGCCCAAAATATTTTCAATAACGTTTTAAAGACGTTTTCATGACCTTTACATAACCCGACATTTTATATAACCCGACAAAAAAAAAAAAAAAAACATTTTAAGAATATTTCTGTGTTTGCTGGGTTCAAATATTTTAACATAATGTTATTTAAGTATTGACACAATATTTGGCAAAAATGTTTGCAAAAATAGTTTACAATAACATTTTTGAAAACATTTCAAAATATTGCTGTAGTGTGTTTTCATAAAAAAAACGTTTTAAAACGTTATCATGACCTTTATATAACCCGACATTTTAATGTTATTAAAACATTTTTACCTAAACCCAAACCCAAAAACCCAAACTTATTTAAAACGTTTTAAAAACGTTTTTGTGTTTGCTGGGGACTACATCCTCTCAATAGACATATAATATCTTAGCTCATCGGGTGCCAGCTGGACCCTGGTGATAACGATTTCGTAATGTAGTTAAAGTTCATAAACAGGCTTCTGGATCAAAATTCTATGCATTTTATTTTACAGACCATGGCGAGAAGAAGAGGTGGTGGTGGTAGGTCCCGTACTTCAGGTCATCACCGACGATCCGGATCGCATTCTAAACGAACTGGGCACTCAAAAACCTCCAAATCTACTAATAGTAAAGCTGGACGAATAGTGAAGACCAATCATCGTAAAGGCACTGCATTCGAAAAGAAGGTTGTTGCTGCTTTCAAACGTTCGAAAAAAATCAAAACCAGCAGTGTCAAGACGCAAGTTCGTACGAAAAATAAAGGACGCGCTGATTGTGTGGCTCGTACCACTTCTGGCCGCAAAATAGTAATTGAGGCGAAGAATTACCGCGGTAATCCATTGACGAAAAGCAACGTGAAGCAGGTTAAAGGATATGCGAAAGCTCTCAAGGCCAAACCAGTGATTGCTGCATCAAAAACCACGAAGGTTCCGACCAGCGTGAAGAAGTTTGCAAAACATGGCAATGTTCATATTTTGAAAATGTAACAATCATAAATTGACAGTCAGTTTTGCTCAATCAGTTATGCACACTCATGGCTATATTATGAACTATCTCTCTTTGCAAGCAGCCATGGTCATGACAACATGGAACGCAACTTTTGTGTCCGTTGGGTTCCAAATTTTGAAGAAACATTATTTAAAACTGTACATTTGGGTGATGCTAATAATCTGAATACTAAGACACACGCAGGCTCAGAAAAAATTACAAGGTTCTAGACTGACATTTGGATGTATTTTGTTTTGTTAAGATAATAGGATTTTAGAAATTGTAATTTTCGTAGTTTTAAAATGTCACACCGCAGCAAATTGTGCATAGTATTAACTTGTTTTAACCTCCATTTGTTTTTTATTAACTTAAATTGGCTGTGCTCCAAAATGTCAGTACACGCTGAGTCCACGAAAAGTAAACAATGAACATGATACACGTGTTTCATAGGGGAACATTTTAAAGAACAAACCAAAGTTGACTTCAAATAATTAAAGCCATATTATAACATTTGCTGAGGAGAACGCCCTAAAAAAATTAAATTCTGGTTTTTACACGATTGTAATGTACTTTAGTCAATAATGATACTCTGCAAAAATCAAGACTTTAGGTGCTGTAATTTTGTCAAAATCCGAGATTTTGAATAAAACGATGGAACCGGTGTTTTATTATTACGATGGAAATATTAGTCGAACACGTATGCACAGTACGTACACGGCGTGCGGGATACACAGACACACACACCCCGAGGATCGTACCGTATTACAACCGCGGGAGTAACATGCATGGGCGCTAGTAGTAAATTCAAATGTTCTATGCTTTACCTCACTTGTTCGGCTCAACATTAAAAGGGGACATATCTGACATTAAAAGCTAACATTTTATGGAAAATAAATACTAATCTATTTTACAGAAATGTTATAATATGGCTTTAATATACGAGTACTTTGGGTTCTGTTTAGGTATTCTGGTTCCTGTATCTAGGCTAAAAAGAAAGAAGAACAAAAAAACAAAAACAAGATCGATTTTGTTCATATTGTTTGATACAGAGTCGATGGCTTATCTGAAGCACACTACTTACTGATACGGGGGTTTCGCTGACATGGCCAGCGTTTCCTTGCGTATGACTTAAGGTGATTACGACATCGCACTCCGTGACATGCATGCATGCGCAAGGGTATTCCGTGTTGGATCACGTAATCATGAAATATTCATATAAATTTAGTTCCGTCGTTCGCAACACATAGTGGGGTAGAGTGATTTTCCCATCAATTTTCCGTTTCACATAGTGGTATATAGGTTGAGAGCTAGCTATATATTATCCTATAATTATAGTTAGTCCTTGTTAACTATTAAACATATAGTTCAATAGCTTGAACCTTATACTTCAATTTCAGATTGGATAGGGTCACTGAGATATAATAGTGACGGAGACGTATTTTGTCCTTCACGTACGCCACTATGTGTTGCGATCGACGAAACAAAGCAATATTTTGTTTTTTCTAAAACCGTTGGGGACTTGACCCTAAAGTGCCCAACTGATATGCTGCGTTTTTTGTATTACTGCCAACTGTCTATTTTGAACGGGCTATTAACTTCACGTGTCGCGTGTCATGTGACCAAATGCGCAATACGAACGCAAAATTTGGGCGATCCGTCATTGTTCATGGTATTGCGTATTGACAACCTATATAGACGAAGGCGATCATATTATAATTATTTTGTAATGTTTCTAAGGTTTTTAATAATTCAAATTACATGTAATTATTTACATCTCCCACACCCGCCACCCACCCACTTTGTCTGCCCCCCACACATATTGGTGAAAAACAGACGGAGTATTCAATCTTGATTCACTCTATTCTACAATATGTGTTCAAAAGCAATTACAATAATCAACGATTTTCAAACAAGCAAGTTCATTAATTTGCTGAAAATCATTCTTTTTTTTAATCTTTCAAAGTCGTCCTATCTCCTAACCTGATCATTGTTTTGAAAGTTCCCACGACCACCGGCCATTTTCCTAATTAAGCTTGGCATTAATCAAGCAAATATATTGTCTAGTTCATATTAATTAAGCATGCATGCGAGATGTAAGGAACAAGCAATCATTAATTATATAAAGGAATCAGGGATGGTTCAGCACATTTACAATTGTTATGCACAAATATGTGAGCTATTACTATTAGGTGTCAGAAATTGTTGAACACGCATATATCATTATATAGTTGTCACATTTCACAGTATACTTGACTATAATTTATTAAAATGTTTTTATTCACGTGATCATCTCCGCGCTGTCATAACAACTTGTAAACAGTAACCATGTTTTGTTTTAAACCAGTGTACTTCGGTTATATTTATAAATGCGCTTTTATAAATACGCACGTGACCACCTCCGCGCTGTCATAACAGCTTGTAGATAGTAAGTCTCGAAGTGACCTTCTACATAGCGGGTGGTCTTCCTACACATTTGAATGCAAAGGCGGGCAACATGAGACTACTGTCTAGTGATTATATATTGTAAACGATTCCGTCGGTGAATATTTTTTTCCGTCGGCAAACACTTTC
Organism: Amphiura filiformis; assembly: GCF_039555335.1. Lineage (NCBI taxonomy): Eukaryota > Metazoa > Echinodermata > Ophiuroidea > Amphilepidida > Amphiuridae > Amphiura > Amphiura filiformis. The sequence continues at coordinate 50,275,687 of NC_092640.1, forward strand.
AAAATGTTGTTTTTGATAACATATCACAAATTTGGAATGCCCCCCCCCACCCCACCCCTGTGCAATAATTTTGCCATTCAATTAATGCTTACATGCTATCCACATAGTTCTTTTCCTTTTCTGTATAGTGGTTAATGCATGAGGATTTGGTCACGCTTGCTGATCTTGGTATGTCGTGCCCATCGGTCACATGCGTATTTATAAATACGTATTTATAAATATAGTCGAAGCACACTGTTTCAGGTGATGAGTTCTACGTAGTTATGAAATCTTAGCTGAAGCGTATCCAGCGGAGCCTAAACAAATTGAAAGAGAAAGTGTCCTTCTGCCAAAAAATGAAAGAGAAAATCGGGAAGGCATAGGAAAATTGACCTTGGACCTAATTGAGCCTCATAACTTAATAACTATTAATAACTAGGCATATTAACTTAATAACTAATTATTAATGTTACATTTTTGTGATCCTTAGGCTCAGTCGAATAATTTGATATGTTTTTTTTTGTGATGAATTTGGAGCGTGTTCAATCCCCGTTCGTCCACGAGGCCCTAAGGGTCACATTCAAATATACATCAAAATACAAGAAAATAGTTTTACAAAAAATTGAAATACAGTCATATAATATTTAAATATAGGCCTCTAAGGGGCACACGTACACAGGATCACTCAAATCGATGACTTTATTTTGTATTGTATCTTTAAAAGTAATGATGATACGTACATAAAAGTATACATTTTCAGAAAAGAAATGACACAAGGAATCCAACTAGCACGGCAGATTTCTGCAAAAATTAGCAGTTTTTGAGAAAAGCGTCAAAACTGATTTTCCATGCCATTTTTTTCGGTCCGCCATAACAACTTACTCAGAATATCAAAATGGATGAACATTGCATATCTGTGTTCTAAAGACACGCATCTAGAAAGAGCTTTCTTAAATTTTTGAATTTTTTCTTTGTTTTAAAAATATGGGTCAAAAAAGATCAACATTTGAATTTTGACCAAAATTTGAGATAATTTAAGGTATATTTTAAAAACGAAGAAAAAAATCATGAATTTGAGAAAACACTTTCTAGATTTGTGTCTTTAGAACACAGATATGCCTTTTTGATATTTAGGGTAAGTTGTTATGGCGGACCGAAAAATTTGGCATGGAAAATCAATTTTCGCGCTTTTCTCAAAAAGTGCTCATTTTTGCTTGTTGGATTTCTTGAATCATTTCCTTTCTGAAAATGTATACTTTTATGGACTTATCATCATTACTTTTAAAGATACAATACAAAACAATGTCTAAAATTTGCCACTTTGAGTGATCCTGCGTGCCACCTTTAGCATACACAATCATGGACTTAGAATGGGCAAAACAACATATCCATACATTCAATTGCAAAATAAATATCCAACACAGCGCGAATATTTAAACTTAAGAATTTCCAAGCAAAAACCAAACAAAACTTGAGATTATTAATTCAATTTAGTAAATATTCTTGTAATTTACTATTATTTATTATTGTATTTATAGAATCATGAATAATGTCTTAATTGTATGATGATCGAGGATGATGTACATAATGAACGCACATAATTATGTTTTTCCCAAACTGTATATAGGCCTACAGTGATGTAGGACAATTGATGACATGTAGGCCTAATACAGTTCTTCCTGGGATCTGTTTTAATAACCTATACATTAGACCGGATGGGAGGTCCAATAATTAGGCCCCTATAAATATTTGTTATTATCCAGTTTTTCTTGAAAATACCAAACCAGTGTTTATCAAAGTTCACATTGCGCATGACAGAAGAAGTCATACATAAAACAAAAGGCATCGTACATATAAGTCGGACGCATCGTGTTTAATTGTATATCAAGTTAATTACGTTCATTACCAACATCATTGCTTGAGAAACAATACATCATTATCTATTGGCTCTCAGCAAGCATCAAAACAGCTTTTGGTTGACAAGTCAAATATAAAAATTGAGCATTTATTGGAAACATTCGAGGCAAAGTAATCGAGCATCATGTCCAGACACAATGGCAGAAGTAGCATGAAAGTTTTAATCCGACAAGGGACCTGTTCATCTGTAGATACCGAAGAAAGCTTCACAGGCCTATCTCCAATCAAGACACCCTGTCCTGATGTAACCGCCAAAGAATCCGATCCTTCTTTCAGAGCAACAGAAGTCGCGATCAATCTACCGCTGGAAGAGGAACGCAAGCGAGAAGTTTGGCGAAGCAAAGCTGAATTTCTACTCAGTGTTATTGGGTTTGCTGTGGATTTGGGTAACGTGTGGCGTTTCCCGTATATATGTTACAAAAATGGTGGAGGTGAGTTTCCTGTATATATTTATTTGTGAGTGTAAATGCGAAATGATTCTACTGTTTTGTAATATATACAAAATATTTCTGCATCTTCACTCGACAATATACATGTACATTTCTTTCATTGCGCATTATTTCAGATCATATAAGTAAACCGGGGTGATCTTGTTGGTGTGAGGGCAGCTTAGTTGCATCTAAGCTGTCGTCTTACTTACTAGTTCAATTTAAGCTTGCCATTCGTTTTCACTTGAATTTGAACTTGAGCTACAGCATGTAGTTTTTTGTTTATATTTGGTTATTTGTCCCTTAAGAAGAGCAGTTTATCTGTTCGAAACTTCGGTTGTGTTTCTATAATTTTTTTTTTTGGTGGGTGGGGAGGGGTGGGTGGTATTGTATACTTATGTGTGCTATGAAATTGGTTATATTTGGCTGGCAATATTTTGCTATTTATTGTTTTGTGGTAGGCCTATTCATCACTCATTCCAATGTACTTTTGTTTCCTGTAAGTCCCTGGTTTTTTTGTATGTTTTTTCCTGTAGGCCATTAAATTTTATTTTGAAATTTTCACTATCGAACTTAACCTACTATGCATACATGCATATGTTGTTTTGTTGTCCTCTCTACCCTGTCTTCTGTTTTACTTGTTTCCCGACATCAAGTTGGTAGACCTTGCTCTTTTTTCAGTTGTACGCACTGCATGAGGTAGGCCTACCCGCTTGTATATGGTGTACCATGAGGGACATGCAAACATGCAACATTTTTGCAAACTTAAATTAAGTTTTACAAACTCAAATAACTTTTTGAAAACTTAAATTCATTTTTGCAAACTCAAATAATTTTGCAAACATTTCATTTTATTCTATACTTGATGTTTGTTTGTTTTTCGTCGTATGTCGGAATCATTACCTACTTTTTTGTCAAATCGTTGGTAGATTCGTGAGCAGAATTGGGCTATTAACTAATAAATTTGAATGGTTACAATTATTGTGAAATTTCATGAGGGTATCCATATTTTTCCGTCGTAGTGGGACGTCAAAATCGATCGTGGCTAGTTAAGCTGGTTCATGTTTTCAGTGTTCGGACCCACGATCGAAATGATCACAATAGAGTCAATGGGTTGCTAATAGGTGTGCAAAATAAGTGTGAACCAGTAACTATGGTATGACTTATTCGCTACGACGGCGAATAGATCGATTAGATAAAGGCAATAATGCTAATACCGTAAAAACTCGATAGTTAGCATATGTGCTTACTATCGAGCGCTTTTAAAACATGCAAACATGAAGAGCCCCTTCCACAAAAGTGTAAAGGGTTTTGAGCAAAGCATCGATACACATAGTTATGTACGAACAAGTACACCTGCAAATGCATGCTGATGTTAATGTGGCAATAACTATTTTTGCTATTATGTGCAATATTTTTCATCTTTTTATCTTGCATTATTTGAATTTAAATGTGTTATTAATATATTTTGTATTTGTAATTTTGTAATATTTTGATGTCTTTTAATGTAAAAACAAATGCTCAATATAATTATAATATCATAGTTTTGTCACTTTCGCTTTTGATTGCACCATTTTCACTTGCGATTGCCATTTTGTTTTTCAAAATTAACGCGTGAATATAATATCCATTCATGGATGATTTTGCATACCACAATATGCAGGGGCGGATTTACAGAGGGGGGGGGGGCACCCGGCACGCACCCCCTCTAATGTTTGCAGCGGTGCCTGACTTTATGTATTTTTGCAGAGCGGCGCCTTACTTTGCGTGGGCGCCGAGCAGCGGTGGTGGCTAGGCCCCAACTATTGAAAATTCCTGGATCCGCACCTGAATAAAAATATCGATTATTTCAGCTGGTTGAAATCGAAATGAAGTAGGCCTACTGAGTTAAAGTATTTAGACGCACACGATGCGCCTTATAGATCTTTCTTTAGCGAAAAAAAAACAAAAACAAAAAATCATTTGCGAAGTTCAGATCAGATACTGTAAAAATCAAAAATCTTACCGTAAAATACAAAAAATAAATAAATAAACAAATAAATAAATAAATAAATAAATATATAAATAAATAAATAAATAAATAAATAAATAAATAAATAAATAAATAAATAAAAAAATAAATAAATAAATAAATATACATAAATTATGTGAAGACTGATTAAACCGTTAATTTAGTGGAGCATTAATTTCCTTGCGAAGGCCATTTTAGTTCTAAAAAGTAGTCTTTGAAAGCACAGTGGTCTTCGCAAGTAGGGCCTACAGTTCTTTTAGACTCGCCCTGTATATCCCGGTATTTGTACACACTAAATATTTTTTTGGAAATTTCACAAATCAACTCACACGAAAACGAGCAGCGAATAAGGATATCAAATAAACGATAACCAAAATCAATATCAAAACTCAACAACTATTTTGTTTTGTTTTCTGGGTTGTATTTTTTAGTTGTTGATGGGATGTTGTTGTTGTTCGTAAAATCAAAACGCGGTAAAATGAAAACAAGAAACAGACCGTCAAAAAGAAAATACACACAAAGGATTATTTATAGTTGTAAGTTCAATAGGTTATTCCCGGTAACTCGTAATGGAGTGCAATAGAGTAGATAGCTTTCCTGTTATCTGATGAATAATATCACTGAATAGGATTTCAAAAATCCGTAAAAGGTCTAGTACTATAGCTGTAGCTAGTAACAAAACCCGAACCACCCGTTTTTAGCAGACTTTTTTTTAGAATTGTAGGCCTCCATTGTAGCAATTGAAGAACTAGACCGCGACCGAATACCATGCACTGAAAATGAATGTCCTGAAATCAGTTCATTATCATTTTGATAAAAAAAAGCTCTTTTAGAGATTAGCTGACTTTAGGCCTAGAGTTAAGATAAAAAAAAAGTTAGGCATAGGGGGCCTAAGTCACTAAATAACGAGATTTCATTTCTTCTTAATTATTAACATGTTCATCGCTATTAAAATTGCTGGGTATTTTATAATAACACTATCATTATAGTTGACAAAATATTTTCTAAAAATGTTTGCCAACAATTATTTTATAATAACATTTTGATAATATTTTGTAAATATTGTTGTCGTGTTTTTTCATGTAAAACATTTTTTTTGTATATAACCCGATATGTGAACGATATTAAAACGTGTTGACCCAGATATAACGTGTTTATAACACGTTCAAATATGTTTGTGTTTATGGGCAACACCCGAGCAAAGATATTATCGGGTGTTGCCTAGTTACCATTAAATGATAACTGGGATTGAAACACCGCTTCAGCCAAATTTTCTTTGGTCCCCTTCTTCACGATATCACATTCAGGTAACCCCATTTGAAAATCACACTCCATGTGTGGAAGATTATGGCATGTCTTCCGTAGGTGGTGTATGGATTTCAGCTGGATTGACCCAATAACAAATCTAAATGGGGACGTGGTCCGCTAATTCCTGCGGGGCTTCACGTGGTCCCGTTCCGGGGTCCCGTTTATGGACCCCCGCTTTGATGTCAGATCACGTGAGTCGACTCCGTAATCTGCGTATGATTTATCTTTCATTTGCATTTTCCATCCTATATGCCTAAGGGGAAGAATGAAAAGTCAATAAGGTTAAAGTTGAAAAAAATATGTCAAACCAAATAGGCCTACATATAAAAGAATCGGTTTGATTTAATGAATGATATTGATAACTTTGCATTACTTATTACGATACCCCGCACTAATCATTATTTAGATATGAGATATATTTAGTCATAAATGCCACTATTTCTTCCAAATATCAGGATACCGTTGAAACATTAATTTTATCAACATACCGATTAAAGGATAAATTTCTAACACGTACCAAAAGTATAGCTGTGTCACTGGAAGTGACAGTTATGGTACAGTTTTAGGCCACGGATGGTTCATATATCGTTCAGAAAAGTTGGTCTACGATATAGCCTACACCTCCGCAAACAAAACAATCTGAAAGTGACACATGCAAATAACGGAACTAAAATCAGTGCACCCAAACGCTCCTACAATAACAAATATCGACTATTCAGTGCCTGAAATGGGTAAGTGCAATATCTGCCTTGTGAACATTCGACAATTTATACGTGTGTAGTATATCGTACTCATCTACACATGGTATCTACATACGGCAGCTACTGTACTTACCCACTTCTGGCACTGAATGCAACACCTACCATGAAACTGCAAATATAGTAGGCCTATACCCCGAACTTTCACTGTTAAGGTGATGATGACGTGCCAGCCGAGGGATAAAATTACACAAAATTCATTATATTACAAATCAATTTAATTGAACAAATCGAATTTTCTTCTGTTGGCAACGTTAAAGAGTGCACAGATCGCAAAAACGAGTCATTTCAGAAATGCTAAATTCGCAATGAGAAAAAAAAAAGTGTATTTCTATGAGAACCGGCGGTGTGCTAAGCCTGAGTCGATCGGCCTATCTCGAACAAACTCGCCATGCGTGGTTGTTGAAGAACTAGTGTGTTCGCACTATACTATCATGACATTTTTTGACACGAAGATATAGGGATGATGACGCTGTGAGTACACGGCATTCCCCGCGGGACATATTTATTTTCAGGTGTCTACTACAATTATGATATACATCAGTGGCTGTAAAATACTAATATTAAAATGAATATTCATTTAAAACTATTCATGTCACTGATTCACCTGTATTATACCAATAGCAATTCGAAATCCGGATTCGAAAAGAAAGTTAAACATGTTCACACTTTCAAGTCACGTATTGCAGGTATAAAACCTGATCAAATGTTAAAACAATAAATACATTATAAAACTGTTGTGTTTCTATTACCACCGTCACCTTAAAGTGTCAGTGGTACCTTGAATTTTACTATTAGCAGATGAACTTCATTATTACTTCCTTATTGCAGTGTTATCAGTTGCAACGTTTTAGATATATTTGGAGTTTGTATGGCCGATAATTGGGCTATTTTAGTTGAAATCCATACACCCCCTATCTATAAGTCATCTTCCACGCAGGAAGTATGAGTTCCAAATGGGGTTCCCTACATGGGTGACTCCATTTAAAACCTGCACCCCCTGTGTGGGAGATTAGAGTCATGTCTTCCATAGGGGGTGTTTGGATTTCAACTGGAATAGCCCATTTAGAGGTGACGTTAATAGCAGGTGTAAGTTTGTTTGTTAGAGTTTTATGCAGCAGTAGGCCCTCCTAGTGTAAAAATATGCAACTGATGAAAATTCTGATTTTATATGTGCCCCCGTATGTGCCGAACTATATACGGAGCGTAGGCCACTCGTGGAGGCAGTCTAAAAGCAGATGACCTCATGGCGTATACCATCCTCACTGACCGTACAGAGGTCAGTCACCAGGCTATTGTCAATAGCCTTAGTCGGATGTCCCTCGGCCCATTATGCGTCTCAAAACTATTAAACAGGTCAGAACAAAATGGCCATGCGTGGCTGTGGATTCAACCTACCATGACGATTTCTGCCATGAAGATATAAGAGGCGATGACACTGTGCACTACACACAATTGGACGCAACGGGATGGTGTCCTTGTGAACCTTCGTGAGGCCGTAAAAAGCCGGGATGGTCTCAGATGTCGGGTACAATTAATGTTTCAATTTAAAGTCAATAGACCCGTTTTTCTCAAGTTCGCCTAGCTTAGTCAACTTCCGAGTTAGGTTATTGAGATAGCTCTTGACATTGTTATCTTATTGTTAATTTAATATATAATTACTCGGGTGAAGCCATTTCATTAGCAAAAAATAAAAACCCAATCTTGGAGCAAAATTTATAAATAAGGAAGACTGAAATAATTTTGTATTATGTGTTTCCGTTTTATAATTCCGATACAATTATAGGTTAATGAACGCGTATTACTTATTGGGAGAGAAATTAGACAAAATAATGCACGCGTGCTGATGTTGATGCGTCTAATGCACGAGCCCCGAAGGGGGGGAGTGCATTAGACGCATCAACATCAGCACAAGTGCATTATTTTGTCTAATTTCTCGAGCAATAAGTAATACAAGTTTATTAATCTATTTCATACACGAGAAGAAAAAACACGTGATTTTTACTTTTTTTATGTAACAAATTATCACTAAAAATGTTGGAAAACAGAACCAAATCTAAATGCATCAACCCGCCCGAAAAATGAATCAATCCTACGCGACGCGAACGCGCGAGAAACACTGCGCGTAGTACGCGGAGTGCACAATATACACAATCAATGCATGTTTCGTACTTTTCTAACAGCTTTTCTGATTGGCTGCTTTGATATAAGAGTGTATGAATGGTAATTATGTATGTCTTCTTTCCATTGTGTCAGCGGAATTAATAGACACGGATATTGTTCGCTTTTAGTTATATAAGCAATTATTATGTGTACGGATTCATTCATAATTACAGGGTAAAACAAAAGTCTCATGCTGTGTTGTGGGATATACATCACATGGTGGATCATGTGTTTAACGCTGCATTGGTTATGATGGACTTTATTTACACACAATACACAAGTTTAAAAACCTAATCTACCTATGGGGCGGACCATTTGAGGAGGGGGGGGGGCTTGAAGTTGGGGTCGGGCATAATTTGTTTTTTGGTGGTGCGTCCATAAGTTGTCTGTTGATAGGTCCGTGATAATATTAAAATAATATATAAATAAGATATAAAGTGACATCTAAATAGGCCTACAGTTGATAAAAATGATAAATGATGAGGAATACACGTAAACATATCAAGCCATCATGAAATGAACCGGAGATTTTCACATCGACATTTATCGAGTTCCAGGATATTGCACCGGTGTAAAAAATATTACGTTTCTTGTATTTCAAATGAGGAAATCGCACATTATAAGGTTGCATTATGCCATCTAGTGTTGTAACATAATACAGCGCTTTACCTGTTTACCGAGGCCGAAACAAATAAAAGGCTTGGTTCACGTCCCATCCCTCCACAATATCTGGGACTTTTTTTTCCCTTGTTTTTAAAGATTGTTAAATTTTCCACAATATTATAAAATGAATTTGGCACTGGGGTTCCCACGGTCCTTAAAAGTCATTGAATTTGAAAACAAATTTTCAAGGACTTGAAAGTCCAAGAAATTTGCACAAGGTCCTTGAGAGTCCTTGAAAATTAGAATTTTACCTGAAGTTTAATTTTGACCAAATTTGAGGAGTGGAGAGGAGCTGTCGCTTTCGTTAATACGTGCCGCATTGAGAGCCGCATCATGACTTATTGTGTCATTAAATTCCTTGAAGATCATGCGTTTGGACCTTGAAAGTCCTTGATAAGCCCATGAATTTTAAAGGCTTCAAGGTGCGGGATCCCTGCTTTGGAATGCTTTAGCAAACGTTATAATACATAATAACAGCAGTTGCCAAACAAGCATGGTACGGCGGGGAAAGATTGTTGACTGTTTTGTACATGGTATAGCATCATATGAAAAATATATTTGTCAATAAATGGTTATCTTACATCGAGCAAGCTGGTACCAGTTATCATGGTTATTAATTTGGCAATATTAATGATACTTGCATCCTACATGTATTTATCTATATAAGTTTGGCAGGCAGTACCCCATATAACATTGCAAATCAAATTGAGATTCTACAGTATACATAACATATCAAGCAAACGGGCTTTTTAAACATAACAACACCAAGATGTGCTTACGAACTCGTATGATCAACATGATTTGCCGTGATTTGCCCATGACAGAGTCTCATCGATGACACCACCAAGGTTCTTACAGTAAATCACACTTTTAAGTGCAGAATCGGCGATCTTTACGGCAACATCATTATCATAATAAGCAAAGATAATCTTTAACGTGTGCCAATAATCATAAAGGAAAGTTTATTTATGATCAACTAATTATTTATATTCTCAAGATCATTATTTCAATATTTTTATCATGTACATTGATGCAGATGATACACACTAACTTCACACATTTGAACACACTTTGGCAGATCATGTATATAAACAATGAACAGAAGTGGCCCAAGAGTTGAGCCTTGTGGAACACCATAAATACTAGTAACTTCATTAAGATTCTTGAGTTTATTAAGAATAATGTGATTTACAACGTCAAAACTTCATATAGAGCATGACTGCTCAAATAAGATGCCCTTTTTAACACTTTGATGTTTGCAAAAGTTCATTCTACAAATCATAAAACTTGCTTGATCTACTGTCGTTAATGGGTTATGTACGTTTTACAAAAGTGTTGTTGTTTCAGCCTTCTTTACAACATAACTCAAGAACCGCAGGACCCACAAAAGTATATCTATGCTATTTTAATTCTTCTACATACTCGCTATGTAATGATCAATGCATATTTTGCCAAAGCTCACTACCATTCGCAAGATGCTTTGAACGTTCAAATCGCAATTTGGAATAGTTGCTTAAGTAAAACTTGGGTGTACGTACCGCCTGAACACGACTTTTGTTTTGATCGAGGTGTCTTCCAACCATATACAACGTGTCCCGATAAAACCAAATTCATTGGGGTTGTAGCAATATCAATATTAAAAGCGTATGTAACAGGTTGAAAAAAATCCCGCTACGCAATAAATAAATAATACACGGTGGAAACTGGTAGATCTATGATGTTATGATCTGGCTTTAATAATATAATAGGTAGAAACAATGTTCCTGAAGATGGATGCAATTAATGATAATATGATATATGACGATTAAGTTGATGTTGAGCAGTTGGAGGCTCAGATGGAAGTGACTTGTGTATCACAAACCCAGATAAACAAAATTAAATTTCAAACTCTTCAACAGAATACCTCTAATCCCTAACATACTAAAATATAATGCATATTAAAACTACTTTAAAATATTTTAAACGAGATGGTAGAGATGAGAAGCTTCCAGAAAGTAAAGAATGCCCTATTGTTGTCAAATAAGCAAAATGCAAATACCTTAAATCCCAGCCTATTCACCAAGGTCCTTCAGTAAACATTATTAAACTTAAGTCCTAAAAAGTTTTCTCCCTCACTCTCTCTCTCTTATATATTTGTTAACACTATTATCTAACTATCTATTGTATTCTCTATATTAGTTATTCTAAATAAACAAACTTTTTCACCAGGTTCCACCATGGGAAATAATTAGTTCTTCCAAACAGTGATGCTCCTATTATTAGGACCAGCCATTTTGGTGCCTGTTACACGTATTTAAAAAAATGCAAAATATAAAGCAAATTAACTGGAGCTAGAGTACAAATTCTCGGGATCTTTTTCAAAAGAAATGCTGTCATTAATTTCGTGACACTCCAAGTTGTACAGCTATACTTTGAGGAAAATATGAGTGTAGTGACCGAAAATCGTCTATGCACTTTCAGTGTCTCACTTGGGGTGACGACATCTTGAAGGCCCGAAACCTAGACTATTCTTGTATGCTTTTTACGAACCGCGAAAGCCAGATAATCGCACATTTATAATCATTAAATCTTTTTTTCTCCCTTGCAGGCGCATTTCTTGTACCATACATTATCATGGTGGTGTTTTTTGGAGTACCTTTATTCTATTTGGAGCTAGCCTTGGGACAGTTTCAACGTACAGGCTGTATTACTGTGTGGAGACGAATATGCCCGATCCTTGGAGGTAAGTAAAAAAAAAGTTTCCTTTATCGTCACCATCAGCATCATAAACAACAGCTTAATATCATTATAATATTCTTCTGCAGTTAAAAGGGCATTTCGTGATCCACAGCATCATCTCCCACTTGGCTACATAATTTTCATGTTTATGTACAAAACAGTTCTTGCAGATTAATTCTTTTAAGCAAAGATATCGTGAAATGTCAATTTTGTTCTGGTATACTTGAACGAAATTACAACACATTGTCTATGGAGCAATGTAATACACACAATCATGCATAACTCGCAAACGCAAAACCGGAATCAACTGATATTTTATGAATACACTTTTTTTCGTGGATATCTACTGAAAAAATGTCAGAAAAAGAGGATGCTAGGATCACGAAATCTACTCATTTAATATCAATATTGTAACATGTACTTTTTTGTTTCAAAATTGCGACTTTTACACGATAGTAACGTCAAAGTAAAAAATCAAAGTCTTAGGTATTGTATTGGTGACAAATTTGGGATTCTAGGGACCCTGACATTTAATTCATTTGAACGAAATATTAACACTAGTACTACGAAAGGGTGTACCCATCGGCATAAACACACACACACACCCCCACACAAAAACCGCGTTCATTTACCCAAACAACTTTAGCTAAGCGTAGATCCATCCTTTGCGTTCATTATTACTGGCAACATTTTATCTCATCATCTTATGCGGGGGTAGGCCGACCATTAAAAATGACCAGAAAGGTAAATTTACTGAGGGCCCACCATAAATTTCTACAGTAATATATTTACGATTTTTATTTTGCGATTGTATTATCAAAAGGATTATCAACTTTTCCTTGGTAGCATGGTATAGAGTGGTGTGGGTCAAATTTTCCTCCACAGAAATATTTCATGGATCAAATGCAAATAGGGACGGCAAAGAGTAAAATGTCATTAAATTGTCTAAAAAAAATGACGAACAAATTATGGGAATGGAAATTTGGCTTTGGCCCTAACATTAATAGGCTGACTTCGCTGATGGTTAATCGAACTAGCGTATGGCTGAAATATACAACTGAGCCCAAAGGAAACATGAATTATGATAATAATTGTGCATTATTATTTTTTTCTTCAAGGAATCGGGTTCTGTATCTGCGTGATAAATATGTACGTCTCGTTCTTCTACAACACAGTCATTGCTTGGTCTGTGTACTATCTATTCAGCTCATTTACTAGTTCCTTACCTTGGACTACTTGTGATAATTACTGGAACACTGCTAATTGTAGTAACCCGTATGAAGATAACCACACGACTCAACATTGGGTCTCATCTGCTTCGGAGTTCTTTGAGTAAGTTATGTCAAGAGTTTGAACAAGTCTGCACAAAAAGTAACGCAGCTGTTATAAATACGCCTATGCCATCAGAACTAATAATTTGTTCACAATATTTCAGCATAGAAAGGAGATGCATAAACACTGAAAAGCTGAGCACTGAAAAATTTGATTGAACAAGACACTTTTTTCTGCACATAGTAAAAACAAAATAATAGGTAAAAGTGTTGAGTAAAATGTACAACAGTCGACCGAGGTAAAATTAACATAGCATTGAGCAAAGTATATTACTAGTAAGCTAACATTGGACCAACTTTAGTAAACTTTTGTAGCACACGTTTACTCCGCAAAGTAACACGTATTAGTTGTATAGTTTGTCTTCTCAGTGCTAGAAGTGGGTAGGTGAAATAGCTGCGATGTGAACATTTGGCAATTTACACACAGTATATTGTACTCATATACAAATGTCAGATAACACATGGCAGCTATTGAATTTACCCACTTCTTGCACTGATCATTCGAAATATGCAACTAATACGTGTTACATTGCTGAGTAAACGTGTACAACAAACGTTTTCTAAAGTTGGTGCAAGTTTAGCCTAATAGTACTACATTTTGCTAAACGCTCTCAACGTTGGATAAATATGGTAAAAAAAAAATGCGTTTTTGCAGTGTGAAGTCTCGGTTGAAGACCTAGTATATTTTAAAATGTATCCGGACACTTAACGACAAAAAAAAGAACATGTTATATTTTTTTTCTTTTTCAGACGGAAAGTTTTAGGTGCTCATCTGTCGACAGGAATTGAAGATGTTGGCACCGTCAAGTGGGACTTAGCCCTCTGTCTACTCTCTGTATATATTGTTGTCTACTTCAGTATATGGAGAGGAATCAGAACCTCGGGAAAGGTAAATACAGATATTGCCCATCCCTGTAGTAGACTATAGTTGACTTGTAATAAGGAAAAGATCATTACACCGTAATATGTGACGTGTCATGTAAAAAGCAGACACTTTTGGACAGGAGCGTAAATGGAGAAATAGCCAAAAATCTGTCCGGGGTGATTTTTTCACAATTTGGGTTTGTTGCGAATTTGTGATGTTAGTAATGTTAAAAATATTGTCTGATAGTTTCAGACAGGACTATAACTGGCATCTTTTATTTTTTGAGACATTTTTCAAGGTAATTCCTACTCTCAGCATTGTCAATAATATTTTTAAAGGCCGATATCTCAATTTCCAAATTAATATTACCAAAACTTACGAACTCATTATCTTCGCTTAGGAATGTCCGATTTCATTGGGGAAAATGGCGTTATGGAGCGAAATATCTATATATATAAGATATGTAAAAATGTATAACATGCCCAAAAGTGTCTGATTTTGACATGACACGTCACATATCGTTATGAATTCGGCAGAGTGACGAATCGAGAATTTGGAGCAAATTGAGTTTGCTTATGATTATGTTTCAGGTGATCTTTTATTTCCACCAAAAATTAATGGTAAATCTTACTCACCGACGTAGTTGTTGAAATTTTGATTTGGAAGAATCGCGCCTAAGTGCGATAAATGAATTCGGCAGAGAGACGAATCGTATACTTAGCTGTACAAATCTTGTTGATCTATAGTATTGTATAGCGGGAAACCCCGAATTTTCTATATTACATGTCCTATGCTAATATATTTGATACCAACGTATAGCTGTATGTATCTTCTATCCAGTGATACCAAAATAAGTACAAACATTCCCCAAATGATATTGCTGTGGTTTAATAATATGAGTGCGCGCCCATGAAATTGGGAAAATCCCGAAAAATCGTACGCAAAATATAGGATAATATTACTATTTTTGCTTTAAAATCCTCGAGTTTTTGATAAATATTACAGGGGTGGCTATTTATAACTTATATAGCAAGTTAGGTCTACATTGCCTTAGGACAACCAGTAATTTCTACGCAAAAAGCCCCAAATTAAGAATGCGTGCTATGGTTTACACGTAGTTGACTGCATATTCGACCTCTATCCGCGCAGTGGTAGAGACATTTTGGGTACAGCATAAAGCCGAATAGATGTTAAAACGCGTTTGGAGGGATATATCGATTATTTCAGAACATGCAAGTATTGTCAATAATTCGTGTACATTAACTTCTATAATATACATTTCAAATGAGTGCTCACGAATGTTCTAAATTTTTAGAAGGACCAATGGAATAGTACCAGGATTTTCAAACGCCGTTTACTCAGAACAGCAATTTTGCGTATTCGGCACTCTGCCGTATTCATAACGATATAATCTCTTGTTTCTTAGAAAAAGAATACATATATTTTTGTGTCATCATCTATCAGTCAATCAATCAATTGATCAATCAATCGGTCAATCAATCAATCAATCAATCAATCAATTAATCAATCAATCATGTAAATCTTTTTCAGGTTGTATGGGTAACGGCGACCTTACCATATTTCTGCCTGTTGGTGCTGCTCCTTCGGGGTGTCTCTCTCCCAGGCGCAGGCGATGGCATTGTGTATTATTTATGGCCAAGGTGGGAACTTCTTGGACATTCCAACGTAAGTGTGTGTGTGTTTAATATTGATGTGATTTATTAGAGCCATGAAAAACAACGTCCTTCAAAGAGGCGGATCGAAAAGTAGAACATATCATTCATAGCATATTATAGTGGCTTCAAAATTTGAAACCGGCTGTGGGTAGAACCGGTGGGCAACCGGCGTTTGAGTTTTGAAGCCTTCCCTAAGAAATGAAGTAAAGTGTTTTCTTCTCTCTCATCCAATCCTAAGCATTTCGGAAAGAGTCATATTAGATCCCAGTGTACTGGGCGAGTTGGCGCAGCGGTTATTCCCTCGCCTTGCGGTTTATCTCGATTCCATACTCGATTTCGCAGGTTTTCCGGGATCTTCGGTTTCCTCCTGCTTTCAAAAAAATCGGTGATTAGTTGTTTGGCTATCAAAAACTTCCTTCACCCAATGGAATTTGGGGAGCTGCATAGATAATTGGTGGATGTTACAATCTAAGTGCGGATAGGTTTGCGCCAAGTTCGGCTGCAACCAGCCTAGTTGATGCGATCTGATTGTGATGATCCACCATGGCAGCGAAATTACAGCGCTTTGATCCCTCCAAGATCCGGAAAAGGCGCTATATAAAACACCGAAATGTATTTTATTTATTTATTTAATTTAATAAATTATATTTAATTTTATTAGGTATGGATGGACGCCGCAGTACAAGTTTTCTTTTCGCTTGGTCCAGGGTTTGGTGTGTTACTAGCGCTTGCCAGTTACAATGAATCACATAACAACTGCTATAGGTAATGTTAATGAACTATTCTATTTAAAGTACACGATACCCCTGAGGAAGATTTTGGGAAATATCTTCCACATGGGTGAGGGTATGTATTGTAAATGGTCAGTTGATCATTTTCAATCTCATACTCCCTATGTATTATGGCTTTACCCATATCTTCCACAACTGGAGTTAATATTTTAATCTACATAACATTTATATTCTATTTAAAACTCATATTCCCTCTGTGGAAGACTTTAACTAAATCTTTCACATGGGTATTGTGGATTGTAAATGGAATAGCCCAATGCATTTAAGCCCTAAATATTAAAAACATCGAACAACACGGTATTTAATATGTATAATCAACAACAAACATTAAAGCGTTTCACACCAGTGTGGAAACTGGTATTGGACTAAATTGGAATCGGACTATATGTGAAGATTCGAGTTATATTTAGGTTTTGGGGTAGGGTTAAAGTTGGGGTTATGTTTAGGGTTAGGACTAGGGCTTATGTTATAGGTTAGGTTTAGGGTGAATTTTAGAGCAAGGGATAGTGTTTGTAAGTTATATGATTGTCGGACTAATAACCCTTTGGTCAATTGACTTGTGACCATACACAAGGGTAGTGTTGTTGTCATAAAGTTGTACTTGAATTATTTCTCGTGTGGGGACTTACCTCGTTTCATGATGCAGTCATGTCTACAGTAGAATTCACCTCGACCTTTGCAGGACTTAAACCCCATTAAAAACTATTAAACCAAGATAACACTCATTGAAACAGCTCAACTGATTAAATCAGATCTTCTCTGGCTGTGCACATGTGTCTGTTTTATATGTGCGATATAGCAATGAGCTGCTATAATACAGCT
Source organism: Amphiura filiformis (assembly GCF_039555335.1). Classification (NCBI taxonomy): domain Eukaryota; kingdom Metazoa; phylum Echinodermata; class Ophiuroidea; order Amphilepidida; family Amphiuridae; genus Amphiura; species Amphiura filiformis. The sequence continues at coordinate 50,293,117 of NC_092640.1, forward strand.
TCAGTTGGGTAACCGATTATAAAGGAAACGCAAGGAAACACTGGTAGTGGAGCTTTGTTCACGAAATGAGACAATGGCCTGCTTTTTGTTAACCAGCATTCTTGAAAATGAGCAACATAATGATTGTTGACTTAACACGGTTTGGAAATAATTTCTTCATATTTTTGGTGTTATCTGTCGTTTACATATCCTTCCTAAAACACAAAAGTGCGACCCTTTTGTCAATCACCTACAGTACCCAATTTCGGCATACTATAAAAGAAACTCATCATGATGATTGCCAGAGAATAATTTAAATGTAGCTTGTACCGTTTTTTGTGGCATCCTTCAGAAGTGAGCGGTCCGATACCAATATTTTCGGTCAAATCTCCATTCAATTAACACGGGGAGTTGGCTAGCTATGCCTTGCCCTCACTTATATTTTACAAAAGTGCGACTATTTTTGAACATCTAACCTAGCTGTAATTTTAGGTCATGTTATAGAAATATATTTGCTAGAAGTTTGGAGAATAAGTTAAATATTGGCTGGTTATTTTTCACACAGTGATGTTAACTAGGCAAGTGCCCATTCTTCCAACATACATCATTTGTAGAGGTCACGCGTCAATGGTGAGAGCACTGTGTATTGTGTATAGGAAAACGGACAGTAACTGCAGTATGTGAAAATTATATGTTAGTCACAATTTGACTCACATAATTATAAGATGTGTCGACTTGTTCCAGCTATATGACAAAGGGACATGTCTTTTACTGACTACAATTATTTTGACTTGATTTTTTCTCACTGGGCATTAACTTGATTAATAAAAGAAACAAGTGCAGTGTTGATTAGCCATTGCGTAATAGCTATAGGTAATGATCTTGTGAAAAACAATGCTTCATTAGTGGTTATTACACGTGAACGGAAAACGTGAGGAAGAAATAATCTCAGAAATGTTTCAGCTATACTGGATTGTATACAATTGGGTTCCTTCGATATATTTATAGACACGTTTTTATAAATACACGCGTGACCACCTCGGCGCTGCCATAACAGTTTTTACACAGAAACCCTGGAAGTGACCTTCGGCACGGCGGGTGGTCTTCCTGTACATTTTGAATGAAAAGACGGTAAACGATTTCCGTCGATAAATATTTATTCAGTCGGCAAATACTTCAAAATGTTGTTTTTCATAACATATCAAAATTGTCGGAATCCCCCAATGTGTAATAATTTTGCTAGTTAAGTTGGTATAAACTATGATGATATTTTTCTCGAAAATTCCTATCCTTTCTGTATAGTGGTCAATAACATGAGGATTTGGTCACACTTGGTATGTCGCGCCCATGGGTCACGTGCGTATTTATAATAAGTATTTATAAATATAGTCGAAGCAGACTGTTGAAGGTTAAAATAAGCAGTATTTTAAAAAGCAGTTATGAAAAAATTATGACTTCAGAATTGAGCATGGAATAAAAGAAATCCCAAAACGATATATATTTTAATTTACATGCCAAATGACGAACTGCATTTTGTCCATGACTATAACGCTAGTCGACTATAATTTTGAAATTCCCAAGAAGCGATATTACGCCATTTAGAACAAGAATTGTCAGAACAAGGCCACGTTTACGTTACGAGAACGGAAACGAACGTTTAGGCTGCTTTTACTTTAACTTAATTTTTATATCAATGTTTTTCTTTATCACATTCTTTTCTCGTTTGCCATTTGTACGCATTTGTCCACACATGTATGGTTACGCCAAAAGAATTCTGGTTCGGTAAATCGCTTATAGGCCTAATCCATGTTTTTTTGTTTTCATTATTCAGGGATGCTTTGTTTGCAAGCTTAATTAATTGCGTGACAAGTTTTGTGTCAGGTTTCGCCATATTTGCTGTTCTTGGATACATGGCTTTGAAGCAGGATACTGACATAGAGCATGTAGCTACTGATGGTATGTACATTTCCCTTATCACCATTATTATTATTAATGCAAAAAAGAGCCTACAACCTTTGACCTTTCTGATATTTCTTAATTAATTGACGAACACATTTTGATATAGAACCCATACAAGTTTAAATTCTCGCAAATTTGTAAACAACAGGATACTGGCCGCCGTCATTGAAATATCATGTAATGATATTATTGACAGTGGTCATCTATGTAATGGGTGATACATCTTTTGAACCTTTCTGATATTTCATCATTTTGATATTTCATAATAACGAAGTCACACATTTGTCAACAACAAGATACTAAACATCCTCATTGCAAAATAATATTCTATTGACAGGGTCATTTTAATTGGGTGATACAAATTAATTTATGTTTGCCTTAATTTCGTAAAACAGTAGTACCGCATTTTTAGAACCCATGCAAACTCAAATCAAGTCATAATTTATAAAAAAATGCTCGCTCATTTGTCAACAACAAGATGATAGTGACAGCAAAAAATACTATTTTATAATTGACAGGGGTCATCTTAATTGGGTGATACAAATTAATTTATGTTTGCCTTAATTTCGTAAAACAGTAGTACCGTATTCTTAGAACCCATGCAAATTCAAATCAAGTAATAAATGCTCCCAAATTGGTCAAAAACGAGATACTGTACGTACATACGGTACATCATTGCAAAACACTATTTCATTATTGACAGGGGTCATCATGGTCAGTAATATTAAATATTTCACACAGAAGATGACGCGTCATACTTGATGCCCCTACTAAAATCCTACTATACAACTGGAGGATATGAAGTACACTTCTAATTGGTGTAAAACGAGATACTAACCCACTCCTTCGTAGTCTGTTTTACAAAAACATTCTCAGTATGAAGAGCGTTTACCGATGCAAGAGCATGTGAAATATTTGACATTGCAATATAATGTCATTTTGTCATTAATATTTTCGTTTATGTTCGCAGGTCCTGGATTAATATTTGTTGCATTCCCGGAAGCGATCGCTACTCTTCCTGGGTCCAATCTATGGGCCATTATCTTTTTCGTAATGCTCATATCACTTGGACTTGACAGCACGGTATGTACATTAACATCATTGTCTCCACTTTTTCCACTGGGTAAAAAACAAAATAACAAATCCTCTAGGGTGTATGCTAATTTACGAAACTGGATTAAGCCTCAGATTTGTGACGACCAATCTATTTGTTAAGTGAATACAATGATATAATTCCGAAACAATGTTGCCTATAGGTTGAAGCCCTGTAATTTCAGGGTTTAAACCAGTGCTGTATTCATGGTGGTGGGTCATGCCAATTTGTCAGCCCTCTTGTTACAGTTGTCATTTTTTGGATTTTCTGGTTGACTAAATAATTACCTTTTCAACAACAAAGCAATTCCCAAATCAAATAGAATACACAGACAAGCCTAATGGAGTATAGATATAGGAGAACCTCAGCATCATGAGGATGTTTCATAGTCTGATTTAAAGCCTGATATTACAGGGCCTCAACCTTAAATGTTTATCGCCGGATCCAATCCGTGCAACAGGTAAAAGCAAAGTCCCCCATTCGTGTTAACCATCATCTCACCACCATCAGTCAGATACCTTAAGAACCTCCACTTTTTTTACTCAACGTATATTACAGTGAGTGGCAATTTAATTTCCTGTTTTGGGTTCATTTACAACATATTGTTATATTTATTCTGCTGAATTAATACAATACAAATATATCCGTTTTTACATTGTTTGGCGGGAGGTAACTGCACACATGGGTAGAATTACAAAACAATGGCTCATTAATTGACTGCTTTGATTTGAATGCCATGTACCTAGTGCAGCAGTGAACACGCCATATGGTTGCGTCTTTAATTAACTGTCCTTTAATTGCAAAATATGTATCCTGTTATATGTAGGCCTATTTCGATGAAATACCAGGTCTAGAGTAATCAAGTACTTAGGCTGATCTGTGATTGGACAAGTGTATTATTTTATATCATGCAATATTGTTAATGTATTTCACAGCAAACACAAAATGTTTTACACACAAAAAAAAAAGCCGTTTAAATATCGGGTTATATTTTTTAAAAGAGTGCGTTTGCTGTGTTACTACCATCTTGCACTCAGCCACTCAGGAAATAGCACATTTCAGAAATAAATCTGGATACGGGGACTTCGCATTTAGATTTGATACGATATAGTATAGGTGACCCCGGAGCTACGTCACTTCCGGTCAGGAGCCGTTGAAAACAAAGCACAGCGCGGCACCAAACCCGTTGTTGTCAACAGCATATATCCCGGATGTTAAAAACTTACCCGGATGACCGTGGTGAACTATAACCAGACTTCATTCAGGCAACACACGCTGGACTGGCTGGTCATGTGTTCGATGGCTAGGTATATTCTTCATAGCCCGAGCCCATGGATAAAACCAGCTATAGCATAGTATTCCTTAATGTTGAAAAATGGTTGTGGAAGCCGTTTCAAGATGGCTTCTTTGATGCTCTTAGTCATCACAACGTATTTGTTTAATATAATGACATGTGAATAGGTGTATGTGACTGGGCCATCAAAAGAACACCTTGGATTTATCACGCGACCAGTCCAGTAGGTTATCAGACCGTTAGAGCCTGGTAATACCAGACACAACCTATTATAGTCCATTCCCGTTTCCGATTTTATCTTTTTAAATTGGTTCTTTTCTTAATATTTGGTTGATTTCAACTGCGGGATAACCAAAAACATTCTGTCAGTTGTATAGATTAAGTATTATTTTGTAATTATATCATGTTATACTTTTTATATTAGTTTGGAGGCCTGGAGTCTATAATAACGGCGTTTTCTGATGCGTTTCCGAAGACTGTAGGTGCTCGACGAGAAATCTTTGTCGCCTGCTTAATATCATGTTGTTTTCTTGGATCACTTTCAACGGTTACATATGTAAGTAGCTTGTATGATGGACGATACTTTTTAAATTAGAAATCTAGTTATTCCTCTATTTTTTTTAAATATATTTTTGTACATTGCGAAGTCAAAAGTAAAAAGCAGCACAGCATCTGAGCTATATTAACCCTAACTCCCCTGTGCTTTATGGTTATGGATAAGGAAAGAAGGAAGGAATAAAGAGAGAATATGAACAAAGAATTAGTTTGTCTCCTTCGGGATTCAAACCACGGGTAGCCACGAGCGTTTCGCTGGCCCGGCCAACGAAGCCGTGCATATAATTATTATGACTTAAGGTGATTGCGTCATGGCATCCCCGGGGATGCATGCATGCGCAGTAGATTCGGGATGTTGCATTTTTGGATCAGGGAGAGTTAGCGTTAATTAAATGAATAAGTTCTATTTTATCATATCTTAACTTCATTGGAATAGTAATCGCATTAATATTGTATAACAGTGCATTTTCAACGTCATTTACAAATTATTATTATATTTATTCTACTGAATGAATACTATACACCAAGATATTCGTTTTAACATTGTTTGGCGGGAGGTCCACTGCACAGATGGGTAGAATTACAAATTATTATTGTATGATTTGTTTTGAATGTCATGTACCTAGTGCAGCAGTGAAAACGCCATATAGATTAAACCATTTCACGCATTCTACACGTCTTTCACGTATTCCTACACCTCAGTGGCAGCCATGGCTGGCCGGGTTCCCACTGAGTATATCTTACCTGAAAAGTGAAATGATGCGTCCTTGGTGGGAATTTTAAACTGCATTCCATCACCCGTGTTACACGTAGACAAAATAATAATGAAACTTTACCCAATCGGGCAGTCACAACACCAGCTTGGTGCGCCGGGGACTCAGTAATGGCCGACCAAATCCTGACCACGACTTGGTTCGTTGGATTCGTCTATATATTAAATATTGGAACACTAATACATTAACATCATTCTTTAAAGTATTTTTCCGCTAATTACATTTTAGGGTGGTCAATACGTATTCACGTTGTTAGAGAGCTTCGGTGCATCAGTAAACTTACTTCTTGTAGTAGTCTTGGAAGCTATTGCGGTGACATGGTGTTATGGCGTACGGAGATTCTGTGACGATATCAGAACAATGTTAGGATTTGCACCAGGGATCTACTGGGTCATATGTTGGCAATTCTTGTGTCCTTCTGCCCTCCTGGTAAGTCCCGATCCCAAAGACTGTTTTATCGATCAATTTATTGAGAATATTTTATAGTATTTTGTCGGTAAAAACGTATTCTTTTCCATCATCATCATCATCATTATCATCATCATCATCATCATCATCATCATCATCATCATCAATAATCATCATCATCATCATCATCATCATCATCATCATCATCATCATCAATAATAATCATCATCATCATCATCATCATCATCATCATCATCATCATCATCATCATCATCATCATCAATTCAATAATCATCATCATCATCATCAATAATCATCATCATCATCATCATCAATAATCATCACCATCATCATCATCAATAATAATCATCATCATCATCATCATCATCATCAATAATCATCATCATCATCATCATCATTATCATCATCAATCATCATCATCATCATCATCATCATCATCATCAATAATCATCATCATCATCATCATCATCAATAATCATCATCATCATCATCATCATCAATAATCATCATCATCATCATCATCATCATCATCATCAATAATCATCATCATCATCATCATCATCATCGTCATTATCATCATCAATAATCATCATCATCATCATCATCATCAATCATCATCATCATCATCATCATCATCATCATCATCATCATCATCATCATCAATAATCATCATCATCATCATCATCAGTCATAAAGTTTGGACCTCCAACTACTGCTATATTACATAATTTGTGTGGCTGTAGCATTCCATCATCATTCTGTTAATTGTTTTATTTATTATTGGGTCTAAGATAATAGTAATTTTTTTCAAACTGTTTTAGATATAGGGCATTATTATAATTCATAACTTATTTTTAATTATTTACGCAGTTCATCGTCATCTTTGCCAATACGCATTATGAGCCACCTTCATTTAATGGATACCAATACCCAGATTGGGCTATATCTTTAGGCTGGTGTATGACGACTTCTTCAGTTATGTGGATACCACTCTTTGCACTCTATAAACTGGTAACTGCGAAAGGAAACTGTATGCAGGTAAGCACTGTCTCCCTCCGTCTGGTTGTCTATGCCTCGTTGTCTGTCTGTATAATGAAAGACAAAGATAAAGACAATTTATCGCGTCTGACGTCACCTGTCAATCAAACTTGAGCACGGTTTGTTTACAAGTGTCGTGATGATGACTTGCTGAATGCGGATTTATAACCGGGCGCCTTATTGTTAATTTTGCACCTTTCGACATGCAAACCATCTCAAAAGTTAGTCTTTATAGTTGGAAACTTTCTTTGGTGAAGGCACCATGTCGACAATGTCTAGAAAAGCTGCTTTTTGCCTTGTAAAAGTACGAAATTTTTCGCCATTTGCTGCTATTCCTTTTCTCCGATCAGCACCAGATAGATCGGTCTTCCTTTACGCGCTGATTAACCTGTGTAAACCAATCAAGGATCGTAATATTATTGACAGTGACATCAGACGCGATAAATTGTTTTTATCTCTGTCTTTAATTATAGTTTCGATCTCTTTTCCATACACATAATGTGATTTAGTAAAGTTTCATATTGCTTTTAAGTTAGACACTTTTGTAGCACCGCTGAAAGACTCCATATTGTTTCTGATCACATGGTCTGTCACCCAAAGACCCCTTATTTTCCTTTTCGATCTGTTACCATTTAGAACTTGTTTGGCTCTCACCCAAAAAACCCATTTAAAAAAAGGCCATATTCTCACCCAATGCCCACCTAATTTAGATCCAAACGTCTCTCACCCAATGACCAGCTCTCACCGAGTGCCCAAAATCATGCTCTCACCCAATGACTCCTTATTGTTTACATTTTGCTCCCACCAAATGCCCCTTACTTTGTAAATGCCAGTCCTACACCTATCTCCGTTTCATATTGAAGTGCCCACAAGGGGGTGGGGGTGTTACAAATAATTGCAAGAAAGATTTTTAATTTTCCAGGCCTTTTATCAATTTCATTTCTTTCAGCGTCTTTTCTCTGCTATTCATCCAGAGGCGAAACCTACAACAAGACCACAACATCATCAGAATGAAGTAACGTATATATGAATAGTATGGGAATACAATACAATGCACCTAAGAATAGAAATGTAGGCATATTAATGATACATAATTATTACGTAAGAACAAAATATAATGACAATCATAATAAAGAAAGAAACATTTTTTAATAAACAAAACAAAAACAGAAACCCTGTGTACCAAAATAATAAATATACAACAGAACGATATGTTTATTTGCACAAATACATAATAATTATAGGGCCAACAAAGACAATTTAAAAATAAAGCGTGTACATAGACCCCATATGTCGCATTTTATGGGTTTCGCGCCTGCAGACATTAATGCTGACGCACGGGGTTTTCAGCGTGCCGTCGGCCTTATAAAGGTGACGGCGTACTTTTGCTCTGTATCCGCAAAGTACATTGCCGGCTGCCGTAGATACGGTAAACCCAATTTTGGTGCCGAAAAATGAAGCGTCATTGCTCTGATTTGACAATACTATACATGATATACTCTGCCATTTATAATGTATAATTATTTAAGATAACACATCCAATGTATAATAGGTCTATGTAAACCTACAGGGTGGGCCAGAACGAACTTAACCAAATTTGAAAGGTTAATATATCGGAAGTTTAGAGTAGCTATTCCCAATATTGTTACATATTATATGTATCTTTCTGAGAATATCTGGTGAAAAAAAATGAAAGAAAAAGAAGATAAATAAACAAAATGGTGGTAGTTTTACGTCAGAGGGTCGAAAATCAATTTGACCACACCTTAGTAAATGTGATGTATCCGATTACAAACTCTGAACATTTTCGGGTCAAATTATATACGACGGTGTCATTTAGTAAAAAAATATCAGAAATGTGTTCAAAATTCTTGAAAAAAGGGGATCAAAACTAGTATGAATCTAAATTGGGGAATTAGTCCAAGGGAAACCTGAAGCAGAGCGAGGTACCAGATGAGGGATAATGAACGGGAAAGGGAATGACTAACACGAAATGAACCAAATGAAACAGAAATAAGTTTAAGAATTTATAATGAATTTACATCATCAGACAGACCAGGAAAGTGCCACTAGGCTCCCTGGACAAACTGATAATTATACATAAGGTGTGTGTTAATAGTAAGTCTTACCAGAGTTACATTGCATCATAATAAGTATAATTGAATATGATTCACGTACAAGACATGATGACAATATATTTATCTTCATGGTGACCAATCTATCTAATCATCATGAGCCCATCCTGGGCACGTCTATATCGGTTGCATGGTTAACAAGGAGTGAAGTCTTCAACAAAGCCCAAACAAAACATCGCTTCAGTCAATGCAATTGATGCACGGATATAAAAACGTTCACTTGATGAATGGTTATCATGGCTTACTGCACTATGATCAATATTCAATTGTCGAATGAATTATCGTCACAACAAAACAAAAAAAGTCATTAGGTTAGAGGGAGTTGAAAATGTGGTTTGACACATTATTTACGTTTTCACAAGGTTTAAACAGAATCTGTACATTATAGTAGATCTTTTTAATAATTGTTTTAAGGGTATGAATTTTATTTCATGGTATTTTGTTCATTTGTATGTTTGCCGTCGGTTGAAATCGTCCGGCAGAGTGTATTCAATTTTATGTTTATATTATATACGAGTATATCATGTATTTATATAAAATAATTGTACATCGGTTGGATATAATGATACATTTAATACTACCGCTATTTGTTTGTTCTTTCTGTTTGCATGTGCAATATATTGTTCGTTTTAGAGATCATGTGGGCCCCAATCAAAATGTGTATTGCTGGCTCTAATCTATAAAACCACATCTTAATACAATAACTTAATCGTAGTAAAATTTTATTGCGGCAAAAATAATTTCGGCGAGCCAAATTCTTCGGCGACCCACAGCATCTAAATTCGCAGCATCACATTTACTTTCAAAGCTTCTACGCGCCAAACATGACAAAACACGTATCTATATGGAGATATGTGTGGGAAACCTCCGAGTACAGCCCACTACCGGGAGCAGCAGCCCCGTTACTGCCTTGCTACATCCTCGATGCAAGAATGATATTTATTTGTAGTTTGCCTTAAATTTCTTGCCTCCCCACTCTGTCACACACCCGGGATGATTTAACTAAACAATTTACTCATTGATATTGATATTTTGTGGTGTTACGAATTGCTATATTTACCCTTCCTTTCATGCCCTGCGGGGCTCTAATATATTGGAACAACATTAGTTGGCAGTCTTAACTATGGAAGTCAGCGGCCTCAGCCTTGCCGTGCTTGCGGCTTTTATGCAGCGCTGGAGTACGCGAGGCTGTAGAGAGGCAATAGCGTGGATGTACCGGTGCTCTACCGGAGTTTTCCAACATAATACCACCATATGTAAGCACCAAAAAAGTTTCAGCGCCGCGAAATTATTCGTGGAATACAAACGGCATTATTCCTTCTTTCAAGTGATTTTATTAAAAAGTCAAGGTCCCTTAAAATGTTCGAAGTAATCGAGATGTAATACCGTAAAATTCAGTCTACATGCATATATATGCCTCTAAACGAGGTTTTTTTGACACAAAAGACAAGAGGCAGGCACTCTCAACAAAAACGTTATTTGGAGTTTGAACAACTATATTACTGATAAAGGCGGCTGTACAAACATGTATATTTGTAAGACAAATCTATTGCAATGTTTTTGAGAAGGGTATTGGCCTTTCATATCTTTAGTTAAAAAAACCCTCGTTTAGAGGCATATATGCTTCTAGACGGAATTCTACGGTATATGCCTGTTTTTAAACAACGTAATGCAGTATAAAGTATGTAAAATATAATTGCTGTGCCTTATAGGTATTCCAACAATGATAAATATTATATTTTTGTATATTGTAATATATAAGTGGTTGAAAAAAGTTGCAAAGAGTTCATCTGAAATTGAGATCAAACTAAGGATTTCGTGGTGAAATAGCGTTACTATTGGTAACAGAACGATATGTAAAATGTTGGAATTGTTAATACTACGCGTATGTTGTATATATATAAATGGATGTGTTTTATTTGTCAATAGATACTTTATAAGTAGGAAGTTTTATGAGTTGCATTAAACTTGTTAAAACATATTGTCGATGATGATGTTGTCTTTCTTGTTAAACAGATCTTTGAGATTACGTAAACTGACGAACAGTAGATTACTATATAAACTGAGCTCAAAAAGAAACTTATAATTTTTCACAAGGTCATATCTTAAAATCCTGTCCATGAAAATGAACCAAAATTACACACATGGTTCCTTCAATACTCTACTCTAAACACATATCAGTAACCAAGCAGTTATCCAAATGCTAATTGAGTAATACACATACAATGCACTCGTTTCTCAGGGGGGTGCTGGGGTATACAAATAAGTTTGTTATGTCAACCGAGGAAAAAATTGACACTTTCCAAAGATCTCTCCTCAGAAGGCTATTAGACATCAAATGACCAAAGAAAATTTCAAATCAAGAACTTTACGAGAAAACCAAGGAACCAAAATGAAGTAATAAAATCAAGAAAAGGCGGCTCCTTTGGTTAGGACACATCCTAAGATTACCTGATGATACCCCAGCAAAGCAAGCTCTTCAAGAATACGAACGACACGTTAAACGACCAAGAGGGAAACCAAACACTGCGTGTATATTAGCAATTCAAAAAGAGCTGAAAGAAATCAATGAAGACTTACCCATAAAGAAAGCGACTGAACTTTCGAGAGAGAGACCTACCTGGAATAACTTTATTGATGGCGCTTTGTCAAACTGCTGACGAGAAGCGTTTATGATGATGATGATGATGATGATGATGATGATGATGAACTCGAATCTGTTGTCTGCCAAGCAACATTTTGAAACCGTGTCCTGCAAAATGGCCCCCAAATGACCCCATAGGATCGCATAGGGGGAATAATCATTTTTATTCCAATGACACTTTCAAACACTACGCGCCTGGCCCCATGGATCCCAGAAATGTAATGTTTGTGCGTGTACGACCTATCGTTAAAAAGTTATGGGGCGCAAACAGTCACAGGTCGATTAGCTTATTATGTATGGGTCAAAACTCAAAGTTGCTCAAATTTCCGTAAAAGTTGTGGCAAATTTTTCGCCTAGTTGAGAAAAAGAATAGTTTGCACTATCTGCGATGTCTAGTTAGCAAGTTACACAGCAAAGAGTCAAAAAATATGTAGGATTCCATAAGATTCAATGGAATGTATCTTATGAACTTGACATCGCAGATAGTAAAAACTATTCTTTTTCTGATTCCCTTGAACTTTTTATTTGATTCCCTTGAACTTGAGGAACAGTTTGCATCTATTTTTACAAACATCGGAGCAACTTTGATTTTCACCCCTGTATTGACATTGGTCCTGCTGAGCCTCATAACTTGGTAATTATAATTATGTCCTACGCACAAATACGTTACATTTTTGTGATCCTTATACCCAAATGAATAATTTTACATGTTTTATAGTGAATTTGGAGCATTTCTAATTTTTGCCCCATATATGAACATATAGGGTATAGGGTTTGGGTCATTTTTAGGGTCACTGGGTTCCAATATTGCTTTGCAGACAAACTGTTTGAATTCAGCATAACCAAATTAACCAAAGTATTTTGGTTGCCAACGTTTACGCGAATTTGCCGCTAGATGCTTAAATAAGTACATTTCCAAAATAGATCCAGTCTACTAACGGGTCGGAATCGACAGTATGCGGCTATTACCGCAATAAAACTACTGGGTGCACAGAATCGTAATTCTGAGACGAGAAGAATAATCATGCTTCAAATCATGCTTCAAATCAAAGTTACTCAATATTGAGTATCTTTGTTCCAATCCGCAGTATGTTGTAGTTCATTTCCACATTGCGTTGGTCTTCACATAGTTAAGTTTAATTTTAGCTATAATAGAAGAAAGGAAGGACGGAAGGAAGGATAAGGACAATAATATGATACATATGTTGTTCTAATTATCATGTCATATTTTGGTAAACAAAAGTCATTATTCTGAAACGGGAAGAATAATATAAATATTCTAAATCCACAGTGCGTTGGTCTTCATTTCCACATTGTATTGGTCTTCACATAGTTCTAATTTTATCTATGATAGGAGGAAGGAAGGATAAAAGGATAATGTATGAAAAATATTTTGTTCTAATTATCATGTCATATTTTGGTAAACAATATTATAGTTCTGAAACAGAAAGAACATGTAAACATTCCAAATCCACAGTGCACTTCATTTCCACATTGCGTTGGTCTTCACATAGTTCTAATTTTAGCTATAATAGGAGGAAGGAAGGATAAAAGGGATAATATTATGATAAATATGTTTTTATAATTACCATTGTCACTGTTTACGCGCTGTATACGTGCGAGTTGTCACTTTGTTCTTCAGAGTGGTCAAACTGTAGGAGATTGGAGGAAAAATCCGTGAATTATCTGTGTTGGATCAGAAATTTTCACGGATTTTTCAACCGATTACAGGTTTTTATCTCCTGTAGATTGATATTCTTATTCAGTGACCGCGCTACGGGGTGTGTGTGTGTGTGGGGGGTGCAAGGAGGGCATTTGCCTATCTCCAATGTTGTTCTGGTCCCCCAGTTTGCTTCCCCCCACTTTTGACACACAATGACCCAAATTACGTAAATTTCCACTTTTTTGCGACAATTCTGCGTACAATTTGTCGATTTTGCCCCCGAATTCGATTTGCCCCCCCGAAAAATAATTCTTGTGCCATCACTGTTCATATTACAAATATTTAATGACATCACATGTTAGTTATAAACACAGCTGGCAGTCTGAGGCAATTAGTACCTATACATGCTATAGGCAGCTCATTAATTCACCATAGTTAAAGCAGATGATGACATCATTATTGTCCATGCACATAAAAAGGATAACGCATCAAATTTGGCAGACTGATTGTAGATTAAACTCTAAACAAAAGTAGATATGGAACCACTTTGACGAGGAATATTCACATTACTACGTCATAGCAAGGGAAATAGAATTCAGTTTAAGATAAATTATTTATTGTGACTTTACATCATCAGGCAATCGGATCCAACTAATAAATGTATATCTTATTAAGTTTTACCAGAGTCACATTGAAGCATAATAAGTTTAATTGAATATAATTGACGTCAACAACGTCAAAAGACATGATGACAGTATATTCGCCATCATGTTGACCAATCTAAACTAAACATCAGGAGACGAACCTACGCCCGTAAATGGAGTGAAGTATTTATCAAAGCACGGACAATAAATCGTCCACGGCATGTTATGCAAATGAATTATCGTCACAACAATACAAAATAGCCTAAATATAAAAGGAAAATAACATGATGTGGCATTTAATATAATAAAGAATGGGTTTTTTTTATTTAAGCTTGACACAGTTAATTATTGAGCGTTGTCATTGTTACGGCTCAAAATGGCTAGGAAAAAAAAATCATGACAGATTAAAAAAACCATATTATTTGTGTGAAAAAGATTTTTTTTTGTTCAATATACGCACAGTAGTCCACAACATTTAAAAGTCATTTTTACGCGGTACGAACTTGATGATTAAACGTGGCTAAACTTTGCCCAGCTCATTTCTACACGTCACGTAAGCAGACATAACTTATGAATTACATTAACTTCTGAATCCGTGCAATTGAACCAAACTTAAATAGTAGCCTATACATTGTATACTTTATTTGTATGAAACATTTAAAATAGGCCATTTATTTCTTATAATTGTATAATCTTATAATAAGTGAAGTTATGCACATCATCATTGATCCTATTTTATTTACATGGTCCAGATGAACATAAATATCCGCCCCCAAATTCTAGGGCTGCATTCTCAAACACACTATAATCTATCTTTGTATAACCACTGCCACCCAGTTTATACACTGTTGTCTCAGTACTACCCACGTAACTTTCCACACAAATTGGCGCGAACCCTTTCACAGTCGGCCCAAGAAGACACTTATCAAGAGTAGACCTAGGTGTAATAATATTTAACTCTATTTTATGAGTCAAACTTTTTATCGTGAATTTAACTTTGCCTTGGCACCCATCTATTGATTTCGTGACGTAGGAGTTGTCTGGTCGAAAATTTAAGATAAGATTTTTCTTAAAGTTACGATATCCGTATAGATGAGCAGGAATACCGACAGGACCAAAATTGATAACCCCAAACGACCCGGCGTAGGCCGTGTTCTGATGTGTACTCACTCCCTGGGTCCAAAACCATGAAGGTGGAAAAGAGTCACCCCAATTCTTTTCTTGATGCATGGTAGCTAGCCCGTGAAAGGTTTCCGACGTCTCTTGATTTGTCCATGTGTAGTTACCCGATGTTGCTAGACTGTATACAAACCAGTGCAGTGGCACAAAGGGGATGTTCTCAAGCCATCCTTCAGGACCTATAATAATTAACAAAAATGGGCAATCCTGTTTCATAATAAGTAAGTAAATAAATAAATAAATAAATAAATAAATAAATAAATAAATATATAAATAAATAAATAAATAAATAAATAAACAAATAAATAAATTAATTAATTAATTAATAAATTAATTAATAAATAAATAAATAAATAAATGCGTTGAACAGAGAAATGCATAACAAAGATACTAAACAAAAAAGTACATACATCGTATACAATTCCTATAGAGCAGCAATTAGTACACAAGAAACACTTTTAAATAACATATAAATCATGTCAATTGTACTCATTACGAAAAAGAAAATTTGGGAACATTATTATTAGTGTGTGCCTGCCCTTAAGTTTCTGCCTCTAATGTTATAAGAATGTCATCGACAAATCTCCGGGATAATTCGTCAACAGTACTTGGCTTCACATATTCATATGGTTTCAAATTAATTGACTTATACCACTACATGGCTTATATAACATATTTTAAAAATTCATTATAAATATAAATCCACGCCTTACCTTCTCCATTCGGTCCCCACGGTACTGGCTTCCCAAAGCTTCCGTTAAACCGAATACCCTGAGCTTTGATGTCAAATACTGTCCCATTTGGCGTGACGTTGAAATACCCATAAGGCCTTGCCACCCACTCAAAGTAAGGAGGCGAAGGGTCGTCTGGATTCTCCGTGACTCTACTCCCGCCTCGCACTGTTACTGATATGTTCTTTTCTTCTGGAAATATATCAATAACCTGTAAAGAATAATTCAAGATCCAAAGAGGAATGAACCTACGAATGCTTTGAAGCCCCTTACCCTAAGACTTGAGTGTCATATTTACTTTTCTCAATACGCTCCCCTATATCACGCTCCCCTCTGACTACTCGATCGCCTTATAACTCATACACAGTTAGGACGCGGGACTACCAATTCTTTAGAAATGCATAGTCGCGCTAAAAGTCGATCGATACATGTTAAAATCAGCACAATTCAGAGATACACCTTTTGCTATGAAATTTATTTTCTCGGTCAAATATAAAGCAATATTTTTTTTTTCTTCAGTAATGTCAGTTAAAGACATAGTACTTGGATATACATTTTTTTTAAATCCTGGTGTTAAAATTCAAGCATCATATTTTGTCTTTTAGTGTGATATTTTTGATTTTTATAGGCCTTTAGTTCGCCCGTGAGCTTTTTACGGAATTCATTTTTAGCGTCTCAAACTAATATAGTTTGCTAAAGAAAGATATTTCCCACCTCTGTAAAGCACATCGTGTGGGTCTATATATTATAGTTTTGTCAGAATTTCCGTTTTATTTTACCCTTTTTCCTTCATGCTCCGAAAATGTCAAACTCAGTACTTTATCTCCAGAACAACCAGCAGAAATATCGATATTTCAATTGTTGTCAACCAGGTCCCTTTTCCATTGAAAACCAGGATTGCCTGACCAGCGATTTGGTAGCCCAAATCCCCAATTCTGGTAAATGAGGTGAATTTTGGAAATTTGCCCCGTGATAGCCTGCAATTTCAATTTATAGGGCTATGGATTCCATGATTATGAAAACCATTTTGTCTGTTTGTTTGTTTGTTTATTTACCTAGGATGAGGTCCTTGGGAAAATCCACTGTCCAAACCTAGAAAAATTCGCGTGTTATTAGAGGGATTTTAATTTTCTGTCCCTCCTATCTCCAGGTGAATTTTGAATGACCCCCCATCGCGGGTTGGCATTTTCATTACACCCTTCAGACTTGCGTTCGGGTTTATGTAGGCCTATTTGTCATAATTTAGCGCTATAGGACCTACTTTCTAAATGTAGGCTATAGCTATAGCCGTGCTATATAAATATTATAAGGTACCGGTATGTAATATTATGTAGGCCTATGGGGGTGGGGTGGGTACTCAACACATTTTAACCATGACTTACAATGCAAGGCTCATTGTTGCCATAAATGATTTTTCCTTTAGGTCATTATAATAGGTTGTTATAAACTTCCATGTTTAACCTTGTATTGTTTTGGCTGCTTCATTATGACTTTCGGTGGGTTTAAGCAATTTCAAACAAACACAAACAAAAGGCACTATACCCAGTCACCTTCATGACAATTGAAACACTAGGTAATTTCTTTGCTATATTGAAGTTCTGGCAACACTGTATCCAGGCCGGGCACCCAGAGATATCGATCCACAATGCTAGTATTAGCCTAAGATTTCACGCGTGGATTTGAAAATTTTTCAGCTGGTAGTCAAAAATTATGGAATCAAAACGGAAATTCTGACAAAACTATGATATATCGCTCACGGTGATGTGCGTTAGAAAGTTGGGAAAATCCTTCTTTAGCGAACTATATTACTTTGAAAAGCTCAAAGATTGATCCAAAAAAAGGCTCGCGGGCAGAGTTGAAGCCTATCAAAATCGAAAATCTTACACTAAATGACTAAATTTCACGACTAAGTTTAACACTAAGATTTGAAAAAAAAATACAGTATCAAGCATTACAGTTTTTCCTGACATTTACTGAAAAAATGAAAATTATTGCTTTTCATTTGGCCGAGAAAAAAAATGTTACACTGAAAAGGTGTAACTCAAAATTTTGTTCATTTGAATACCAAATTCGATCGTTTGTATTGCCTTATTAAATGACTGAGTGAGCCTTGCAGAACAATAACAATCGGTAGTCCCGCGTCCTAACTGATACATAGATTCTTATCATTTTATTGGCCAATTACCATTGATTATTTGTGCTATTTATAGAAAAAGACTATTGCACTCCGCGCAAGTGCAATAGTCCATTTTCTATTGCACTAACTCGCAGCTACCATGGCAACGCGAGCGTATATTTCGCACGGGGACTACTTCGACTCACCAATTATAGGTATGGCTGTCGCTTATAAAATAAATACAGCTTGTATTTTTTTTTCTGGTGATTTATGAAATTAAGTGGAAGAAATAGAATTTTTATATGAGTTATATAAAACAAATATTGAATGTTTTTATTCGTTCAATGGAATGAATATTTTCATTCGGTGAAATATCAACTGTTCCATTCAACTCGACAAAGCCTCATTGAATGGAACAGTCCATATTTCACCCCATGAAAATATTCTTACCATTGTACTCATAAAAATTCCCGGTAAACATTCAATATTTGTATACTATTCATACCTCCATTGATTGATTTTCACCTCTGCTTCTCACAAACGACAGGTACGTGGTAGACAATGATGACGTCGATGATGTAGTCGATGCTGGTAGAACTCTACCAAAAAAGAACCCCGAATGATCTCGAATTATCGGTGTCAATTAATCTTGCATACCATCCTTCAAAGAAAGGTCCTTTCTTTGGATACACGTGCGGGTTATACTGATTTCCCAACGTTACAGTATATTGTGAGAAATGGAACAGTAACCACGCTGTGAGAATGATAAAACACACTGAACTATTAGCCTATTACCTGTACTACCGATCATTTGAAGGCGTAAATGCTGACATCCCATTATTCCGTGTATCGCATATTTACATTTTCTTGCAATATTCCTCCATCTAACATTATTCTTTTAACATTTTTTGAGTATTAACTTAACTAATCAACCATACAGTTCTATAAACATTTAGATACATTTGATTTTTTTTTCAATTTGCAAATCTCTTAAGGGAACTGGAATGAGCGTTTTGAGCGTTTCGACAATATTTTTTGTGGGACATGAGAGCACATCAGACATATCGAATTGCATTCTGAATACGAAGAATGTCTTTCTGATATCAAATAATTTTCATTTTTGAAATTCACGATATAATACAAATTTTATGACAAATTATTAAAATTTGACATTTTTCACATTTTTTATATATAACAGTCCTCGAAGTAAATTTTATAAATCTAATGATATATTCCTAAAGTGTATATAGCTGGGAGCAAAAGCCGACGATCAATTGACAATTTTGACCTTTCATATTGAAGATATGGCTTTTAGCCCAAAAATACATATTTTTTTTGTATGTTTTGGGAAAAAATCCATATCTTCAATACGAAAGGTCAAAGTTTTCAATTGATCGCCGGCTTTTCATCCCACCTACATACACTTTAAGTATAAATCATCAGATTTATAAAGTTTACTTCGAGTACTGTTAAATATCAAAAATATCAATTTGTTATCATTTGCCATAAAATGTGTATTACATTGCGAATTTCAAAAAATCAAAATTATTTGATATCAGAAGGACATTCTTCGTATTCAGAATGCAATTCGATATGTCTGATGTGCTCCAATGTCCCACAATAAATACTGTCCAAACGTTCATACCCCAGCCCTTAAGGCTTGTACCAATTCTTGATAACTTTGTTATAGATATAATTTCCATTCATATGACACACGTGATAAATGCGTTCCCTTTCCTCTGGCAATTTATATACCGATATTTTCATGCACCTCTCGAAGGCATTTGGCACCACAGACCACGATATCCTGTTTTCTCTTATTTGAATACCATTCATATCAAACAAAAGAAATTGCTTGAAAATGCACAAGTTCAGACTTTTTTGGCTCATAACCACCTTTATCTAAATACTCTCCCCGTTCATGATATTCACAAATTCCAGATAAGCTTTATTTATGTTTTAATATCAAAATAATTTTTTGCCTTACTTATTTTCAAATTATACATGTAATAAGTATCTGACCTGATCTTCTCAGATGTATAGACATTTGAACTTTGACCTTGTTTTTGTTTTGTTATATCTAGCATTTGTAATGTAACATCACTCAATTCTTTTAAGGCGCAGTTTAAGGTTAGCAACTATTTCAAACTGTTGCGATTAAGTAGTTCACAGCATGTTGCGAATGGTAGTGTGCCTTGGTAAAAATTGCATTGATCATCACATAGCGAGTGATTAGAAGAATTCAAATACCACATATATACTTTTGTAGGTCCTGTGATTCTTGAGTCATGTTATAAAGAAGGCTGAAACAACAACACTTTTGTAAAACTTACATAACTCATCAACAACAATAAATCAATTACGTTTTCAAAGTATATGATTTGTAGAATGAACTTTTGCAAAACATCCAAGTGTTATTTTTCAATAAAATATTGATTTAGAAAATGAAAATCGATATCTTTGGCTGCTTTGACCAACAAATATTCGTCTACTCGTCTACCCTTAATGCGCATCCCAGCAAACACAAAACGTTTAACAGAAAAGGTTTAAATATCGGGTTATATAAACGGTATAAAACGTGTTAATATCATTTAGAAAACATTTTTGAAAACTTAATACAAAACATTCTAACATAATGTTAGTAAGTGTTGACAAAATCTTTAACCAACATATTTGCCAAAACATCTTTTGCAATAACATTTTGACAACATTTTAAAAATGTTATTGTAGTGTTTTTTCATATAAAACGTTTTTAAAATGTTTTCATGACCTTTATATAACCCGATATTAAAATGTTTATTTTCATTTTTTTTTTATCAGACAGACTTGCTAAAAAATACATTTGTTGGCCTAACTCCATGCGACTGTAATGCCGATCAGCGAAATGTACGCGCGCACACATCATCTGCGCATACAATATTTGTTTAATAGTGCACAGCACTATGTTGAACAAAGGGGAAGTCGTGCGATTTATTTGTTAAAAGCAATTTCTCAATTGATTTCATTAGATTGAAAGGTAAAGATTGAAATAAAACATGTTTGCATTTTTTAAAGACCGTTTAGTGCCTAAAATCCAAGATGGCCGCCGTGATTGAAAATTTGCCATATTTTACTCATAAATTGCGCTTTAGTAGGATACAGAATGGAAGTCCCATTCTAGGGTTGAGTACAAGAAGTTTTGAAGGTGTTTCTTTATAGATTTGAGGACGCTGAATAAAATGAGAGGCGTCTGCACCATCGAAAAGTGTGGGGAACTCTTGGTAGAGGGCGTTTTTCAAGATGGCCGCCAAAATCCCTTAAAATCACCATAACTTGGTCAGAGAAGCACCCAGCAGCACGATTCTGATGTCTATACCCATGTTTTCAGGGTCAAGGAATCCAATAGAGTCATTTACAACTGCCTTTGACCTATCATTCCAAGATGGCTGCCAAAATTTCAAAATGGCCTCCAGTGAAAATTAATTTGGCTATATCTCGGGTGCAGAAAGTCCTAGAAGTATGATGCTGGTGTCTATACCCATGTTTACAGGGTCTAGAAATCTATTGGTATAATCTAAAACAGCACAGGACCTTAAATCCCCAGATGGCCGCCAAAATTTAAAAATAACCACCACTAAAATGTAGAATTTAGCCTTTATCTTATCTTATCAGTGGTTTATACGGCCCTATCCGGGCTTTACGATCCTTACCTGGGGCTAAGATACCTTAACCTTAGCATAACGCGGTCTAAACCCCAGATAAGGTATCTAAACCCCAGATAAGGCGCCGTAACCCCAGATTAAGGGACATAGATTCCAGATAAAGCAGTCCAAACCCCAAATAAGGTGCCTTAACCCTAAATAAGGAACATAAACCACAGATAAGGCATCTAAACCCCACGTAAGGTGCCTTAACTCTAGATAAGGATCGTTAACCCCCGATAAGGGTCGTAAACAAAACCCCAGATAAGGCACCTAAACCCCAAATAGGGCGCCTTAACCCCAGATAAGAGACGTAAACCCCAGATAAGAGACGTAAACCCCAGATAAGGCAGTTTAAACCCCAGATAAGGCACCTTAACACCAGATAAGGAACGTAAACACCAGATAAGGCATCTAAATCCCACATAAGGCATCTAAATCCCAGATAAGGCGCCTTAACTTCAGATGAGGGACGTAAACCTAGGATAACATAGTCTAAACCCCAGATAAGGCATTTAAACCCCATAAGGCTCCAAATAAGGGATGTAAACCATAAGGGATGTAAAACCCCCAAAAGGGATGTAAACCATTATACATAAGGCAGTCTAAATCCCAGATCCATTCTTTAGGCATCTAAATCCAGATAAGGCGCCTTAACCCCTGATAAGGGACGTAAACCCCAGATAAGGCAGTCTAAACTCCAGATAAGGCACCTTAACCCCAGATAAGAGATGTAAATATAGGATAATCCAGTCTAAACCCCAAATAAGCTGCCTTAACCACTGATAAGGGATGTTAACTGGGGATAACACAGTCTAGACCCCAGATAAGGCATCTAAACCCCAGATAAGGGACGTAAGCTCCAGATAAGGCAGTATAAAAAAACCCCAAATACGGCACCTTAAACCCTAGATAAGAAACACAAACCCCATATAAGGCAGTCTAAATCCCAGATAAGGCATCTAAACCAAGATAAGGTGCCCTAACCCCAGATAAGGGACCTGAATCTTGGATAATGCAGTCTAAACCCCAGATAATGTGCCCTAACCCCAGATCAGGAACGTGGATCTAGGATAATGCAGTCTAAACCCCAGATAAGGTGCCCTAACCCCCGATAAGGGACGTGAATTTAGGATAACGCAGTCTAAACCCCTAAACCCATTACACTGTTGTCAATGGCAAAATGGCTGATTTCGGGTGAAATTTTCTCAAATTTAGAACTCTCACCTGCTTTAATATAGTTAAACGCCACCAATATCAGGTGAAACTAGATGATTTAATGATCAAAAACTCAACATAGGTTGAAATGAGACTTTTCTTGTACCGCAAACAAAATGGCATTGCGCCCTCGAAGATGAAAGATGCAATTAATTAGATAGGGCGAATATATGCTAAAAGGTATCATATAATGAGAAAAATATACCATTTCGAAGCATCAAAACCCAAAATGTACTTTTTTGGCAATATAACTTGGTCAATTACAGTGATTTTAAACAGTCTTTTCAGATGCCACGCAAACAAATAGTTCATCATTTCCATGCATCGCCCAGGCCTATTAGTGGTGTATAACCATGCACTAGTGCCATGAGTAGGTACTGTATCTGATATGTCGTCCATCTTGGACCTGGCAAGGGGTCTGGTTATGTAAAACATTGTGCTTTTGGTTTAAAGACATAATCACTTGGAAACGTGATCATAAAAACAAACTCATGCATTTATATACATTTAAGCAGTATATAAGCAGCCATATTGGTCGCCATATTGAATAATAATCATAATTCTAGAATATTAAAGAATATTAAATCTTTGAGTGCATGACACAATGCTAGTTCCAGTGTTTGAAATTTAGATTTTGAGCATACTTTGAGAGAGGTATATGGCTTTTTTTGCAAGTGTCAGTCAGTTTTACAAGATTTTGGTGGCCATCTTGGATTTTACCACTTACCCTGAAATATTAAATCTTTCTTTGAGTGTCTGACACAAGGCTACATAGTTCCAGTGTTTGAAATTTACGTTTTTAGCATATTTTGAGAGCGATATATAGCTTTTTTTTGCATGTGTCAGTCAGTTTTATAGGATTTTGGCGGCCATCTTGGATTTTACCACTTACCCCGAATCTTTCTTTGAGTGTCTGACACAAGGCTACATAGTTCCAGTATGTGAAATTCACATTTTACATTATTTTGAGAGCGATATATAGTTTTTTTGCATGTGTCAGTCAGTTTTATAGAATTTTGGCGGCCATCTTGGATTTTACCACTTACCCCGAAATATTAAATCTTTTTTTGAGTGTTTGACACAAGCCTACATAGTTCCAGTGTTTGAAATTTACATTTTTAGCATATTTTGAGAGTGATATATAGCTTTTTTTGCATATGTCAGTCAGTTTTATAGGATTTTGGCGGCCATCTTGGATTTTACCACTTACCCCGAAATATTAAATCTTTATTTGAGTGTTTGACCATAAGCTACATTGATCCAGTATTTGATATTTACATTTTAGCATATTTTGAGAGTGATATATAGCTTTTTTGCATATGTCAGTCAGTTTTATAGGATTTTGGCGGCCATCTTGGATTTTACCACTTCCCACGAAATAAAAAAATGAAAACATCTTTTTTCCCATTATTTACCCCCACAAGAGACAAAATCAAGTGAAAGTTTGCTTTTAACACCGAAATCACACGACTCGACATAGTGCTGAGCACTATAATATTGTAGTCATCTGGATACTTCGGGGAGTTGACTTTTGGAGCCGCAGCTTTATGGTACTACTCGGAAGGACGATGTAATTTTTTTTGTCCTTAAAAATAGTTTAATAGACACGGCATAGTACCTCATAGCTTGCTCATATAGACATTTGCTAAACATTGTGGTTAAAAGCTGGACATGGGTTTAGATACATTGTATATACATTAGGTTCTCTGGTTTTAGAGGTATTACTAGCAAGAACAGATTTAGTAGGAATGATGAATGGCTCATTAGCATGTCTGGTGTTATAGGGATGAGCAAATACATCAATGTTGAAGAAATTGTCATGAAGAAGATCAGGAGGGAGGAGACCATTAACTGAAACATGAAAACCAAGTTGAAACAAGTGTGAGCCAGCCACAGGGAGAAGGTACAGGTTCTAATAACTCTCTTTTGAAGAAGACAAGTGAATGTAGGTTAGAGTTGTTGTGGTCAGTCCACACAGGAGCACCATAAGAAAGATATGGGAGGACAAGGGAGTTATAGAGAGTAAGAATAGAAGATAAGGAGACGAATTGCCTGACATTACGGATGATACCGTTGTATTTGGATATATTTTTTGAAATGTGCTGTGTGTGGGAGTTCCCAGAAAGTTTGTGATCTATAAGTAGGCCTGAGAATTTGATAGTGTTCACTTTTTTAATTGGTGTGTTATCTATTTTACTATCATAAGAAATATCAGATTTATTGTTATGTTTATTTTTAAATACAATATAGTTCGTTTTCTTTATATTCAGTGACAATTTATTTAATTTGAACCAGTTAAATATTATTTTTAGTTCTCTATTTATATATAGCTAAGCTGTCAGCAAGTCAGCAGTTGCTGACATGACCCCTTGCTATTTTGGCCCACTGCCGTTTTTGTGTATGTGTGGGGTGTGTATGTGTGGGGTGTGGGGGTGTGGGGGTGTGTGGGGGTTATTGAGATGTGGGTGTGTGGGTGTGTGTTTGTGTTTGTTGTTGTTTTTCTTTCTGGGGGAGGCTTTTTCCCTACAAGTTTCATTTAAAAT
This sequence comes from Amphiura filiformis, assembly GCF_039555335.1. Taxonomy (NCBI): domain Eukaryota; kingdom Metazoa; phylum Echinodermata; class Ophiuroidea; order Amphilepidida; family Amphiuridae; genus Amphiura; species Amphiura filiformis. Next base: position 50,318,790 of record NC_092640.1, read on the forward strand.
CACTTCTTATAGTTTTAAATCAAAAGTGAATTTTGCTCATTTTGGCCCAGATATCCAAGATCAAGGGCTCCCAGGGGCCAGAGTGTCAAAACAAAGGGCCTGTCGTTTCGCAGTAACTAAGGCGAGTCTGCACATTATCGCCGCCCACTTTTGCGGTGACCACTTGCTTCGCCGTTAGAACTTAACGGTCACTGACTAACAATGTATCGGCGACCAACAATGCAAGACTCAACACTCAAAGCACTCGTCACCGCGAAGACTGGCGGCCACCACGACGTACCGCTGTAATTGGGTCAATAAACTTCCTTTGTAATCGCTGATTGCACTTATGATATCTTAAATGGTGTTAACAAGCATACAGTCGATCGTATCATCTTGATCTTGTAGTATAGTCAAATCAATGGTTAAATAAAATTTCCCTGGCTATGTGTTTGGGTGTTTGATATCACATGATATCGAGGGCTTAGAGCAAGAACTAGCTATGTCCATTTATGTTCTCAATTAAATGTTACTTATTTCGGCAACAAATGTACAGTTAATTCTGCCCTCCAAAATAAATGCAAGTGACTTTGGGGTATATGAATGGGTACTTGAAAAGTTAGTTAGACGCAAGTGACCATGCGTATACCTCGAAGTCACTTAAATTTTCTTATGGAGGGCAGAATTAACCGTCCATTTGTTACCGAAATGAGTAACATGTAATTGAGAAAACAAATGGACATAGCTAGTTCTTGCTCTAAGCCCTCGATATGATTATTTTTATATCATAATCATATTTATTAACTAATGTGTTGTATTAAATATTGCAACGGCAATGATAACCATCAGTCCAGATCATTTTACATATAGTGTCTTCCTAAATTTAACAAAAACGTTACACCTGTTGAACAGCTATATTTAACCTGCAAGTGTAGGACGTACGTCAGTTCAAACAAGTCAATTAATGTAATAAAAAAGCGTTTATTTCATCCACAACATTAAGAGTGTCTTGTTCTTTATCCTAGTTCGCCGATAAAACGTCTTATCACTTTATCATATGTCTATGTAATGTCTAGGTAATGATTTGATATTGTGTCCCCATCTAAACACGTGAGGGATGCCCCCCCTCACATCCCCCGGGATTGGTGCCACCATCCTGGTACTGATGCACATGTTTACATTTATTATCTCAGTACATGGCGAAGGTCGTTCGACATTTGAGGGAAGGTTATTTATTTTAAATTTAAGATGATCGTCAACGATGTGCTCAAAATTCAGCAAATTTCACACCATTGCAAAACCCGTTATACACAGCTGGTCCGAAGGACGTTCTCTACATACATGGTACATTGTAAGCATAGTCCAAATCAATATAAACTCAACAACATGGCTCTTACTTTAGTTAACCATAGTTAACACATTTATCGAACTATTTAATTGATCAATTGTATCACATTTTACTTTTTATTTCTACACGTAACAGTATTTGTTTGAAATAGTATCATTTTTTAATATTGTTTGATCGCTACAGCATCATTAAACAAAATTAATGTTGAACACCTGTTACATGTTGTTGTCAAATAGCAAGTACGTAGATATAAATCATTTTGAGTAATCTTTTTTTCACAATCGGTAAACTGTCAGGCACACCACTGGTTCTATCGTGAGCGCCATAGCGCGAAGTCGTATACGGGTGTATTGCAGAGGCCCGCCTTAGGGCCCTGATTGGATCCAGGGCAACGCCCTGACAGGGTCCAGAGGTGGAGTCTCCATGAAGCTGATGGATTTGAGCCTAGGGGCACCGTACCCCAAATGTTAAAACAAATGGCTGTGGGAGCCCATAATATTTGACCTTTGGAGCTTATGTACCCAGTGATATCAGTGGAACTACTTAGAGACCTGAATCTGCTTTAGGCGAGTCTGTACAATATTGCCGCCCACGTTCGTGGTGACCACGAGCCCTCGCCGTTACCTCGTAACCGCGCCGAGTTGTATGCTTGGCCACTGTATAAACAAGAATAGAAAAATTGCAACTTTTCCCTTCGCAAAACACAACTTTCGCTTGAATTAGTACGAAAAAGTCTAGGAACACCACAGCATTGAACTCCTCACTATTTAGACCAGGCTGTAGATGAGCTAGGTGTCACTTGGAGCGTAAACTTATCCCATATGGTTTTTCTAGATCAGAATTTCATGAGGAATAAGAATATCTTGGGTAACAAGCCCCTATCCTGAACAGGCTCCCACAAAAGGGGGGTTCTTTCCAGGGGGTCCATTTTTTAAGGATAAAATATCATAAGTTACGTTTAAACACAATAGTGTATAGAGCAAACTCTTATAAATCTCATAATGTACACCCAATTAGTAAATTAAGCCCAACATATTTGATGTGGTAACAATCTGGAGGGTGGAAGAGTAGTAGGGGGTCTCTAAAGGACTCCTATTTCAGGGGGGGTCCATTTTAAAGGAAAACATACCCTAAGTTACGCTTAAACACAAAATAGTATAAAGTACACTCTTTTTAATGCCAAGATTGAATTATTTAAATAAGCCTTTTATATTTGATGTGGTAACAATATGGGGTGGGGTGTAGAAGGGGGTCTCTAAATGGCCCCTATTTAAAAAAACAACACCAGTGAAATTTGCCTAAAGTTTATTCTTTGTTTGGTATGACCAGATTTTTATGAAGATTAAGTATAATATCTTGACCAAGAAAGTCAAACTCCTTCAAACAAACATCCAGCCACCAACTCCCCACCCCACCCCACCCCCAAACAGAGGCGTTATGAGCATTTTGAGAATATAATGTGTAATAATGTATGATACTGTAATTTCAAATAATTATGATGCAACACATCTTACAACCTAAAATCAAAATTAATGTTGATATGTTATTCCAAAACTTGATGGCAACAATACTGTGTGTGTGTGGGGGGGGGCTGGAAGAGGAAGTCTCTGAAGACCCCATATTTAATAGACAGGATGGGGTCTTTAGTCTTTAGGGAATCTTATATTATACGGTTCCAAGCATTTGGGTCCGTAATTTGTAGGAAAATACTTCATACCATTATGTTACCCTTTGGTTCAAATAGGGCAAATACTTGTTTGTACTATAAAGTTTGCTTTAAAGTTCTACCAATTATGCTTACTTAATCCTCTGTATCGCTTTCATCACTGTTGCCTACAAAGTCTTCACAATCATGATCTATAAACAGTTCTTGCATATCATCAGGCATAACCTTCTCGAGCCATCTCAGTTCTAGTGATTCTGTCCATCCATTGTCAGCAATGTTTCCAGCCTCATAACTACAAAGGACTGCTGAGCAGCCATTCTCTAGCGATAAAGTGTGATCTCAAAATATGAAGTCTCAGTGTATGCTGGCATGGTGGTAGCAATGACACATCAGTGATCTTGTTCTGTTTGGTAAATTTCCGATCAAAGAGTATATACCGGGCCTCGTTGACTCTTGCACCATCATCAATGAAGTGTGATAGCGCTAGGATTGCAATATCTATGTCACCAGAATGAGATCGGATGATGACTGTGCCACTATCATTATTTCTCAAGACATGCTGCGCGTGCAAGATAACCTTTGTGTCAGCTTCTTCTTGTTCTGTGGTAAGTTCTGGGATCTCTGCAGTACCTTCTTTGGTCACGAGAGCACATTCCTGGTATGAAGAGAAGTAAACCACTTCACTCTTAAGACTTCCCAGGATAGTTTCTCTCTTGGACTCCAGCACACTCGGGATAAGGTCAATCAGTCTCGTTTTGTTCTCACCATTGGAGAGGAAACCTGTGAAGTCGCGGGGCAACTTTGATTGGGCTGACCGCACTATTATTTTGGGTGCCGTTCCACGTCTATCTCTCTCAGTTGATTTGATACTCTGTGGTAGGTAAGCATCAGCAACAATATCAACTCTCCTGTAGCCTTTAGGGATGCATGAAAACACCTTCAAGGCAAGCGCCTCAAATGTGTTGGGATACGTTTTAAATGTTCTAATTGACGCCATCAAGTCAACCACATAAGTTGTACTAGATACAAACACAAGCACATATCGCAAGGTTTTTAGAATGAGCGACATAGACCTAACACCAGCACAGAAGACATCGCTGATAGGATTTCATGCCTTCACAGGCAATGACTACAACTCCTCCTTTTTTGTAAAGGTAAACAAACTTGTTGGAAGTTACTTGAATGCAAGCCTAAATTCCTGGATACCTTCTCCAATCTTGGGGTGTCTTCTGCTGAAACCCTGGAGGCAGACCTTGAAGAATATGTTGCCTTGCTGTATGGCATAAAGTGTAAAAGCGTCAACGAGGCCCGGTATATACTCTTTGATCGGAAATTTACCAAACAGAACAAGATCACTGATGTGTCATTGCTACCACCATGTCAGCATACACTGAGACTTCATATTTTGAGATCAAACTTTATCGCTAGAGAATGGCGCTCAGTAGTCCTTTGTAGTTATGAGGCTGGAAACATTGCTGACAATGGATGGACAGAATCACTAGAACTGAGATGGCTCGAGAAGGTTATGCCTGATGATATGCAAGAACTGTTTATAGATCATGATTGTGAAGACTTTGAAGGCAACAGCGATGAAAGTGATACAGAGGATTAAGTAAGCATAATTGGTAGAACTTTAAAGCAAACTTTATAGTACAAACAAGTATTTGTGCCCTATTTGAACCAAAGGGTAACATAATGGTATGAAGTATTTTCCTACAAATTACGGACCCAAATGCTTGGAACCGTATAATATAAGATTCCCTAAAGACTAAAGACCCCATCCGTCTATTAAATATGGGGTCTTCAGAGACTTCCTCTTCCAGCCCCCACACACACAGTATTGTTGCCATCGAGTTTTGGAATAACATATCAACATTAATTTTGATTTTAGGTTGTAAGATGTGTTGCATCATAATTATTTGAAATTACAGTATCATACATTATTACACATTATATTTTCAAAATGCTCATAACACCTGAATGGCACCCCCCCCCCTGTTTGGGGGTGGGGTGGGGTGGGGAGTTGGTGGCTGGATGTTTGTATGAAGGAGTTTGACTTTCTTGGTCAAGATATACTTAATCTTCATAAAAATCTGGTCATACCAAACAAAGAATAAACTTTAGGCAAATTTCACTGTTTTCACTATTTTTAAATAGGGGGCCATTTAGAGACCCCCCTTCTACACCCACCCCCCATATTGTTACCACATCAAATATAAAAGGCTTATTTAAATAATTGGGTTCAATCTTGGCATTAAAAAGAGTGTACTTTATACTATTTTGTGTTTAAGCGTAACTTAGGGTATGTTTTCCTTTAAAATGGACCCCCCTGGAAATAGGGGTCCTTTAGAGACCCCCCTACTACTCTTCCACCCTCCAGATTGTTACCACATCAAATATGTTGGGCTTAATTTACTAATTGGGTGTACATTATGAGATTTATAAGAGTTTGCTCTACACTATTGTGTTTAAACGTAACTTATGATATTTTATCTTTAAAAATGGACCCCCCGGAAAGAACCCCCCTTTTGTGGGAGCCTGTTCAGGATAGGGGCTTGTTACCCAAGATATTCTTATTCCTCATGAAATTCTGATCTAGAAAAACCATATGGGATAAGTTTACGCTCCAAGTGACACCTAGCTCATCTACAGCCTGGTCTAATTGGGCCATGCGCTAATTTGCTGACAGGGCCCTGTTTTTTCCCTTAAATCCGCCACAGCGTTTTGCAGCTATCTTTTTGAATCGCGTCGCGCTTTTGCCCAATGCAGGGGGTGTCTGATGGGGATGTGCCACTCAGAATAGTAAACTTTTTATAAAAATATTAAAGCCAATGTAATCCATTTTTGCAAAGAAGTGTTCGGGTGTCCAAAAAGGAAGTCAAAATGGACTTTTTAGAGGGAGGAGTGTCCCTCTGAGCATTTGAAAATGAATCATGGACCATTAATTATTGTTATCTTTGCTTATAATAAGAGGTCAATAAGTGTACGGGTGTCCAAAACAGTTGCCAAAACGTACACTTCTTTATCCATGTCAGTGGTCTCTGAGGTGGAAGTGCTCCTTCAGTAATTAGACAAATTCAAAATAAAGGCCACATTGAGGCTATTTCATGGATATTTTTAACTATTATAAGCGATGTAAATAAGTTCACTACCCGGCGCAGTTTTTATAAATGATTATTTTCTGTTTTTCATAGCAATTTAATTTTTAGCACGAAAAAAAAAGGGGGGGCGGGGTGTGCCACTGCCTGGATACGCTACTGTGGGAGGTTGTTGATCATCATGATCAAAATGCGATGCAAATTATATTCGATAAAACAGGTACATAATGTAAATGAAAAGCAAAACAAAGCGGTTTATATCTTTTTCCAACAAAAATGTAAGAAAGTTAAAATAGTATTTTTTTTAGAACCCACGAAAAGGGGAGGCATGGGCCCGGTGTGCCCATGCCTGGATCCGCGCCTGTGCTACCTGTCTATTAATCAATCTATATTTATCTATACTATATCGCATGTACAACAAATCCAAATGACAGAATGATGTCATGGTTAGCATGGTTAAAGGGAAGTAGGGAAAGGATAGAATGGTTGAAACATTTATTGCAAATAAATGAAAACAATTTACAGGAAATGTACTCTTATACTATTTTATATTTTCTAATTAAAAAGAGAAATAGTAATAGTTCTATGCATATACTTACATAGAACAACAGCACCACTGCCAACAATCACCGAAATAGGCACAAGTAGGATCTTCGTCATTGTTTCACTCGGTGTTCTTTCGTAGTCGCAGAGCTTTGAGTCAGGAGAGTTTTGTAATTTCAAGAACTAAAATATAATGGTATAAAACATTGAACACAATTCATGCGCGCGTCCTATATTAAAGCGAAGATCAGCGTAGAACCAAATAAAGTTGAACGTAATGTTTAACGTTCCCGTTAATGTTAGCAAGCTGTATGTGAGTTGAAAAGCGTCATGCGTGAATAGTTTCTCTGCTTCAACTTTGCCCTTACATATATACGGTATTGAATGACTCCACTTAATTTGCGTAGATCACTTAAGGTTAAATACCACTAATTATGTATTACACGGGTTTCAATGGGAAATGCCTAATTTCGGGTGGAATTTTCTCATATTCAGAACTCTCACAGTTCAATGCCACTAATATCAGGTGAAACTATATGATTTAGATGCCAAATGATCAAAAATTCAACATAGGTTGACCTGAGACTTTTCTTGTTTTAACGCACTGAACCGTAAACACCTTAAAATGACAGTGCGCCCTCGAAGCTGAAAGTTACAATATGATAGGGCGAATATTTACTAAAAACCGAAGCCGTGCGTATGAATCTTGGTACTATTACAACAAAAATGTCATATAATGAGAGAAAATGTACCATTTTGAAGCATCAAACTCTAAAAAAGTACTTTTTGGCTATATAACTTGATCAATTTTAGCGATTTTAATGCAGTCTTTTCGAATGCCATGAAAACAAATAGTTACTCGTCGTATTTTAATGTATCGCCCAGGCCTATTAATGGTATTTAACCTTAAGCTGCAGTTCTGCTTAGATTACATAAATGAATAGGGTACATTGTACTTAATAATGATATTACGTAAAAGATCGGATAGCAACGTTTGCACAGATTTTTGTGGAACATGAGATCACATCTGCCATATCGAATTGCATTCTGAATACGAGGAATGTCCTTGTCCTTCTGATATTAAATAAGTTTGATTTTTTGAAATTCGTGATATAATACAAATGTTATGGCAAATTATAAAAAATTGATATTTTTGATATTTTTGATAAAATTATCTTATAGTCCTCGAAGTATAGTTTATAAATCTAATGATATGTGCTTAAAGTGTATGTAGCTGGGATGAAAAGCTGAGCATCAATTGAAGATACATTTTTCCCCAAATAACCTACATGTACATTTTTGGGAAAACAATATAATTATATCTTCGATACGAAAGGTCATATGATGGACGGCTTTTCGTCGATTTATAATTTACTTCGAGGACTGTTAAATTTAAAATGTGACATTTCTCGGAATTCGATATGTCTGATGTGCTCTCCGACCCCCCCCAAAAAAAACCGTGAAAACGTCGCTATCCGAGCCCTTTATTGTATGAAACATTAACATTTACGCTAGTGTCTTTTTTTTTCTTAATTTTTTTTATTGTAATGAAGCTCCGATTGTAATTTTTTCGTTACAGTCTGTATATGAGCAGTAACAGTTTATCCCAATCATTCTCACGATATTCTTCAGGTTAAAAAGATGGTATGAACAACCAGATAAGATTAAATTTCTCTTCAAACACACCGCACACAGATCCAGCTTTGGACGGATCTCAAGCTATCTATCAGGTCAAAAAGATGGTATACCAGGAAAATTAACCCATGTATGGTTAAGAATTCCCCCCCACACACACCCCGACCCACACACCCCACCCACCACTCCGCCACCACACTCACCGGCACACACAGATCCAACTTTAAATGGATTTCCAGAATCAGAAAAGTTTATCATAAAAAAAGTTTAAAAAAAAACTGGCATAAAAAATATTTATGGTAAAAGATTTTTAGTCGCAAAACGTTTACCGTATCAGTTTGCCACATTATGTATATTTTGGTTTCAGTTTATATTTTCTTTGAAATATTTCTGTTTATTTTTGCAGGATTTCTTATTTCTTTGTATTCGTCAGCAATACAATAATGAAGTTTTGCTCATCATCATTGAATCCATATTAATTTAATACTTTGTCTCCCCCCCCGCATCAGTTAAATCACTCGCTTTTAGCAAGTTATTCCAGCAGCATTGATGCTGTAATTAAATTGTTTTAAATCCACCAGGCTCACGTCTGACATCGACTTAAAAATAGCCAAAGTCGTAAATGTCAATAAATGGTCTTGTCGTATCTATTTCTATATACATGGTCCAGATGGGCATATATTCGCCGCCAAATTCTAGTGCTGCGTTCTCAAATACGCTATAATCTATCTTTGTATATCCACTGCCACCCAGTTTATACACCGTTCTCTCAGCACTAGCCTTGTAACTTTCCACGAACCCTTTCACAGTCGGCCCAAGAAGACACTTATCAAGAGTATACCTAGGTGTAACAATATTTAACTCTATTTTATGAGTCAAACTTTTTATCGTGAATTTAACTTTGCCTTGGCACCCATATATTGATTTCGTGACGTAAGAGTTGTCTGGTCTGAAATTTAAGGTGATGTTTTTCTTGAAGTTCCGATGTCCGTAAAGATGAGCAGGGCTTTAAGACAAACTATTAAATTATGATGGTCTGGTCGTATTTAATTTTATATACATGGTCCAGATGGACATATATATCCACCACCAAATTCTAGTGCAGCATTCTCAAACACACTATAATCTATCTTTGTATAACCACTGCCACCCAGTTTATACACCGTTGTCTCTGTACTAGCAACGTAACTTTCCACACAAATTGGCGCGAACCCTTTCACAGTCGGTCCAAGAATACACTTATCAAGAGTAGACCTAGGAGTAAAAATATTTAACTCTATTTTATGAGTCAAACTTGTTATCGTCAATGCAACTTTGCCTTGGCACCCATCTAATGATTTCGTGACGTACGAGTTGTCTGGTCGAAAATTTAAAGTTAGGTTTTTCTTGAAGTTCCGATATCCATACAGCAGAGCAGGAATACCGAGGGACCAAAATTGACAACTCCAAACGACCCGGAATAGGCCGTGTTCTGATTCACGGCTTGGGTCCAAATCCATGAAGGCGGAAATGAGTGGCCCCAGTTCTTTTCTTGATGCATGGTAGCTTGACCTTGATAGTTCTCAGATGATTCTTTATTGGCCCATGTGTAGTTACCAGATGTCGCTAGACTGTATACAAACCAGTGTAAAGGCACAAACGGCATGTTCTCCAGCCATCCTTCAGGACCTGTAGAATTCAACAAACAATCAACATTCTGCCCCATTCTCGGAAAGTAACCCCACATATAGTTATTTTGTTTCAAACCATTAGTTTATACAGTTGCTTTCGTTTTATGAAAATCCCCTGGGTGAATCGACAACAGTAATTCGCACATATTAATTTGGTTCCAACTCAATGATATTGAATCGTGTAATGTTTAATGCATGTGAAAATTATTGATTATTTATCGATTAATTATTGACAAAGTTCATTTACGAAAAATTAAGGCAATTTTTGCAAGTTCTAAGTTTTTTCATTTTATTAGCGTTTTACCGCTTACTAGATTGTACGAGCGCAGGCAATACTAACAGCCATTAAATTCATTACAGATGTATCTATACTGTTACTTTTGAGTTTAATGTTGTATATATTATGTATATACTTTTATTCATCGATTTACTTAACGGCAATAAACGTGGCTTTCTCCATATTGTAAACATGTCAACAATACTTGGCCGTTCCTATTTGATTATTAATGTTAACAATTGAATATATGAATACAAAACCCACCCAAGTCCATACTTTGGCCAAATTGAGTTATGCATGGGAAATTGTTGCTATACATAGGCCTGTCATATGTATTCTCTGTGTCTACTGAGCATGTGAAAAATAGCATGTATGAAAGAATCACCCAATTCCATGATTTGAGTCTTGTAACACATTGATTGAAATCCAGTATGTATAAAAGTTCACTTGTAACACATTCATTGCTAGAGAGTGACTTTTGAAAAAAGTGGCAGAATGCTTATCAACATTATACATACCTGTGTGCTTTATTTTGTATTATGATTAAAAAAAACACCCAAGTCCAAAATTTAAAATGAATCCCACGAAGTCCCTGAAATGCTAATCGTCATTCCTAATACAGGTTAATCCACTCATGTGCACGTAAAACTTACCATATTGACCAGGTAAATCTAACTGAAGGAATTAAAATGATACACAGGGTTTTCTCTCAAAATCACTTCCCATGGACTTGGGTGGGTTTTGTATTCATGTATTCAATTCTTACCTTCTCCATTTGGTCCCCAAGGTACTGGCTTCCCAAACCTCCCCTCAAACCGAATTCCCTGAGCTTCAAAGTCAAATACTGTCCCATTTCGTGTAACGTTGAAATACCCATAAGGCCTTGCCACCCACTCAAAATAAGGAGGCGACAGGTCGTCTGGATCCCTTGTGATTTGACTCCCACCTCGTACTGTTACTGATATATTTTCTTCATTCGGAAATATGTCAATTACCTGTAAAGTAAAATTAATGATCCAACCCACGTGGATCCAACCAGGAAAATGAGATTGAGAACGGTGTTAGTCACAAATGCTTCGAAATTTAAGTACAAATCACAGAATTATAGAAGGAAAATCGTGGGCGCGATCCCTTTCACAGTCAGTCCAAGAATACACTTATCAAGAGTAGACTTAGGAGTAACAATATTTAACTCTTTTTTATAAGTCAAACTTGTTATGGTCAATGCAACTTTGCCGTGACATCCATCGATTGATATAAAACACACCTTTTGAAAGACAAAGAATAAATTAAAAAATGTTTCTCGGTTCAAGCTTAAAATGATCATACCCGTATAATATATTGTAATGATATATGCAGCGATAGTGACTATTTGAAATAGTTGTTATTGCCCACTTCATTTGCATTATCAATATTTCGATGGCTTTAGAAACGGTCAAGGTCCAAAAATGTCACTCTGAGAAAAGCGAGTTTGAAAGTTAATATATGACATAAAGTATTGACATTTATTGATATTTGTAAATTCATACAACTAGTCCAAACATTTCCACTTACTTGCCGACGTTTCGGAAACTCGCAGTTTCCTTTATTGATGATATTGTTGCAGTGACGATCTGTGTACAGCAGATGATTTTTCTGACAGGCATCTCGATCGGTAGTTCATAAATCGGCCATTACCGACCACGTAGTAGACAAAAATCACGTCATCAATTGGGAGGAGGCTAGAATCGTAGGCAAAGAGAGTGATATATATAAGAGATGGATAAAGGAGGCGATCACCATCAGAAAGCGGGGAAAAACCATGAATAGAGACGAGGGGCAATACAACTTGAGTCACGTCTTTGACGATCTGATAGCTGAAGAAAAATCAACTGGCAACTCGGTTGCTAAGCAGCAAAAATCATCTGCTGTACACAGATCGTCACTGCAACAATAGCATCGATAAAGGAAATTGTGAGTTTCCGAAACGTCTGCAAGTAAGTGGAAATGTTTCGACTAGTTGTATGAATTTACAAATATCAGTTTACCATGAACAGTCCTGATGAATATCTTCAAGAATATTGACATTGATATTGCGCCCTTTTTCTTCACTATTGGACTTAGTCACTCCTACCAAAGAAATATTATTCATAAACATACCTAATTGTGGACTTAACTCATTTTGGCCAAAAATGGACATCCCAGCAAACACAAACACGTTTTAAATAAGTTATATTTTGGCTTTTGGTTTAGGTAAAAACGTTTTAATAACATTAAAATGTCGGGTTATATAAAGGTCATGATAACGTTTTAAAACGTTTTGTAGGAAAACACACTACAACAATATTTTTAAATGTTTTCAACAAATGTAATTGTAAACTATTTTTGATAAATTGTTTGCCAAATATTGTGTCAATGCTTAAATAACATTATGTTAAAATATTTGAACCCAGCAAACACAGAAATATTCTTAAAATGTTTTTTTTCAAATTCAAAACCTATTAATAACATTTAAATGTCGGGTTATATAAAGGTCATGAAAACATTTTTAAAACGTTATTAAAAATATTTTGGGCAAACATTTTTCGCAAAATATTTTTTCAACCCTAAAATAACATTCTGTTTAGAATGTTTTGTATCAAGTTTTTTAAAGAATATTTTTGGAATGTTATTAAAACGTTTTTATAACCTGACATTTAAACGTATTCTGTAAAACATTTTTGTTTGCTGAGCAGTAGATTATCAAAGGTTATTTAAGGTTATGAAAACGTTTTATACTCTTAATATACCCTTTATATAACCCAACATTTAGACGTTTTCTGACAACTTTTTATAACCTTTTGCGAATGATGTCGAACACGTTTTGTGTTTGCTGGGATAATGCTGTTCTGGCTTTGAATTGTGGATGGTATGTGACCTGGTACTACCCATTAAGATTCCGATTAAGAGACTTTGCCCTTCTGTGTTTGGTTGACCTCCGATCGGACACTGAGTGTAATGACACGTTCGCCACAATACTTGACGTACAGACATGTATTTAGAGCTCACCTGGTAATATTAACGTTATTTTAAGGGACAAGTAATGATCTACAAATTCAGTGTCCGAATTAACTGACATTTTTGAAAACAAGATTGTTTTTTCTTCATGGATATCTTTTGACCCACACCATAAAAGGGGCTAGTAAAATCACGAAATACCCATTCAAAAGACGTAGTCCTAAGAGGTAATAGAAATAGAAGACGAAGAACTATACAACTAAGAAGACTGATGCGAATCCCCTGTTGTTTCGTATTAAAGGCTCATGTGCGTCACTAAAGGTATGAGAACCAAAGTACCCCGTCACAAAAATATTATTGGTAAGATAATATTGATTAACTATGCATACCTCCATTGATTGATTGACACCTTTGCTTCTCACAAACGACAGGTATGTGGTAGACAATGATGACGTCGATGATGTAGTCGATGCTGGTAGAACTCGGGCAAAAATAACCCCGAATGATCTCGAGTTATCGGCGTCAATTACTCTGGCATACCACCCTTCAAAGAAAGGTCCTTGCGATGGATAAACGTGTGGGTCATATTGGTTTGCAAACGTTACAGCATATGGTGAAAAGTGGAGCAGTAGTATTAACCACCCTGTGAGCACACGATTGTAATGTACTGGAACCATTTTGCTTCGTCTAGACAAGCGAAGGATGTTAAGCAACATAAGAGGTATCTGCAGGTGACTGAAGAAGTCGCCCCACGAAGTGATTTCCTCGTGAATGTGTTTGAACTGTACAGCACTTGTTATGAAAATATAAAGGAAGCAGTCACACCTCCCTACGCCCTGCATACAATTACCGAACCCGATTTACCTAAAATGAAAATTTTCAGTACGGAAACAAGTTTGGCACCGAATAGACTCCAACCCACGCACCTTGCTTTATATTGAACAAGTAGCGCCTTAGACCATTCTGTCACCGCTTTATGAGCAGGCATCTTGAAATTTAAACTTTAAAATTTAAACATACCGGGAATAGAATTAAAAACAATATTAAGGCAATGCTTCAGGATTTTACCTGTTAAAACAATAATGTGTTTCCCCAAATTAATATTTAATAATAATTCGTTTTCTGTGCTCCAAGTGTACGATACAGCATCCACAATACCAGCGCACATTACTGTGAAGTATCGATCAGTATTGTACGGCTTCAATTGACTTGCGTTGGGTGTAAAGATACTTCCGTCTAGGCGGGAGTGGCTCGTGAAAATAGCCCACCGTATAAATATAAATTAATCACTAGTAATCAGTGTTGCCAAGAATTACGTATACTTGTTCGTGCAATCGCGCACATATCGGTCACGTAGAGATGAAACGGGGAATTTTGTTCGTCCCAAATACACCTTAAACTTGGTAAAATGCAACACCAGAGAATTGGTAATCTGATAATTGCTTCAGGCAAAATTGCCAGACTCAAATCAGTTTTAAATGTGTAATAATTGTCATTCCTGTCAGGAGAGGAGAGGAGGAGAGAGGAGAGGAGAGGAGAGGGGAGGAGAGGAGAGGAGAGGAAAGGAGAAGAGAGGAGAGGAGTGGAGAGGAGAGGAGATCGAGAGAAGAGAGCAGGGCAAGTAGAGCAGGGAGGAGTCTATTCCGTTTATTTTAATTTGTCCACGTTGATCACAGGCCTCCTGCTAAAACAGTGAGAGTGGGAGAAGGGTAAAGGAAATACAACATCCAATATAATCCAGATATCCACATAATCCAAAAGATGACACAGGTGAAAGTTGGGGAGGGAGAGACAGACAGACTAGAAAGAGAAAAAGCGAGATGAGAAGAGACAGGGGTCCTTTTTTAAATGTCACATTAATATAGATCGAATGACATCAAACTTGCGTTCGGACCTGATGTAGGCCTATCCTGCCTAGTTAAATGAGAGACATGAGTAAGATTGCCCACTTGAAGCACAAGTGTTGCATATAATTGACTTATCCAACCTTTATTGACAAACATGAGTGTGATTGACCGCACCTATTATTACTTCTTGAAATGAGAAGCATGATGCCACAAACGTAACAATGAAGTCAATTTACACACCATCTCACTTAAGGGATGGTGTATGAACGTTTGGACAGTATTTATTGTGGGACATTAGAGCACGTCAGACATATCGAATTGAATTTGTATTATATCGTGAATATCAAAAATGAAAATTATTTGATATCAGAAAGACATTCTTCGTATTCAGAATGCAATTCGATATGTCTGAAATAGGGAGTAGTGATTGTGTTGCACCACTTTTGAAAAGATTTTGGATCAATCCACCGTTGCTATATTTCAATACGCATGCTTCGAAGTGTAAGTCCCATTGAAAAGTCCCCGCCAGGGGGGGGGGGGATGGGGTGGCAAATTATGTAGATATTTATATAGCACTTTATGCCGGAAATAGCCTCAAACCGGTTTACATTATAATGTTTAAGGGCAGAGCGTTAGATCGCAAAGATCGCAAATGTCTTGTAAAAAAAAAAGAAAGATAAAAGAAGATGCATAACGCTCGGTGCATTGTAACATCATCGCGTAGACGCATTGGATTTTAAACTTCACTCTGTTGCAGTGATATCGAGCATCATACGTGTTGTGTGGTTTCATATCAATCTAGATTGACACGAGTAGTGTAGCTATTCCAATTGACCATGAACTATTATCAGAATGTCAATATAACGAGTGTGTTTATACCTGTGCCAACAATAGTTTTCTGTATTTTTTCAATTGATTAAATACCTCAATAATAAAGGTGAATACATCTTAATCACTTTATCAAAAAGCGTTACTAATTTAAAATGTTTGAATATTCATGAATAATAATAATAATGGTAATAATATATAAGTGTGTGCGTTAATGTAAACCCTTAATAGGTGTATGAGCCTAGGTTTGAACCAGTAGCCAATGAATACTAACGTACATTACATGTCAGCGAATTGACCAATTATGACGATGTTAACATAGTAAACGGTTGACGTCAGTCAAAATCATTTTGTCAATGATAATCAACTAGATTCTTTAAGTTTCAAGACTGTATGTTAGCAACAACCACATGCAGTCTGGGCTCGAGACTAAGTGACTTTTTTCATCATCAATGGTCGTGCTTAATTCTATTCACATGGTCCAGATGGACATATATATCCACCACCAAATTCTAGTGCAGCATTCTCAAACACACTGTAATCTATCTTCGTATAACCACTGCCACCCAGTTTATACACTGTTGTCTCTGTGCTAGCAACGTAACTTTCCACACAAATGGGCGCGAACCCTTTCACAGTCGGTCCAAGAAGACACTTATCAAGAGTTGACGTAGGAGTAACAATATTTAACTCTATTTTATGAGTCAAACTTGTTATCGTAAATGCAACTTTGCCGTAGCACCCATATATTGATTTCGTGACGTAAGAGTTGTCTGGTCGAAAATTTAAGGTAATGTTTTTCTTGAAGTTCCGATATCCGTACAGGTGAGCGGGAACACCGACAGGACCAAAATTGACAACTCCAAACGACCCGGCATAGGCCGTGTTCTGTTTTTCATTCACACCTTGGGTCCAAATCCAGGAAGGTGGAAAAGAGTCGCCCCAATTCTTTTCTTGATGCACAGTAGCTTGGCCTTGAAAGTTCTCGGATGATTCTTGGTTGACCCATGTGTAGTTACCAGATGTTGCTAGACTGTAGACAAACCAATGCAGCGGCACAAAAGGGATGTCCTTCAACCATCCTTCAGGACCTGTATAATTAAACACACAATCATTCTATACCACTTTCAAAAAGAAAACGCACACTATAGTTATTTTGTTCAAACCGTTTATTTTTGGATAAAACGTCACCACTAAGTTGCACATTGTTGTTTCAATTGTGAATATTTACGATGATATAGCACAAACATTTTACACGGAACAAATTACCAAATGTTTGCATGTTCTTGTTTTGTTTCATTTATATTTATTTTTTTAATCGGAACATCATTTTCCTTTTTCTGAATTATAGGCAATAATAACAGCTATCAAATCATATATGTATTGATACTTCTGACAAAATGTTTTCTTTATTAAATACCTGCAAGTAAAAAGCGCCCACTTTGGCAATTAGAAAATACTGTTTTGACATGATACTTACATCAACGTCAAGGGCGCAATCGTAACTTTCAAATCCCGTTTATTCTGTTTAATGTGCTTGCTTTAATCTCGTGATATGTTTAGTTAACAGCAAAAGGGTAATATCGCAACAATGGTTAGTGAAGCAGATCTCTTGATTGCTGAAACCACAATGAATGAAACAAACGGAATTTGAAAGCTAGGACTACTCCCTTGACGTTAATACATCATGTCACAACAATATTTTGTAATTGCCAATGATGGCGCTTTCCACGTGCACATTTTTTAGACATACTATTATTACCGGTAGTATGCAAACCTTTTTACCACTTGAAAATAACACTTCAGTCAATTGTGCCCTGGATGTTCATATTTGGTTAGAAATGTTACCAATTCTTACCTTCTCCATTTGGTCCCCACGCCACTGGTTTTCCAAAGCTCCCGCTAAACCGAATTCCCTGAGCTTCAAAGTCAAATACTGTCCCATTTGGTGTGACGTTGAAATACCCATAAGGTCTTGCCACCCATTCAAAATACGGAGGCGACGGGTCGTCGGGATCCCCTGTGATTTGGCTCCCACCTCGTACTGTTACTGATATGTTTTCTTCATCTGGAAATATGTCAATGACCTGGTATGCAAAGTAAAAAATAAAGATCATTTCAGGTCCCTCTCTGTAAAAATCGGACCAGCCAAATTTACACGCCCGGGTTTACACGCTACAGAGCCAAAATAAGATCCCGCGAATTACAAATTGACACACGTATTGGAGATGCCATGCATGGGGTGCTAACGGCAACGCGGAGGTCGCCGGGGTGCTAACGAACGCGTCGCCAGCACAAGTGTCCTACGCGATCACGAGTGGTTTGAAAACAGAAGATAAAACCAGGCTTGTACTATCATAATAAAGCAAGGCCACTTATTCCATTCAAGACACTCGATGTGTTATATAAGACCATCGTTGCACATCACTTTGATTACTGTAATGTTATATGGGGTACATGCAACCAATCTTCTTTTCATAAGTTCCAAAGAGTCCAAAACAGAGCTGCTACAGTCTCTACTGGTGTTGGTCGATTTGAATCTGCGACGGTAGGTAGCATTAAGCACTATGACGTGGCACAATTTAAGAGAAAGGCATGAAAATCACATTGCAAGTACTATGTATAAAATAATGAATAACCATGTGCCTTCCTATCTGACAAATAGATTTTCTATAAGAGATTCTGGATACAATCTAAGGGGCCACAAAAACGTTCTCATACCAAAACCCAGAACAGAGTTCAAGAAAAGGTCATTATCGTATAAAGGTGCAATATGCTGGAATGCTTTTCCTGATTTGACTAAACAAGCGTGCAATATTTCGCAATTTCAAAACAGGTTACTTAACAAACATTATTTTTAAATGCAATCCATCTCAATATGTTTTATGTTTTAACTAGATATTATTTGTGTAATTATTGTTTTTGGTGTTATTATTTTGAAAAATTGTAAATTTAACTTTGAATTATTTTAAGATTTATGTATTTTTTCTTAAAGTTCTTTACATCTGTAAGATAATTGTTTTTGATAAAACGATATCTTATCATGTTTTGTAATAACCTGTATATAATAATGTTCTTTTATATATCTATCTTTTAATCTTGTTTTTATGTTTAATGTTTTACACCACGGACGTGTGGAAGAACACATATTTTTGAACATGTAAATCGTGTATAAATAAAGTGAATGAATGAATGAATGAAAACCAGTCAACATTAATAGGACACGTGACCAATGCGTATCAATGTGAGTGTAACCTCGAGCCTGATCCCTGACCCCCGGCGGTGACCTCGCTATTCAAGTCTTAAAATTTTTGAATTGGAATAGTATTTTTGACCGCAATGTTGATAGAAATTTGTGCATTGCAAACTTATTGAATATTATGTTATCTTAATTTTTTCACAATATCATCAAAACGTAATTTCAAAATTATCTATCTACGGAAAAAAAAAATTATCTGCGGAAACTCTTACCATAACATTATTAACTTATTTTGCCTCAAAGGAGGAATTCTTCCTATTCAAATACATTGGAAGAACACCCGCTGTGCTCGGGGTCACATTCCATAATGCTAATATGTCTGCACCCATGGGTGTCACGTGTCCAGAAAATTTTCCCGGAAAATTTACCTATTAATTCTGACTGAAAACAAATGCGAAATGCGATTTTTTTTTGACTTGGAACTTCCGTACTCACGCGAGTATAGTGCCACCCTTTTTGATGAAAATGACCGAAAATGGGGGGCTTTACACGAGGATATGCAAGTTAACAAGGTGCGATTTTAATCTTTCATAACAGTGAATACACGTCAAGGTATCCGATATTCGTTACCAGAAGCTTAAAAAAGTAGTCTCACTTGAGTTGTAAAAACTCATATTTTCTCATATTATTGGGTGAAATTTTAGCCTTACGTTCACTAAATAGAATGTTGGGAATATTGTTGATAAAACATGTCCATATCTTTGTAAGAAATGACATGCAAACTATCAATATTTTTAATTTATTTTACGCCTGCTCTGACACAAAATCTCGAGGTGTGGCGCGTATGTTACTACTGTAGGCGGCCATCTTGGATTGATACCTGTCTTGTTCACTGCGAGTTTATTTTCACTCAATTGGACTTTATTTTCTCACATCATAATCCTTCAAAAATTCCAAATTAATGTTTTCACGTATTCATGATTTATGTAGATCATTTAAAATATTTAGGGTTGATTTTGACAACAAATAAAATCAGCGGAAGTGATTACTTTTTTGTTTATACACAAAATATGGACAACAACTGTTTAATTTTCCATTTTCAAGCGAGAGTATTGTGAAAGCTTGATATTTTGTTGAATTTATATCATCTTTACAACGATGTTTCAAAGTAAATAAACAATCTAGCAATGAAAATAAAGTTCCATAGTCACACAAAAACATTATTTTGAGAACAAAAAAAAATGATTTTCGCCGACGTAAGAAAATTATTATTTTTTTAAATAAAAAAATGTCGCATTTCTTTTATTTTCAAATCGCGCGATTTTACAAATGCGCACGCGAGCTTAGAGTAAATCCATTTTTTGGCCTAACCGTTGAAGAAGCAATGTTCAACAAACCATAACCCGCTTCTGGATATCGTTTGAAGTCAAATGATATACCATTTTAAAGCTTATGATAATATATTTTCTAAACACGAAATGAAACAAAATAGACCTGAGGCCGACATCTACTATTCTGTCTTTAACGCTCATGTACGTCACTGTAATGTTTGAGTCCACCACTACCATGCAGTTATTGTTAACTACATGTATGCACACAACACACCCAGGGGCACTCACAATAGGCAATTGAACCCTACTGGTAGTGTTGTGTTGTAAATATATGAGACGAACTACTCAATATTCCAGAAAAATAAAGCACTAATTTGTTAGGATTAAAAAAATATTATCAAGTTCTGCCAAATGAAACATAGCTATATCCTAATCATTTAGTTAGTCCTAACTAGCAATAAAAGAAGAAAAAATCACCATTTCTTGAAAAAAGAGCCAAAAACATGCATTTCGGCATATTTTGTGACAATCGAGTCACAAAAATCAAAGACTTGGAACAAGTCTAAGCATTCAAAATCTTGAGTATATGCCAAAGTTTTGCTATAATTTTCACTTTTTTGTGTTTCTTTAATTAAATTATCGGTTATCTTTTCCAAAAATTAGACTGCATTGACTGAAATTAGTCTTGGTACAAGTCTTTGGGCTTGATTGTCACAGCATTCGAAAAACACCCTAAAAATGCATGTTTTTAGCCCTTATTTCCAAAAATTCGTCGGCTGTATTCCATAGTGGCGTATAGTGATTTTTGGTCATTTTTTGAAAATAGGCACATATATTTTTAATGATGTTCTCTTTCATTTTCTAAGTCTCATCAGTCATAATTATCTAATTAATTAGTAATTAATTAATTAAATGTGGCGTATAGTTACAAAGTGGATTAATATTATCACGTGGTAATAAATTTGTGTCGGACAATCGATTACTATAATGGTTTAGTACTGCATATCTCGGTGTAATCGTCACTAAGCGGGTTTATGGCTGGAAAGGTCACGGCAAATTTGCCGTGGACATAAGTGCACTATGATTATTATATCAGAGCAACTATTCATACCTCCATTGATTGATTAACACCTTTGCTTCTCACAAACGACAGGTATGTGGTAGATAATGATGATGTCGATGATGTAGGCGATGCTGGTAGAACTCGACCAAAAAGAACCCCGAATGATCTCGAATTTTCGGTGTCAATTATTCTTGCATACCATCCTTCAAAGAAAGGTCCTTTCGATGGATAAACGTGTGGATCATATTGGTTTGCAAACGTTACAGCATATGGTGAAAAATTGAGCAGTAATAACCACGCTGTGATCACATAATTGTATTGTATCAGCACCATTTTGCTTTGTCTAAACCGGCGAAAAATGTCTAACAACGCGTCTGCAAGTGTGCTAAAGACGACATGCTACTGAAGAAATCGCCCCACCAACTGATGTCCTCGTCACTTGTTATGAAAACATCTTGAAGTGTTCACTCCACCCTACGCCGTGCATAAATTCACCAAGTCCGATTTACCTAAAATGTAAATTTTCAAATAAGAAACAAGTTTGGCATCGGATGAACCGACGCACCTTGCCTTTTGAACATACCTGTCGGAATAGTGACATAACATAGCACCTTAGACCACTCAGCCAGCGCTTCAGGAGCTGTCATATTGAAATTTGAACTCCTACATACCGGGAATAGAATTAAAACCATAATAGGGATTTTACCTGTTAAACATCAATGTGTTGGGATGGATGTATAATTGATAATTGAGTGTTTTCTGCGTCCCAAGTGTATTATACAGCATCCATGACATTACCAGTGCAATAACATGTGGAAGTATCGATAGGTATATTTCGGTGTTTGGTTCCGAATGGGCTTACGTCCCATTTTGAATGTCACTGAGATAAGTCTTGCTAAGAGGCGATGGATTTTTCCACTTAACACCAAAATTCTTCATCCTGTCAATAGGGCCTCAGAAGTTAGTTTTATCAATTTTTTAATTTTTTTCCTAAAATCTTTAAAAAGATTAGATTGCTAGAAAAAGTAATTGTTAGTGGAGCCTTATGGATTTTTATATATCTAACAATTTTCCCAGTCTTTATTTTCACCAAAAAAAAAAAAATAAATAAAAATAAGAATAAGAATTACTCTTCCTTCTACATGTTCTAAGCCAAATCAATTATGACGCGATTTATAAATCGGATGCCACAGTTTTTACACACTAAATATTTTCACTGAATACCCAACTCGGCTTTTTCAAGGTAATCAGGCTTCCCTATCATGTGCATTAAATTAGCGTGTTTATTTCTAGCAACACTTTCAGAAACCTGTCAGCACGTCGTGCGGCGGTGTAGGAAGAGTTATACAACTTTGCGTTCAATAGTTCAATACCCTTAATAACATCTTGCTTTGGACGAAGACAAAATAATATTAAAGACCCGAATTAGTCCATTTTCTTTCTATTGTAATGACTAGATTGATTAAGCCATTATTTTATTTTGTTAACAAAGTGCTCAGAAAAATACACTAAATAATGCCACTTCAAGCCGCAAATGTTGAAGATTCTTGAATGCATTGTGAACAACAATCTTAGTATTCATAATCAGCATACTCGTAAAGCAAACTGTGATTACACTGTTTAAACAGACATATAAATTCCAGACCACGTTAAGTCGTATGCAGACTGCGAGTATTAGACTGTATCAGTAATGTTTAACTTCTAACGAATGTTTGATGACGAAAAATCGATAATATGTTACATATGATATCTAGCAGAAATATATTATCGATTTTACGTCATCAAACATTCGTTAGAACTTAAACATTACTGGAAATAGAATGGTAATATATAGATTAAATAACGTAGATATGTTATATCAAGTATTTTACGTATACTAAACAGTCTGCATACTGCTTAGAGACAAAAATCTGTGATCGGTTGAAAAAAATATGTGATTCAACACAGACTTCACACAGTTGCAGTGAAATCGACTCTGATACGAGTTATGTATGCCAGGGCGATCGTGTGGTTTCATATCAATCCAGATTGTTGTGCGTAGTGTAGTAGTCCAATTGACCTTGAACTATTATCGGAATGTCAATATAATGTCTACCTACCTGTGCCAACAACAGTATTATGATTTCTTATCTGTTTTCTAATGAAGAAATTAAATACCTTAATGATAAAGGGGAATATCTAAATCACTTTATATAAAACGTATACTTGAATAACCAATAATAATAATAATAATAATAATAATAATAATAATAATAATAATAATAATAATAATAATAATAATAATAATAACACTACTACTAATAATAATAATAATAATAATAATTTATTATCCTACTTATTTATTAATGCAGATACATTGATATATGAAAAAACCCGAAATAAATCATTGTTATAGCCTACTCTTATTTTCGTTATTTTTGTCATTTAATCAAATAATGTTTAACTTTGCTCCTATATTTTTTTCTGCTCGCTGTCTGATTGGTTGTCGCTCTGTGTCTCATTTAAAACAATGAAACACTGCATTTTCCTTCTCTATTGTCGCCCTTCCCATACGTCACAGTGCCCTGGCTCCACTGTAGTACCCCGATTGTAAGTGTTATTGTTGTGTAGATATTTCATAGCCAGTGGCACTTTATGCGGCAACTGTTAATTTTGCCCCCCCCCTGCAATTCACTTTTCCCCGAATGCCCCCCAAAAAAAAAAATTCATGGCGCCGCCACTGATCATAGCGCCTCTCCACATTACTGAGACATGAAATGACACTAATATGATAAATCAGTTGCTCGTGAGACGGACAGTCGAGATTGATACCGAGATGACGACCGATGTCTATTAATGTGTTGGGTACTTCTATATACTCGCCATATTTGACTTACGAGCTAACTTTAAATTTAAAAAAAAGTAAAATGTTATTTTCTGTTAACAAAAATATGCTTATCGTGACACTTTTGTATGTGATGTTATTGACAATAAACGGGCAAACAACAAATTCATCTCAATCAGATGGAGGGATGAAGATACCGCTGTATATTGGCGGACTACTCCCTTTCAGTGGAGGGTGGGATGGAAGTGGATTAGTGCCGGGGATAGATCTCGCCTTAAAACATATTAACGCTAGAGAAGATTTGCTGGCTGACTATGATTTGAAGATCGTATGGAATGATACGCAGGTAAGTTAATATGGACAATGTTTTGAATATTCTAAGAATTATAATATATTAATTTCAGAAATAACTGGTCATGGAAGGTTGGCAAACATGTCATTTAAAATTAGGCATGCATGTTGGCAAATCAAAATCTCTGGTTTGTATTCTTCGTGCATTCGATGTATTTAAAAACTATTGCACCATCGCCCTAAGTGTAAACTTGGTTATAACTATCATACATTAGGTTTTCTTTAAATGATAGTTTTCGGTGTGCAGATGAAGAAGTTGACGGGTGCCTAATGGGTTCACTTGGGCATTTCGAGATATCCAGGGTTACATGTGATATCTAGGTAACTAAATGTCCAACATAGTACATGCTAGTTTTTATTTTTTTAACAAGACAAAACAAATGATATTACGTAATGTGGTTTAAATTTCTGATTGGATTAAAATTTCGTCCAGGCCACTTTTTTTCTTTTAATTTTAAAATAATAGTTGGAAAACGACATGTTATCCATCTGTAGTGTTTGATGTAATTGCCTGTTACATGCAGTAGCCAAATTTTTTCATGTTTTAAAAGTTGCAAGAACCCGTCTTTTAAAACCACAATTGTCATTCATATGCGGTTCAATTCATAGAGAAATCATCCTTTTTTTTTTATTCAGAGCAATATCTTGACTGAAAAATTACCCTTAACATGCACTGTAGTACATTCACAGAGGTCGGTATACACAAGAGTCGCATAAGTTTACATGTTTTGCATAGAACTGGATACCAGAATCGTATTCTGATTCGTCGTGCCTTCTAACCTGTTCTAATTAGCATACTTTTGGATACCTCCATATTTGGTATTACCTAATTAATTATTTATACCTCTATGTTGTTTACATAGTGACGTCATTAGAGCTGGTCACTTCGTCAAACATCCGACGAACGAACGTTTGCAGTTTTCTTTTAATTACTGTTATATCGTGAAATACCATATAGCTGAGGTGTTAGTCCAATATGCATAGGAAAATATTTCTTGCGATGACCCATGTTCACATTGGCTAAATAAGCTGTATTTTCGCTGGAAAGGGTCCGGGACGAGTCGGCCATTTTGTTTGCAAAAGGCATGTTCTTCTCCCGCGTTACCCGGAAGTGGCAGCACCAGAACAAATGACGTCATTTCTGGATTTCAGCCGGAACGGTTACGTTCACTGCCGTGCATCAGTATAGGCATCAGCGTATCTAGGTTTTACTAAAGTAAAACATCTTTGAGTACATTACATCTCTATAAATTCTAAAACATGGTATAATTGTGTTCAACTGCTCATAACATGTGATAGCATTAATAGAGTTGCATGATTTTAACACTGGATATGTATACCAGGTCATCTGAAGCTAGGTTTTGAAATTTGTAAATCCACAGCAAAGTTATTGGTTCTTTGGTGAACCACAGAAGAATGTCTTCCCGACTTTAAATGAGGGTTTACAGTATTTTTTAAAACATGGTAAACTTGTGTTCAGCCTGCTCGTGACTTCTGATTTACACAATTTAACAATGGAGATTCACAACACTTTACACTACATCATAACTGTTGTCTTGATTTTGAAAATCAGTTGAAATTATATTTGTTTATTCCTTCATATGGCAGGGGCAACTGGAATTGATATCAGATAATGTAGAGGCAAAATGAAATATCTTATAATTGTAAATTTCCTCACAATATTACAATGCTGATAACATGGTAATAAAACAGGCTTTTCTTGGTATTATTTGAAGCGCAACATTGAATTAAGGTAACATTTCATTCTTGTTAATTTACTTTCTTTTGTATCTCTATATTTTGCGAAAATTTAAATTTTAAGAACGTTATCTTTTGGCTTTATATTATTATCTGAAATTAATTATTATTAAGCATATTAATCCGACCAAGGTAGCGAAAAAATATTATTGCTATACCACAAATAAAAGCTTTTAGAGTGTGTTTCTTTCTTATTAGATATAAAATCATGTCCACTTCCAAGCACAATGTCAAGGCTCATCACATGTAGCCCTACAATTAAATATTGTTGTTTGTATTGTTACGCTACATGAAAATTGGGTAATACCTTATTATATCTAAACTTATGTTCAGTTCCAAGCACAAAATCAAAGCTCATCTCAGGCAGCCCTGCAACTAAATGTCAATGTTTGTGTTGTTACGCTACTGATTGATAGATTAAGGGATCTGGAATGAGCGTTTTGAGCGTTTCGACAGTATTTTTTGTGGGACATGAGAGCACATTAGACATCGAATTGCATTCTGAATACGAAGAATGTCTTTCTGATATCAAATAATTTTCAATTTTTGAAATTCACGATACCATACAAATTTTATGACAAATTATTAAAATTTGATATTTTTCACATTTTTGATATAACAGTCCTCGAAGTAAATTTTATGAATCTAACGATATATTCTTAAAGTGTATGTAGCTGGGAGAAAAAGCCGACGATCAATTGAAAATTTTGACCTTTCATATTGAAGATATGGACCTTTTTCCCCAAAAAGCCTATTTTTTTTTGGTGTTTTGGGAAAATAATTCACATCTGCAATACGAAAGGTCAAAATTTTCAATTGATCGTCGGCTTTTCATCCCATCTACATACACTTTAAGTATAAATCATCAGATTTATAAAATTTACTTGAGTACTGTTAAATATCAAAATAACAATTTTAATCATTTGCCATAAAATGGGTATTACATTGCGAATTAAAAAAAAATTATTTGATATCAGAAGGACATTCTTCGTATTCAGAATGCAATTCGATATGTCTGATGTGCTCTTATTTCCCACAATAAATACTGTCCAAACGTTCATACACCAGCCCTTAAAGCTTTTAGAATTTGTTTAATTGTTAATATCATCATGGTATTTTTTTTATATTATCCACATATAAAAGCAGTCATAATAATGAGGTCTTCAAATACCCTACCTACATGTAAGCTCTCCTGAAATGTAATTTTAAATAGTTTATATTAGTTAACAACTTAAAAGTAACTATCTGAAAATTTCATTATCATAAATATATTAGAAAAATATAATATAAAATAATTTAAATATAATTAAAAAAAGATATTACAATGATATACAGTGTATAGGCTGTATATAGGAATATTTTATACTGCAATAGTAATAGAAACCTTAATGAAGAAATAAAAAGAAACAAATCAATCTATATAGTTCAATAAAAAGAGAAAGATCGGTCCAAGCATTAAGTAGGCTACACGAATACGTAAATAAATAAATAAAATTATAAAAATAAAAAATACCACAAATAGTAACAAACAAAGAAAGAAAGAAAGAAAGAAAGAAAGAAAGAAAGAAAGAAAGAAAGAAAGAAAGAAAGAAAGAAAGAAAGATATTACAATGATATACAGTGTATAGGCTGAATATTTTATACTGCAATAGTAATAGAAACCTTAATGAAGAAATAAAAAGAAACAAATCAATCTATATAGTTCAATAAAAAGAGAAAGATCGGTCCAAGCATTAAGTACACGAATACGTAAATAAATAAATAAAATTATAAAAATAAAAAATACCAAAAATAGTAACAAAGAAAGAAAGAAAGAAAGAAAGAAAGAAAGAAAGAAAGAAAAAAAGAAAGAAAGAAAGAAAGAAAGAAAGAAAGAAAGAAAGAAAGAAAGAAAGAAAGAAAGAAAGGAAAGAAAGAAATTAAGAAAGAAATTAAGAAAGAAATTAAGAAAGAAATTAAGAAAGAAAGAAAGAAAGAAAGAAAGAAAGAAAGAAAGAAAGAAAGAAAGAAAGAAAGAAAGAAAGAAAGAAAGAAAGAAAGAAAGAAAGAAAGAAAGAAAGAAAGAAAGAAAGAAAAGAAGGGAACATGAGATTGAATGCAGAAAACAATGAAAGGAAGGTAAAGATCAAAAGGGAAAGCAAGAAAGGTACTGAAAAACTCACAAATTTCATTAATTCGAGCGATTCTAGATACAATTTAATATTAAAAGGCGGGGTGTTTTCGATATAACAATTACCGCCGCATATAATGAAGCAATTTGGGTCACTTTGACCATAAATATTTAATATTATCGTATATATATTTAACTTCACATGTCATAGGGGTTATTAAGTCAGGAAGTGTTTTCCTTAATCAAATTGCCCTGAAAGAGAGAGAATTCGATCAAGTTGGTTACAAATTGTGAAATGTCCAGATTTATATTCGAGGATACACCAAATTGGGGCTAGTAACAGTCCTTGACCATATTCAAGAGGAAACTGTTTGATTCTTTGTTTTTAATTATATTTGATAGATATTACTCATATTAATTTTTTGGGATTAAAAAAATATTATCCTATTTTGCCTAAATGAAACAAGTTAAATTAAAAGTTTTGGTCAATTTTTGGGAAATAAGGCCCAAGACATGTTTTTGTATGCCGTGACAATCAAGCCTTGCACTAAGACTAATCAATTTATGTATTCAAATTTTTGGTGAACCTCTTTTCATAACCTACTATCAAAAATAACATAAATTATTAAAATGTTGAAGTTCATCTTAGCCTATAATCAAGATTTTGAGTGCTTAGACTTGTGCCACATCTATGAATTGCATTTGATTTTAGCCCATTTTCCATCAAATTGCAAATATAATACAATTATAAAAAACTATGAAACAATGCCACCGTTCGTAATAATCTTGCATTTTTTTTAATTTGTACTCATAAACATTCAATATATTTCTTAAAATATGTATTGTTTTAATTTTATGGCAACAGTGTAGTCCGGGATTAAGCAGCCGAGTGTTTTTCGATCAGATATACCGTGAACCACAGAAGATTATGATTTTAGGAGGAGGCTGTTCAGTTGGTTCTGAGGCTATCGCTGGTACTGCACACTATTGGAATCTAATATCGGTAAGATCCATCCTTTGATGCACAGATTTGAATGTCATTAAATGATTTACATTTTAATTGAATTCTGTTGTCTTTTCATCAAACAACGACGACGAATAAACAGTGTATGGTATTAATGGCAAATGTATAGTGTAGCTTACAATTGAACAGTATTTCCTTGAAACTGAAGTAATGTCGAGATAAGACAATTGTATTTTAACATTTATTATTTTTTAATCAGTCAAATAAATCTTATGAGCACAATGAAATTGGCATAAATGAATGATATTAGAAAGGTTAGCCGATGCACACTGCTTTATTCTTGTCCATTTCGTGTGTTTATATTTTCCACTGATACATTAAGCCATATTGTAACATTTTCATAAAAGATATGTACCCTTTTAATTTTTGTTCGAAAAACAAGGCAATACAAAGAAAATTTCCGGGTTATAAACATGATAAACAAAAAACATATTGTTCGACAAATATTTTGATCGTAATAATTAACCGTCTTGGTCAGTCGGGCTTTTTTTTTTTTCAAACTCAGGATCAGGGTAATCTAGTTTACCAGAGTGCATTACAATCGTATAAATAACATACTTTTGAAAAACATTGAGGGCGTGCTCAGGTGCAAATGTTACAATATGACGTTCACGCTTTTTAAAATTGCCTTCATATATGTGACCAGCTCTAACAAAACCCGAAACAAGTCGCCAGACATGTTTTTGAGTAATATAGACCTTTAAAGATGACATTCCAATAAAAAAAATCTAATCTTGGAATTCTTAGTTCACAGTGGACTTTGAAATCCTTGAAAATTCTTATCAAGAGGCTTATTTAATTAATAAATAACAGTTGGACTATGATAATCCCTATTCAATCCCGTGTAAGACAGGCAACTAATTGGCCCATTACTCAGAATATCAATTTTGCAAAAATATGAAGGTATCATTTAAAAAATTATCCATATCTTGAATATTGTTGATGCTATTTATATAATTTTGGTGTTATTTTAAAGCTTATTGTCTAGTGCTTACAATTATATTCAAATTATGAAATGTCAACAATACGATTTGCTCCTGATTTTGTCAGAACGGGTCACATATTAAAATCCAGTGACAAATTCATTGTGAATCCCAAAAATGTTAATATCAAAAGAAAATTTGCATAAAGTAGAGAGAATTCTAGTTGGTGTGGTCAACATCTCTTGAATACTATTACCCACTGCTCAAAGTATATCTTAATTGGAGCAAGTGAATTTTGGTATACTGCCCTTACCAAACATGAATGCCTATTTGGCATTCTGTAGGTATTCGCCAAGCCCTCGAGTGCCAAGGATAGCGGTACTAGGTGGTCACTAGCACTCAGCAGCTAATGAATGCCTATATAGCTGGTTCACAGGCATTCCAAATGCCTCACAAGAATGCTACCGAATGCCTATTTACTCATTAAGTCCTCGTTAAAGCTCAATACTATTAACTTAGGCATTCTTAAGCATTCATAACTTAGGCATTCTAGGAGTAGGCGGTTTGCTATAGGCACTCAGTGGCATTCGGATAAGTCATAGGCATTCGGTTAAAAAAATTCTTAAGTAATAGGCATTCCACTGAAAAATTTCTAAGTATTAGGCATTCGGTTAAAAAATTCTTAAGTAATAGGCATTCCACTGAAAAATTTCTAAGTATTAGGCATTCGGTTAAAAAATTTCTAAGTAATAGGCATTCCATTCAATTAGGCATTCTGCTAATAGCCTTGACTAGCATTCCTTAGTGGTTGACCCAAGGGTCAAACAGGTGCATGATGGGAATATATTCCTAACTGCCATTTTGAACTGGTGTAAATGCAGAGATGATTGAATCTTAATCCTTTCATGTTTCCAGCTTTATTATAGGCCTTATTTTCACTCTTTACATTTGGGATGTTACATGACAATGCATATTATGTGGACAACATCATACATGTATGGGATCCATGTATAGTTATCTTTGTGTGCAATAATATGCCACAATATGGATGGTGTAAGTATAGGTAAGCTTATATGACTAGATGTAACTTTGAATATAGGTTTTTATGTAGGCAGTTTCTTGAAATATGGAATGGTCTAGTGTTAGGAAGGAGGAGCTAGTTAGCATATTGGGGCATTATTATTAACATTAATAATAATAGTGTACATTTATACCACACACAAATCCACTAAAAAAAGCACTCATATGGCGCAAAATTAGGGGAAATTGTCTTTTTTTCAATTTTGACTTCATTTATTATGAAGGGAATAGTTTGGAGTTTGGACCTCCACAGTTGTTGATAAGAATTATTTAATTTGTTTCCAGGAGTCAATTTGGAGAATTACATCAAAGAATAAAAAAGATAAACTATATAACAACCATAGCAGTGGCCAGCTTTCTGGTGTTTGCATATGGTTTGTGTGTTAATTGAGACAATAATAATAATGGTATCCTTTGATTCTGATATATTCATTCAAGGGCTGATACAACCGCCTAATTAGAGGGCTAAAGCAACTACCTTTATGTGATGGGAATTCATTGAAGCATAGTTCGCATTTGAATTGGAAGGCCCAAGCCTCAAATTTACTCACTTTTTTCCATAGACAAAAGACAAAATGTCAACACTGAATTCTAAGCTGATTTGACAATTATATTGTTCAACCAGAAGAACTTGGAGTCACATCTCCGCTAGTGTCTACACTAAAAATATCATAGACTGGACAAAGACAGACGCTGTACTGAACTAAAATGCCTCTGCGTCTGTCACAATGGATAAAAAATGGAGTATATTCTGGGCTTACCATGTGCGATTTTCTGCAGTGCATTATATTCCTATTTGTCACTCTCGTATAATTGCTTAGCCAGCATAGTTATATAATTAGAGTGGTTCAAGTGCTTCACCTGTAAGTGGTTGGAATACCTATAAGCGGTTGGAATGCCTATAGGCGGTTGGAATGAATGCTTCTGAGGCGATTGGAAATTTCATTGGCGGTTGGAGTGCTTCATAGGCGGTTGGTGGTTCGAGGGCCTAGCTCATTTACATATTTCGCCTCAGAGGAGGGCTTATGAACCACTTACGAACCACTAGTAGCGGTTGAGGGCTAAATAAGTGGTTCGAGTGCTAACCTGTAGGCGGTTGGAATGCTTCTGAGGCAGTTGGTATGCTTCCTAGCGGTTGGAATGCTTCCTAGCGGTTGGAATGCTTCCTAGGCGGTTGGAATGCTTCCCAAGCGGTTCGAATGCTTCCTAGGTGGTTTAAATGCTAGGTGGTTTGAATGCCTCCTTGGTGGTTCGAATGCCTCCTTAGTGGTTCGAGTGCTTAGCTCATTTACATATTTCGCCTCTGAGGAGGGCTTATGAACCACTTATGAACCGCTATAAGCGGTTGAGGGCTAGCAAACAGGCGGTTGAGTGCTAACAACCGCCTATTAACTCAATGTTATAGTATTGGAGGCATTCACCATTTAGGCATTCATTACCGGTTCTTTACCATTCAATGGAATGCCTAGTGAGTGCTAAGGGAATGCTAGTTTTTTAGGTAAGGGTGACTGCCACTAGTATTAGATACAAAACAAGATCTGAATCACAACACAGCCAGAGCTGACATCATGCTGTGCACCTCTACTAAAATATTTTTGTTATCACCTTTTGACAGTAAAATAAATAGTGCGACCAATTGTATTATTTACTGCCTTTGTGGTCAATATTTTTAGATTTTGAGTAAAATGCATTTAGTTCGAAATACGTTTTACAGGTATTGCCTTTTTTTACATGAAGTATCGTATTGTTATTGTATAAATGTGCAATAATTTCAAAATTTAATAACGTGTTTTGTCAGTTATCTCCAACATCAAGCTCCCCGGCGTTGTCCAATCGTGTGAAGTATCCGATATTCTACAGGACATATCCCACAGAACAATCACTCAATCCAGCACGTGTAGCAATTATGAAGGAATTTGGTTGGACAAGGGTTGCAACAATACATGAAAATTATGAATTATTTTCATTGGTGAGTAACTATACTTTTCAACTATATGTGAGTCACTAGTTAGCGTGTTTATAAGTTGTATTGTTCAGTCTTTTGCGAACAATATTGAAAAAAAATGAAAACGCATGTGAAATATCTTAGCTATTGAACGTTTTAAAACGTTGCGGGAAACTGATCTTTGAGATAAATGTTATCTTCATGAATAGTTATGCCAAGGTGTATTAGATTTGCGTCAATATGACCTTCAGCGCATGCCGAGGAAAGTCATGAATAATTATGACAGCCTGAACAGTTTTGATGATTCCGTTTAGTGCGTGATTAAATAGGATTAAGGTTAGACGTTTTAAAAATCGCAAACTATGGACAATAATGTACTGGGAGGGCAAATGTAATTAATATAATTCAGGTCCGTAGCTGGGATGTGTGGTCGACAGTTTCGAAAAACGTTTCGACCAAAGGTGGACTCTATCCCTAAATGGTCCTTATATGTTTTTGTTGTTTGTAATATTTAATTATTACACTTTTGTGATTTTTCCTACTTAAACATCTGCAGGTAGTTTTTTTTTTTTTTTTTCCTCCGAAAACTAACAGTATCAAAGTTATGGTTAACATGATATGAATAATGAGCCTGAATAGATTTGTTTAAGGATGGCGTTACCTTAATAATAATAATGATATGGACTGACAAAATATTTTGAAAACGAACTGCTTATTTATCATGTGTATTATGAAAATATACTTTCATTTGCAGCTAGGTCAAGTTCATTTCAATTTATTAAATACATCCAATATTCAGAGAATAAACGATAGGAATTTTTATTTTGACTATCCTCTACCGTGTGATAGACGATAGACAGGTCCAATAGTCGTAGTGCACGTTACAATATGACCGTTGCTAGGCCAACTGGATCACGCTTTCTTTGTTACGAAACACTGATCGAAATGATCACAACACAAAGCCTATGGCATATCAAAATTCGGAACAGGTGTATGAGCCCAGGCTTGGAGCAGTAACCAATGGTTACTAACCTGCACTACGACAGCGAATTAAGTTACCGTCATAAAAACTCCACTTTTTCTAAAATGAACGATACTTGATTACAACTTGCGCGTACTGCTAGTGCGTGCGAGTATTCCGCACTGCGTCTTCGCATACAACGCGATATATACATGCGCCTCTATGAGCGTTTTACGCGTTATCAACACTCATGACGACGTGGGTTCGTCTACAGCCTGATAGACGACACCCAATAGCATGCGATTATCCAATCACATTACGTGTCTAAGAATTTGCATTATATAACCACATCAAAAATAAGGTAGTTTACTAATTACATATAGATGAATGATCCAGCATGTTTCTGTCCTTAATTTGAGACTATTTTAATATATTTAACTTATTTTGAACATAATTTGAGCAAGATAGCTGGTAATATTTTTTTCAAGCAGAATCATTGTGTCTCTGACAAAAACGACCAGGTGTCTTGTTATGATAATTGTTTTGGTCATCTGTTTGTGAACATAATGGGTCAGTTTTTGAGTAAGAATGTTTAAGTAAATACACCCACACTTTTCAGGAAATTATAAGTTTTATGTAAGGCCAATTTGCAAAATATGGGTACATTTTTTTTGGCTAAAAATTAGGGTTGAAACATTGTGAAATCTCATGGATATTGTTTTTTGTTTTTTAGATAGATAATTTCCATATCTTTCATTTGACACCAAAAATGTGAAATTCGAGACTGTTGTAAATACATGGCATACATAAAACGAATTATACAGGAAAACGGGTCAAATTTGAGGTCATTGACCTCTGATGTCATGTTCCACCGCTCACGACACTCAAGACTTTACTTTTCAGAGGTCCCATGGGATGTTTTATCCAACTATCATAACAAGACTTGGACTATTGGAATATTAGGCTTACATCAGTTTACAGTCATGAATTATAAGTATTGAATTATAAATTATGAATTATTAGTGAAATCATAAGCCTCCCCCAAACTTGCCTGATCACTCTGGCTGGGAGAAATATAGGCTGAGTGTCATTATTTTTTACGGCCGACCCTCGAAGTCTACGATGTCCGAGAATTACCTATTTTACATGCAAAATCATAGCAGT
This sequence comes from Amphiura filiformis, assembly GCF_039555335.1. NCBI lineage: Eukaryota > Metazoa > Echinodermata > Ophiuroidea > Amphilepidida > Amphiuridae > Amphiura > Amphiura filiformis. The sequence goes on from NC_092640.1 coordinate 50,354,390, forward strand.
GTTTCTGTAAAGAAAATGCTGCTAAAAATCATGTAAATTTATTCAATCTCTCCCATCCGTGGTACATTTGCAGTATTTAACATTACTAATGACGACCAATCCAATGTTGCCAAAATTGGTGGTGTGAAATCTTAACGGGGCTGTTAGCTAAGAAAATGACTAAAATGAGCATATATGTGTAATTTGAGTTTTGCTACTTATTAAATTCAGCAGAGTTTTAGCTTTAAAATATTTTTCACCCCATTAAAATCGGATGTTGCATTGCCAAGTTTCGGCTATTTGAAGTGAATAAAGTGTCGAGATATATGGTAAAATTCGTTCGTTTCCTATTCTTATCCATGCATTTGAATTTTAATGTATTTTATTGTTTTTCAAGGTGCGATATGTAAAATAATTACTAACAAAAATATTTACCTGGCAATTACAATCATAATTTCACATTTATTAACTTTATTATTATTTTTGCTTCAACAAATTTATATTCTAGTATATATATACTATATTTCATAATTCCTCACCTGGCTATTATTAGTCATTTTTAAAATGCGTTTTATTATGCTTCAAACGGTTAAATATTGGTGGTTTCAGACTCATTGTTGTTTTAATTTTTCTGAAAAACTTGAATAACTAAGTGTATAAAAATCCAACATGGCAGCCGTTACCATGGGAACGGTAGATGCGGCGACGAAAAAAAATAGATTTTTGAGTTGAGAATTGTTGTAGGTATACACCATGCACCAGTGATAATTGTTTATCCAAAAAGTCCAAAATAGCCAAAAATGCCTTCTTAGCTAACAGCCCCCTTAAGCGCCATATAAATCGTTATTGTTATGTGACGTTATGGGTAGCTAGTCAGTCAATCAAAACTCTATAAAGCAGTCTATAAAGCACTTCCAGCCTCTCAACCCCTATTCCATAAAAAAAAATTAGCCTATAATACCAGAAATATGATCAATTATGTCTCGTTGCTTACAGTAACGTCTTGTTAATATTGGCTTTTAAGAGAATCTTCATTCTTAACGTTTTTCATTTCTTCAATTGGGTTGAATAATTATGTTTGCATAATAAACCTGATCTAGGCACAATTATGTGCAAAATACGCAAATAAGGTATTCATGAGGAACGAATGTTAACATCAACTAACGCAATTAAGAATGTTCTCGTATAAAATTGAAATGGCTTGTACAACAACTTGGAATTAACTGCTAGATTTTGCTACATGTTCCTATTATAATTTTGTGTATCGGTATGTACGTTTTGATTTATAATAAATAAAAGTACCCAGTAAGGACGAAATATTAACAGATAAAATTACTCACATCAAATAAATGCTGTTTTGAAGTTATGTTGACCAATTGCCTAGCTGTATTATTTTGCCAATTCTTATAATAAATAAATACATAATGTTCCATACAATAATAGGATACACGTAGGTAGAATCACAGTCGAAAGGTGATTGTAAGGAAATTGGTCAAAATAATGTTAATAATCTTACCTTCCTATACTATTGGTTAAAGACCACTAATAGGCCTGGACGATACATTGAAATACGATGAGCTATTTGTTTTCATGGCATTCGAAAAGACTGCATTAAAATCGCTGAAATTGATCAAGTTATATAGCCAAAAAAGTACTTTTTAGAGTTTGATTGGTACATTTTCTCTCATTATATGACATTTTTGATGTAATAGTACCAAAATTCATACGCACGGCTTCGGTTTTTAGTAAATAGTCGCCCTATCATATTGTAACTTTCAGCTTCGAGGACGCACTGTCATTTTAAGGTATTTACGGTTCAGTGCGTTAAAACAAGTCTCAGGTCAACCTGTGTTGAATTTTTGATCATTTGGCATCTAAATCATATAGTTTCACCTGATTTTGGTGGCATTGAACTGTGAGAGTTCTGAATATGAGAAAATTCCATCCGAAATTAGGCATTTTCCCATTGAAACCCGTGTAATACATAATTAGTGGTATTTAACCTATTGTGTACGCAGTGATATGACTTCCTGTTTCGACGTTGTAACTGAACTTCAACCAAATATGGCATATGTTATTAACAGTAACGTTATTTTTAACAAAAAAAATAAAAACAAAAAATGGTACTATTTTCATGATAAATATATGGTGGGTAATTTTGGGCAATTAGCAGGTTACTTTTAGTGGATGGTCAAAATGCCCACCTATTTGCCTGTTATTTATCTTCCTGACATGATGAATGAGTTCTCGCATATGGGGCACCATTGGGTCCTATTTTATAACATTTTGTGGACGCTTAATTTCAGACGGTGGATGATCTGGTGAGCGAATTGAAAGAAGCCAACATTACTTTGATTAGTTCTGAAAGCTTTGTTGATAATCCGAAAAATCAAATTGAAAGTCTTAAGGTAAGCATTAGGGTCTAAGTACTAGTTGCACAGTATGTGCAATGCTGATATTGTTCAACAAAGATGTTTCCATTAGTTTATACATGTAACTATGGTAACGTTCTCATATCTTATAGGCACCGTGATTCGACATCAATTCAATGAAGCCCTAGAATATATTATAACCCTAGTCTATCAATTATAAACCATAATGCCTCCACACTCGTGATTTACGAATTCGACATCAATTCAATCAAGCCCTAGAATATATTATAACCCTAGTCTATCAATTATAAACCATAATGCCTCCACACTCGTGATTTACGAATTATCAACTAATTTATTATAATTAAATGGTAATATTTTATTGCTTAATTATTTACATACAAAAATCTAAATGCTATTTTGATTAATCATTTTCTTTAATAACATAATATGTGACCGTACACCACGAATGAGCCGTAAATGTCCTCAATTGTATTCTGAGTTACAGTGTAAAATGGGCATGAAGGTCGTATTCATAGGTATTTCAATTTGGTGCTACGTGTATCTCATTAAATGAGGTACACGTAGCACCAAATTGAGGTACCTATGAATACGACCTTCATGCCCATTTTACACTGTAACTCAGAATACAATTGAGGACATTTACGGCTCATTCGTGGTGTACGGTCACATATTTTTATAAATTTCGAAATATCTAAAACGTGGAGTTACATTGTTAATATGGTTACATTTTATTGCTTAATTAATTACATACAAATATTAAATGCTATCTTGATTAATTATTTCTTTAATAACATAATATTTTTATAAATTTCGAAATATCTAAAACGTGGAATTCCATTCTTAATATAGTTTAACAATATTTTGTGAAAATATCATGCTGTTGTTATTTCTCTATTTGTCATTGCAGAAACAAGATGCAAAGATAATAGTTGCATTGATGTATGCTGATCAGGCTCAGAGAGTATTCTGTGAGGTACGTAGGTACTTGTAACTTTAATTAGGTATATATAGTTATAGGATGCACACCACTAAATCAAGGTCCTATCCGTTAGTGTGTTAGAAGGTAAGGGAAGAAAGCATTTTCTCCAGTGTGAAACTCTTCAATCGATGAATTTATGACTCCTGCAAATTGTTGGTGTTGGTAGACTAGTAAAAAACCAAAGACGTGGAGCTTGAAATACCCCTAAAAATATAATCTACAAACGTGTTGCTAGTATATAAGGAAATAATGTTGCTACACTCTTAGAGTTATTCTACTCAACAAAATGAGTAGAACATTACTCAAATTGGGTAAATAATACCCAACATTGAGCTCATATTGATCAATAGTACCAAGCATTGATGGTATTATTTATTAATATGAGCTAAATGTTGGGTATTATTTACCCAATTTGAATAAATGTTACTCAATATGTCAGTTCAGTAGTGACCTTTTTACTCAAGTTGAGTAAAATATATTTAAGAGTGTATTTGTTATCGGGGTCACGCCCAAGCACCAGGGTACAATTTATTGATATTATAGAATGTTGTTGAAATCCAATAAGAAAAGTAAAATGTTTACAATTTGGTTGAACAATATGTACGATAAATAAAACAATCGCGGTACTTTTTTATGCTATCAGTATCAATCCGCGTTTATTGTTTAACTCTGTAGTCATGCATAACGAAAATGGTCACATTGTTTTCATAACGTATGGTAAAAGAACGTATTGTTTTTCTTTAAAGTTGATAGATTAGCGAGGAAAGAGGTATCCACTTTGGACCTTATTTTGTTATTGTCATTTCTGGTATTGAGATTAATTTACTGAGCAAAAACAACACAAATAAAATATGATAGTATTTTATAAATGTTATTGTAACCGTACCTTCTAAATATGTAACTTGAATTGTTTAATAGACTGCCTTTTGTAATGGCCTATATCAACAATCAGTCTTTGGCAAGACTTAACGGACTTCCTGATGGTCAAAAGCTATGCCAATCTTGTAGTGAGATTGATATTAAGAATTTATGTTTGTCTTCCCGAAAAGACTGTACTTCCAAAATTGGTTTATCGATTTACTGTCCATGGAGAGGTCTGCAAGGCTCTGCGTCATGCGCGTATGGGGGGGGTAAAAGCAGGGGCGGCAAAAATGAAGGGGCGGCGGAAGAAGGGGCGGTAAAAATAGTGGCGGCAAAAACGAAGGGGTGGCAAAAAGAATTAGGAAATAAAAAAGGGCGGAAAAATTTGATAAAGCATAAAAATGGGTGAAAAAATGGTACTATACATCAAAATGTGCTGCTTTTAGTAGGGCGCTAACGCCTGAAACCCTTTTTTTAAATTTTTTTTTTTTTTGCTCTTCACTTTTCAAACGACCGAGAAAAAATTGGGTCAACCTTTTCGGGCTGTTGAGGAAGGGCGGCAAAATTGAATTTTCTTTAGCCCCCCGGGGTTGGGGCGGCCACGGTACGCCACTGTGCGTGGTCAGCAGGGTTTATAAGGCAGTGTGGCTAAGCATTTTGTTTCATACTGGACCAAAGGACACTTTATCCAAACAAACAAACAAATTAAACAAATAATAGAATAAGTGCTGAAGTTTGTGTTTATTATACCAACATATCACCATGATCACCCCTTCATGTTTAGGCTTCTAAGCTGAATATGACGGGCGAAGGCTACGTGTGGATGATAATAGGTTGGTATCTTAACAAATGGTGGGAGGTAGACTTCGGACAATTAGACTGTACAAAAGAAGAACTGACTGAAGCAGTTGGAAAATCAAACTACTTTGCTATTCGAAGTCAGGGATTGTCAAGTACGGATGAAGTTACTATTGGAAATGTGGTAAGTTGTACAAGTGTGTTTAAATTCGCACAACCATTAAACATAAGTATGCACACTGGTTAAAATAACGTAATGTCGAACTGGATTAATATAAAAGAAATCGGTTTAAGGTATTGCGACGCCCAATATGGCAACCAACCCTCTGGATTGTACTACAAAGGTAAAAGTTAACTTGCTATAATAATATATCCGAAAGATATTCTCTTTCCCTTTTGTACGTACTTTTTTGTTTATTTCAAGCTAACACATATGTCCAGTGGACATTGTCCATGTTAAATATGGCTTTTAATAGTTAGCAGTTGGCTTCGACCATATAAATACGTATTAACAACATTTATTTTCATTTTAGACTTTTTTATAGTCTATTTTTTCTTCATTTCAGCTTAATTTAGCAGTTGTCATGGTTGTGTGTAAATTCCTATTATTATTAGATACGTTGTAATAAAACACGATTTTAAATATTTGTATATTAATTTTCTCTGAGGGTTTGCAGCAAAATTGATATTTTATTTTCCTTGGTATGGGTTTCAGTTGTGGCTAGTAGTCAGGTAATGATGATGGTGATGATGATATGATGATGATGACGACGACGACGACGATGATGATGATAATGATGACGATGATGATGATGATGATGATGATGATGATGATGATGATGATGATGATGATGATGATGATGATGATGACGATGATGATGATGATGATAATGATGACGACGATGATGATGATGATGATGATGATGATGATGATGATGATGATGACGATGATGATGATGATGATGATGATGATGATGATGATGATAATTAATACACAAACGACAAAGAGGAACAAACATGCCTAGCATGTAATTCTATTTTAACATGGAAACGTTTGACCTCTTATCTTCTCGCAAACTAAGATTATGCATATCTTATCTCTTCAATAAACATTGTAAAAGTCGATTTGGCCTTGACACGTGGGGCTTGCCGAAAATGTGAGCATGTCTACTATTTCCATGCTGTGAGTGATACCATAGAAACGTGCTCTTTGTTTAAACATTACAAGTAACATGAGTGGCAAACATTAATGTTTCATATTGCTTACAACCCCCCAACAATGTTGGAGCCAATACTAGACCAATTGTCCGTTCCTGTCTCAGTATCAAAACAACATTGACTGGTGGGTGCGGGAAGGGGTTGAGAATTTCATACTAAATTAAATCCTCATCACTGCCATCATCGTCACCATCACGACTCTAATAATCATCTGACATCAGTTGTATTATCCATCATCATCATCATCATCATCATCATCATCATCATCATCATCATCATCATCATCAACAACAACAACAAAAAACAAAACAACATCATCATCATCATCATCATCATCATCATCTAAACCATCATCATTATCACCATCATCATCATCATCGTCGTCGTCATCATCATTTACACTATAGCCACACAAATAGAAATCTTACATTAACTGCAAGTCATCAGAAAAACAAAATATTTTAAACAAATTATTGTTTTATTACTGTGCGCACAGTTTGCAACAATAACATCAACTGCTAGATTATGCTCAAATGAAAAATAAAATAGACTTTCAAAAATCTATAATGAAAAAATATTTTGTTAGAAGTATGATTTAATATAGGCATGAGCCAAGTATGTTTTCTGCTATAAGTATGAAGACGTATTTGTTTAGTATGAAAACATACTTACTAGGGGAATTGTGTGTGTATCGTCCTTTCGATAAGTATGATATCATACTTAGTGCTTGGGGCAAAAACATCGGCCAATTTGGAATATTGCTAACATGTAAGTATGGAGCCACACTCGCTAGGAGCAAGGTGTGTATAAAGAAATTTGGATAACTACACAATTCAGAAGAAGTGTAAATTGACAATATGAACAAGAAAGAATGAAAGAAAGAAAGAAAGAAAGAAAGAAAGAAAGAAAGAAAGAAAGAAAGAAAGAAAGAAAGAAAGAAAGAAAGAAAGAAAGAAAGAAGTTGAGGTAAAAAAAGCTTTTAAACATATCGTACAGAAGAGGATAGGAAAAGTAATATTATTAAAAAATAGCACTACAGAAGATTCGAACTCATTGCTATCATTATAACCTATTATAGTTCACAAGTCACAGCCTCTACCGCTGCGACACGAGGAACTCTCTGAACAGTTAATCGATTTATAATGTATATTAAGTTATTCAATGTACGTATGGTCCGTGGCGTGATAGAAAACTTAACTGAAACGTATCAAATAGACATATAAATTTTATCGGTTTACTCCGAATATATTTGTTGGCAATGTATTTAGGGTTGTAAAAATAAATTTGGAATTTGGATTCATTAACTTCCCCACGGTCGACAAAATTTAAAGAAAGAAAATTACATTGATTTCTTTTTAAACTGACTGTGTCGACCGTTAGCGTTATACTTATTATAAATAAATCTGCACAACTAACAACGGCCCTCCTACAGTGTATAGTGGTTTTGTTAATGCTTTGTGATCACGAGATCTAGAGTTCGAGTCCCATTGTCGCCTGTTTTTTTACTTTAAAAATCTGCACCTTATCCCTTTTTAAAATCTCAGATGACACCTACGTCGGTTCAAATTTTAACAAAAATAATTATGATCAATAAAGAAATCTGTGAGAGTATAGATTTTAATTAGCGGTGTCTCAAGAATTTGAATAGATATGATTTGGTTTATCGTTCATTATCGAACTCCATGCACACGTACATTGTCTTTACCTAGAACTGGTTCATTTCCTCGGACAACGAGGCAGCTACGCGGCTTAGGACGCGCGAAGCGCGCCCCATGTTACGCGGCTGAACCCACGACTCGGACAACGAGGCCTATTCATAGGCAAAAGCAAATTAAAACAAAACAAATGGAAAAAAAATGCCGGGAATTGAACCCACGCCCTTCCGTTCATCAGGATTGTTGGTAAAATAGATATTTGAAGGTTTCTTTGTACAAATCCAAATATTTGGGTTGATGTTACGTACCTCAATGACAGTTTCGTGCTACGACTTAGCACTTTCTCAAATTGACTGACCAATTCCTGCACATCGTCGGCTTCTACCGGATGGAGCTGGGTCAAATCTATCAACAAAAATTCGGTACTGCGATGGGTTCCCCCGTCAGTCCCATCGTAGCCAACCTTTATATGGAATGGCTGGAACAAGAAGCAATAGCATCAGCCCCTTTAGATATCAAGCCCCGTTTATGGAAGAGATATGTGGACGATGTGCTCGAGATTGTGAAAAAAGATACAGCAGAACAACTAACCACGCATATCAATCAAATTGATAAGACGGACAATATCAAATTCACATTTGAAACGGAGGATAACCATCAAATTCCGTTCCTCGACACTCTTATCGTCAAAAAGCAAGATGGTTCGATCAAGCTTTTGGTATATCGCAAAAAGACCCTTACTGATCAGTATTTATATTTTAACTCCCATCACCCATTGCAGCACAAGCTCAGTGTCATAAAAACATTAATGGACCGTAAAGATAAAGTTATCACAGAAGATGAAGACAAAATTCAGGAAGAAATCAAAATCAAAGAGGCCCTAAAATTATGTGGCTACCCTGATTGGGCATTTAAACAAACGGAAAGCAAAAGCAAATCGCAACGCAAAGAACAATCAGAGACTAAATCCAGGGGAATGGTAGTCCTTCCGTACAAAGAAGGTCTCTCACAACGGGTGAGGCGAGTCTTTAAAAAACACGGCATCAACACCGCGTTTAAGCCACACCAGACTCTTCGTAATATACTGGTCCATCCTAAGGACAAGCGGGATGTGAAGCAAACATCTGACTGTGTTTACGAAATTCCCTGCCTTAACTGTGATAAATCATATATTGGAGAAACATCGAGACTCTTTGGTACACGGCTCAAAGAACACAAAACAGAAGCCGACAAAGCTTCCAAGAAAGCTTATACCATACCAGAGCGCAAAGACAGGCCTCCGTTACGGGGGAGGAGAATAAATCTGCTATCACAGATCACGTGGCCGATCATAACCATGTAATCGGTTGGGAGGAGTCCCAAATCAAAGACAGAGAACAGAACAGGAAGAGGAGACACATAAAAGAAGCCATCTGGATTAGAAAGAGGGGGGCCAAGACACTCAACAGAGACGAGGGGAATTACTTTCTGCCGCATATTTACGACCAAGTCCTAACAGCGCCATCTACGCCAGCTCCATCCGGTAGCAGCCGACGATGTGCAGGAATTGGTCAGTCAATTTGAGAAAGTGCTAAGTCGTAGCACGAAACTGTCATTGAGGTACGTATAACATCAACCCAAATATTTGGATTTGTACAAAGAAACCTTCAAATATCTACCTTTGTACTATAGATTCATTATAAACGAATAAAAAGTGTTAAAAACTAATCCACTTGTTTTATGCAATAATAATTGGCTTATTGAATAGAGAACCACGGTATTCAGACCTGTTCTTCACAAATTAGATTCCAAAACTTGACATAAATAGAAAATTGCACGGTATGCAAGCCAGTAAACAGTATAGAGACATAGTATTAAAATCTTTATTGTGTCTGCATACCGTAAAACTCATACATTGATATGGTCTAAATTATCCCAAACAAATCGAGTATCATTAAATAGCTCAATTGGTAGAGCGCGTACCATTTAAACGGGAAAAGTTAACCGCAGGGGTTCGAATACTACATGTTTTTTTTATATTTTGATCCCGTTATTTTATTTTCCTTAGTATTTACTTCTACAGAATAGATTTCATATTTTTGTTGATCGAAATAATATTTTACAATGTGTTTGGTCAATGATGTCTTCTGCTATAATTATGAAATTATACTAGCTGGGCATGGTGATAAGCCTTTTGATAAGCATGAAACCATACTTAATATTCAGCTAGCTTAGTATGCAATCTGCTGACTTCAGATATGCAAACTGTTATAAGTATGATTTAATATAGGCATGAGCCAAGTATGTTTTCTGCTATAAGTATGAAGACGTATATATTTAGTATGAAAACATACTTACTAGGGGAATTGTGTGCGTATCGTCCTTTCGATAAGTATGATATCATACTTAGTGCTTGGGGGCAAAAACATCGGCCAATTTGGAATATTGCTAACATGTAAGTATGGAGCCACACTCGCTAGGAGCAAGGTGTGTATAAAGAAATTTGGATAACTACACAATTCAGAAGAAGTGTAAATTGACAATATGAACAAGAAAGAATGAAAGAAAGAAAGAAAGAAAGAAAGAAAGAAAGAAAGGAAGAAAGAAAGAAAGAAGTTGAGGTAAAAAAAGCTTTTAAACATATCGTACAGAAGAGGATAGGAAAAGTAATATTATTAAAAAATAGCACTACAGAAGATTCGAACTCATTGCTATCATTATAACCTATTATAGTTCACAAGTCACAGCCTCTACCGCTGCGACACGAGGAACTCTCTGAACAGTTAATCGATTTATAATGTATATTAGGTTATTCAATGTACGTATGGTCCGTGGCGTGATAGAAAACTTAACTGAAACGTATCAAATAGACATAATTTTATCGGTTTACTCCGAATATATTTGTTAGCAATGTATTTAGGGTTGTAAAAATAAATTTGGAATTTGGATTCATTAACTTCCCCACGGTCGACACAATTTAAAGAAAGAAAATTACATTGATTTCTTTTTAAACTGATTGTGTCGACCGTTAGCGTTATACTTATTATAAATAAATCTGCACAACTAACAACGGCCCTCCTACAGTTTATAGTGGTTTTGTTAATGCTTTGTGATCACGAGATCTAGAGTTCGAGTCCCATTGTCGCCTGTTTTTTTACTTAAAAAATCTGCACCTTATCCCTTTTTAAAATCTCAGATGACACCTACGTCGGTTCAAATTTTAACAAAAATAATTATGATCAATAAAGAAATCTGTGAGAGTATAGATTTTAATTAGCGGTGTCTCAAGAATTTGAATAGATATGATTTGGTTTATCGTTCATTATCGAACTCCATGCACACGTACATTGTCTTTCCCTAGAACTGGTTCATTTCCTCGTACAACGAGGCAGCTACGCGGCTTAGGACGCGCGAAGCGCGCCCCATGTTACGCGGCTGAACCCACGACTCGGACAACGAGGCCTATTCATAGGCAAAAGCAAATTAAAACAAAAAAAAAATGGAAAAAAAATGCCGGGAATTGAACCCACGCCCTTCCGTTAACTGTCAGTCTCCTTATCCACTGAGCTATTGAGGTGTTGTTATTCTACGTGCACCTTTGTACTATAGATTCATTATAAACGAATAAAAAGTGTTAAAAACTAATTCACTTGTTTTATGCAATAATAATTGGCTTATTGAATAGAGAACCACGGTATTCAGACCTGTTCTTCACAAATTAGATTCCAAAACTTGACATAAATAGAAAATTGTACGGTATGCAAGCCAGTAAACAGTATAGAGACATAGTATTAAAATCTTTATTGTGTCTGCATACCGTAAAACTCATACATTGATATGGTCTAAATTATCCCAAACAAATCGAGTATCATTAAATAGCTCAATTGGTAGAGCGCGTACCATTTAAACGGGAAAAGTTAACCGCAGGGGTTCGAATACTACATGCTTTTTTTTATTTTGATCCCGTTATTTTATTTTCCTTAGTATTTACTTCTACAGAATAGATTTCAGATTTTTGTTGATCGAAATAATATTTTACAATGTGTTTGGTCAATGATGTCTTCTGCTATAATTATGAAATTATACTAGCTGGGCATGGTGATAAGCATTTTGATAAGCATGAAACCATACTTAATATTCAGCTAGCTTAGTATGCAATCTGCTGACTTCAGATATGCAAACTGTTATAAGTATGATTTAATATAGGCATGAGCCAAGTATGTTTTCTGCTATAAGTATGAAGACGTATATATTTAGTATGAAAACATACTTACTAGGGGAATTGTGTGCGTATCGTCCTTTCGATAAGTATGATATCATACTTAGTGCTTGGGGGCAAAAACATCGGCCAATTTGGAATATTGCTAACATGTAAGTATGGAGCCACACTCGCTAGGAGCAAGGTGTGTATAAAGAAATTTGGATAACTACACAATTCAGAAGAAGTGTAAATTGACAATATGAACAAGAAAGAATGAAAGAAAGAAAGAAAGAAAGAAAGAAAGAAAGAAAGAAGTTGAGGTAAAAAAAGCTTTTAAACATATCGTACAGAAGAGGATAGGAAAAGTAATATTATTAAAAAATAGCACTACAGAAGATTCGAACTCATTGCTATCATTATAACCTATTATAGTTCACAAGTCACAGCCTCTACCGCTGCGACACGAGGAACTCTCTGAACAGTTAATCGATTTATAATGTATATTAGGTTATTCAATGTACGTATGGTCCGTGGCGTGATAGAAAACTTAACTGAAACGTATCAAATAGACATAATTTTATCGGTTTACTCCGAATATATTTGTTAGCAATGTATTTAGGGTTGTAAAAATAAATTTGGAATTTGGATTCATTAACTTCCCCACGGTCGACAAAATTTAAAGAAAGAAAATTACATTGATTTCTTTTTAAACTGATTGTGTCGACCGTTAGCGTTATACTTATTATAAATAAATCTGCACAACTAACAACGGCCCTCCTACAGTTTATAGTGGTTTTGTTAATGCTTTGTGATCACGAGATCTAGAGTTCGAGTCCCATTGTCGCCTGTTTTTTACTTAAAAATCTGCACCTTATCCCTTTTAAAATCTCAGATGACACCTACGTCGGTTCAAATTTTAACAAAAATAATTATGATCAATAAAGAAATCTGTGAGAGTATAGATTTTAATTAGCGGTGTCTCAAGAATTTGAATAGATATGATTTGGTTTATCGTTCATTATCGAACTCCATGCACACGTACATTGTCTTTACCTAGAACTGGTTCATTTCCTCGTACAACGAGGCAGCTACGCGGCTTAGGACGCGCGAAGCGCGCCCCATGTTACGCGGCTGAACCCACGACTCGGACAACGAGGCCTATTCATAGGCAAAAGCAAATTAAAACAAAAAAATGGAAAAAAAATGCCGGGAATTGAACCCACGCCCTTCCGTTAACTGTCAGTCTCCTTATCCACTGAGCTATTGAGGTGTTGTTATTCTACGTGCACCTTTGTACTATAGATTCATTATAAACGAATAAAAAGTGTTAAAAACTAATTCACTTGTTTTATGCAATAATAATTGGCTTATTGAATAGAGAACCACGGTATTCAGACCTGTTCTTCACAAATTAGATTCCAAAACTTGACATAAATAGAAAATTGCACGGTATGCAAGTCAGTAAACAGTATAGAGACATAGTATTAAAATCTTTATTGTGTCTGCATACCGTAAAACTCATACATTGATATGGTCTAAATTATCCCAAACAAATCGAGTATCATTAAATAGCTCAATTGGTAGAGCGCGTACCATTTAAACGGGAAAAGTTAACCGCAGGGGTTCGAATACTACATGCTTTTTTTATTTTGATCCCGTTATTTTATTTTCCTTAGTATTTACTTCTACAGAATAGATTTCAGATTTTTGTTGATCGAAATAATATTTTACAATGTGTTTGGTCAATGATGTCTTCTGCTATAATTATGAAATTATACTAGCTGGGCATGGTGATAAGCCTTTTGATAAGCATGAAACCATACTTAATATTCAGCTAGCTTAGTATGCAATCTGCTGACTTCAGATATGCAAACTGTTAAAACAACATTTATTTTCATTTTAGACTTTTTTATAGTCTATTTTTTCTTCATTTCAGCTTAATTTAACAGTTGTCATGGTTGTGTGTAAATTCCTATTACTATTAGATACTTTGTAATAAAACACGATTTTAAATATTTGTATATTAATTTTCTCTGAGGGTTTGCAGCAAAATTGATATTTTATTTTCCTTGGTATGGGTTTCAGTTGTGGCTAGTAGTCAGGTAATGATGATGGTGATGATGATATGATGATGATGATGACGACGACGACGATGATGATGATAATGATGACGATGATGATGATGATGATGATGATGTGATGATGACGATGATGATGATGACGATGATGATGATGATGATAATGATGACGATGATGATGATGATGATGATGATGATGATGATGATGATGATGATGACGATGATGATGATGATGATGATGATGATGATGATAATTAATACACAAACGACAAAGCGGAACAAACATGCCTAGCATGTAATTCTATTTTTAACATGGACACGTTTGACCTCTTATCTTCTCGCAAACTAAGATTATGCATATCTTATCTCTTCAATAAACATTGTAAAAGTCGATTTGGCCTTGACACGTGGGGCTTGCCGAAAATGGGAGCATGTCTACTATTTCCATGCTGTGAGTGATACCATAGAAACGTGCTCTTTGTTTAAACATTACAAGTAACATGAGTGGCAAACATTAATGTTTCATATTGCTTTGCAACCCCCCCAAGCAATGTTGGAGCCAATACTAGACCAATTGTCCGTTCCTGTCTCAGTATCAAAACAACATTGACTGGTGGGTGCGGGAGGGGGTTGAGAATTTCATACTAAATTAAATCCCTCATCACTGCCATCATCGTCACCATCACGACTCTAATAATCATCTGACATCAGTTGTATTATCCATCATCATCATCATCATCAACAACAACAACAACAACAACAAAAACAAAAACAACATCATCATCATCATCATCATCATATAAACCATCATCATTATCACCATCATCATCATCATCGTCGTCATCATCATCATTTACACTATAGCCACACAAATAGAAATCTTACATTAACTGCAAGTCATCAGAAAAATAAAATATTTTAAACAAATTATTGTTTTATTACTGTGCGCACAGTTTGCAACAATAACATCAACTGCTAGATTATGCTCAAATGAAAAATAAAATAGACTTTCAAAAATCTATAATGAAAAAATATTTTGTTTATTGATAAATACGCAAGTAACCCATGGGCACCGCCATACCAAGAGTACCAAGTGTGACCATATCCTCACGCGATTGACTACTGTACAGGAAAAAAGGAACATTTTAGATAAATACCATCAAAGTAAGTAAGAACCAAAATGAGCTAGATTGTCATTGTTTTTGTCAACATGATGAACATATTATAAATATTTTCCTTTAATTACAGACTGCCCGTGAATTTGACGAGTATGTCAAAGATCAACTGGGTAATAATCCAAAATACAGCCGTCTAACATTTACAATTGAACACCCATTCGGATACGACGCAGTATGGGCCATTGCATTGGCGCTTAATGGAAGTATAGATGTACTCAAAACTACTGCATTTTTAGATGGACGCATGCGCAGACTGGAGGATTATACATACGATGATAAGGAGATGATGATGGTGTTCTTCGAAAGCTTAGCGAGAGTTTCGTTTCTTGGAGTTACGGTAATGGAACTAGTAAAACACAATCTCTGTCTTTAAATAATTCTTCCCTATTAGGTCTAATTCACCAGACAAGATTTAGCTGTCAATATTATTATTATTAAATATTAATTTTGTTCTCTGATCAAGGACGCTCAAGTTTGGAAAGGTCTACCAAAAGATATGAAAATGAGCTTGTTGTCGTGTTTGCTACTACGTTCTATTTGAACACGCCTTCAGTTTTTGACTTGAATTTGTTTTTAAACTTCATCATGTAGTTTTCGCTGTTTGATTTTATATTTTGTTGTCTGTCTCTGAAGAAGAGCAGTGTATCTGCTCGAAACGTCGGTTTTTTGGGTGTTGTCTGTTTGGTCTGCTTATATATATGTGCACAGTGCAGTGATTTTCTTCCCTTGTACACTTTTGTACACTCTGCTTATGTGCATAGTGATTTTCATCAATTGTTCCAGTGCACTTTTGTATTGCCATTGATCCCTGTTGTTTTTGCAGGTTGAACACTTCTGTGGGCCTTGGAATTGGTAATTTTTGACTATCGAACTTTTATGCCTACATTTGTTGTTTTTTGTCGCCCTGTCTAGTCTGTATTTTGTTTCCCCACAACAAGTTGGTATACCTTGCTCTCCTTCTTTTCAGTTGTTCGTATATTCAAGGTTTCCTTTTGTACCATTTATTGATCCTTGATGTGGTTTGTGTCCTCGTCCGTTGGATTCACCATTACCCACTTTATATGAAAGTATGTTTATATGACGAGTTCTATAGTACGTTGATTTATTTAAAGATTCGCTTAATTGTGTTTAATTTAGACTGCTACTTTAATTTCTTTAAGGGTCCTGTGAGTTTTGAAAAGGGAGACCGTGTTGGAATTACCATAATACGACAACTTCGTGAAGGTAAGGTAACCAATCTTACCTAAATTATTTCGAATCATAGAATCTTGTTTGCCAGAGTAATGCACAATTACATATGTTAAAAATAATATCAAATGATCTAAGATTAGCCCAGGGATCAAATTGTTCATGTTCTAATGTGCAATAAAATACATCATGTAATATGTTTCATATTGTTCTTTGATGTTCTTTAAACTTCAGATCTATTAGAACATAAGATTGGCGATTTTAATCCAGTGGATGTGCAAGATCCGTTACGATGGACAAGTGATATAGTGTGGCCAGGTAAGGAAATTTTGGACGATATAGGTCAAAAGCTGACACCATTTTCCCCGTGGTTAAGATGTGAATTACCCAGCAAACACAAAACGTTTTCGACATCATTCGCAAAAGGTTATAAAAGGTTGTCAGAAAACGTTTAAATGTCGGGTTATGTAAAGGGTACATTAATGGTATAAAACGTTTTCATAACATTAAAAAAACATTTTTTGACGATGTACTGCCCAGCAAACACAAATTGTTTTAAAGAAAATGTTAAAATGTCGAGTTATATAAAGGGTATAAAAATTCTTGAACACTTGATACAAAACATTCTAAACAAAATGTTATTTTGGGGTTGAAAAAATATTTTGCGAAAAATGTTTGCCCAAAATATTTTCAAAAACGTTTTAAAAACGTTTTCATGACCTTTATAGAACCCGACATTTAAATGTTATTAAAATGTTGTGAAAAAAACATATTAAGAAAATGCCTGTGTTTACTGGGTTCAAATATTTTAACATAATGTTATTTAAGTATTGACACAATATTTGGCAAAAATGTTTGCAAAAATAGTTTACAATAACATTTTTTGAAAACATTTAAAAATATTGTTGTAGTGTGTTTATATACGTTTTGAAACGTTATCATGGCCTTTATATAACGTGACATTTTAATGTTATTAAAACGTTTTTACCTAAACCAAAAGCCAAAATATAACTTATTTAAAACGTTTTTAACATGTTTTTGTGTTTGCTGGGTAGGTAAAGACCATGTAGTCAAAAATATGTTTAAAACGTTACATGTATGGTCAACATAATGATAAAGACAAATTATGATTTAATGTTTAGATGGAAAAGTTCCTCTCGATCACACCCCGGAAGTAATAATAACCACTGTGATTCTCCATGTCACTGTTGGACAAACCATATTCATATCGATGTGTGCATTAGCTGGCGCCGGGATTCTACTAGCTCTCGGATTTCTCGTTTTTAATATTAAATTCCGCAAGCAACGGTAAGGTGAACTGTGTTTTCTGTCCCCTGGTATTGTTATTCATTTCCTCTGGTATTGTTATTCATAAACAAGGACATATAGTGGAAAACTAATATTTTTATTAATATTCCCAGCGTTTACACTAGCATAAACAACATAATTATAAGTTAAATTGGGTACATTTCATTAAATAAAATATAGTAAAAACTATGTTAGAAATTACCGAGCACGACCGAACACATCATAAAACAAGTTACAAATTAGTATTTTTTTCGTACGGACACTTATTCTAGCAACACTGATGTGGTTTGAGACGGCAGTGTTGATCGATATATCATTATGAAGCTTAAAACACTTGATCCAGAGTGGATGTTTTTCATAAGAAAATACCTAATGGCATATTTAAAGACTTAATTTATCCTTCACTCTAAAAGGCTTAATTTCCTTTAAAATACTACGTTTGCGGTATCACTGATATCACCTTTAAGATGGAACCTGGTAGGGTTGCAATAGATTCTAGGGCTAGAATTGGTTTGAATTAGGAGTATGACGGAATTAGATATTTTTGATTAATAATTTATTAATCAAACTATTTATTTTAGATTTATACATTTCTTGCGCAATTGCAACAAACTTTCTAAATGTATCAATAATTATTATCCTTGTGAGGCTTATAAGGGACCAGATAGCGACGATTGCATTGACCTAAGACGTATATTCAATGCAAAAGGTCAACATTGTCATATAATCAGACCTAGAAATAAGAAGTAAAATCCAATGGTCCTCTGGACCCCTGCCTTTGAAATATCAAGGGTCCTTACCAATTGTCAAAGGTCCGACGCCGGACCCATGCCTTTGAAATTTCAAGAGAGAGAATTAGCTACTGTCCGCCGCGGCGATCAAGGTATGTAGATTGTAAAAAAATGAAATCCCGGGTTGAGAACTTGATGGGAAACTAAAAGGAGCTGGACCTATTATGTGAACCAGATTTTCCAGTGGAACAACAAAACTAGGATTTTCTGATCTTTGCTTGGTTCAATTTTACGGGTCACGCGGACCCGTACTGTAGGAAATTTGCGGGTCCGCGCCTACTTTGACGGGTCTTTGACGCAAGGACGCGCCTTATTTCGAGCGCTGCATATAATGGTCGTATTTTTCTCCCGGCTACATGAACTTTAAGAACATGTCATGTCAAAAATATCACCCTTTAATATATTGCCAAAAATTTTGTATTATATCGTGATTTTCAAATTTTTGATATCAGAATGACATTCCCTGTATTCAGAATACAATTTGGCGTGTCTTATGTGCTCTCAGGTCCCACAAACATACTGTGCAAAGGTGGGTGACCGATCCGTTAAGTTATGTCCAATAAATTGAGGTACATCCTTATTATATATTTATAATTATATTACCATACGTTAAAAGTACGATGACTAATTCTAAGGTTTACTGTCTGCAATGGCACACTTTTAACTGCAGTTAACCACACAAATATCGAATTCTAACAAGAATTATTATTTTTCTTTAAAATATCTTGACAGATACGTCAAACTTTCAAGTCCGAACCTCAACAATTTAATCATTACTGGAGGAATGATTGTGTACACGGGTATATTCTTTAGTGGTGTCGATACGAAATTGGTCAGTTTTAATTTCAAGGCAGTGTGCTGTCAGGTAAGAAAAGGATAAGAGGGCAATCACGACGAGATTTATATCATTGTAAATTTCTCATTGGAGATGTTTCCTGCATATTTTACACGTAAAACAACTCAATTATAGGGAAGGCAAGAGTGTTTGAGATAAAAACGCGAGAAAACGGGTGCTTTGAAAAGACCTAGTTTGGTGCATTATTTTCTATGGAGGAAACAATGCAACACAGTATTGTGTTATTAATGGGAAAGTGAATTGATTTGTTGTAAATACCTGTTCGTTTTTTCGGTGTGGATGGCATTGGATTTTAATGGGAATGGGGGGACTTTAATGGGGACTTTTAACTAATGTGAGGGTGCGGAAGGGGGAAGGGTAAGAGTTTAAATTGGAGCGTTTTCCTACATGCACTTACCAACCACCCCATATGAATAGAGTTCTTTTTGTAGATGTTTTCTTGCTAATGGCCATTGGATTAATATTTAGAAACTTGCCATTTGTGGTTAAATGTAAGTATATATATTATCATAATCAAGGGCTTACTTGGCCTTATCTTTATAACGCTTTTCTCATTTTCTTTTCCATATTACTTAGCTGAATGTTTGGGCGTTGTCTGTTGGTTTTGTATTATCTTTCGGTTCCATGTTTAGTAAGACGTGGCGGGTGTATCAGGTTGCAGCTTTTAAAACTCCGAAAAGAAAGGTATACAGTAGTATTTTCTTTACTATATGTATTGATTTAACACAAAAATCCAAGACATTTTCATAAATAGTCCCCTATGTTCTTTTGCATGAGAACTGTTACTTTGAGGGTTAAAGGTTAGGGTTAGTAACAAAATGTCAAATTCGACCCTACATGAATTTTCATTTTGCATTGGACGTAAAACACGAATTACCAATCAATATGACTATAATATCTTTATTTCTATTCCCTGCAAAATGAAAAAGATTATAAATTGGATGTGTTTGGTCACTGCTGTCTATTTGTCAAATAGATCACAGTGTAATAGCACATAGGAGGTTGTTTTCTGCATAGGAAGGATCTCCTCTGATGTAGTTAATGTGGAGAATTTTAGATTCCCAAGTACTATCGCGTCTGATAATCAGGATAATTATGGATTACTTTATTTTAGGTGATTACTGACCAACTACTGTATAAGATGGTAGCTGTATTGTTGCTTATTGATGTTGGTATCTTAACTGCATGGCAAGTCATTGATCCCATGAAGCTGGTCGTGAAGGAATTATACACAAGGGTAAGATGTCAAATTTTCACCTGACGAAAACGAATACATATATATTACTATTACTGTACGACAAAAGTTTTTTTCATCAATATTAAAAGCTGATGAATGATTTCATGACATATGGGATTAAGAAACGTAAAAATAATGCATTGAGTGAACCATAACAACTATTATTGTCCATTTGGCATCTTCGAGGCAGTAACGAGAATACTCTGTAACGGCAGTTAACGGTAACCACTCCCGTATACAGACGAACGGCCGTTGATCGCTCGTTTAACACGCAGTTGTTTAAGTTAACTCACGCAATTTAATAATGCACTCATCGTGATCATTGAAGCAAACATTTTCTTCACTTCCGCCTGGAAGAAGCCAAATGCATTGTTATAGTTTATTTAGTACTAATTTAGTCCACAAATACACTGGAATCGATTATACCACAGTCGATGAGAAAAGTATAAAAATTATAACGAAATACGTTAATTTGTTTTTAAGACATTGTTAATAAGGATTTCTACATTTTACTAATATGCGGAACAAAAAAAAAAAGAGTTGAAGACTTGTGACTAAACTTTCACGTAAATATTAACATACATCTATATTCTTCTGTCTCAGGACGACCCTGCAACTCCTAATCAGCTTATATCTCCATATATTGAATTATGCGAAAGTGACTACATCATTTATTGGTTACTCGCCCTCTATATCTACAAAGGAATTCTGTTGATTTTCGGCGCTTTTCTTGCGTGGGAAACACGGAAGGTAATATAATTCCCATTTACTTTTAACTCTTTTTGCATGTGTGTACAGAACCGCTTTCTATTTCACACCACCTTTTGAAAACAGAAAACACACTGTTGTTGCAAATATGTTACAAGTGGGTAATTCCAATTACTATGACATTGGACGTGATAATAGAGGATTACAAATTGCAACTTACTGCAAAGAATTATGATGTGAAATTACAAGGGCGGTCAAAGTAGAGCACATGGGACTTGATATATTTTGTGTGTAGTAAAAGTACTATGTTTCAGCCGCTGAGCGAAGGAGATGCGAGGTGCAAAAAACGCCAAAAGTGCGCATTTATCCACTGAAAAGATTTACATTGGTCTTCTGCGACCTGCTGAGCTCTGGTTTATAAGACTCTACTACAGTTCTATCAAGTGGAGCAGATTTCATTTTTTTTTCCCGATAAATGAATGAATGGTTGACGCAACAAATATTTGTGTGTGTCAACAGTGTCTCAAGAAGTATTCAACCGGTTATCTCCAAGTCTGCAACGGACTTCGCCGAAAAATAAATTACTCCAGAGAGTCGTCTGGAACTTAAAAAAACGAAGGAAATCATATAAACATGAACTGTCTCATAGGCTTTAGTAGCATAGCACAAATAACCCATTGTAATACGATGTGATAGAATGTGATTTATATGTACAAGCATTATGTATGGGCAAAAGTGCCCATAAACTGAATAATGTTATACAATAATACAGCACAGAGTGCGTGAACTTGGCATAAGGTGTTTCGGCCTTTGATTGTGCTAGATCGTAACTTAACAAACGATTTTTAAATTAACCACTTTACCCTTCAGGTTACCATTGAAGCCCTGAACGACAGTAAATTTATAGGCATCAGTGTTTATAACGTGATCATACTATGTTCAATTGGAGTGACCGTCAGCTTTCTTATTGGTGATGACCCGGAAGCATTATACCTATTTCTCTCTGGTATCATCATTTTCTGTAACACAGTGACATTACTTGTGATCTTTATTCCTAAGGTGAGACACTTTTTTTTTTTTTTTTTTTTTTTTTTTTTTATGTCGGGCATATCTAGGCATTAACAGCTGAAATCTAGGAGATAACGCTGACGAAACTTCGGCCAGATACAAGTGACCTGGTGAACGAAGTGGGTCGCCGTAGATAGCTGGTCGGGGTAATTTTGATAGGACAGGCAAGTGTAGCCGACAATCGGGCGTTACCCTGATCGGAACCGCCTGTAACAAGGTCTTTTTTATCATGGATCATCTGCCCCGCCATTACCAGATGAACCACGGGGAGAGCAGAGATTTTTTTTTTTTTTTTTAATTTTTTTTTTTTTTTTTTTTTTAGGTCCTGCGGGGAATTGAACCCGGGACCTCTCGCACCAAAGGCAAAGACCTTAACCAGTGGACCACTTGCTTTAGCATTTTCCCAGTCCGACTGCAAAGCTATATACAGCTCTAGAACTTTCTCATAATAGCAATTTTATATTTTGACTGATTTATCTATAATAAAACCAATGTATAATTAATCAAGTTTATTGAATGACTTGTAGTATGCAAATATTAACTTTAATGCTCGAAAGAAAAAAAATACAAAGTGTACATACATTATAAAGGGTTCAACAAAAATAACTCCCCTTAAACAAAACATTTTTTGCATAACTTGACATACATTTCGTTGATTTGAAAAATTTAAAAGCCTGTGAATAAAGGAATTGTTTTTCTA
Organism: Amphiura filiformis; assembly: GCF_039555335.1. Taxonomy (NCBI): domain Eukaryota; kingdom Metazoa; phylum Echinodermata; class Ophiuroidea; order Amphilepidida; family Amphiuridae; genus Amphiura; species Amphiura filiformis. The sequence continues at coordinate 50,377,568 of NC_092640.1, forward strand.
CCGTCCCAACGTTCTTTCGTCTGAAAATCTTTTTGTTTCGGCCAAAAATAATCCCATTTTCTACAAATGATGCTTTCAGAAAAAGTTGCACTTCTCAACATCCTCATTTATGTCAAAACTAGCTTCAAAAATAATTAGTTTGCACTACGTGATGGTTGTATGAGTGACTAATAGTTCAGAGACAAAAAAGTAAAGAAACAAAAAAACAATTAAATCAATCGTAACATTGATACCGAGAAAGTTTTGTACATTACATGTGAAAAGCGCTACTTTTTTAAAGCATCCTTTTTGAAAAATGTGATTATTTTTGACCAAAACAAAGAGATTTTCTATTCACAGGTTTTTAAATTTTTCAAATCAACAAAATGAATGTTAAGTTATGCAAAAAAATGTTTTGTAACTCCTAAATTGATTTTACCATTTTGAAACACCGGCTCAATAAAATCTTCTAGAAAAACACCGTACATGTCAATTAATCATTGTTTTATACTGCAAGGTGATTGCATGGGTGACTGGGTAATCGTATACATAAAAATTAAAGAAAACAAAAACACCATTAAATAAATCAAAACATTGATATCGAGAATGTTTTTGTACATTAAATGTATAGAATGTGGAAAAGTGCAACTTTTTCTGAAAGCATCATTTTTGGAAAATGTGATTATTTTTGGCCAAAACAAAAAGATGTTTCAAGGAAAGAACTTTGGGAGGGTAGGAAAGTGATTCCTTTATTCTCAGGTTTTTAGATTTTTCAAATCAACGACATGTATGTCAAGTTATGCAAAGAAATGTCTTGTAATTTTAGGGGGAAGTTATTTTTTGTGAACCCTTTATCAAGTAAATTGCATATCAAATATACGTCATATTTGGCAACATTGTTCAAACTTTCTTCATGGCTTAAATCATTTTATCCAATTTTACTCGTAACTTAACCGGCGAGTCCATGAGGTATACAACTCAGGAGCAGACTCTTCTCTGCACGCACGCGGGACACACACTACATCTGACCAGCATATTGTTCGTTGCAATGGTAAAAACGGTCAAACAGCATTGGTTAATGGTAATAATAGAATTTACGTATGGGTCATATAAATACAAAAACTTTTATTATAATATTTTCCAATGCATAATTATTGTCCTGCTGCAGATTATATCCGTATGGAAGTATCCTGCAGGTGAAAGCATCTCTGCCACGAACACAACAAAACGCTCAAATATTTCTTCTTCTGCAACAAATCAATCCGTGTCCATTGATAACTTAACTGAAGAAAATGACGTATTGAAAGCCACGGTTAAAGAGGTATGTTTATCCCTTCATGTTTTATTGCCGTTGCGACAAATGACAAAGTCTGTCTGTCGCAGGAACAAGACGGGAGACAAAAAGAGAAGCTGATACTGTATTAATTTGGGCTAAAAAACAGCAGCGGAATACAGAGAAGGAAACGTTTTTTTTTATTATAACAAAAAACGTACGCAACTAGCTATAAACACGCTTAATATTTGATACAGAGATTTCGTTTCCGTTTCCATCATTATATTTGTCTTATTTTCTTTTACAGTTAACGGAAGAGCTAGAAGTGAAGAGACAAGAAAGCTGATGTGAGATGGGATGCTTGTCTTTCAGAATGGCTTGCTTTAGTTCTACTAAAGGCGATACAAATAATGACGAGAGTAAAACGAATACGGATAATAATATATAAAGCTTGTTTGGTTGTTAATTTGTAAGGTTAAAATACAACTATTAGTTTCTTTGTTTTGGTCAATTGTATTTTTTAGTATATTATATTGTAATATATAGGAAAATGATATTGTTTGATTTAATCATCACACTAAAAAAAGACACTTTTTGTCGCCCTTTGCATCATTATCAGCTGTCCATACATGGTTGGCTGATGGCTAGTAGAACTAAAGGAATTGTTAATGCACTGCATACTAACCATAGGCTTCAACATAAAAAAATCCATGTTTTGAGATATCTTATGAACCCCTGAACCAATAGTATAGCTTGTTTATTCTCATTTTAATGCATTTCCTACACTGATTCCAAAATATGGTCATGAAATTTTACAATTCTGAGATTTGTTTTATTGAAAGTAATCGTCTGCAGTTGACTCCCGCATGAAGAGTGTTAACTGAACGTGAACACTACTGGCGCTATTTATATGCAGCATTTTTAAACATTTTATACAAAGTATCATGCACAAATCATTTATGCGTCAAGATATTCTTGGGCCAAAATGCATCAGTACTGATCGCTTGCTGGAATATCATGCATTTTTAGAGTTGATCATGATATGAGTATACCAAATGATTCAGGAACGTATTGATGAAATATTGTTTGTTGTGATATGAAATAACAATAATTATTAACATTTTTAGCTTCCATTATGTACACATGATTTTTATCCACAATGTTGATCAAGGTTCTTCATTTAAGCTTATATTCTTTTTAAAATGAATATTTAAGTTTTAAATAATTATAATATCTGGGATAGTTGACAAATTTTATGCGGATGCGTGTATATTTGTCATTCTCACATTACCATATTTAGCACGTTTTTCACGAAAGAAGGAAACAAGCTGTAGAAGTGCTCTAAATCTTTATCTCTACGGTAACAATAGCAAAATTATATTAAATATCATGGTACATGAGCTGAGCTGTAAAGATGTGCTCTGAACTTAATTTCAGATAATGTGAGGCAATGCTGTTTTTCAACTTGCTTTTAATCAAACAGTTTACCATACACACATAGTTGACAACTTCATTTTATGCGTATGTGTGTTTAATTGTCATTTTCACATTACGATGTTTAGCACATTTTTCACCAATGAAAGAATGCTCTGACAGTTTTTATCTATAGTGTAACAGCCCGGTGTAACAGTGACGAAATTTGTGTTTAATTTTGTCATAAGATGTTCTCTGCAGTGGACGTAAATATAAGGCAAAACGTAAGTATTTTGTACTTGCCTGTCGCTAAACTAAACTATTTATCATATTGTGCCTGCCTATTAACAAGGGGTAGACATTTGTTTAGATGAGTTGACTTCTGACGTCAATGCTTGGCAATATGCGCACACATCATCACAATTTCCATTGTTTCTTGCCTGGCAGTATGAGCGCATATCATATGTGACCCCTCGGCACAACTGAGCCCTGAAGTCGCCAATCATCATTTTTGAGATATTCAACCAAAATATTCTGCTTGAAATTAGCTTTAAAATGATGTATATCATGTCTATAGTACTTGACATTTAAGTAGTGAAAAATCAATAAAACAGTCAATAAATCCTTTGTTTCCTATTGTTTATTGTTAAGTTTTGATGGAGCATATCTCAATAGTGGCACTGGCGACATCCGGGCTCAGTTGTGCCGAGGGGTCACATATTTTGTTAATGTTTTTAAAACTCCCGCCACAACACAATGAGGCTATTGAACAGTGTAGTGGTTGCATGGGGATTAATCAAGCATATCAATATACCAGCCCCTTGCCTTTGCTGATAAACATTGGGGTCAACTCATCTATACTATCTAAGTTTGCAAAACGCAGTTTGTAAATTTACTTCGACTTCTACATCAAACTCATTGGTTTTCTTCCTCCACTCTACTCAACGCGTACACTTTATTGGTAACTACACCAAAATCGTCTTGTCGCCCTAACTCGGAACATGTGTATCATTTGGCGATCAAAAGAAGACCAGATGTAAGAGATTTTAGCAAAATATCTACCTCTTGATCTCCCCGAATCACATTGGTGTGGAGTGATGGCCACAATCACACACAAAAGGCTCATGCCATATTTATATTCGATAATATGATATATTGCACCCATCTCCTTTTTGGTGCTTTTTATTGACTGATTTATAAACTAGGTGATGGGGGTTTATCAAAGCGGATTATAACCAGCTCTACTCTCCACATCATTATGCTTGTAATTAAATATTCTTATGATATAATATTATTAAAGATTACGCCCAATATTATCGAGGGTTGAGAACCAGAAAGCGAAGTAACTCACAAGGGAGTTACGTCTTTCTGGTTCTCAGCCCTCGAAAAGTTTGGCCCACTTTCAGTCAAAAAGATGGACCTGCCAAACCAACACGAGTGTGAGCTGTTATAATAATATAATTTTTGACCCTTCTTTTTTTAAATAGAACTCAAATTTTAAGTAAAGAAATAAGCCTCAGGCACTTTCTCTTATCCAATCAAAATAATTTTAATATCACCAAATATTCAGACTCTGAATATTGATATTCTGGTTGTGTTCTTGGAAAATGTCAAGTCAATTCAGTTGACTGGTGCAATAAATGCGACGAGGTAAATGCCCGGATAATTTCAGGACAGGATTTTGAGTAAAATAATAAGTTTTAGAATTGAAAACGCAAACTGTTTCCATCATCGGATATGTTTCAAATAAGATTTATCTTGATTAGCAGTGGACTTCGGGTATATATATAAATGCGCTTTTATAAATGCGCAGTTGACATCTACAAGTCGCCATACCGTGTTCAACGATGTAAGGTACCCGGATGTACACAAATTCCACACGCAAAAGTACAGGCGAAAATGACAGGTTACAAGGAAAAGTGTTTTTGCAAAATAGTAGCATTGATTGCAAAGGGCAAAATAATTTGACCCGAAACGTAAACTCTTTATTTGGATTTTCCATTACGGAAAAAAAAAAAAATTAACGACGGAAAAGCTAGATATAGCTGATTTAAACACTTATATTTCATTACACCCCCCTCCCTAGTGCCGCCACTGAACGTAACCCTGACCCTAACTTAACTCTAATTTTAACGTTAATTGACGAAACTATAACTTTAGCCTTTTTCGGAATAATGACCCTCTCGAACTTAATAGGCTAGATGTCCCCGCCCGACCTCTTCAACCCTAACTCACTCATTCGCTCGCTCACATTCAATTAATGGACAAAAAATGACAAAAAACAAATTCAAAATGTGTTTTCAAGCACCTTTTGTGTCCCCATGCTAAATCGGTAATCTGTACACCCTTTGACGTACAATTTAGAGTATAAACACGTAGATGACTGTACATGATCTAATCATCCCGGCTGGAAGATGTTGAGGAAGACTCGTAAACTATACATCACGCTCATACGTTATATGACAATATGACGTACAATTCACACATGCTATGCATGATTTATTCGAGTTCGATCGTCATACACATTATTGTCATGATATTATATATTGTAATAATTGTATACGTCAATTTTGTTCAGTTTGGTTCAAACGGCTTATAAATCGTCATACACATTATTGTCATGGTATTATATATTGTAATAATTGTATACGTCAATTTTTTTCAGTTTGGTTCAAACGGCTTATAAAGTTTTACTTTACACGGAAGGGGAAACTTAACAAAAAACAATTAATTTATGAGTGTAAAAGGAGGGAGGGTGGGTTTTGCCTAGCCGAAAGGGGGAACAAATAATATTTATAAAATTATAAATACATAAATAAATAAATAAATAAATAAATAAATAAATGAGTAAATAAATGAGTAAATAAATAAATAAATAAATAAATAAATAAATAAATAAATAAATAAATAAATAAATAAATAAATAAATAAATAAATGAGTAAATAAATAAATAAATAAATAAATAAATAAATAAATAAATAAATAAATAAATAAATAAATAAATAAATAAATAAATAAATAAATAATTAAAAAAATAAATAAATAAATAAATATACGAATTTTTTATTCAATAATGAACAAATACATTTGGGCCACCAAAGCGGCATTATAAATCATTACATGAATAAATTACAAACAACATGAAAATGAACAGGAATAATTAATTGATTTTGGTGAGCCTATTTCGCAGTCTCCAAATGATGTTGGTTCCAATCATGGAACTGACAGAAGCATACTTGGCAACAGCCTTGGAAACACGTTTTCGGGAAGCCAAGTTTCTTCAACCCACTTCGGAAACGGTGATGAATATGACAGAGTGACCCAATCACGAAGACAAGGATTTTGCAATCAAATCCGCACGATGTGTGCAAGTTACAAAGAGGAGTATACTTTTGGAACTTTGTGTTGTAACTTTCCTCAATGAAAGCATCGAAAGTTACTTCCAAAATGAAACACTTCATGTTTTCGTGATCAATGAGAAATGAGAAAATAAATAAATAAATAAATAAATAAATAAAAAATAAATAAAAATTAGTTACGTTTGTACATGGGGGTGCTGTGCAATAATCATGTTCATTGCCAGTGCTAGCCACGAAACAAGGTCACAACTGTTGCCACTCCCTCTATGGTCGCCATTTCAGTGATTGACAGTGATGTAATGCAAATATGACGCTGGCCATCTGGTCACGTGCGCATTTATAAAAGCGCATTTATATATATAACCGAAGTCTACTGATTAGAACAGTTCCGGGCGTAGACCTCTATATCGTCAGCCTGCTACGCTAATTGCATAAGTATTTTTTTTTGTAATTTAGAGAACAAAGAACAAAATGTGGTTCAAGCATGCATCAGTTACGTAATCACCCTAATTATTTTGTATTATTCCCTTTATTAGTATCATTATCATTTATTCTTGTTCAAAGATTGGTGAATACATATGTTTAAATGCATGCTTGAACCATATTTTGTACTTTGTTCTCAAAATTACAAAAAGTGACTTAGGCAATTTAGCGTAGCAGTCTGACGATAATTTGTCAACACAAGCCCAGGATAAAGGTAGACAAAAAACGCGGGGAGGTAAGGAACTCGAGGGCATATTTAAAATACTATTTTAGTACATAATAATCATATCATTTTTGAAATTCTTGAAATTTTGCATATTGTTTGAAAATATCGACAAACAATCGTCAGAATGTGTAATTTGGCTTGCATGATATTTTTGATCATGAATACAATTTGAAGGCCTAATTAATAGTAACTTGATTTTTGGTTTTGTTTTGTTAAGAGTTACATTATTATGTGAACGCATAATAATGACGCTATTTGTGCAACTCATCTCTTACCATAATGTTGACGTTTGGATTTGATTGCTATACTCTGATCAGCTCGTGATCGGCTTACCACTACGCCGAAAAGTAGAGTTATACATTTGACCTGTATGGTATATATACTCTGTGTTAAATAAAGTAGACATAGTATAGGTCTTCAATTGATAATCCGTGATACATTTGGCGACATGTCACAGACAGCTCTGGTAATAAAATATATTAATATTAATCCGCGATGCTATAAGAACCGCCTATTACGAGGTTATCAACGTCTAGTCCGTATTGTTAACAATTAGAGAATAAAAAAGGTATTGGTATAGCCGATGTAGTCCACCTATCGTCACATAACACCAGCGACCACATTATTTTAAGGGGGTACTACACCCATTGGTGTTTTTTTGCATTTTTTTGCATTTTGTGAAGAAATGACAACAAAAAATTGGACAAAGTGGTATGCAAAATGAAGGGCAAATCTTCTTGTTTTATTGGTGGCATCGGTATCAACGTAGCTTACATGCTTTTAAAAGTAGAAGCCAAAAGGTGGTACATCACTGATGATTTAAATTCACTTCATTTTGGAAAGCTTACTATCAACGGATTTCGTTAACATTTTGGATATGAGTTGCTAACACATTAGGGAAATAAAGTTTATATGTAAAATGGGAATTAGTGGTTCCTGATTTCTTTTATGACTTTTAAGTTGGTGCTCCACAACTATCAAAAATGGAACTGGTTAAAATGCTTCTATTTTCAATGTTGAGCTATATTTTGTATTTTTAACTTGCGACATTATTTCACTGAAACTTAATTAAGCCACAGGTAACAGGTTACCACAACCATACTACAGCAATGTTGAAAAAAAAATTATTTCTTGTCACCTATACCACCATATTGGGTAGTTTTCCGTAAGCTTAACTTTTATGATTTTGGTAACTATTTTATATTTATTTGTGAAATCCATCTCAACTAGACATTCTAAATAATACACAACATTTACATCCCAAAGTATATTAATATATCAAACTTGCAATTCTCGATATATATCCAGTTAAAGACAGAATATCAAAATTATGCCTCATTATGATATCACAGACTCTCACATGTGTATTCAAAATTGATGCTTAAATTTGACCTGAACCAATTAATCTATAACCTGACATACGGTGACCTAATAGCCTTTTCTTCTCCTAACAACACATTATAGCATTAAATTGACTAATGACTATGCATCCATTGTGTAAGTGTTTATTTAATTTATTCAGTGTTATATATTTTGCATGCACCATTAGATTTTCTATAGAGAGTATAACAAAGGATTTACTGTATTCTATTCATGTACCCTACTTGAACATGTTGAATAGAATAAATTATGGTTTGTTATGAAACACGCATCTGAATTACTAGGATACAGTAAACAAAAATATATAGGGCTAAAATGACTTACTAAAATGGTTTAAAAACACTTTGCATGCAGGTATATTTTATAAGTTCAGGACATGAGGTGATGAACATATTTATGTACTTCATAAATTTGCAAGAAAAAAAAGAAGAGGGGTACTGATGAAAATCAGGGTATTATTCCCCCTTAAGTAAAACAAAAGTATTTTTAGTATTGTAACAGTATACCAAATTTTAATCAAATTAAATCCTACATTTTACTAAAAGGAAATACCTAGGGTTTAGAATCGATCAATCCCCGGCTCTGATTTGGTAAAATGAACTAACGAAAATCCTTGTTTCGAGAAAAAGAGCATTAAAGTTTGAACAGTTGACGTGTTTTTTTTTAATTTTTTCATCAAATAAATTAATAAACACATTTAATATCCTAGCAAACATAAAGAACTTACTGCTTGCAATGATTTGTCTAATTTGGTCGGGTAATTTTGAAATAACAACCATTTTTAGGAAACGATTTTGCCGTGTTATTATTAGTGCGTTAAGGTTTGTCTTGACCAATGAGGTTAATGATCTAATTTTGAGATTTACCACATTAAATACACGGAAAGTGACAAACGTTTCAAGATAGGTTCTCCTAGCTTCAAAACGAAGTACGGTGGTAATTTGAGGATGTCACCAACGGATAGAGCGCCCCCATATTATCAGTTGATCAATCTCAAAATTCCCAAATTTAGATCGTTTTTGCTATGCGCATCCATTTGGTTCACATAACGAGTACTCGTATTGCGTCGACGAGTACGCGTTGAACCGGGTTATATCATGTAATATTAATACGGCAAAGATCCGATAAGATTGGAGCGCTCTCAGCGTTTAAGAATATAATTATGTTAAAATTATCTAATATTGTGTTCATGTATTTATCATATGTTCGTCGTCTTGAGATATTTAATGTAACGCTTTATAGAAACGAATAATTATTATAATTATTACTATTGTTGAATTAATTATAAATGAACTTCTTTAATTATCCAACGGGCTCCGTTGTAGTACCTACATAGGAAGGGTTATTGTTGTGTAGATATTTGAACACACTCACCACATCACACTGAGTAATATTATGAAATAACAATAATAATTACAAATCAGTTGCAAGTTGCACGTGAGATGTAGAGTTATAATTGAAATCAAAACATGACTAATGTACATTTTAAATCGTAACGTATGTGAATTATGTGCAAACTATAAAATAAAACCGAAATGATGTTACTTCATATTGAGGAACATTTGTTTATTTTGACAATTCTGTCTGGATTGTTATTGGCAATAAACGGCCAAGTAACAAACATATCTCAGGAAGATGGAGGGATGAAGATACCGCTGTATATTGGCGGACTACTCCCTTTCAGTGGAGGGTGGGATGGAAGCGGCTTAGTGCCGGGGATAGATTTCGCCTTAGAACAAATCAACGCCAGAGAAGATTTGCTGGCTGAATATGATTTGAGGATTGTATGGAATGATACGCAGGTAAGTGACAATAATTGAAATTGTGCGATATTCTAATACTATAGGTCTATATATTAAGCTGTTCAGGGAATGGTGTTATTAAAAAGAGTCATTATAGGCGCCGACCCAGCTTGCAGTTCATAATGACTGGTATGTACTTTTTCCGACTTTTTAAGTGGATTCGGAATATTTGAGAAAGCCCACTTTATCATTCCATGCTATTAAAGGCAATGTCTTACTAAAGTTAAATTTGGGTGCGTGAGCATGGTGAGGGGCGCACACAATTTCAAGTTTAAAGCTAAACTTGTCAAATATGAGAGTAATGCAAAACACGTGCATTTAAACCAACATAAGGAGAGGTGATGATTGAACGGAACATCCCCTTCAAATAATTAATGGGTGATTTTTCTCCATCCGGCCGGGGTCTATTCTAATGTCATTTACAAATATATTATACAATAATCCCTACAGAAAAAAAAGACATTTATTAAGTTAAGCACGGTGGCCGAGCACGGTGGCCGAGCGGAATGGGCTACGACTCATAATCGGAAGGTTGCGGGTTCGAGCCCCGGCGACGCCATCGTGTTGTGCCCTTGAGTAAGGCACTTTATCTTGATTACTCCTCTCCACCCAGGTGCGAAATGGGGAGCTGTTATGAATACTGTCCATTGAGCGCCGCCCAAAGGTATGAGCATGCCGTGGGCATTGTATGGCAGCTGACATATTCTAACGACGGCGGAATAAATGTAAAGCGCTTTGGTACATGTTCACATGTGAAAGGCGCTGTATAAATACCAACATTTATTTTTTTTATTTTAAGGATAATACAAGGCTTTCTAGTTTTCTTAAAAGTAAACAGCACCGGATGAATGATCTTGAACATGAATGCGAAAGGTCATGTGATGTCGATGTCGTTTCAATCGTGGATTTCAGTACAACCGGGAACAACCTCGTTTGACTGAGATGTGCAATTGACTGCAACAGCCTAAAATCCATTTGAGAGTGCGCCACTATTGTTGATATAAAAATCAGTCCCACGCTGACTGTTTAAAAATGATAATAATAAACACTGGCAACGATATGTTTTATTATTATTTATATCAGGCTTTTGAGCGATATAACAAAACTGTATATTGTACAATATTTTCAAAATACCCGGATGCAATACAATATTTCTTGAATATTATACGCGTACGCGTCGCGTGTTACCATGGTGACGGCACCAACACGCGTTATGATACAGCAACACAACAATACACTACATACATCGTAACGGCTCACAGGAGATTTCGTACAAACAAGTAAAATCACAAACTTAATTCGCGGCAATTCTGGATGATAACAACCTTAGGAAATATAATCCATATCTACAAATAAACCTATATTCCGAAAGTCTTTGGAGAGTAAAGAGCAGAAAACAAGAAGGTCAAAAGGTAAGCTTACATTACAATACACATTGGTTAAACCCGATGGCTAGGTAAGCTTAAATTTTCAGTTTACCGCATAGCAAAAGCCTGATATAAATAATAATAATAATAATAATAATAATAATAATAATAATAATAATAATAATAATAATAATAATAATATTGAATGGCTTATTTTCGTGTGATACAAGAATATATTGCACTCGATAGCAAAATATGCTTGTATCACACTCAAAGCCATTCAATATTATATAATTATTATTTGAGCGTTTTAGTGCATCAGGAAATATATCTTAGGTGTTGTAGTGTCCCTTTAGTAAGACACGTATCCCCAATATATATATATGTACATTGTCCAATTCCTTACATTTTCACTGAATTCATGTTTGTTTTTGTTTCTTGTTTGTTTTGTTTTTTGATTTTTTGTTGTTGTTGACAATAGTGCAGTCCGGGATTAAGTAGCCGAGTGTTTTTCGACCAGATATACCGTGAACCACAGAAGATTATGATTCTAGGTGGTGGCTGTTCAGTTGGTTCTGAGGCTATCGCGAGTACTGCACACTATTGGAATCTAATATCGGTAAGGTCTGGACTTGGGCTTCGTCCATCCATTGTAGCTTGATACACGGATTACAAAGTGATCAAATTTTTTACTTTTAAATTGAATTTCGTTGTCTTTTCATCAAAATACAACAACAACTGATATAATTGTATTGGTATTAATGACAACTTTAGGGGAACTTATCGTTGGGTTGTATTTATTGAAGTTAAAATAACTGAGAGATCAGATTATATTAGATGTATTTTATTTTATTTTGCAAATAGTCAAAACATTTTTACAAGAATAATACAGCCGTACAAGCAGTAGGGCTTTTAGATGCCTAAAATGAATAGTTCTAATTGGTTTTCATAAAATTATATGGCGCCCTTGTTGTCCCACAACACGGTGTTTTTACACTAAACGGGAATATGCATAGCACACTTATTGTTTTCTCTGTCTTCTATTAAAAATTGATAGGGGACATCCCCCATACAGAAAAATGGCAGGGACCGTGTCCCACCGTCACCCTGCCCACACCTCCTTCCGCCTATGGGCTGAAATATGTTGTATTGCCTTTAATTGTCATATTTAGCTAGAACCTTGAGCAATAATTTCTATTCTATTCATTTGCAATTAATTTTACATGCAACAACATTTGCTCCAGGTGTCTCCAACATCAAGTTCCCCGGCGTTGTCCAATCGTGTAAAGTATCCATTATTCTACAGAACACAGACCACAGAACATTCACTCAATCCGGCACGTGTAGCAATTATGAAGGAATTTGGTTGGACAAGGGTTGCAACAATACACGAAAATTATGAATTATTTTCATTAGTAAGTGACTATACTTTATATATCACTGCTTTGTTTTCATTGTTTTATTGTTCCTTTCGTGTGCATTGTATATTCTTAGATATTGGACATTAGGGTGTAGTGAAAAAGCAAAAAATTGAGATAATTTTTTGGATAGTTTTTAAAACTTGCTTACCTATGAAATATGTAACGAGGCAAAAAAGTGGAAAATTTAAGCACATGAAAAATGTGGGAAAATGGCTAAACTTCCCCAAATTTACACATCCCAGTCATTTTGAGATGTTAATTTATTCTTAAGTACACCTCCAAGAACTATGACATTTGGTATATATCATTATGGCTACCTTTACTGCTCAATCCATTGCTGTAATCATAGGGAATGTAGCATGTACCAATTGTAAATGATACGTGTCCAAAATGGATGAAAACCCTGCCTGGACCATTATTTGGGTGGTACGTGGCCCGAAAGCGCATGTTAAAATGCTATATTCATAAGTACATCACATAGAACTTTGAAATATGGTATGGTTACCTTGCACTACTAATTCCAAGTTCTCAATTTATTGTTTTTTCACTCCACCCTACACCTTTGTTCCATAACCATTAAGGTGTAGGACATTTTTTATTTTTACTATAGCCCCCGAATGAAATGTATTTAATTATGTTTGTACTCACACAAGTTGTGTGTGTATTTTACATCCTAACTAAGTGCTATTCTTTTTTATGGGCATTTTAGTGTCTAAAATGGCCCACAATGAGGGTTTTTCAATATTGCCGTCCATTTTAAATTGTAACCCCCTATAAACTTTACATGTAAAATAAAAAGGCTCATAAAAATTTAATAGCACCTAGTTCGGATGTAAAATTCACACAAAATGCTTTTTGAGTGATTACAAAGATAATTAAATACTTTTCATGCGGGGGCTATGTGGAATTTCTTAAATGTATTCCCTGTACAATGAAATTTCACAATAAATGGAAACAAAGGTGCCTATTGGATATATTGGAGATCTTCAAACATTAAACTCTTTGAGATCGTAGTTTGCACATGACGTTATTATTTTGCATTTTACTGTCTTGAATACGCTTAATTTTAGACAGTGGATGATTTGGTGAGCGAATTGAAAGAAGCCAACATTACCTTGATCACTTCTGAGAGTTTTGTCGACAATCCGAAAAATCAAATTGAAAATCTTAAGGTAAGCAGTAAGTAAAGTTGTGATTCTTGCTTTGTGTTAATTCACAATTTGATTTAACTTTCTCATGTCTAAAGAACAGCCATATAATTTTGATTGACCACCGATGGTCCTTCGACATTTATTAGTAATGAACTATCGACTAAATAATCAGAACCAATTGGTAAAATGTTATTTGTCAATACAATACATACAGCGGCTAAATGTTATCACGAATAACAGCATTTAACTAATAATTTATTTGGTTGAATAACATAGATATCGCAAATAATGGGTTGCCATCCACTGTTTTGTCATTACAGAAACAGGATGCAAAAATAATTATTGCATTGATGTATGCTGATCAAGCTCAGAAAGTCTTCTGCGAGGTCTGTTGATACTTTTAAGGATCTAATTACATGGTGCACACTACTCAATCCATAAATCTTTAGTGTGTTAGAAAGTTGTCACATTTGGCAGATAGATGATACACATAATTATATAATAGGATCAAGTTCAAAATTACTCAAACCTGTTCCTAACTCATTCACTCCATCAGAATTCTCAAGCAGTGACGCATTGTTATGGAATAATCGGGAACAGCGTAATATTGTGAAGTCATTCCGGGGATAGGGGCAGACAAAAAGAATATTTGCACTGGGTTTGATAAAAAATGATTTCAAGTTACTTGTCGCTTTGCAATAAAAAAAAAAGCAGGAGGTACTTATCCAGGTAACACAACGATTTTCATGGTTAAATTGACTCAAAAAAATTCAAGACAACTTCAAGGTAGTCTCCTATATTGATGTGTTACCAAGGTAACGAAACAGCCTACATGGCACAAACTATTTTTATTCATCATATGAGCATTTGTCTCATGACGTGACAATGTTTCCTTTTAGTACATAGTTCTATAACCGTATGACGAAGATAATGTCAACATATATTTTTCCCCGGGTACTTTTCTAAATCCTTATGACATTGTTTTGTGTTTTTGATAAAGTTCGGGAAATTTTGAAATTAATACCTGTGTAAAGGTTGAGTTCTACGACCTTTGCCCACCAAATAAGGGTGCTGATGAAATGCGTTCATAGTCTATGATGATCAGCGCTATAAGTAATTATATAAAACAAAATTAACAAGATTTGGACGTACGATGGTTACGGAACTTTATAAGACTATATTAATCCCGGATACTAATATGTCAACCGTCTATCTGTAGGCTTCTAAGCTAAACATGACGGGTGAGGGTTACGTGTGGATGCTTGTAGGCTGGTACAACAACAAATGGTGGGAGGTAGACTTCGGACCATTAGAATGTACAAAAGAAGAGCTGACTGAAGCAGTTGGAAGGTCAAACTACTTTGGTATCCGAAGCCAAGGACTGTCAAGTACGGATGAAATCGCTATTGGAGGAGTGGTAAGTTAGCTTTAAAAGTTGTACATGTAATCAATTAGTACAACCGGTAAGCACAAGTAGGTGCACTAGTTAAAAGAACGCGTTTTGGACTAAATTTATAATATGAAACTACATATTTTTATTTTGCCGTATTTACAGACTGCCAGCGGATTTGACGAGTATGTCAGATATCAACTTGATAATAATCCCAAATACAGCCGTTTAACATTTACAAGTGAACACCCATTTGGATACGACACAGTATGGGCCATTGCATTGGCGCTTAACGAAAGTATAGACATCCTTAAATCTACCACATTTTTAGACGGGCGCATGCGCAGACTGGAGGATTATACATACGATGATAAGGAGATGATGATGGTGTTGTACAAAAGCCTATCAGAGGTGTTGTTTCTTGGAGTTACGGTAATGTAACTAAAAATAACGCTCTTTGTCTTTAAATAATTCTTTACTCTGAAATCGAATTCACCAGACAGGTTTTACCTTTGTTAATGGCCCTAAATAGTAATTTTGTTCTGATAACAAAAACTGTTGTCGTTTGGAACGGTCTACCGAAGATGTTATGCCATAAAATTCGTATTCAAATAATAGTGGAAAATGTGTACTTGATTACACCAAGTAAACACGACATTTAATTATCATGCTTTTCAACTTTTAAAGCTTTTTACTTTATTTTCCTCAAGGGTCCTGTGAGTTTCGAAAAAGGAGACCGTGTAGGAATTACCATCATACGACAACTTCGTGAAGGTAAGATAAACCATCAAAGAATAAATGAAATATACCTAAAATATGTAAAATATATATCCAAATGTGACTGTTTGCCAATCGCTGAAGCCTGTTTGCCATGCTAAAAGCGATTACTGATGTAAAAAGTATACATTTATTTGCATTTCCGTAGTGATAAACCCAGTTTGTTCATGATCATTTTAACTTCAGATCTTCTGGAGCATAAGATTGGCGATTTTAACCCAGCGCATGTGCAAGATCCGTTACGATGGACAAGAGATATAATGTGGCCAGGTAAGGAAATTTTTGGGGGTAAAGGTATATTCTCTTTACCCCTTGCCTTACTGGCGTATTTTGTTAGTCACACGCTTTACCAGGTGAGGGAAGTGTACCAATCCCCATATGGGCTTCTATACCAAACTCCCTTTATTCTAATCAAAGAAACATTTCTATAAATAATACCTATATAGATCGCAAAAAGGACCAATCACGTGGATGAGCTAGCAGGAGGAATAATGGTTATATGCAAATTAGGAGATTAATGTTTATAAAATGACGGATATTTTTGCACTTTTCTTTCCATTACTGTAATATTGTGAAAAAACAACATAGCTGTGGTGTTAGTCCAATTATGCTAGGGAAATATTAAAAAGGACACCATGTTGACATCGGCAAAATAAGCTGTATGGGCGACAGTTCTTGTCGCGATATCCCCATTTTAATTTTAACAGACGACTTGACCTTTCGAGGTCATTTAGTAGATTTTTTTGCCAGTCGTTTTGTTTTTGTAACCACAGTTCACCCTTTGAAAAGTGAACTTAGACGTACGTGGTACGAAAATACTTGCCACCAACCGCCATTGCTTTTTACAGTGCTCCCCGATTTCTTCTGATCACGTGGTACAGCTTTGTCTGAAAACCGGAGGAATTATGACACACCACATCAATAAGATGAGTAGAAAGTCGCAAACAGGTAACAAAATACCATGCATAATGGTTAACTGTTCATGTATATTATACTATACATGTAATGCGGCCCATATACGATCAATGTTAATGATCAATATTGCGGACCCTAGATGCAGGAGTGGATACAAAATCTAACATTGGACGTATATGGGCCGCATAATTATACATGTAGATCATTTGAAATATTATAAAGTCATCATAAGGATAAGGGTACAACTTAAATATTACTGTATCGCTGTTTTAATGTTTAGGTGGAAAGGTTCCGCTCGATCACACCCCAGAAGTTAAAGTAACCACTGTAACTCTCCATGTCACTGTTGGACAAACCATATTCATATCGATGTGTGCATTAGCTGGCGCCGGAATTCTACTAGCTCTTGGATTTCTCGCTTTTAATATCACATTCCGCAAGCAACGGTAAGGCCCGGGCGGTGAACTGTGTTTTGTTTTCGCTTGGTATTGTACGTGGAAATAAATTCCGAGTGACAAAACTGATATTTTCATGACTGTTTTTAATGTTTACACTAGCATAAATATTAAATTGGTAACTTTTTAATTGGACAAACTAATTATACTTTTATAGTAAGGAACCTTAATTAAATAAAATAATAAAAATATTGCAAAGACATGTTTGGTAGAAAGAATAACATCACGGAGCACAGTCATAATCATACATGTATAGGCAAATAATGTACAAATTTACATGGTTAATGGCTCGGATATCGAAGTGTTCACATATTTTGTGGGACATGAGAGCACTTACGAATACGAGGAAAGTCCTTCTAATATCAAATAATTTCGATCTTTTGAAACATTTTATTGCAATGACTAAAAATTGATATTTGAAATGTGACTGTCCGCGAAGTAAATTGTATAAATCTAATGATATTTACTGAATATAAAGTGTTTGTAGCTGGGATAAAAAGCCGTCCATCACATGAACATTTTGACCTTTTGTTTTTAAGATATAGATTTTATTCCTCAAAATACCAAAATAAAATACCAAAAAAAAGTAGGTCTTTAAAAAAAACCCATTTATATCTTTAATATGAAAGGTCGACATTTTCAATTGATTTTCGGCTTTTCATCCCTGCTACATTTTACGTATAATCCATATACTTTGATGACTGTTAAATTAAAAAAAAATATCAAATTTTAATAAGTGGCCATAAAATGTGTATTGTATCGCGAATTTCATTTTCGATATGTCTATTGTGCTCTCAGGTCCCACAAAAATATTGTGCAAACGTTGCTATCCGATTAATTAATGAACTTGAAGACATCAGTGAATGAATTATTACGTTTTAGTCATTGTTGGAGGAGTATGTTCGTAATCTGATAAATATTAGGGTTACATTGCTTAAGAAAGACAATGATGTTCATATAAGAAACACTCAATGACGATTTTAAAGACCCTTCCTTCACTTTTACGTCAGTCCTTACAAAATCTTACTCCTTATCTGTCACTGTTATTGTATATAATGATGAAACTTGGTAAGGTGTTATATGTCTAGAATTGGTTTGCATGAGTAACTATATGAATAATAATGATATTTTACGAGATAAATATAAACATTTTCGGAAAATATTTTAACAGATACGTCAAACTTTCAAGTCCGAACCTCAACAATGTAATCATTACTGGAGGAATGATTGTATACACGGGTGTATTCTTTAGTGGTGTCGATACGCATTTGGTCAGTTTTAATTTCAAGGAAGTTTGTTGTCAGGTAAGAATAGGATGAGAAGACAATTACGATGAGTTTTGTATTGTTGTAAAACTGTTTTACTCATGGTTTTCAGACTCTGTCCGAAAGTACTATTAAGTTAGCTATCGTATATAGATTGCCAGCCCGTTCAAAATGTAATATTAAACATGATCAATTGCTCTCTTGGCCTTATCTTTATAACGCTTGTCTCATTTTCTTCCATATTATTAGCTGAATGTTTGGGCGTTGTCTGTTGGGTTTGTATTATCTTTTGGATCCATGTTCAGTAAGACGTGGCGAGTATATCAGGTTGCCGCTTTTAAAACTCCGAAAAGAAAGGTATGTAAAAGTATTCTTTCCTTTATGCACTGATTACACAGAAAAATCCGGGAATCGGTACATCTTTACAAGTTAAGCCTATATACTTTGTTATCTACGTTATCTATGTTATGTGGAATGAGAAACTGTCATAAAGTATTTATAAACCAACTTAAACTTAGGATCTATTAAAATACAAGTTCCCGCGCTCATTAAAACTTTCCTTGCGAGTTAGTAATGCCGAAATTGTCGAAAATAATTGTCAAATTTGACGGTATTTTCACTTTCCATGTGACATAAAATACACATAACTAATCAAATGACTGTCTTTGAATAGTAAGGTAGGCTTTCTGTCCCTTTAAAACAAGAAATGTTGCCAAATGGGTTACAGTTTTTTCTTGCCCTGATATATTTTACCGGGGAAACTTCGCTGTTGTCGTTGATGTTGAGAGATCAAGATTCCTAATCAGTTAATAGAAACACGGATAATTATTTTTATAGAACCATATTAGTTTGTATATTTTGAAGTTCGAAATAATGTATGATTTATCTTGATTTTATTTATTGTTTTGCATTATAGCTCTCAGTTGTAGTCTTTTTTAATGGAGGAGAAATTGATTGAAAAATTAAGATCAAAATTTCCCAAAGACAATCACTTCAGTTAATTATTTTTGCAGTTCAGGTCATCGCGTGTGATCATGTTAATCGCGATGGTTAATGGTTATGATTTTTAATAATTCAGATTATTTGAAACACATATTATTGAAGCAAACAATGTAATTTTAGGTGATTACAGACCTCCTGTTGTATAAGATGGTCGCAGTGTTATTGCTAATTGATGTTGGAATCTTAACTGCGTGGCAAGTAATTGATCCAATGAAGTTGGTCGTTAAGGAATTATACACAAGGGTAAGCTGTCGTCTTTTAAGAAAACCAAACGAAAACATAATAACAATGCAGAAATGTTCGAAGAAAATAATTTGTGTAATTATGACAAAGCGGATGAATTATTTCACGATAAATATTTCACGGGCTTCATAACCTCATAAATTTTAAATGCACGGATGCAAATAAAGGTTATCGAAAAGGTATATTGACCGTGTCTCGTGACGTAGTACAGGTGTCCGCGTTATAATTACCGCAATGTGTGAGGTGTTATGCATTTCAACAATTTACATTGCATAAATTTGAGCTGATTTGAATAGTCGCTAACGGTATGTCCGAAATCCGACAGTAGATTTTTACAGGCAAATAAAAGATAAAGCTAATTTTGTATTTTGTTTGACGCAGGTGGAATTAAAGAAGTAAAATATAGCAGTCATGAAATTTGCTTAATTAGTTCATTATCGCTACTAATTTAGTACTGCATTTTTTATCGAATCATTAATAAATTGTTGCTATTTAAGAATCGATTACCATAATATCTATATACTTTAAATTTTGTCTGTCTCAGGACGACCCTACAACTCCTAATCAGCTTATATCCCCGTACATTGAATTATGTGAAAGTGACTACATTATTTACTGGTTACTCGCCCTCTATAGCTACAAAGGAATTCTTCTAATTTTCGGCGCTTTTCTTGCTTGGGAAACACGGAAGGTAATACAATTTATTTGCATGAAGTAAAGCCATCTTGTTTGTAGTAGATCTCCTTTGTTTGTTTGGGGTTTTTTTTGGGGGGGGGGGTTTGGGTTTAAAATTACGTCAGTCATTCATCACAGTATAATTTGTAAACCAAAACGTCTTTGATTTCAAGTTTGAATAATTTGTTTTTACGATGAAAAATCGTAAGTAAAACAGTAAGTACCCTTAAAGAGAGAAGCTGATGAGCAAGAATAAGAAGACCTGACAGGCCTAAGTGCAGAGTACACATATCAATTGTTATAAGATCTTCAAGTTTGATAATCTTTATCAAATTACTAGCACTATATGATGTGCATAAAAATATGCTTAGATAAAATATTTCAAAACAGTTTGTTGTGTATCTTCGAGTGAAACATATTGTTTTATTTAAGCCCCATTAATTTAAAAGTTTGACTCAAAGCTCCCCAACGCATATAACAACCGTTCGCATTTAATAGTCATACGTGAATTCTCTAAAAAGGCAGTATTTTCCTGGTTTTTACTAACTTCATACCAATGAAAACATAGAGTAAAGAAGGCAGTGACTTTCAATCAACAGACAAAATTTACGAAATTTATAAGATTAAATGACACACATGATACAATTTGCATTTGTGATTGTTTCGTGCTGCACTTATATCTGCAATATTACAAGAAAACGTGCACTAGAAGATAGAACTCCGTGATCTGTTGAAAAATCCGTGAAAAATCTGTAACCAGTCGCAGATTTACCACAGGTTCACATCAGTCGTAAAGTAAGTATATTTAAAATGAAAATAAAACGAAATATTAAAAATACAACCCCACATTCAACACTAGATTTTGAACATCAGAGGAGCTTTGAGAAACACTTTCGAATTAATAGGGCCTTATACATTTTTAATTAACCATTTTTACCCTTCAGGTAACTATTGAAGCCCTCAACGATAGCAAGTTTATTGGCATCAGCGTTTATAACGTGATCATACTGTGTACAATTGGAGTGACCGTCAGCTTTCTTATTGGTGATGACCCGGAAGCATTATACCTATTTCTTTCGGGTATCATTATTTTCTGTAACACAGTGACATTACTTGTTATATTTATTCCTAAGGTGAGTCACTGGAGACATTTTCCCAGTCCGATTGAAAAAGCTACACACAGTTATTTTACAGCGTTAGACCTCTATCATATGACAATATGATTTATTTTGACTGATTTCTATGAGAGAAACATCAATATACGAAGTATTATGAATCATTTATATGTCACGAGTTTAAAGATGGATTTAAAGATGAATTGAAGATTATATTTGATTTATTATTATTTCCATAATAACGCATATTTAGGACAGTTAGTGTAAATAAGAATATTTGATATTTTACATCACTTTAAGTTTTTTTTTCGTGGCTTAATGCCTTTTATCCAAATTATCCGTACCTTAATCGTCGAGTTCATGG
Organism: Amphiura filiformis; assembly: GCF_039555335.1. Classification (NCBI taxonomy): domain Eukaryota; kingdom Metazoa; phylum Echinodermata; class Ophiuroidea; order Amphilepidida; family Amphiuridae; genus Amphiura; species Amphiura filiformis. The sequence continues at coordinate 50,399,624 of NC_092640.1, forward strand.
GCACAACTCACGCGCAAAGCACGCCAAGGAAAATCTCTTCCCTGCAAGTACACGGTACGCATACTATGTTTGATTAAGACGGTGAGGCTCATTATATTTTGCGCGGCATTAGGGTCGTTTGTATGGTAAAAACTATCCAACAGCGATGGTATCAATAATATTAATATTGTTAATAATTAACTAATGAACTGTCCAGAATGTATGAGTACTCTGTCATATATTCAAAAATATATTTAGCGCCATTATAGAGTTCTTCAACTCCATATAATCGTCCTGTTACAGATTATATCCGTATGGAAGTATCCTGCAGGTGAGAGCATCTCAGCAACGAACGCAACAAAACGATCAAATATACCCTCATCTGCAACAACTCAATCCATGTCCACTGATAACATAACCGAAGAGAATGATATCTTGAAAACTACTGTTAAGGAGGTATGTTTAACCCCCATTTTTGTTACACTCATATGACTCATATCTCCATTCGCAGTGGTGATATAACCCACTATTATATAGTCCTTATACATTCCTCGAATTCTAACATTCTTGATAATTTATTCTAAGGGTATGGACTTAAAACTAGTGATGTTAAAATAAAGCTTTCCTTTATATTATTATAAAAAAAACATTTGGTCAACATTTCGTGTTCACGGAATTTTTTGCAGAAAGTAAATTCTCCTTGTGCTGTTGTACAAAGCTAAAATCCCCAATTGTGCGACTCATATTTGTGCGGGACGCTCACTTTATGACGTCGTGGTGACGTTACTTATTTTGGTATCATCGGGTAGAAAAGACCCATAACTATTCATTGCAAATATAACAGTATGCGACCTTTAAAGCCATATTATAACATTTGCTGTGGAGAACGCCCGAAAAATTTAAATTCTGTTTTTACACGATTGTAATGTACTTTAGTCAATAAAGATACTCTGCAAAAATAGACTTTAGGTGCTGTAGTTTGGTCAAAATCCGAGATTTTTAATAACACGATGGAACCAGCATTTTATTATTACGATGGAAATATAAGTCGAATACGTATGCACAGTACGAACACGGTGTGCGGGATACACACACACACACACCCCGCGGATCGTATCGTATTACAACCGCGGGAGTAAAATGCATGGGCGCTAGTAGTAAATTCCAATTTTCTGTGCTCACTTGTTCGGCTCAAAATTAAAAGGGGACACATCTGACAGTAAAAGCTAACATTTTATGGAAAATAAATATTATACTATTTTTACAGAAATGTTATAGTATGGCTTTAATATTGCAAAAGGTGAAGCTGTTGAAACCTCCCGCCCTCCGCTTAGTAGTTTGTGCAACAAAAGTTGCATTTAAATCCACGAATATCCAGAAAAGAAACGGACAACTGATCAGTTCGACGCTTTAGTTCGACGCTTAGTGTGGCTTCGCCCATGCAACAATTCAAAAAATATGTCTATCAAACAATTTTCAGTTGAGCTGAAAACCCCAGGAGAGTACAAAGAAGGGAGTATTTTTTGTTGCAACGTAAAACGTTAATTAGTTATAAATACGCATGCTATTTTATATAAAGATTATTTGTTCGTTTTCATCATTATTATGGGATATTTTTTGTTACAGTTAACCCAAGAGCTAGAAATGAAGAGACAAGAAAGCTGCTGTGAGATGGGGTGTTTGTCTTTCAAATTGGCTTGTTTTACTTCTACTGAAAACGATACAGATAGCGATGAGAGAATAAAGCATACTGATAATAATATATAAAGCATGTTAATTCGAAAGGTTTAAAGACAACAATTAGTTTCTTTGTTTTGCTCACTTGGTATTTTTAGTAGACTGTATTGTGAAATATTAGGATAATATTTTTGTGAAAAAAGTGCCCTACTGCCTCTATATATCTGCCAAAAAAGATACTAAGTTGTAGTCAACAGTCCCCTTTTTACCACTAGATGTAAAAGAAAACACCCTTTCTTATATTATTATTCCCTGTGAATATAAGATTGCAAAAGTCCCTTTTCCGCCAAAATGACAAATGTGCCAAGCGCCGTTTTTATACTGAACTACTCGATTGTGAACTGTGATTTTCGATATAAAAGACTGTTTGCTTCTGAGAATTTGTTAAACTATCCATATAAAAGCTGCATTGACTGTGCATTTTGTTTTAGTTGAATATTTGTTAAATGAAATAGATTTTAGATATGTAACTTAATGACTTCTGAATAAGAATGATGATAAAAGACCTGAATGATATGAAATTGTCTTTTGCCTGTGGTGTGACTTACTTGCGGGTGCATAAATATTTTATAACGGACTTGCCGCAGTTACGCGCAGTGCGTTCGCCCCACTTTTCAAGTTGGGATGCAATTTAAGTGCAAGATTTGAAGAGGTTTGATGTTGCTTGTATCACAGATATCACAGTCCTCGAACCTGACAATGCCCCATTAGGCGGTAGCTTTGGAGATTTAAGTTTTTTTTTATCCAGTTAAAGCCATATTATAACATTTGCTGAGGAAGACGCCTCACTGATATTTTATAATTCATTTTTACACGATTGTATTGTACTTTATTAAACCAATATACCCTGCAAAAATCACGACTCTAGGTGCTGTAGTTTTGTCAAAATCCGAGATTTTGAATAAAACGACGGAACCGGCGTTTTATTATTACGATGGAATTATTAGTCGAACGCATACACGATGTTCATAACACACAGTACGTACACGACGTGCGGAACGGTGATCTACACAACAAAAGGTCGTACCATAACATGACAGACGTTTTGGCGACATATGCGCTGGTAGTAAATTCCAAATTTCTTTGCTTTGCCGTAGTTGTTCGGCTCAAAAATAAATGGGGATATATCTGACAGTAAAAACTAACATTTTATGGCAAAGAAATGCTAATCTATTTTGTATGAAAATGTTATAATATGGCTTTAAGTCGGTCGGAAAATCAAGAAAATAGTTAAATGTGTAAAACTAACGATAAATACTGCGACTCCGCCTAATGTGATTACGGGGGCTAGTCTTATCTGTTCCAACTTTGATGACACCTCTATCACTTTTAAAGAGGCATTACAGTGATTTGATGATTGACGTGCCATGTTCAATTCTTATTGGCTACTTTTTATGTTCTAAATTGCATTCACACCCACAAACCTTTTGGAGCAAAATTGAATTAAATTTCCCACCCAATAAATGATTCTTTTACAGAACTTCTGTTGTGCCACCTTGCGCCGGTTTGTTTTTTCTCTCTTTTTCTTAGAACTAAATCAATAAAACATACGGGAGGGGGGTTGTTTCATTTTAATTTTTGTGTCATTTTAATATCGGTCACCATGATAAATCCACGAAATGCATCATAAATTTATATATTTAACTAAATACCGCATTGCGCATCATGTGCACCTAAATGAGATGATTGGATGGTTACTAATAAATGACCTTATAGACGAATCCAATTTCACGCATTCCTACACCTCAATAGCCGCCATAACTGGGCCCCCCTTTTGGCCTATTCCACCTAAAATGTGAAATGATGTGGCCATGGCGGGGATATTAAACTGCATTATATCACCAGTGTTACACGTAGACAAAAGAATGATGAAAGTTTACAACACATTATTCAACATCGATTATTCAGCGGAATTAATCCACCCAATCAGGCAGTAACAACACCAGATTTGTGCAGACGGGACACAGTAATGGCCGACTGAATCCTGACCATCACTTGGCTCGTTGGATTCGTCTATAGCCATGTATGAAATATGTGTCCTTCTACTCATTGCACTTCCAGAGCCAAAGTTTTATGTGTGTTTCATTACAATAACATTAAAAAGCATCCAAGCAAATAACATGGTCTCCTAACTAAACTGCTGTCTATTCGCTGTCGAAGTGATGTAATAATCGGATTAACTACCATAGCAATAGGTTCAAACAATGTTTGATTATATTACGCTGCACTAGTACGTTCACGCGTACCTCTCTTTTCGCCATACGCCAAGTATTTCTAGAATGCTGCTAAAATAAGAAAACGTTCAATGCTAATTTATTGCACATTCTAGGGAAGCGGGGTTACCTTTTGAAATCGCCGAGTGGGAAGGATTTCAATGACATAATTTTGTGTTAAAACTGAAGTATCATATGTATAAAAGAATATATGAATATTAACTGCACAATCGTGCTAAAATTTATGTTGTTTAGGAGGCAGACAATTGTATATACGCCAAAATATTTTCTGACTTTAGTCAAAATTAACACTGAATTGATGGTAAAAAATTTATGTAAACTTTACATAGGTCCCGACTAAAGATTACTGTTTCGTCTTTATGGGAATCTAATCTTTTAATATCTGAAAGAAACTTTGGGGACCTACGTGGACTATAATTCCTATAAATTGCACAAATCCAGACCGTCTTACAAGAAAAATGGTAGGCTGACTGGGTTCCATACCTCGCGACCGACGCGATGTCCTGAGCAGAGCACGTGGCTGAAATCAAAATCGATGTGTGTATTGTGTATGTATCATAGGCTCTTCGTATTAAGGTTATTAATGATTTTAAACTGTTGTGATTTGGTAGTTCACAGCATCTTACGAATGTTAGTGAGCTTTGGCAAAAATTACATTGCTCAATTCATAGCGAGCGTGTAGAAGAATTAAAATATCACAGATATACTTTTATAGGTGCTGCGGTTCTTGAGTTACGTTGTGAAGAGGGCTGAAACAACAACACTTTTGTAAAACGTACATAACTAATTAACAACAATAAATTAAGCAAGTTTGCAGATTATACGATTTATGCGCTTTATAATTCAACTATAGTAATAATGCTAGCGCTATTATAATACACATTAATGTTTTAAGCAGACACAATTTCAAAATATGGTACGTTTTCTGTCTTTGTTTGCCACGTTGCGATTATAGCGTTATGAATTCGGCAGAGTGACGAATCGAGAATTTTGAGCAAATTGAGTTTTGTATAATAATGTTTCAGATTATCTTTTATTTCCACTAAAATTAATGGTAAATCTTACTCCCCTACATAGTTATTGAAATTTTCATTTGGACGAATAAGTGGGAAAAATGAAAGTGGCAAATACGAATCGTATACTTAGCTGTACAAATCAGGATGATCTATAATATTGTATAGCTGGAAACCCCGAATTTTCTATATAAAATGTCCTATACTGATATATTATTTTGATACCACTGTGTAGCTGTAGGTATCTTCTATCCAGTGATACCAAAACAAGTACAAACATTCCCCACATGGTATTGCCATGTGAGTGCGCCCCCTTAAAATTGGAAAATCCTAGAAAATCATACGCAAAATATACGCCAGTATTGATATTTCTGCTTTAAAATCCTCGAGTTTTTGCTAAATATTACAGTGATGATTATTTATAACTTAATTATCAAGTTAAGTCTACATAGCATTTAGGACAACCAGTAAGCCCCATATATAGGATGTGTGCTATGGTTTACGCGTAGTTGAATGGGTATTCGACCCCGAATACGACTATCTGTACAGTGGTAGAGACATTTTTGCTACAGCCGAATAGCTGTTAAAATGCGTTTTGCGAGATCTGTTAATTGTTTAGAACATGCAAGTATTGCATACAATTCGTTTACATTCACTTCTATAATATACATTTAAAATGAGTGCTCACGAATGGTCTAAATTTTTAGAAGGACCAATGGAATTGTACCAAGATTTTCAAACGCCGTTTACTCAGAACAGCAAGTTTGCGTATTCGGCACTCTGCTGTGTTCATTGCGATATGTTCAAATTTTCAAGATGGCACTAACAAGTCGGCTGGCAGAGCGGTAATAGCGCTGGCAATATGCCGATACTGTATACATGATAGCGGCGCAGTGCAGCGGGGGGTTCGAGCCCCACATCTGCCGAACTCATTTGTTTTCCTAATTTCATATTATGTCAGGAAATGTGCATGGGAGAATTTATGTATGACGAAGAGAGGTGTGGTTTACGCGGTACCTCTTCATTGAAGCATAGATGTCAAAGAGCTGGGATAAAAGACCTGGATGATAACTGTATAAAATATTCAAACCATGCTGATTACTTACACCTATAAAATGTGTACCATTGAAAAGAGCGGGATTGTATTCAATATATGATTGCAGACATGTACAGGTGTTGAGTGCAACTTTCTTGTAGTGCAGCGCGATATAATAAAAAAAAAATGTTGCCGTGGTAGTGAATCCGATTATCACATCACTTCGACAGCGAATGGTCGTCAGTTTAAATTAAATGGGCAAGTTCTCCGTGTCACGGAAAAACGGAACAATCCACGGAATTTAAGAAAAAAACGATAACGCAGAAAACGTGTTTTTCCTTGAGAAAAATCAAATTGAAGAAAAAAATAATGAGAATGCAAGGTAAAAATAAGGAAATGAAAACAACAAAAATTATAATGTAAGTTACTTCTTTTTACTACGATTTTTAGCGGTGCGCATCTTCTGTGGGCCTACCTTGCACAAGAGCATTCCATCTTTCTAATGAAATCACGGAATTTAGTATTTAAAACCACCCACGAAAAATCGCGGAATTTGGTGTTTTAAATCACGGAAAACATGCCACTTTAGTTTAAATATGGCTCTAAATTGACTATATAGAGCATTTTATGATGACTGTATAGTTGGCCAACGTTACATTAAGGTTACTTTTTGCTTTCTTGCTTAGCGGGCCAATATATATAATTTATATTGGAACTCATTTAGTTGGCCTACGGGCTTTTTGGCCTAATCTTATTATGTGAAAGTGCAATGACATTTTGTGAAGCAGGTTAATAAATTAGCACCAGTTGTTTAATATTGTTAAGGGGAGGGCTATGAACGTTTGGACAGTATTTGTTGTGGGACATTAGAGCACATCAGACATATCGAATGGCATTCTGAATACGAAGAATGTCCTTCTGATATCAAATAATTTTGATTTTTTGAAATTAGCAATGTAATACACATTTTATGGCAAATGATTACAATTTGATACCTTTGATATTTAACAGTACTCGAAGTAAACTTTATAAATCTGATGATTTTTACTTAAAAGTGTATGTAGGTGGGATGAAAAGCCGGCGATCAATTGAAAATTTTGACCTTTCGTATTGAGATATGGATTTTTTCCCAAAACTCCAAAAAAAAAGAGGTCTTTTGGGAAAAAATCCATATCTTCAATATGAAAGGTCAAAATTTTCAATTGATCGTCGGCTTTTCCTCCCAGCTACATACACTTTAAGAATATGTCATTAGATTTATAAAATTTACATCGAGGACTGTTATATATCAAAAATATGTGGAAAATATCAAATTTTAATAATTTGTCATAAAATGTGTATTATATCGTGAATTTCAAAAAATGATAATGATTTGATATCAGAAAGACATTCTTCGTATTCAGAATTCAATTCGATGTCTGATGCTCTCATGTCCCACAAAAATACTGTCGAAACGCTCAAAACGCTCATTCCAGATCCCTTAAAATCTGAATCTTTGGTGTTTGAACATATAAATATATGGAATAACTATAGAATACCCCGCTCAGGGTGCCTAACCCTAACCCTAACCCTAACCTAACCCTAACCCTAGCCCTGTGTGTTGGGTGGTGAGATGGGTATTCTATAGCTATGCCGCATATTTTTTTATAAAAAAGCCAAGGGTCCGGAGGAATGTCAAGGGTCCTTACCAAGTTTTAAAGGTCCGACCTTGGACCCTTGCCTTTGACAATTGATATAATGATGTTAAATGCTGGTGTAGACTATAGAAGCAATACCTAGCAACACCTCCTGCTTGAGAGAGAATTAGCTACGGCGATCGCGGTATGTAATTTGAAGAAAATTGAAAACCCGGGTTGAAAACTTAATAGGAAACTAAAATGAAAATGTACTCAGGGAGCTTAACGTATTATGTGAACCAGATTTTCCAGTGGAATAACAAAACTATGATTTTCTGCTCTTTGCTTGGTTCAATTTTTACGGCCCATGCGGACCCGTACCGTAGGAATGTGCGGGTCCGTGCCTACTTTCACGGGCATTTGACGCAAGAACGCACCTTATTTCAAACGCTGTAGGGCCTATTATATGGATGTTGAAAGTGAACCAAATGATTCATTATTTGGGTTTAAAATGCATGCGTGATGCCTAATTGTGCAAAATTGCTTATGGGTGAGGGTGAATTTTATTATGTGGTCGTACGCTACGAGTGGATGTCACTCGTAGGTCAGAGTGCCTCCCCGAGTATACATTATTATCAGTGTTGTCATTTCTCTCGTCATCATCTGGACCGTCTTTAGTAGAATTAAAGCAAGCCAATCTGAAAGACAAGCATCCCATCTCACAGCAGCTTTTTTGTCTATTTAGTTCTAGTTGTTGTCGTAACTGTAACAGAAAATGAAACATAGTTATATGTAATAACGATGGAAATAAAAATGAAATGGTGAGTAGTTTATGGCTTATTGACGACTTTGAGTGCGCCTTTAAGAAATGCCCCTTTTTCATCAATCCCCCGGTTTTCAGGCAAAATAATTAAAATTTTCTTAATGTTGGTCTATTACTGAGGTATATTTTTTTTTTTTGCTACAACACCAAAACCCACCAAGTGTCGATCGATATTATACAATGTTATTTTGTACAGGTTGATATGTAATTATCTGTCTATTTGTCTATTTTAAAGCAAATTTAAAAATTCTAAGCTGATGGCGGAAAGCTATAGCATAGATTTTTTTTCTATATTAAACGTCATAATCTGTTATAGTTGATATGTGGCTATGGATATCCTCTTTCTAACGCATACTTGGTGCAGCATTTGGACATTCTGGCTATGTACCCAAGTTTAAGCCGATGTTAAACATCACCACCATGACCCTCTGAATAAAATCTAGATTTAACTAACATACTATGGAACTTACATTATTTTTTAATTAATCTAATTCTAAAATTTACAACTCACTTTGCTACGTTGCGTCCGGAAACATCAGACTTGCTCAGGCATCTGATTGATGATGTTATTGTGACGTCAGATGTTGTGACGTAAGACGGCGAGGAATGTCTCGCAATGCCGGGTCCCATGCGTGTGACAACTGGAAACGGAGTCCACCTTCCTTGTTGATGGCAGGCTCCTCCACTCTCTCACATTATGGATTATTAGACTTCCTCCCCTCTTTATCAAGGATAACTGCTTCTTCATGACTGAAGAAATGTTCTGTCTGACGTTACAATCACGTCATCAATCAGATGCCCGAGGAAGTCCGATGTTTTTGGACGCAACGTAGCAAATTGAGTTGCTAATTTTCGTTCCAGTATTAGATTAATAAAAAAAATGTTTTGAACTACTGTATGAAAAATCACCAAGATGCTCTGGATTTTATTGAAGAAACATACTGTGGGCTTGACCAATCATAAACCCTAAATCATTTTTAGACTATCGAGCTTTTGCCATGAGTGTAAAAAGTGTTTTACTATGCCGGGTAAACAAAAACTGGGTATACCTGTGAAACCGTGGCTTTCAAGGTGTCAATTTCTTCGTTTAAGTTATCAATGGACACAGACTGAGTTGTTGCTGATGATGGTATATTTGAGCGTATTGTTGTGTTCGTTGCCGAGATGCTCTCACCGTCAGCAAACTTCCATACCGATATAATCTGTAAACAGGAATATCATAATGCGTGTGTGATACTTGCAATGACATGGTAGATATTTTGGATTATATAACTTATACATAAGCTCTAGACAATTCATTGGTTCATTGATATCACGACTTTACGATTAAAATTATGATAACATTAATTAAACTACGGAAAAAAAACATGGTGCTGTGTTGTAAAATATGTCATATTCTAAAAATTAGTACATGGCGATATTTGTTTGGGGTATTTCAAGAAATATAAATCATTTGATATCAGAAGGGTATTGAATGAATTCAGAATGCAAGTTGTGCTTTCAGCTCCCAAAACAAATACTGCGCAAAGGTTGGTGACCGAGCCCTTAAATTACATTAATGTAATTGTATATAATCACTCGGTGAGTGGTGCAGTGCTCCATTCAGCTGGCCGTTTTGGTTTATGGAATGGGTACATTCATCTTTAACATCCTGATTTAAATTTCGCCCGTCACAGTTAATAAATTTAGTCCAATGTGTTGCATACTGTAACTAAGTCCTTATCCAATTTCAAGCTTCAATGGCAGCCAAATGTGGGTCCCCTCGGGTATATCCCACCTAAAATATGAAATGATGCGTCCTTGGTGGGAATTTTAAACTGCATTTCACCACCCGTGTTACACTGACGTAGATAATAGAATGATGAAAGTTTACAACACAGTACAACATAACACCGATATTCTAAATCAATCACGTGACTCACCTTAGGAATAAAGATCACAAGTAATGTCACTGTGTTACAGAAAATAATGATACCAGAAAGAAATAGGTATAATGCTTCCGGGTCATCTCCGATAAGAAAGCTGACGGTCACCCCAACTGTACACAGTATGATCACGTTATAAATACTGATGCCTATAAATTTGCTATCGTTGAGGGCGTCAATGGTTACCTGAAGGGTAAAATAAATAATTTAACATTTAAAAACAAAAAGATTTGCACGATAGAAGGCCGAAACACACCTCCAAGTTCAATCAAAAATACACAATTAACACACTTTCATTTAACTAGTACAGCGCTCTGTAGTGATATTTGTTTATTATAGACATCATGTTACGATCTAATTTTAGCTCCATACATTTTCATTGAATAATACCTGGGGATATTCCTGTGATTTTCCATTATGTAATGATATGATTAATCATATCATGGTAAACAAGGAGGAATGACACACTTTTAACGTTATTGTCATGCTTTATTTACTTTTCTCAACAGTCGTGGATACGTGAAAGCCGTGGACTTTTCTGTATTGGATTTACAAGCTCAGATTATCCATACGCACACGTACGCTTATTTGACCTTTTCATCTAATAAGTACATCGTTGCCTATCTCTAGAGTACATGTGTTTTTTTTTATTAATGTTAGTTTAATATAATAAATTTTATATTTTCTGAAGTGGTTCGAGTAAAGCAAAGCCACTTTGAATTTACTGTGAGTACATTTATATTTACTGTGAGTTTAGTGTGCCCCTAGATAGGAAACGTATTTCTGAAAAGACCACTAAAAACAAGATGGAATCTTGCTCATGCAAACAAGTTTACCTTCCGTGTTTCCCAAGCAAGAAAAGCACCGAAAATCAACAGAATTCCTTTGTAGATATAGAGGGCGAGTAACCAATAAATGATGTAGTCACTTTCGCATAATTCAATGTATGGAGATATAAGTTGGTTAGGGGTTGCAGGGTCGTTCTGAGACAGACATCAATTAAAATATAGTAATATAATATAGTAATCAATTTTTAATTAATAATAATTAAGAAAAAACATTGCAAGTTAAAATATTCGCTTTTTAAAGCTCCTTTAAACGTACTTGTCATACTTTTTCTTCAGTTTTATTTTTCTCAACATATTCTATGTAGTCGGTTCCAGAACTAAGGTTACGTTACTGACATTTGTTTAGAGTAGAGTATTGAAGTAATCCTGTGTGTAGTTTTGGTCTACATTTTTTATTGCGTTTTCCGCAGGTAAAAATCTGACATCTTACCCTTGTGTATAATTCCTTGACGACCAGCTTCATTGGATCAATGACTTGCCATGCAGTAAGGATGCCAACATCGATTAGCAATAACATGGCAACCATCTTATACAGGAGGTAGTCTGTAATTACCTAGAATGAAGTAATTATTAGCATGATTAGCTTCGATATGGGTTTTGAATATTAATTAAAAGATATTCGTCTTATTCGGGAAATCGGGATATCCTCCCGTTAAAAAGTCTTCGGGACAGGAAAGCTGTGATCTATTGGCAAATAAGTATCAGTAACAAACTAAACAATCTGAACATTTTCAAAGGGACACACACAAAAAAAATACTCTTGGGACAGTTTAGGACCATGGACTAAAATCGATCCCCCTTCCCCTCGTAGCAATGTTGATCGGGGTCTTATCATCAGGCTCCGTGTTGGACTCTGCAACATTGATTGGTGGGGTAAGGGGAGGGATATAGCTTACAGGAGGGTTGAAGCTACACGTAGAAAATTATTTGAAAAACGTCCACCAAAATTTAAGTGACTTGGGATGGAAACAAGGAGTGAAATTGACCACGTGTCCCAGCACAATCATTTTAAGATTGTAGCTATGTCCATTTTGTTTTCTCAATTATATGTTACTCATTTCACTCAGTCTCAAATGCACTGTTAATTCTGCCCCCAAAAGAAAATGTAAGTGACTTTGGGGTATATGCATGGTTACTTGCGTCTAACTGTTCAAGTGACCATGCATATACCCCAAAGTCACTTGCATTTATATACAGAAATAGATATGTGCAATATTAAGTACACAGTGACCAGGGGCGTAACCAGACCTGACCTACCGGGGGGCAAGATTGAAAAATTTCCCAATTCTTGACCAAAAGTCGCGAACGGCTTGCCGCGAAGCGTTCAACGGGTGGGGTCCATGGGCCCGCCTTAGGGGCCCTGGTGGGGTCCAGGGCAAAGTCTCATGGGGGTCAAGGGGTGGAGCCCCTGAAGCTCCTGGTTTTTGGCATATTAGAAGCTAAAAATCAGTGTTTCAGAGTACAAATTTCAAATTCCCTCTTTCTTTCCCGTTTCTCTTCTCCCTTTTTCTTTTCTCCCTTCCCCCTTTTCCCTCTTTTTTTTTTTTTTTTTTTCCCCTTTCTCTTCTTCCCTCTTTTTTCCCCTTTTTTTCTCTTCTCCTTCCCCCTTTTTCTTCCCTCTTTTTCTCTCCTTCCCCCCTTTTCTCCTTCCCAATTTTTTGCTCTTCTTCCCAGTTTTTTAGGTGTCGGGGGGCAGCTTGCCCCCCGGCCAACCCACTGGTTACGCCACTGACAGTGACCATTACGAATTATGTAAATTAGAAATATGTACCGTTTTTTCGGATTATTATGTTTATTCAGTACATATGTGACCGTACACGACAAATGAGCCGTACATTCCTCCCCCGGTCAATTTCGTGTTTAGAAAATATATATCATAAGCTTTAAAAGGGTATATCAGTTGACTTCAAACGATATCCAGAAGCAGGGTTATGGTTTGTTAAAGTTTGCTACTTCAACAAATGGGTAGCCTTTTTTCGTTTCTACATGTGTATCTTTTTCCACATTGCTGGTAATAAATATCAAACAGTCATAATTGGCGGTCAATTCAAATCATCCCTAAGTCAACGAGATTCAGAATTGTCCTCTCAATGTTAATTGTTGGTTATACATACATAGACAAAATACAATGTATCACTTGAACAGAATTTAGCCAAAGCAAACATAGATCAGAGCTATTAAGAATTCTATAGACATCTAAGGTAGAAGCTTATTATCCTCTTCGGCAATAGGATTATTGGTTGGTTTAAAATGTGTTTGACTATCAAAATGAAATAGATGTCGAGCCAACTTGAGGTACCGATAAATACGACCTTCATGCACATTTTACACTGTAACTCAGAATACAATTTAGGACACTATTTACGGCTCATTTGCAAAATACGCATTTCGAGAAAATCGAATTTGAAAATCTAGCAATTTTCATTTGCCTCATTACCTTGATTAAAATATTATTGTCGATTAAAACCAGGTTAACAGTAATGCAAATATACCATATTTTCAATATAATTCACTTCTCACTATCAGAGCATAACTTATTCTGCAAAAAAAATCAATATCAAATAAAATACGTCACTATGTGAAATGGACTAATGTCAATTTCGCCGTTCAAATGACAAATACGTCGCGCAAATACGTCAATATGTGAAACAGTTGCGCAAATACGTCGGTATGTGAAAAGGACAAAACAGCCATTTTGCCGTGCAATGACAGAGTCGCGCAAATACGTAGCGCAAATACGTCATTATGTGAAACGGCAAATTCTTCAAATTGCAGATACGATATACTGGGCTTGCGCAGGATAGGTGATCGGCAAATACGTCGTTATGTGACGCGGACATTTCAAGGTTTTGTAAATACGCATAATTAAATTAATTAATATCTTACTAATTAAGCTACTTTGAGGCACGGTTTTTGGTGAAAATATAGAGGAGAACATAATAAACTAATATATCAATTTTCTCAAAAATGTTAAAAATATCGAATACGTCAGTGATACGGCCGATGATATAGCAAAGAAACGCCATCTCTTACCTTTCTTTTCGGAGTTTTAAAAGCGGCAACCTGATATACTCGCCACGTCTTACTGAACATGGAACCAAAAGATAATACAAACCCAACAGACAACGCCCAAACATTCAGCTAAAATAATATGAAAAATACGAGAAAAGTGTCATAAAGATAAGGCCAAGGAAGCACATAATCATGTCAAATATCACATAACCTTTGACCAAAAATGGCATGTATTTTATAGGGATACTCACAGATCAAATAGCCAAATCGAGTAAATCATTTTTCATATTATTTCCTGTTTAATTTTTCCATAATTTTACAACAATAACAATCTGTAATTTTGTGAAAATTCCGTGGAAAACATGTCATCCAACGCCGATGTTTCAAACGATCACGGATTTTACACGGAAATAATGTTTCAACATGTTCAAGTAGTGTATAATTTGCTTTTATATCGTCCATTGTGTTCTCAAGCGACAGCAAATCAAAGCGAGATAAGCGCTCCACAGACTCCGAGTATTAGACGTACAATATTGTATGTAACTCGTATATACGTTATTTAATCTATTGCCATTCTATTTCCAGTAATGTTTGTTCTAACGAATGTTTGATGACGAAAAATCGATAATATGTTACATATAATATCTAGCAGAAATATATTATCGATTTTTCGTCATCAAACATTGATGTTATTTAATCACGAATACGTATACAATTTCCAATGCAAATGTGGTTTAATTGTCAACATTATCGGCAATTATATGAAATGCTAAGTGTTTGATTTTTTAAAGCCTTTACCAAAAAATGTTGATTTTAATTATTAAACTTATATAGTTAAACGTCAACAAAATTATGTTTATAGAATAAAACATTTGTTTAAAACTGTTGTAAAATCATTAATCTTAAACAAAATGTCCGTATATTCATCGGCGTTCCCCAAAACAAAGAGATTCTGGCAATCTACGTGGCTATACCTTAAAGAAGCACTCTAGTACAGAATCCAAAGCCATGGCATATGCAAAAAATGTTTTCCTTTCAAATGTGATTGTCCTCTTATAGTTTCTTACCTGACAACAAAGTTCCTTGAAATTAAAACTGACCACGTGCGTATTCACACCACTAAAGAATATGCATGTGTATACAATCATTCCTCCAGTAATGATTAAATTGTTGAGGTTCGGACTTGAAAGTTTGACGAATCTGTTAAAATATTTTCCGAGAATGGTTATACTGTATAGCCCGCACAGTTTGGATCACAATATAATGCTTGTGTGGCTCGATTAAATGTTACAGTTTGTGAATGATTTTGTGATTGAATGCTTGATAATGATTTGATAATTGCCAATAGCAGTTAAATATGTGCTATTGAGGTCAGTATTTGTAAACATCTTCTTCATTTTTGGAGTAGTTATCGTAAACACATACTAAGGATGCACCTCGATTTATGGGACAAGACTAACGAGTATAATTGATACATTAGAGATAAATTGTTTCAACTGCGCGAAAAATGTCCAAATCTAAAGCAATATATTTAGTAAACAACATCAATCATAAATCACTATTTACACATATTTCTAATTAAAACAGATTCTAGACTTATAATCTACATCCTAAAGGCAATGTCAGTAATCCCACAAGTGAGTAAAAATATTAACAATATTAAGCGAAAGAAAAACACATTTCATGCACTTTACCGTTGCTTGCGGAACTTGATATTAAAAACGAGAAATCCAAAAGCTAGTAGAATCCCGATGCCCGCCAATGCACACATGGATATGAATATGGTTTGTCTTACAGTGACATGGAGGGCAACGATGGTTATTTTCACTTCAGGGGTGTGATCAAGCGGAACATTTCCACCTAAATATTAAAACAACGAGACTAAAAACATTAAAGTATTGTAAATAGTACCTTTTAATCCGATAACGATCTATAACTTGTCGCTTCTTTCTATAATTAACCTTCGCCCTACTAACCCAGCAAACACAAAACGTTTTCGACATCATTCGCAAAAGGTTATAAAAGGTTGTCAGAAAACGTTTAAATGTCGGGTTATATAAAGGGTATATTAAGGGTATAAAACGTTTTCATAACATTAAAATCATTTTTTGATAATCTACTGCTCAGCAAACAAAAAATGTTTTACAGAAAACGTCGGGTTATATAAAGGGTATACAAAACGTTTTAATAACATTCCAAAAACATTTTTGAAAACTTGATACAAATCATTCTAAACAGAATGTTATTTGGGGTTGAAAAAATATTTTGCGAAAAATGTTTGCCCAAAATATTTGCAATAACGTTTTAAAAACGTTTTCATGACCTTTATATAACCCGACATTTAAATGTTATTAAAACGTTTTGAAAAAAACAGTTTAATAACATTTCTGTGTTTGCAGGGTGCAAATATTTTAACATAATGTTATTTAAGTGTTGACAAAATATTTGGCAAAACATGTTTGCAAAAATAGTTTACATTAACATTTTTGAAAACATTCTAAAAATATTGTTGTAGTGTGTTTTCATACAAAACGTTTTAAAACGTTTTCATGACCTTTATATAACCAGACATTTTAATGTTATTAAACCGTTTTTATCTAAACCAAAAGCCAAAATATAACTTATTAAAAACGTCTTTAAAACGTTTTTGTGTTTGCTGGGAATAGGCAGGTCCATCCAAAAAACTACCAAAGCTATTTATTTATAACTAGCTGCTTATTAGCTCTATGTAATAAAAAGGTTTTCACTGACTTAGTTGCTGAGATATTGTCCTTAAAATAGGGTACTGTAAGGTGTCCTGCTTAAGGTCGCGAAACTTTCGGCACAAAAAAAAAATTGATTTTTTTTATTACATCACCTAGGGGAGCACAAAAGCTACTCACGAATAATGGTAGAACAACATCAAAGTGTCTGTTTTAAATGAACATGAAATGACTCGTTCGCGAATGTATGTATACAATTTGAAAGTATATAGAACGAAATAGTTACATAACATTCTAAGCATGAGTTTTTAAGGATTTTAGTGGAGTTATGGTATTTTGGCCTGCATCTTGGATTAAAGAAACAAATGAGGTGGTCCAAAGTAACATACATGCGATTTTCGTTTTGCCCATTGGTTTTTATTCTTGCATTTATATACGAAAATATTTACTGAATTTATACTAAAATAGTGTTTGTACTTTTATCCTCCAAAAATAATCTTACCTGGCCACGCTATTTCACATCGTAACGGATCTCGAACATCCATTGGATTAAAATCACAAATCTTGTGCTCTAGAAGGTCTGAAGTTAAAAATGATCGTTTAAAAAACACTATAAAACTAAATAGGCTTATCACTACGAACAAATTTGATACAGCTCCTTTTACAGAAATACTCCATAATCATTTCGGCAAACAGGCTTCTAAGACTCGGAAGATTCTAAATTACACCTAGGATCAAAGAAGCCAAGGTTCAAATTAGGGTATTTGGTAAACTTACCTTCGCGAAGTTGTCCTATGAGGGTGATTCCAACGCGGTCACCCTTTTCGAAACTCACAGGCCCCTTGAAGAAGAAGAAAAACATAAAAACAAAACAAAAAACAAACAAACTATAAGGCTAAAAATGTACCCAGCCAAATACGATAATTTCCATTAAGAGTAAAAACGTCACATTAGTAACATTAGTCAAGGAAAGACACATCTTAATATTCTTTCGAAGTTTTATGTCACAAATTGAAAAGCCTTGGTAGAGATTTTTTTTAACGTTAACAGCTAAGCTTGTCTGGTATCCGACCTAACCAGGAAGAATCATGAGAGAGTTTGCAAATATACACGTCAACCCTCATTGACTGGTCTTCTTGTTATGTTCTACGTAAACTGCCTTCGCTGCCAGGATTGTCCTTTCAAGATGGCATGGTGGAGGCAAATTTCAATGGATAACCTAAAAAGGAGCAGCATCCCACGTGCAGGGAGCTGAGGACAATAGGGAAATACTTCTAAATGAGGAAGCTGTCCCTCCGCCGTTGGTTGCGACACTTTACCCAATTTACGCAATGGTCACAAACGAAAGTACCCGGTATAGTTAAACCATGAGGTTTGGAACATAAAATGATTTTAACGTAATTCAATCACAAATTTTCAACAACATGTGACGTTCTTTTTTACCAAACTAAAAGAGATTTCCAATTACTGATCTTCTAACTGGATAATGCATAACATGAGATTATGATGTACATGGGGAAATTTAGAAACAATTGTTTTTACTGCTACTACCGATATACACGTTCACTTTTACTTATATATATATATAATAGAGGCTCTTGCCGGAGTGGGTTTGAATAGATACGCTTTCCGTCTTTGAATTTATGCATTTGAGCCGCATTTTGCAAACTCTCTATTTTGGTTATTACCGTAACTCCAAGAAACGAAACCCGTGCTAAGCTTTCAAAGAACACCATCATCATCTCCTTATCATCGTATGTATAATCTTCCAGTCTGCGAATGCGTCCATCTAAAAATACGGTAGTTTTGAGTACGTCTCTACTACCGTTAAGCGCCAATGCAATGGCCCATACTGTGTCGTATCCGAATGGGTGTTCTTTGTTAAATGTTAGACGGTTGTATTTTACATTATTATCCATTTGATATTTGACATACTCGTCATATTCGCTAGCAGTCTGCAATTAGGATAAGATATATAGAGTTTCATAAGCAGTAAAATGTGTTGATCAAATGGTATGCAATAATGTCACAAGGTTGAAAAAATCACAATCTACTGTTATTTGTAAAATTTCTTGTTATCAAATTCAAGTGAAAAATGGGTAAAATGATGTTGAACATATACCTATGATGACGTTTCGTGCTACATCGTAGCATTTTCTCAAATCACCAACGTCAAGCTCCAACAGGAAGCAGACGAGGATTGGGAGAGTTGGTAAGTTGATTTGAGAAAGTGCTACAATGTAGCACGAAACGTCATCATAAGTATGTTCAACATCATTTTACCCACTTCTTTTAACAAGAAATTTTACAAACAACAGTAGATTGTGACTTTGTTAACTTTGTGACATCATTGTAAGTGTTTTCGTCAATATTTTTCCGTCGGCAAATATATTATATAAACAAGAAAATTAAGATCTCGCAATGTGTAATAATTTTGATATTTTAGTACAAAAAGGGGACAGCAATGATATATAAATAAGTTATTATTAAAGCAGCTTAATTTTGAACCCTCGTATTATATTCTAGAGGGACTGTTGCCATCATGGGGGTTGTAATACCTCAAACAAAATAGGTGTTCCTTCAACCAGCGAGCAGTACTGATTGATTTGTACAACTTACAAAATTCCCAACAGTAACCTCGTCAGTACTCGATAATGCTTGGCTTCGAATACCAAAGTAGTTTGATCTTACAACTGCTTCAGTCAACTCTTCTTTTGTACAGTCTAATGGCCCGTAGTCTACCTCCCACCATTTGTTGTGGTACCAACCTACAAGCATCCACACGTAACCTTCACCCGTCAGGTTTAGCTTAGAAGCCTACAGATGGAAGGGGTGATATGTTAGTATACAAACATGAATTTCAGAACTAACCAAATATTTTATTGAGTATTATTAGATTAGATCCGTAAGTAGTCAAAGAAATCAACGCACCTCACAGAAGACTTTCTGGGCCTTATCAGCATACATCAAGGCAATTATTATCTTTGCGTCCTGTTTCTGCAATGATGAAATAAAGGAATACATTTTGTAACTAAATAAAGCAAAGGAGCTAAATAGTTTCGATCTTTCGATTAATCACAAATGCTTGTTCGATCATTAGCATTTATGTAATACCAATTCGTTAACTGATCTCAATAAATCACAATAACGATTCTGGTTATTAGTCGATATAAGAGTCGACTGCGGTCGACCAAATTTGGCTGTGGTTCCTGAGACATGATAAGAATGTTGCGTGCATAAATGGAACTAACGCAGCAAACACAAAAACGTTTTTAAAACGTTTTAAATAAGTTATATTTTGGGTTTTGGTTCAGGTAAAAACGTTTTAATAACATTAAAATGTCGGGTTATATAAAGGTTATGAAATCGTTTAAAACGTTTTGTATGAAAACACACTACAACAATATTTTTAAAATGTTTTCGAAATGTCATTGTAAACTATTTGTGCAAACATTTTTGGCCAAATATTTTGTCAACACTTAAATAACATTATGTTAAAATATTTGCACCCAGCAAACACAGAAATGTTCTTAAAATGTTTTTTACAAAACGTTTTAATAACATTTAAATGTCGGGTTATATAAAGGTCGTGAAAACATTTTAAAAACGTTATTGTAAATATTTTGGGCAAACATTTGTTGCAAAATATTTTTTCATCCCCAAAATAACATTAATGTTATTAAAACGTTTTATACCCTTTATATAACCCGACATTTAAATGTTTTCTGTAAAACATTTGTGTTTGCTGTGCAGTAAATTACCAAAAATGTTATTTAATGTTATGAAAACGTTTTATACCATTAATGTACCCTTTATATAACCCGACATTGAAACGTTTTCTGACAACCTTTTATAACCTTTTGCGAATGATGTCGAAAACGTTTTGTGTTTGCTGGGAATGGATACCTCTGTGTTCAAAATTAAAACTTAAAGTATGCATAAAAAATGATAATTGTATTATAAGATGCAACTGCAGGAACTGTACAGTCGAGTCATGGAATAAAGTTTAGAACCTTTTTTCAGTTTAGGGCAACCGTTCTAAATCTTAATTTGATAACAAATGAGTGAAAAAATGGAGGCCATAACTCGGGACTTACAGTTTGGGTCCCACGAGGTAAATTCCATAATTGAGCTGAATACGTGTACGAGGTATAATGTGTTTAGATTTCGATAGGCGCAGTTCCTGATTCAAAAGGTGTGAGTTATTACATGAAACACAGTTATTGTACCAACAATTCCCTCCCCGAACTCTCCTCATTTATCCACGAGTAGCGGTGACTGTAGCAATCCCCAAATGTTTAAAAAATGTAATCTTCATGAAAATTCATCTATGTTGGTATAAATCATGATTTAACCTTTTGATCCAAACACAAGGAATTAATTCCTACCTCGGAATTTTCAGATGGTACTCCATCTTTCATTAGCGAAAATGTACTCCGTTTTCACCACTACTTTGTCGCATTACAGGACATCTAAAGTCACAGATGTTGGGAATTGGGGAGGGGAAGGGCTTGAAGTGCAGTTTTGGTACGATTGTATTCTATATTGCAATTTGGGACCCTAAATTTCAAAAACTTTGGCCTCCATTTTGTTCCCATCCCTGACAGCATGGTAATGATATCAACATTTGAATTAATTATATCTACTTGGGTTACCATAAAGGGCTTGAACAATATTCCTTTTTTTTTTTAAATTGGATTATGACTATTACTTGACCGCTTACCTTAAGATTTTCAATTTGATTTTTCGGATTGTCAACAAAGCTTTCAGAACTGATCAAAGTAATGTTGGCCTCTTTCAATTCGCTCACCAAATCACTCACCGTCTGGAAGTAAGACGTCGTCAAGATAGTATGTGTAAATTTATACGGCAGGGAGGTAAATAGCAGGTAAATAAGTTAGCCACCCACAGGGCCGGATTTACCATAGGGCCAGATCGGCCCAGGATCCCCAGTACATTCAACCTGCCCATCGACCAAAATTGCCTCTTCAATAAATTATTTGCCCTTAACAAATTGGTTACCACATTATTATCATGATTTGGATCTGTTCATAGTCATATTTATTTATTTATTTATTTATTTATTTGACTGAACTTTATTCACAACTATGGAAAAGCCTCAGGAATAATATCACATCGTACATAATTATTAAATTTATTTTGAGCAATTTCCAAAACAAAGTCTTCTTCTTAGTATTATATAATCTTGATTTGATTCAAAACATGATGGAGGTCATTTCAAGGTCACCATTTTTTTACATATTTTATATAAGTAATTTCAAGGTCATCAGAGCGCATTTCATGGTCACAGCTGGACTTCGTGGTCTTACAAGACTGCAGCTCGCAGCTTATGTTGTTGTAGGGGTGGGGTGGGGGTGTATGTGTGTGTTTTGCGTGTTTTGCGTGTCAGTGGTGTAGGAGGTGTGGTGGTGGTGGTGTGGTGTTTTAAACCAACTATGCTTTAAAAGAAAAGTATTGAAGTGCTCACAGGGATCACTAAATTAAAAACATATATATATATTGCAAATTCTACAAACTTGACATTAAGTATGGGAGATTTCTTCACGAAGTGCCAAGACTAATCTGAAAGGGGTTTGCATAAACCACAAGAGTTAAATATTTTTTGGGTGTGTCGGGAGATGGTGTCAAATAAAATTTGATCGAAAATGTGCTTTCCATGAGTTTACAATATGATGCTCATAATTTGAGTTTGGCGGAGTGATGGTAAAATTTATGAGCAGGGCTATTTTAACGTTTGTGCAATGTCAATTAAAAATCCGTGCTTACAATATGCAGTTGAGATGCTTAGTAGAGCCTTTGTTACGGTCACTTTTAGGCAGTGGCGTAGCTCTAGAGAGGGCACATGTCATGGCCGCCGTATGATGGGGGGGTGCTGAATCAACCAATTCAGGGCCCTAGATTGATTCTGCGTGATTTTTGTTTCCGGGGGGTAGGTTTAGCATGTAGCCAAGGTCTATAATATAGCGCGGATTTTTGAATTGCCACGGTCTAAAGGCCACGTAGTAGGCGTTAATGCGTACGTAATTTACTTCTAGAATTCTTGTATTAAAGCCATGTTATAATATTTCTGTAAAAATAGATAATATTTATTTTCCATAAAATGTTAGCTTTCACTGTCCCCTTTTAATTTTGAGCCAAACAGGCGAGGTAAAGCAAAGAAAATTGGAATTTACTACTAGCGCCAATGCATGTTACTCCCGCGGTTGTAATACGGTACGATCCTCTGGTGGGGGTGTGTGTATGTGTGTCCCGTACGCCGTGTATGTACTGTGTTATGTGTTATGAACATCGCATACGAGTTCGAGTGAAATTTCCATCGTAATAATAAACGACGGTTCCTGCGTTTCATTCAAAATCTCGAATGTTGACAAAACTACAGCACCTAAAGTCTTGATTTTTGCAGAGTATCTTTGTTTACTAAAGTACATTACAATCGTGTAAAAATAAGAATTAAAAAAAATGTGGCAAGTCTCGTAAAAGGGGGGGGGGGTAAGTATATTTTGCTTTATATTTATCTGAATTATTTCCAGTTCAGAGCACATCTCACAACACAGGTAACCAAGAATCAAAATTAATATAAATTTTGTTTACTATTGTTACGCTACAGATCATAGTAAAAGCTTTTATGAAAAGCAAGTACACGGAACTTATGCTTTAGCTTATATGAATGGAAATGACGCAATTAAGAAGTAGCTACAAAAATTAAATATCAATTTTCCTTTTGTTATACTGCAGATAAAAGCTTTTAGAATTTGTATTCCTTCTATAATGAAAAGAAAGTCAAAATCCCTAACTTTGACCTTATCTGAAATTAAGTACAGTTCAGTTAGTTGTTTTGTTACCCTACTGATAAAGCTTTTAGAGGCTGGTTCCTTGTTTAGTGAAAAAAGTTCTAACGTCATGTACGAGTATCAATATTAAAAATATACACACATTTGTAATCCTTTTAAAAAAGCTATAAACTTAAATGAAGAACATTGATTGCAATCTATGTGCATAAAACTTACGTATGTTGAACTCCATAGAAGCTAAAACTCAATATCAATTGCCTGTATAAAGGTCTCAAAACCATGTATGGTAAATATCTCTGAGCTAAACCACATTCCTCTTCATATCCAAATAATTAAGATCTCATTAAATTGTCCAATTCAAATTTGAACTGGTTTATAGGCCATTATAAATTCATTGAGATTATTTTATTAGAAATCTAGTTAGAAATTTGATTAGAAATCAACTAGGTGGTTCTTACAGTGTATGTTTATTTAATAATAATAATAATTATAAAAACCCGCTTATATAGCGCTTTCAATCCGAAGACCTCAAAGCGCTTTACAAAACAAAAACAAAATGTAAAACATCTACAGATCTCCAAGCAACAGTAGAAACAGAACGAGCAACCGGGGAGCTGGTTGATGGAGATCTGTAGACGACAACAAAATATCTTAAACTACAACAAAATATAGCACCGACATAATTAAGCATAGGCATCAAAACCAATAACAAAATTGCACAAAATAGGTACTACAAAAGTCTACAAACCTCCAAAGAATATACATTTCAGGGTTAAGTCGCCTGCATACAGTAGCATAGCTGGTATGGGGAGGAGGGGGAGTGTTCGTCTTTTCCCCCGGAAATTTTATGTAGCAATCCCGTAGGATGTTGAATATCTAAGATTAAATAACTATTATTTTTTACAAATATGTTTCTTAACAAAGGCTACATTACAAGTTACAAATACACACACAATATAATAATCTGCTTTACATTTAATAAAAATATTATTAACTTACTGATGAAAATATTTCATAATTTTCATGTATTGTTGCAACCCTTGTCCAACCAAATTCCTTCATAACTGCTACACGTGCTGGATTGTGTGACTGATCTGTGGGATATGTCCTGTAGAATAATGGATATTTCTTACGATTTGATAACGCCGGGGAGCTTGATGTTGGAGATACCTAACAAAACACATAATTGAATACTATTAAATCATTACAAAATGACAGAAATAATACTACGTGACGTGATGTAACAAAAGGCGATACAATATTTGTCAGACTAAATGCATTTTATTCAAATTCTAATAATATTGACTACAAATGCATTAAATCGTCGCTGGTCGCAATATGTGTTTTAATGGTGATATCAAAAGGATACTTAGTGGAGGTGCGTAGCATGATGTCGGCTATGTTTGTATTTATATTATGTCTATAGTATTTATAATGAATTAGCATGTATGTATATACATATTAGCCTATTAATTATGCATTTATCCAAATAAAAGGACGGCTAGTCAATATAAGACATTCAAACATAATTATTAGAATTCATTAATTAGTATGATTATTGATAAAAACAATAAGATACAAAGAAAATATTAATTGATGCATTATGAAAACTGTACATCTGACTTGCTTCAAATAAAAGACATGCTGCTTTTGCATTAGCATTTCACAACATTTCATGTTTATTTGTTGACATTGTTTAATGAAAGAAATTAAACTCAATTAAAAACTAATGTATTTGTTCACACTGTAATATGTGCATCAAACTAGAGATAGACAAGGCCCTAAGCCCGACCTTACCTGATATTAGATTCCAATAGTGTGCAGTACCAGCAATAGCCTCAGATCCAAGGAGCAGCCTCCTCCTAAAATCATTATCTTCTGTGGTTCACGGTAGATCTGATCGAATAGCATTCTGCTACTTAATCCCGGATTACACTGTTGCCATAAAATTAAATCAAGTAGCAATATCAATGACTGGGGTGAGGTAACTGGTAACTGGGGAGTGGACGCGACGAGGAATCCCAAATCATAGCGCCATGTAATGAAGACAACCCTTTTGGAACACACTTTGGCATTGTTTATACAACTCTTTTCTGCATATATCTACGTTACAATTTGTTTTGGTGATTTAGTAATTATTTTAAATTTTGGGACTGCATTTTCGCGTGTTTAATGCGTTTTAAGCTTACTGTGGAAATAACGCTGATATATTCTTGCTCCTTTCAGAATTTCTGTCTAATTGTCGGCTTTTGTAAATAACAGAATGTAGATTGCTCTGAATAGGTATCGTAAATTCCTCTCGATGGGTCTTTTTATGATATATAATTACTTATATGAATTCAGTGTAACGATCCAAAATGTACCTCTGCAGCCAATATATCACGGAATACAAACCAATTTGAATTTGTAACTTGGTGTTGCTTTTTTTTAAGGAATGTTGGTTCTTTTCTGGTATTTTTTTAAAATTTGTCTAGAAACCATAGCCTTTAGGGAAGTTTCAATGGTTACCAGACTTTCAGGGGTGGTCAATAAGCTTATACTGTCTAAATGACTAATGTTGTCCTTCAATTAAAGCCATAATGTGTGATTTGCATAAAGAATAGATTTCTATTTAAATGTTGCCCCCTTTTAATTGCTATGAATGAAGATTTAAATGAATAGACATGATTAATTTGTCCGAGGATGTATTTTGACAGGGGCTGTACTTGGCTGACGCTATAAAGCAAAATTTCCTGACCGGCTATTCTATTTTATTTGAATTCAAAATATTAAAATTTGAAATATAAGAGGTGTTTTCTTACCTGTGTATCATTCCATACGATCTGCAAGTCATAATCAGCCAGCAAATCTTCTCTAGCGTTGATCTGTTCTAAGGCAAGATCTATCCCCGGCACCAATCCGCTTACTTCCCACACTCCACTTAAAGACATTAGACCACCGATATACAGCGGGATCTTCACCCCTCCATCTGATTGGGATGTGTTCGTTACTTGGCCGTTTATTGCTAGTATCAATCCAGACATTAGTGTCACGATAAACATATCGCCATCAATAAAAAATAACATTCTATTACGTGTTTTATTCAAAGTTAGCATCCAAGTCAAATACGTGTAAAAATGCTCCTAGCACGTTGATACACATTATTCTCCGTCTTGTATCTTTAACTGATTTTTCATATTAGTGTCATTTCATAATATTCTTCAGTGTGATGTTGGAGATGCTTTTAAATATATTAACACAGCAATAATCCTTACTATAATATGTGACCGTACATCATGAATAAGTCGTGAATGTCCTAATTGTATTCTGAGTTACAGTGTAAAATGTGCATGAAGGTCGGATTTATCGGCACCTCGAGTTTTGACAGTCAAACACCTTTTAAACCAATAAATAATTCTATTGTTGAAGAGGATAATAAGGTTTTACCTTAGATGTCTATATAATTCTTAATAGATCTTCTGGTATTTGTTTGCTCAAGTAGTGGGTTACAAAGCATTGCAGTTTGTCTAGGTATGTATAACCAACAATTAACAATGAGAGAACATTCTTGAACCTCGTTGACTTGGGGATGATTTGAAATGACCGCGCGCCAATCAGCAATGTGGAAACAGAGACAATGTAGAAACGAAAAAAGCTACCACTCTGTTGAAGGAGCAAAGTTCAACAAACCATAACCCTGCTTCTGGATATCGTTAGAAGTCAAATGAATTATCATTTTAAATCTTATGATATATATTTTCTAAACACGAAATAAAACAAAATTGACCGGAGAGGAATTTACGGCTCATTCGTCGTGTACGGTCACATATATTATGTGGACACATCAGTGATGCATATTGAATAATTAACCTTCATCCCACTGAGTCATCTCTTGCAATGTATGCATTTAAAATTGGTTGAAAAAAGATGCATCAGTTCAAAAACGTTAAAACATAGACATATATACCTAAAATGATTATCTATATTCAGTTTTATTAAGAATACACCAATCATACCAGTATGTGATAGCGCAAATGCGAACTCTTTATTAGGCAAAGTTGACGCAATTCTGCGTTTTTTAATGGCAGCTATCTCAATGTATACAGGATTTGTCTTATTTCAATCACATAACAATTTGAATAGTTGTTAATGGATGCAGGATTCTCAACTGAGAAGGTTAAAATTTATCGTTCCTACCGTAAAATATGGTAACAATAAAGCATGATGATAAATATTATTATAGATCCTGAAGATACCTTAAAACCATAATTGTACAAGCGTAGCATTAATAATTGCTTTTTATCACGGAAATCGTGTATTTTGAAAAACAATCAGGTGTAAGCAAGGTTTATTCTGAACCTACCAATGCAATAAAAATAATAAGTAAATACTTAATTTCTGACTTTCCAGATTGAGCTTTAACTGTGCCTAGTACAGTGACACATGCCCTATTAGGGATATTTTTCGTTGGATAGATATAAAAATTGTCACGTGAGCATAATTTTGGCTTTATTTTACCAATAATATTGCGCACGAAGCACGCATAATACGTACCGTAACAATTCGCCAAACGGCGTATTTGGGCTCCTTTGCCTTGGGGTGCATTTTATGTGCAAATAGAGAGCACCTTCCTCTGAAATCTTAACTAGAATTAAGCTTCCGTGCCCATATTTCCTGGTGGGAATTTCATTGGAGGGCACTTCAAGGTTGTGCATAAAATAGCCAAATAGCGCCATTAGGCCAATCTTTACGGTATTTTAAATTTCACATTTTGCTTACGTCTTCCGTTAAAAGTCGACGTGCTCTTTTCTTACATTTCGCGCATAATCGTGCTTGTTTTCATACTATAGCAGTCACAAAGTACTATAATTAAAGACAGAGATAAAAAGAATTTATCGCGTCTGATGTCACTGTCAATTACGATCCTTGATTGGTTTACACGGGTTAATCAGCGCTGATCGGAGAAAAGGAATAGCAGCAAATGGCGAAAAATTACGTATTTTTACAAGGCAAAAAGCAGCTTTTCTAGGCATTGTGGACATGGTGCCTTCGATTAAGAAAGTTTCCTACTATAAAGACCTAACTTTTGAGATGGTTTGCATGTCGAAAGGTGCAAAATTAAAAATAAGTTCGCCCGGTTGTACCGCCGTGTTCAGCAACTCATATCATCACGACACTTGTAAACAAACCGTGCTCGAGTTTGATTGACAGATGACGTCAGACGCGATAAATTCTCTTTATCTTTGTCTTTCATTATAGGCACCAGCCTAAACATTTAGAATCATGACTATTGGCTAAGATGTGAAGCTGGTTGTTAATTGCGGTAAAGTTTAATTATTGATTATACTATAGAATACAAATTATTTTTCTTTGAAAACTAGAGTTAATAGACCGATGTCAGACTCTGCACAAGTAATTAGGATTAATTGTTGTTGTTGTTGTTGTTTTTGTATTGTTTTGTTTTGTTTTGCTTTTATGGGGCATACTGCAGTTACTGTCCGTTTTCCTATACACAATATACAGTTCCTATATTCCTATATACAGTGCTCTTACCATTGACGCGTAACCTCTACAAAATAGTGTATGTTAGAAGTATGGATAATTGCCTAGATAACGTCGCTGTGTGAAAAATAACCGGCCAATATTAAAAGTACTCTTCTAAAATTCTAGAAAATATAGTTTTGTAACATGTCCTAAATTTTTAGCTAATTTAGATGTTTGGAAATATTCGCACTTTGGTGTTTTAGTTTATGTTATAGGTAATAGTGCATTGCTTAGTTAACGTCGCCGTGTGAAAAATAACCGGCCAATATTAAAAGTACTCTTCTGAAATTCTAGAAAATATAGTTTTGTAACATGTCCTGAATTTTTAGCTAATTTAGGTGTTTGGAAATATTCGCACTTTGGTGTTTTAGGAAGGATAAGTAAACGACAGATAACACCAAAAAATATGAAGAAATTATTTCCAAACCGTGTTACGGCCCACAGCCATTACGTTTCTCATTTTCAAGAATGTGGTTAACAATATGCACAGTATTGTCTCATTTCGTGAACAAAGGCCACACAGTAATTGTTACCTTGCGTTTGCTTTATAATCATTCACCCAACTGAAACTATAATACCAGCTCATTGATCATTGCACAGGTAAAACAGACACATGTGTGTGTGGATTTAACCAGAGAAAATCTTATGTAACATAGTTGAGCTGTTTTCAATGAGTGTTATCTTGGTTTAATAGCTTTTAATGGGGTTTGAGTCCTGCAAAGGTCGTGGTGAATTCTACTGTAGACATGACTGCATCATGGGTGTTTTTGTTCTTATTTGAAAAAAAAATAGCTACATACGTATACTGTCAGTTAGGTTCAACAATATGATTGTTTGTGGTAGCTCTACTACAGCATATAGATATGGTTTTTAATAATCGCACTCACATTCGATGTTTATTATTTTGCTAATTTTGCTATTTTTCGTGTTTAGCTTTTCTTTGTATCCCTACGGGCTAAATTAGTTGGATATCAACATTTCGAGGTTAGTGATTTTGTATCCCTACGGGCTAAATTAGTTGGATATCAACATTTCGAGGTTAGTGATTTTGTTTTTAACACCCCGTAGCCACCCGATCCAGTTCCATACCTCATTTTGGTTTAAACTTATAAAATATTATTTTCTATATTCTGTTGTGTCAAATATTAACGTTTTATTAACATTTGATAGCTGAACCACATAAATGTATATCAGCTATGGTGTGGAAACCGCGCTAGTCCAACCAGAGGGCCCTAGGTATGCTGTATCACGGAAGAACTCCTGGAAGTGGTAACTTTAATTAGCATGAGGCGCATTGATATGTAAATAGCGTATTGTTATTCAAATGTGCGCCTTGGCTTATAGAGGGCGGTAGTAATGTTATGCAGACGGAGAATGGCTCGATGCGTTAGGCATATGAAATTGCTATGTGAATGTTTATTATCTCCTTTCTGAATAAGTAATTGTTATAAAAAAAATGAGTACATCAAATTAAATATTTAAGTGTATACACTTTAATTGACGTGAATTTGAAGGGCAGAGCTCTGAATGTGTGAAGTCTGAATGTGTGAAATTCTGCTGTGTGACCACCTCTGCGTGGCAGAATTATATTCATAAAACATTGAATTTAACAGATTATGGGCAGCCAATCACGATTTATCGGCATTTAAAAGATATGTCACAACAAAGATAAACACAAATGACAATTATTGAACTAGTAAGCGAGCCTGAAACCTTAAAATGTTGCCACGTGATTTGACGAATACATGTGACCATTAGTCAGATTTACCGTGAATATTGGAGTATTGGTGCATGGCTGGCACACAATTGTAGTCAACTGTACATTTCTTTACCTCCTTCACAGGGGTTGATGTACATAGACCGCTCGATCACTTGTTCAAAAAAGTTCAAAAAAAGATAACTAAGTCGAAGCCAACCAATTACTATGTAATGAACTATATGAACGATAATTGTACAAGGATTACTTGGCGACTTCAAAATTTGAAGAAAAAATTGCCTTCGGCTTATAAATCCGGTAAAACTTGAAAATTTATGAAAATTCAGCTCAAAATCCAAGATGGCGGCCGTAAAGTGAAAATTGTCAGAAGAAGAAAACTAAATCGAAGCCAAGCCATTAACATGTCTCACATGATAGGTAGTTGCATACAGATTAATTGGGGACTTTAAAAAATGAAGAAAAAATTCGTCTTTGGTTTCAAAATGCACAAAATGACAAAAATCCAAAATGGCGGATATACCAATAAATGATCAGGGCCAACACCTGTGCCTTATAAAATCAATAATACATGCTGGAAACAAAGTAACATTCTGCCTGATTAGTGCAGATTGGTGTTTTATTTTACTTGAGAACATAAACACAAACACATAGACGAATACGGCGCCATTTTGGAAGGTCAGATGGGGTGTCAAAGGTTTTCGTAACTTCCATATAAATTTGCAAGCGCTCTTTAGCAATGTCATATTTTTAATTTACAATCGTATGACAAAACAGGCGAAAATAGTAACTGTTTGCACAATATTTGCAATTTAAAGAGAATTTGCGACGCTAGTACATGGACAGTATATAAGTGTGCTTTTTCATTTAATGACATACAATTTGAAAATATATTGTAAGGAACACTTGATGTTTTGACTTTTAAAACCTACATTTTTGGTCAAAATGTGATTGGATAGGTAGATTTCAACAGATTTTGAAAAACCAATCAAAGAGGCCCATTTTTCAGCTAGAAGCTCCGCGGCTCTTACATTGCTATGCACTCAACTGTGCGCATGGTGGTTTATTAAACCTTTTCATATGAAATACTACTTGTACTTCATACCTTGCCTCCGTCACGTATTTCCTTCGTATTATTGACAGTCTATTTTGATATTGCTATTGCAAAATGTCATTTCATATCAAATTAGTAGACTTTCTTTGAAAAAAACATATCACTGGTGCCTGATGGGTAATGCCCGTCCGCCATTTCATAAACCGGATTGTTTGCGCCCTTATGTAGCGACGGTATTAAGCAACCTTAATTAACATGATCAAGAGGTCGAACATGAATTATTCATAACGGATCGATAACTGTCCTCATTTTCTAACAAGCAAACCAGCGGGATTTTTCATAGGTATTGCTGTACATTCAGTAGGGCTGCAATATACACCGATAGATATCGGTTACTGCCAATATATTTTTGCTATACTGGTTCAATAGCTATCGGTTACTGGTGTACCCCAGACCGATACCTATGGGTTACTGGTAGGTGATTTTTGTGATTTCTCACTACAATGTCCACTTTTACATGAAATGTTTAAAAATCCGCTTTTATGGGCAGAAGCAAAACTAATGGCTGCCACCGGGTATCGAACCCGGGCATGCCGCACGACAGTCGAAAACTTTACCACTGGATTAGCCAGTCAACGTTAATAACCAACGACATTCATAAAAAACATGCAAATCCAGACATTATAGAGCTAAAGTCGACTCACCGACTCCAACTGTTTCATAATGAAGAATTATTGTTTCATGCCGTACTACATTATTTATAATTATTAGTTGTGCAAGTTTGGTGTTTAAGTGCTAAACCAAGCTTTGGTCAACTTTGGCCGCCTAGCCGGCTGTTTACGATTATGAAGATTATCATTCATCCAGGTATACATAACTATGAAATTATTATAATCTGATCTACTGGACTTACGTTTTTGTGAGAGGCAATATTTCACATCCTATCTCGGATGCATCATCAGGCCAACTGATGTTAAACATGTGTTAAAGCGGAAAAAGTTCGTTGACCTGTGAAGAGGATGTTACGTCACAGGTCGAAGATGAGCCAAAGCTCTGAGGGATCTTCTTTACATAAGGCATGCAGTTTGTCTCGACATTTGAAAGGGGCGTGAATTCATTTTTGGATACACCCCTATTATAATTAGGTAATACTCACACACATTCCCTATGTATATACATGTACCACATGTAGTAAATCTGTCTGCTTTATCTGTATTGTGCCTTTCTTAAGCAAATAGTTAAATACGATTTCATCAAACAATAGCTCTTTTACAGTGTGCAATCATCCCGGGCAATAATTGGGCAATAATAGAGGATGTACTTGGAATTATTGATTGGCTCCATACAAAGGATTTGAACCGGTGTCCTTCACCGTAATCATGGCGCAATGCAGTGCATTCAATCAAACGTTGTCGTCAACCTATTTGATCGTATAGTGCATTTGTTATGTGTGTGAGACGAGCTGTCGCGGTGGATTGCAATAGCTTGTAATAATGCTTTTGTTGAATTTATGAATTTGAGTACTCCGCCATATTTACGGTATGATACGTCATAATCTAGGTGATTATTTGCATTGGATGTCTTGAATACGCTGGCGAAGTTGTGTAATAATCGGATTACTGCTATAACAGTAGGTGAATACAAGTTCTGATATTTTTTGTATTCTAATAATTATTTTTTTAATATTTTTGAATAATTAATCTTTTATCTTTTTGTATATTTTATATTGCTCAATTTCTGTATTTGCACAACAGTGGATTTTTTGATGATGTGTTTTAATAATTCAAATTATGATGGTGTATTTGAATTATAATTTTTTTAACATTTTTGAATAATTTATCTTTTATCTTTTTGTATATTTTATATTGTTCAATTTCTGTATTTGTACAACAGTGGTCTTAATGGTGATGTGTTTTAATAATTAAAATTATGATGACGTATTTCAATAATGTATTGCTTAATATTTTTGAATAATTTACCATTTTGTATTTTTCATATTGTTCAATTTCTGTATTGTACAATAGTGGTCTTGATGTTTTGTTTTTAATAGTTTAAACTGTAACTTGTATATAAATCGTATAATAAGGTTTATTGTGTGAAGATGCATGGACGATGCGTGCCTATACTAATAGAAATGACTTGTTCGCCTTGTTGGCGCAATTCAAAAGGAGTAAGTTTGGACAACTCAAAAATAGTGTAAAAGTTGCCAAAACAAAATTCATTTTAGTTATCCGAACTTTAAAAAATGCTGAAAAAGCTCAAAAAGTTCTGTCAACTAATCAACTTTGTTGGCATTACTTAAAAAGTTGATGTAAGTCGTTGCGTCAACTTTTTAAGTAATGCATAACTTCTGAATTCAAGTTCAGGGAACTTAGAAAATAAACAAGGTTCAAAGAACCACTTAGTTGAGTTGTTGTAACTCAACATGTAAGTTGATGTAACTCGTTCATATTAAGTTACTGGTACTTATTGTTTTGAGTTATTCCGATTTGGTACTTTGTTACAGGCGGCGTAGGAAGCGCAACACGTGACGTACGAGGCTGGCGAAGATACAGGGCTGACAGCCCCATTCAAAATACACGGTTAGCAATTACAAATGAAAAATTAACATACTTACTGTGTGGTACATTGTCGTACCCCAACGGTTTTAGAGTAAGATAATTTTGTTTTTACACCACATAACAAATTTAGAATTGTTTGTCAAGATTTCATGATTATGTGTTAATCCAATGGCGACCTCAAAATTGGCGATATCGCTTCCTTCACCGCCTGCTTTGTTACTTGATTCACGTAATTGGTTCATTTTCTGCACAATTAGCAGTATTCAAATATTTATTTTTGTAATCAGTGCAAAATTTTGTATAATATAGCACACCTCTAGAAAATTATGCTAACCTAGTTTCATTTTCTGAGTTGTAACAACTCAATAAAGTAAGTGCAAATGAGTGCGACCAACATAATGATATCGAGTCAGCGTTACTCAAAATTGTACGCGTTGGCATTACTCGGAAAGTTGACGCAACGACTTACATCAACTTACTGAGTAATGCCAACGAACAATTTCTATGAGTGTAGGGGTGAGATACTATGACATTTTCATCGTGAGTTGGGGGGGTATGTGATTAAGGGGTGTGTGGAGTGCATGTTTGTTACCTATATTGAGGGGGTGAGGCGATAGCCCACATGTGGGAGTGTGAGTGTGATTGTATGAGGACCAACGCAGGGTTATTTTATTATATTTTATTTATTATATTTTATTTAAATTTCTGTATTTGTGCAAAAGTGTTCTGGTTGTTGTGTTTAAATAATCTAAATCATGATGATGTGTTTTAATAATTTATTTCTTATTATTTTTGAATAATATATCATAATAATAATATCATTATGTATATTTCTGTATCTTATTTTGTGCAATATTGGTCTTGATGATGTGTCTTTTAATAATTTAAATATAACTCAATAATGTTTTATATTGAGATGTGTGGATGATGCGTGTTTAGGGTTGAAATGGTATGACATTTGCATGGTGAGTTGGGGTGTGTGAGTAACGGGTGAATGGAGTGTATGTCTGTTACATTAAAGTGAGGGGGTGAGTCCGTGTACATTTTTGCATTGTAAATATCTTTTAAAGAAACTTTTGTATGTTAATAATATTTTAATGTCCACACGGACAAGTGAATTGAACATTTGTTTACCGTGTATAAATAAAGTTATTATTATTTTTATCATTATTATTATTATTATTATTATTATTAGTAGTAGTAGTAGTAGTAGTAGTAGTAGTAGTAGTAGTAGTAGTAGTAGTAGTAGTAGTAGTAGTAGTAGTAGTAGTAGTAGTAGTAGTAGTAGTAGTAGTAGTAGTAGTAGTAGTAGTAGTAGTAGTAGTAGTAGTAGTAGTAGTAGTAGTAGTAGTAGTAGTAGTAGTAGTAGTAGTAGTAGTACAACTCGGCCCTGATTTGGTAAAATTATCTAACTTGAAAATCGCTGTTTCGAGAAAAAGAGCTTTTAAGTTTGAACACTTGACGTTTTTCTTTTTGAATAAAATAAATTATCAAACACACCTTATATCTTAGAAAATATAAAAATCTTATTATTTGCAAAAATTTGGCTAATTTGGTTGTGTAATTTTGAAATGACAACCATTTTTAGGAAGTTAGATTGTTTTACATTGTTTTACCTCGTAACAAAAATAAACATAGAGAGACTCATTAATTTGGTAAAATGATCTATCTTGAGAGGTTGTTTTGCCGTGTTATCATCAATGCGTTAGGGTTTATCTGACGCTCTCTTGAGGGTCTTGGCTAATGTGGTAAAATGATCTAACTTCTCATTTTACCACATTAAATACACGAAAAGTGACACAAAAAAGTGTCAAGATAGGTTCTGCTATCTTCAACATGGCGGACAGTGCAACAAGGTAGCTCGTACCGGCATACAAACCGAGCCGTTTTATCACCATTCAATGATTTACTGAAGCACTAAATTGACTTTTATAACTCAACGGAAGTGTCTTGATTTATTTCTATGTCATCGGTATGTTGGTTTATGCTCTAATTTCCCTGTAATATTCTGTTATAGACTGCTTGTGTTGCCCGCCACATTCAATTCTTCAGTTACCGCTCGTGTATGATTCGTCTCCATTGCTTTTATTTGCGTGCTCTTCGGTTGATTAAGGACTATTATTGCTTGCACGTCCGTCACGTCGCCGCTGCACACGATACGCCCAGTTGAACGCAGAACGCTCTTCGGCTGATTAGAGACTAACAATTAGGTGTACGTGTTCAATATGGATGAGATGGCCAAGACTTTGAATTTAATTAGGGCCGATATAAAGCAAAACCATCTAAGCTTGTCCCAACAAATTAATGATGTGAAGTCCGAACTGTCCGAGATCAGAACCGAAGTTGCCGATCTAATACTTAGCCTGGAGCACGTCGATAACGAGGTCGTAACAATACGGGATGAAACCATTCCTACCATTCGTAAAGATCTTATGAAAGACATTATTAAGACATTGAAAGATCAGCGCGTGGAGGCTGAACTCTACAGCAAAAAAAGCAAACTTGCTGTTTTATGGCATTAAAGAAACGCATGGAGACGATTGTGAGAGCACAATACGCAACTTTTTGAAGAAGGAGCTTCGCCATGAGCAAGCTGATAGCATGCTTTTTGTGAACACTAATCGCCTCCCAACACGAGCTACAAATGGGAAAACCGAAGCCGATTATTGTAAAATGTGTACAAATGAAAGACCGCGACTCCGTTCTGGGCCTAGCGATTAACCCAAGTAACTCAAAGACTTCCAAGAAGTTTGGCATTTCACCCCATCTGCCGAAGGAAATGCAGCTCCAACGTCAAAACCTCCTTCCCGTCAAGAGACAAGCCATCGCAGCAGGAAAGAAGGCTGTCATCAAGACAAAGGGAACATTAGTTCAACTTTTCATAAATGGCAGGATCTATCCTATATTTGCACCATTTGATTCCACTAAATGACTTTTGCGTTACTATCACGCTTACTATTAAGTTAAAATTAATTATTACTCTTTGATTCATACAGCCACTACAATATAACCGTGGTGAAGTAATTTTGTTTAAACTATTTACAGACTGTGAAGGCAGAAATGGTTAACTCTTAACCTTTTGGTTAAAATTTCATGTATTATCAACTTTTACGGATCTTGAACTATTATGGATGATAATAATATTTGTGCCTTTTTGAACTCTATTATGATGCTATAAATTGCCGCACTGTCATTATTACTGTTTATTGTTTTAAAGATCATGATCAATCTGTTTTTAATCTATGTTATGTACCAAATATAGCTAAATATTTATTCTTTGCTGCTCAATTGATGGACCGTTATGATGCTGTTTTTTTTATATTGATTCGATCGTCTCTGCAGCATGTGTTTGCTTCTGTTGGTGGTACGTATTTGCTCCACCATTTCACGACGACATACCATGGGCTGCTCAGGTCCATGATAAGCACGAGGAACGGTCCGTCCATCGAGTTTGATATATTCTTTTCTGTTTCAACCCGGCCTTCCACATGTTTTTTTTTTTTTTTTTTAATTTTTCTTACTTGAATCGTTAAACATCTCCAAATTTTAAGCCATGTTTTCATTTCCCACTTCCAATTTAAAATTTTCTTCAATTCATTCGAGTTTATTAACCGGCCCGGTCCGACCTAGTCTATGCATTTGTCTCGCCATGTACAGTGGTGTGCCAAATTGGCCCACATCCATTTTTGTTTAAATGTTATAGTTTTCTGTGTTATTTCATGCTGTATGTTGGCAAATGGATTTACTTTATTGTTTGCTATGGTGATGATGTATGTATATAATGATATATATTGTTTATGTAATGATACACTCCTGCTCCTCTAAATTTTTATACACTGTATGTTTATTACAATGAATAATGTGTTGTCTCAGGTTGAATTTCATTATGTTAAATAACTGCAACTCCTGTAACAGAAACATCCTACCCTATCAGTCTAATATTTTCTGTTGCCTATGTAATTCATTTTACCATACTAGATGCGTTTACACAGAAATAAGGGATAATGATGATTGGTTATGTTTCAATTGTACAGGTGATTTATTTCCATTTAACCATTATGTAGACGATGATGAATGTAGGTTCTCGTTATATTATCATGGTAATTCCATCGATTATAGTCGTTTGATGGGAATGAGATTGAATCCATTTTTGTTCGAAGAAAATCTCCATTCAACTCATGATTCTAAACATCTAAATGATTATAATGTCACAACTTCATGTAGATATGTAGTTGATAACAATGACATGACTGGATTATGTAATGATGACTTTTCTGTTCTACATCTGAACTCTCGCAGCTTATTAAACAAAACATTTGGATACATAATTGTATCGCTAGTTTCAATCATACATTCAGTGTAATAACTTTATCTGAAACTTGGTTTTATGAAGACAACTCTAATGCAATTGATATTGAAAATTATATTCTTTTAAGTGCCCCACGAAAGGAGAGGAAAAGTGGTGGAGCGGCTATTTATGTCCACAGCTCACTTTCTTACCGTATCAGAGATGATTTGAAACTTTGTGCAACTGATATTGATTTGCCACATTCAGAATCGGTTTTTGTCGAAATTGTAATAAGACCTACACAGTTAGCAGCCTGGACAACCGATTCTTTTGTTTAGCAAGGCTCACTCAGTCATTTAATGTGGCAATACAAACGATCGAATTTGGTGTTGAAACGAGCTAAATTTTGAGTTGCACCTTTTCAATGTAAAATTAATTTTCTCGGCCAAATGAAATGCAATCATTTTCATTTTTTCAGTAAATGTCAGGTCAAATTGTAGTGCTTGATACTTATTTTTTTTTTCAAATCCTAGTGTTAAACTTAGGCGTGAAATTCAGTCATTTCGTGTAAGATTTTCGATTTTGATAGGCTTAAACTCTGCCCGCGAGCCTTTTCTTGGATCAACCTTTTAGCTTTTCAAAGTAATACAGTACGCTAATGAAGGATTTTTCCCAACTTTCTAACGCACATCACCGTGAGCGATATATCATAGTTTTGTCAGAATTTACGTTTTGATTTCACCATTTTTTCAAAATCAACGCGTGAAATATAAGGCTAATAATACTAGCATTGTGGATCGATATCCCTGGGTTTAATAGGAATACCGGCATGATACAGTGTTGCCAGAACTTCAATATAGCAACGAAATTCCCAGGCCTAATAGCGCTCCTATACTGATCATGTTTATAGCACGATGAGGATATTTCATCATCACGTGAGTGATTCGGACCAATGTGTTGAAATTTGCTTCTCCTCAAAACAACTTTGCCCGAAGGCTTACATGCAATTGGGCAATATTTTAAACAAAACTTTCTTTTACAAAACATTATATTACGCTGTATGTTTTATGATCAAGCAAACTGTTTGGAACACATTTCCAAAGAAATAACCTTCGTAACGCCCCGGCGTAACGCCCCAGACTTTCGTTATTTAAACGCCAGAAATAGATTGTCTTTATAAGAACCATCAGAGATTGTGGCTTATAAGAACCGTTCATTATCATTGTTAACTTAAACAGGTTTTTGTTTTTAAACATCTTTATAAATTGATTATTTTTATGTTTGTTTGTAAATTTCGTGCTTTACGCGCTTTGAGTTCCTCATCAGAGATTGTGCCTTATAAGAACCATTCATTTTCATTGTTAACTTAAACAGGTTTTTGTTTTTAAACAAAAACCTGTTCAAGCAATTATTTAAAATTGCTTGCCTAAAAACAGAAAACTTGGATGTTAATACTTGACGTAGTGTTTCAATTGTCATGAAGGTGACTGGGTATGGTGCCTTTTGTTTGTGTTTGTTTGAAACTGCTTTTGGAAACCCACCGAAAGGCATAGGCCCTAATGAAGCAGCCAAAACAATACCAGGTTAAACATGGAAGTTTATAAAAACTTATTAAATAACCGTAAGGAAAAAAAAACATTTGTGGCAACAATAAGCCTTGCATTGAAAGTCATGGTTAAAGTGTGTTGATTACCACACCAAAGTTTCCCTACATACACCCCCACTACCCACCTTACACACCTCTGCATCCACCCTATAGGCCTACATGTACATGATATTACATAATAATATATAGCATAGCTATACATTTAGGTATAGCGCTTAATTATGACAAATATGGTTAGGCCTATATATAGGCCTACATGTCAAATTAAAAACAAACCCGAACACTGATGAATCTCTACAGAAACCCGAACTAAAGTCTGAAGGGTGTAATGAAAATGGCAACCCGCGATGGGGGGGGTAGGTCATACAAAATTCACATGGAGATAGGAGGGACAGAAGATTAAAATCCCCTATAATAACACGCTAATTTTTCTAGGTTTGGACCGTGGATTTTCATGAACCTCAAGCGTGCGTCTCTTAATACGGACTAACCTAGGTAAACAAACACACAGACAGACAAAATGGT
The DNA here is from genome assembly GCF_039555335.1 of Amphiura filiformis. Taxonomy (NCBI): domain Eukaryota; kingdom Metazoa; phylum Echinodermata; class Ophiuroidea; order Amphilepidida; family Amphiuridae; genus Amphiura; species Amphiura filiformis. The sequence continues at coordinate 50,440,632 of NC_092640.1, forward strand.
TTTCATAATCATGGAATGCATATAAATTGAAATTGCAGGCTATCACGGGAGCAAATTTTTAAAATTCACCTCATTTACCAATTGGGGATTTGGGCTACCAAATCGCTAGTCGGGCAATCTTCATGATCTTTGCTTTTCAATGGAAAATTGCCCTGGATGACAACAATGAAAATATCGACTATTTCTGCTGGTTTGATAGTATGAATTCCCATCAAACAGATATTATTAATAATTTTCTGGAAACCTTCCATAATAATAGTATGTATCCATTAATTGATAGACCCACCAGAGTGACACCTACTACTGCAACTTTGATTGGTAATATTTTTACAAATGTTCTTACCCATCAAATCTGGTGTGTGTGTAGTGGGTCTAACTGACCATTTTCCAATCTTCCAATGTACAAAATCAATGCCACTTTGTTTTATTCAACCGCACATCGGCACTACTCGCACTTATAACCAAAGTTCAATTGAACATTTTTATAATCATTTGGAATTGATTGATTGGAAGTTTGTCACTGATATGACATCTGCTGATGGGTCGTACGAAGCATTTATTAGTAAATTCCTTCGTATTTATAACACTCATTTTCCCGTTAATGCACGTGGTACTAGAAATTCACGTAACCGGCATATTCCACGTAAACCATGGATCACTTCTTTAATTCTCAAATCAACTCATAGGAAAGAAAAGCTGTATAGAAAATATATTGGTCATCCTTCACCAAGCAATAAAAATGCTATTTCTTACCGCAACAAACTTACTACTGTCTGTTCAATTAGCTTAGATTCTTGAATTTGTAAGATATTTGAAAAAATGAAAAATTGTGGCCAAAGTCATCAAAGAAAAGTGTTAGCACAGCCTTAGACCTAATGTGATTTATACCTTTCAAATTCCAAAGTTCAATTTCTTTTCAATTTTGCCTCATTTTAGGCAGTTACTTGGGTCCACCAACAGGGTTCGCGACCTTTTTACAAATCGAGTGGGACGGTCCATTCTCAACTTAGGGCAAAGAACCTATCCAATTTAGCAAAACAATCTGTCCACCAATCTGTCCTGCCATTTCAATTGTTATACCGTTCCGGTTATTGGACAGGTTCTATATAGGTGATGATGATCCACCGGTTTTTGTTGATATGGCGCGATTACGTTTTATGCATAACATTATTCTGAGCATTTTTTTTTCCTAAACAATGACATTGAAATTATGGATTTCGTTCTTATTTCAACTGGTTTACAATGTAAATTGAGTTTTGTTTAATACCACCATTCCTTCCCAAGAATATCAGCATTCGCTTAACATTTTCAGATACAGTGACTTTACAAGAATTGTTTTCTGTAACCTGATTGTTTTAAATAATATTTTTTTGTACAAAAGTTCTTTTGTTTCACAGTTTTTTCCGTTTGTGTTTAAGAAACAACACAAAATAACAAATTGAAAATAATTGTGTAGTTTTATAATAGACCTATAGGCCTACACCTTTTCAGACCCATTCGCAAAATAATAGTAATAATAATAAAAATAAATAAATAAATAAAAAAATAAAAAAATAAATAAAAATAAATAAATAAATAAATAAATAAATAAATAAATAAATAAATAAATAAATAAATAAATAAATAAATAAATAAATAAATAAATAAATAAATACGCAAGGAATGTATTTATATAAGCTGTGCCTATTTTAGAAAACCTTAGTTCATAATAATAACGTAATGTTTCAACAGTAGGGTTTCAACACAAATAAGGCACATACTGGCAAATATTTAGCTGGACAATACTTCCTGCTGATGCGGATGGTCGAATAAATACTACCTCTGCGCATTGTGACATTCGTCCCCATTGCTCTAAATGGATTGATTCAAAAAAGTTTATGGTACCCGACGTTCTACGGCTTTTTATAAAAATATCACGGAAAAGACCAAAATTGAAAAGAAATGGGGTTTTAAATTGAACTTTAGAATTTGAAAAGTATAAATTACGTTAGGTCTAAGGCTGTGCTAACACTTTTCTTTGATGACTTTGACCACATTTTTTTATTTTTTCAAATATCTCAAAAATTCAAGAATCTAAGCTAATTGAACAGACAGTACCCTTGTACGAGCCGCAAAAAGAATAATTATGCAAACAAACTCGAAAATTGCAAACATAACACTAAACTTATTTGGAATACCCTAAATGATATTCTCGGTCGCAATAATAAACACCCTCTACCGTCATTTTTCTATGATGATAATGCTCACCAGGAGCAAATAATAGATCAAAACATAATAGCAAATAAATTCAATTCTTATTTTGCTAATATTGGTCCTAACCTAGCCCGCAAAATCCAGACTCCTGGTGCGAATTTTCATACTTTTCTGCACAATATTAATTCCCCAAATAATTCTCTGTTTTTTACTCCAACTGACCCAGAGGAACTAATAGATATCTGCCGTTCATTCAAATCGGGTAAAAGTAGTGGCTTTGATGAAATACAACCCGATATTGTTAAATACGTACGCACCCACACTCATAGCTTCTCCTCTTTCTCATATAATTAATTTGTCATTAACCACCGGCATTGTCCCAAATCAGTTAAAAATGGCCAAAGTCATTCCTATTTTCAAGAACGATGACCGGCACAAATTTTGCAATTATAGGCTAATATCACTGTTAGACGACAAGGGCCTATACTGTGGAACAATATTAGTTTAAATACCAAAAATTCAGTTACTCTGACAAGCTTCAAAAATAAGTACAAATCTGAGTTATTATCTCGTTATAAATAATCTCGTTAGTTTGTGTAATGTTTCATGTAATTTTAAAATTATTATTACTATTATTACTATTATGTATAATAGGTAATCTTAAACCATAGCCAACATGCATTGTCTGTCTCACGTGTCCTGTCCGGTCTTTGTATGCACATAATTATGTCCTGATACGTCTTTTGATTGTGTTTCGTCCTGAATGTTTAACTTAATATTGTAAAGGGTGGCCAAAAATGGTCGAGCTCTGCTCTGTTTGGTCTCCTATCATATGATTTTGCTTTACTCGGTAATAATTATTTAAAGGTGAAATAAATAAATAAATAAATAAATAAGTAAATTCAAAATGAAGCACGGTGGTGATTTGGATTTATCTCAAAATATCCAAATTTCAAGTTAGATCGTTTTACCAAATCAGGGCCGAACTTACACTACATCTTAGGCTACAATAAAATGTACAACTTTTGTAAAAATAAAAAACATAGTTTGGAAACAAATGGGTTTTCAGATTAGATTTAAAAGTGGCCAGACTAGGTGAAGTGCGAAGTTTTACAGGTAATTGGTTCCAGAGAGCTGGCACAGAATTGCAGAAGGCGTATTTGAGCTCCAGCCCATACCAGTGCAAGAAAAAAGAGAGAGAAATAGGGGCAGGTGAGGAAAGAGAGATGGAAGGGAGAAGTAATCCCTCCGTAGGTACAGTCCTGTGCGAAATAAAATCATACGTATGCTGTCCAAGGCAAACGAGTAAAAAAGCAATATCCAAGCAAACACAAAAACGTTTTCAAACAGTTATATTTTGGGTAGTGTTGTTTATATAAAAACGTTTTAATAACATTAAATGTCGGGTTATAGTTATAAAGGTCATGAAAACGTTTTAAAACATTTTGTATGAAAATACGCTACAATAATGTTTTAAAAATGATTTCAAAATGTTATTGTAAAATATTTTTTGCAAACAATTTTGTCAAATATTTGGCAACACTTAACCTAGCATCCTCTTTTTTAGAACTTTTTTCAGTAGATATCCATGAAAAAGCTTATTCCCAAAATTTCAGTTGATTCCGATTTTCCGTTTGCGAGTGAATGCATGATTGTGTTTCACACTTTTCCATAGGCCAGAGGTTTCCAGTGGTTTAACAATCTCAAGTTTGTTGGAAAAAAGTGGGAGGATGAGGCTGTGGATTACGAAATGCCCTTTAAATAACATTATGTTAGATTGTTTGCAGTATGTTATCAAAAATGTTTTTGAATCTAATGAAAACATTTTATACCCTGGCAACCTTCTGTAACCTTTTTCGGATGATGTCGAAAACGATTTGTGTTTGCCATGTTTGCTGGGATGCTATTGGGCTGTGCATAATTACGAATTTCATCTCGGCCCGCCAAATATCGCTTGCCCCACCCTCCCCCAGCCTGTCAAGAATCGCTTGACTCCCTCTCGGCCAGCAAAAAAATCGTTGCCCCCCCCCCCTTTTTTTTGTTTTTGAACATGCCAATTTTTGGGATCCCAATTTGAGGAACGAGGAAAGATGTACTTCATTATACTTTGTGTTAATGCGAATATGAAATTGACAAAACCAATCGTGACTTTTGAACTATCCTTAGAACTACGAGAATGTGTATACCAACCCCGTGAAAAATCGCGCGCTTACGCGCAAACGACCTAAGCTAATCATAGATCCACCTTTTGCGCTCATTTCAGTGATATGATTTTTACACCAGCACCTTACTCGGGAGTGGGACCGGCCATCAAAAATGACCATAGAGGGGTGGTGATGGGTGGGGGTGTTGAGTCCCACCATAGGTTTCTACAGTACAATCAATGATTTTCATTTCACTCTTCTGAAATTATTCCAAGAGCATTTAGAAGAACATTTAGTGAAAATCACATTTTTGTAGAAAATGTTAGCCGGAAATCAATATTAACTACGTTTGTAGATAGCAAGAATTTCTCAAATTTGCATGGGTGCCCTAACATTATGACGTCATAGCGACATTATGTGGGGAATATTTGTACATATTATGGTATCTCTGGATAGAGGAGACCCATAGTTAAACATCGGTATATGACGTTTATAATTGCAAATTAGGATGGTTGCAACAAGCCCCCTCCCCTCGTAGTCCGTTTTACAAAAACAAATGGCTCATTGGTTATGGTGATGCGATCAAGCAAAATGAGTCTGAGTCAAAATTCAATATGAGCCATTTACAGAGCTTTATTCTGCTAAAAAAAAACCATCATAATTAGCCTTAATATGGTTCTAGAGATTGGCCATTTTAGTGTTGCTCAGAACAACAAAATACAAAGGAAGTTGAATACTGCTATTGATTATATCTCAAAATCAATATTTCCGAAATCCGACTTATTTTGCTTGATCTTGGTTATATTAAATAAAAAATACTGTCATAAAAAAACAATATTAAAGTTAAATTTTATATTTAGTTTATAACGAATATGATGAGGAGATTAGCGCTGGCTCGTGACATGACCCACATTGATACTTTATATATTATTATCAGTGTTAGTTTTTCTCTCATCACTGTCTCTGTCGTCTTTTGTAGAACTAAAGCAAGCCAACCTGAACGACAAGCATCCCATCTCACAGTAGCTTTCTTGTCTCTTCACTTCTAGCTGTTGGGTTAACTGTAAAAGAAATAGAACATAATAATGTCGAAAAGAATAAGTAATATCTACTTAAAAATTGTGCTTATTAACACCTTCGTACATACTGTGTACAATTGTACACATGGACTTCTATTGCTCCCTGTATGCCAGGGGAAGCCTATTACTGCAAATAAACACCATGTGCACAATTGTGCATTCATGTGCTATCCTCCAGTGCAGAGCGCCCTAGCCTAGCTGAATGTCACTTTTCACAATCTAAGAGGTCATCACCCACTACAGCACGTTGCCAAAAGACTGGTACTTTCCCTTTTTAATTTTATATGAAATAACATTGTGGACAAGCTAAATTCTAGTTAGGGGGTTAGTGTAACACATGGAACACTATTGCTGATCAAATGCTTCAAACATGTGTGGTGTAGAATTTTTTTTAAATGGTGTGTACAATTGTACACAGTGTCTCTCACCTTGTAAATATATGACTAATATATTGTGTTCAGTTGTACACAGTGTGACTAATCTTATCAATATATAGGAGTTATTTAGTATTATAGTTTGTACATCATTATAGGTAATTTTTAACTCTTTTGTTAATACTTCAATTCAGTTTATAATTTGCTCTGGATACATTTTGTGGCAATACCACTCTGTAGGCCTATTATTACAGAGATAGTTAGGAGTAACTGGCGGGTGATTGGCCCGAAAATGGATCGTGTAGGGTGGAGTAACAAATTTAGTCTCAGAAATCAAGTTTATTAAGTGTGATGTCTTTCTCTCCAAAGACAAGAACTGTTTATTAGCATTTTATACCAAATTAATGACAGTTAAGAGTCTACAGATACGGACGTACTATGGAGACAACAGAAAAAAGAAACAGGGGCTTAAAGTTTGTTGCTTCACACATGTTACCAAGTTTTACTGCCATTACTTAGTCATAATGTGTACAATTGTATCCAAAATATCATTGTAAACGTCGTCACTTAGTCACAATGTGTACAATTGTACATAGGCCCTAATTTGCATAATTTTTTTGATCAAGCCATCTTCCTTCGTGTCCGAAGGGGTGATGTTTTCAAAACGTCGCCTATTCAGTACTCCCCTGTGGTTTTCAGCCCAAATGATTCTAAATTTGCCTCCACGTTGATGCGACATATGTTTCATTTGTTGCAACGGCGAAAGCCACACCAAGTATCCAATTATTTAGTATACAATATTGCTTGCCGGGGGAGGGGGGACTTAACACAAATAACCATCCGGGTATTCTCGGGTATGCTTCCCCCGAATACCCCCCCCCCCCTTTTTTTTGGATTTCGCAGCTTTGAAAGTCCCCCTATATTTGACCAAAATAGAGCTACGAAAGAACATTGATGTTCATAATTTTAGCTCTAAAAGACTCCAAAATTGCTCATTCCTCATATTTCTGGGTTTTTTTTGTCAGGCGATTTGCAAACAGAAAGACCATTGATTTTGACTGTTCGCAGCTCCAAAGGTCCCCATTTTACTTGTTCGCAGCTCCAAAAGACACCTTTTACCTGTACACCGTCAAAGACCCACCACCTCAAAATTCCGGTAAACATACCCACCCGGCTCCTTGCATACGTTGATACGTTTTCACTAATTTTAATGCAAATATTGTAACACGAACTACGAAGCACACATTTGATGCAGCATTGATACATTCTATAGCTATGCTCAAAAGTAAAGACTGAATATGTAATGTAAGATGTCATATTTACCAAACTGACCATTGTTGACATGAAAGGAAATGTTTGTTTTAACCTCACTACCAACATAAAGTCTATATCCCTTCGATTACGGTCGACCCTACGCCGAGGTAAGACGGTGTATCACATTCCCACTGCCATGACTGCGCGTGATGAATATGTTATCACGGGTGAAAACACATGGAGGGGGTAAACATACCTCTTTAACCTTGGCTTTCAAGACGTCGTTTTCTTCGGTTAAGTTATCAATGGACACGGATTGAGTTGTTGCTGATGATGGTGTGTTTGAGCTTATTGTTGCGTTCGTTGCTGAGATGCTCTCACCTGAAGGATACTTCCATACGGATATAATCTGAAACAGGATGATTATAATGCGTTGAAGATATTGAGACACGATATATTGTACCAAATCACTCATACATACACATAGAGTGAGGAATGGAATCGGTGCGATTGCGCGTGAGTTGCATATCACAGACTCGCCGATTAAATAACTGGTTAAATTGGATATACTAAATTAAAAGGGTATTTCGTGATCCACAGCATCATCACCCCACTTTTCTCAAAAAAGGTTTTATTTTTATATCACTGGAAACCTCTGGATACATAATGTTTATGTTAAAAATATGTCTTGCAGATTAATTCCTTTCACAAAGATATAGTGAAATTTTCATTTCGTTTTGGTATACTAGAACGTAATTACAATAATCATGCATAACTCGCAAACGCAAAATCGGAATCAACTGAAATTTTGGGAATAAGTTGTTTTCGTGGATATCTACTGAAAAAAAGAAGATGCTAGGATCACGAAATATTCCTTTAAACCACTTGTATAAATAAATATGTTGTTAAATATGAAATATCTTTGAAATGTTATTTACTTTATACTATTAAATGTGACTGATATGAAACCACATTAATTTTCACTGTCTTAAATCTGTGTATTTTTCAAAACATAATGTAATCCTTTCTGCATTGTGTAATGGACCACTCCATCTTTCATTTTATTTTGAACACCAGAGTTAATATTTGCATACTATTATTAGTGATTCATTATATTTCGCATATTGATGTTTCTTACAGAAAACCATTCAAAATAAAGTTCCTAGAGTTTTGGTCGTGCTGGGAAATAAACAAATGACCCACCTTAGGAATGAAGATCACAAGTAATATCACTGTGTTACAGAATATAATAATACAAGAGAGAAAAAGGTATAATGCTTCCGGGTCATCACCAATAAGAAAGCTGACGGTCACTCCAATAGTACATAGTATGATCACGTTATAAACACTGATGCCTATAAACTTGCTGTCGTTGAGGGCGTCAATAGTGACCTGAAAGGTAATATTATAGTTTGAATTATCATTTAAAATTAACGAATAATTATGTTTCTTATGTTACGATCTGGAAGGACCGAAAGGTCGACATTTTCCCAACGTTAGCTCAAAAATACAACAGTAACACCATGTTCTATAATGTGTTTTCTAAAACTATTTATTTCAAAATACAGTAAACCAAGCTAAGGTCTCATAAGAGCGTATATCTGTGCTATGCCACTTAGGCTTATCAGACTGTATCATAGAAGAAGGCCAATGTATGCCCTCTTTGGTGATAAATGCTCACGTTTGGTGTACCAAATCTCACGTCTCCTTCCCTCAGCGCCTGAATTATTGCCTTTTTACTACACACCGAATAATATCTAGTTCCATGTGCTCTGATTTGACAACCATGATATTGACAATGTCTTAAATAAATCCAATCAATACAACTACCTGTGATTTGTATTCTTTATTAATTATATAAAGTTTTATACTAAACGATCATTTGGAATTCCCACTTTGAACACCTGTATTTAGGGACAGTATATATCACGTTCTAATTATAGTCCCCCCCCCCCTTACTTTTTCAAAGCATAATACCTAGGGATGATTTCACTGTGATTTTACGAACAAGAGAGAATTTTGCTCATGCAAACAGATTTCATTACCCTCCGTGTTTCCCAGGCAAGAAAAGCACCAAAAATCAAAAGAAGTCCTTTGTAGATATAGAGGGCGAGTAACCAGTAAGTAATATAGTCGCTTTCACACAATTCTATGTACGGGGATATAAGCTGATTAGGAGTTGTAGGGTCGTCCTAAGGTAGATAAAAAACAAAGTATATTAACATAATAATAATAATGATTTTTTAAATAACAAGAACAAATAAAAAAAACCAGTACAATACTCGACTTTTTAATGTTCTTAAAATAGTTGATTTTTAATGCTCCGGTATAACATGTTATAACGTTGCAGTTTGAAATCGTGCACGTTGACTCTCAGAACAGGCATGTTACACGCGAGATTAAAGGCGTTACATCTGTACACGTAAGAGGTAATACTGTCGCACATACTAACGTCACATACTCAAGGAAGAACGTGGAAAATAATAGTGAAATCATTTATCAGCTTTGTCATCATTTTAATAATGCAAACACATTTTTCGTCGTATAATAATGCTTTTGTATTCGTTTTCGTCCGGTTAAAATTTGACATCTTACCCTTGTGTATAATTCCTTCACGACTAGCTTCATTGGATCAATTACTTGCCATGCAGTAAGGATGCCAACATCGATTAGCAATAACATGGCAACCATCTTATACAGGAGGTAGTCTGTAATTACCTAAAATGGGTACAAATGATTACTGACGCGATAGTACTTGGGAATCATGGGCTTTCAACACCACGCAGTCAAAAACCATCCATGGCACGAACAACTTCCTATGTGCTATTTTTGATTTGATTTGTTCGGGTTTTGACAACCCTGGATAACCCAAGAAAGCCTCTATTGAAGCTTATTTCCATTGGGGTCCATTTGAACACCGGGACGGGTTGGGAACAGTCAGGGGTTAACACCCTACTCTTTTCGAAACTGACTGCGAGATACATGTACAGGTATGACTCTCTGCACACGGGACCGACGGCTTAACTTAGGCCTACTTTCATGATTCATTTACCCAATTCCAAATGAACCATGGGGAGAGCGGAAGTCTGAATTTAATCTACAGAGGTTGCCAATTAATTTCAGACTTTTTTTTTTCCAAGTCAATTTCCCAGCAAATTGCCACCGCCGGGAATTGAACCCGGGACCTCATGCACTAAAGGCAAGTACTCTAACCATTGCGCCACGCTCTCCCTGTTATTTATTTGGCAAATAAGTAACAGTTGCAGAACACCCTATTCAACAATCTTGTCATTTTGAAGAGAGACAAAATCTACATAACTACTCAACGATAAATAATTTTGATTACTTATGTAAACTGAGCTCAAAAAGAAACTTATAATTTTTACAACTTGTGAATCACAAGGTCATATCTTAAAATACCTTCAATCAAAATGAACCAAAATTACACACAGGATTACTTTAATACTCTACTCAAAACACATGTCAGTAACCAAGCAGTTCTCCAACTGACACAACAGCAAAATGCACTGGCATGGGACAGCTTCCTGGACTTCCTTCACTTTCACAGCCCAACAATTGGCACCCAGCACAACAAATCTGTGAGAATGCACACAAGACCCTTGCACTGATGATAAAACGGTGCTGCTTTCTGCTTTTCATACACTTTTTTCATGAAACAGGGCTGGGCTGTGAATGTGGTCCAGGAAGCTGTTCCATGTCAGTGCATTTTGCTGTTGTGTCAGTTGATAACTGTTTGGTTACTGACATGTGTTAAGAGTAGAGTATTGAAGTAAACCTGTGTGTAATTTTGGTAGAATTTGATAGACAGGATTTCAAGATATGACCTTTTGAAAAATTATAAGTTTCTTTTTGAGCTCAGTTTATGTTTATGTCCTATGCGAGGTAAAATACCGTCCATATAGGAGTTCGTTCCTGCCTAATACTCCACTTCGTACGTAATAGTTAAAGAGGTATGGTGTAATAATTAAAGTAACATAAAATGCATTTCTATATTCACAATATACATCTGAACAAGTGAACCGTTTTTGCCCTGAAATAAATTAAGCTTCAAAGTTTTGTTTTTTACGATTTCTAGTTCCGCATAATATAGACGACTAATAACATTGTGTAAATAGGGGATATGCACCGTATCTCGGAGTTTTCTGTTTAATCAACACATGAAGCAAAGAAAAACTACTGCGTACCTTTCTTTTCGGAGTTTTAAAAGCGGCAACCTGATATACTCGCCACGTCTTACTGAACATGGAACCGAAAGATAATACAAACCCAACAGATAACGCCCAAACATTCAGCTATGTAACATGGAAAAGAAAATGAGACAAGCGTTAAAAAGATATGGCCAACGCAATTTTAATCATCGTCCACGGGCAGGAAAAACCTCTAATGTGAATTTGATCCCTGCACATGTTTAAAGAAAAACCTATGTAACCTATTTACAGTTTCTTTTAAACGTGTTCAAGGGTCAATAACCCATGGGATGTTTTTCCAGCCCATGTTGAATTGTCACATTGAAAACCAAATATGTATTTATCCATTCATGGAACTTACGCGTAAATGTATCAAAGAAGATACTCGAGTCATTACCAATATTTCTTAGTCCTCTTAAGGTTAAATACCACTAATTATGTATTACACGGGTTTCAATGGGAAAATGCCTAATTTCGGGTGGAATGTTCTCATATTCAGAACTCTCGCAGTTCAATGCCACCAATATCAGGTGAAACTATATGATTTAGATGCCAAATGATCAAAAATTCAACATAGGTTGACCTGAGACTTTTCTTGTTTTAACGCACTGAACCGTAAACACCTTAAAATGACAGTGCGCCCTCGAAGCTGAAAGTTACAATATGATAGGGCGACTATTTACTAAAAACAGAAGCCGTGCGTATGAATTTTGCTACTATTACATCAAAAATGTCATATAATTAGAGAAAATGTACCATTTTGAAGTATCAAACTCTAAAAAGTACTTTTTTGGCTTTATAACTTGATCAATTTCAGCGATTTTAATGCAGTCTTTTCGAATGCCATGAAAACAAATAGTTACTCATCGTATTTCAATGTATCGCACAGGCCTATTAGTGGTCTTTAACCTATATAAGCACAAAGTTGCTCCAATCTCGGGTAAAATGCCATGAATGTAAACATTGACATTTGCAATACGTGTTTTAACAAGAACATTTCTGGAAAACAGTATGACGAGTAAAATATCAATGATATTCGGACACCCTGTATGATGACTGTTTCGCTGTTTTTGCTTCAACCTAGGACTATATCTGGAGATTCGTATCTGTAGCCTGTCCTAGCACGATCAGATCAGATTAAGATTGACTTAGGGTTAGTGTTCCGATTTAGGCTTGCTGTTTAGTATTAGAATTGTTGATTAGGGTCAGGTTCGCATTAGGAATAGGGTTTTTATAGGGCTAGGCTCATGGATAGGGATAGAGATACGGCTAGGTCCGAGGATTAGATATGGGTTTAAAATAGAGTTCTTAGATCAATTTAGGGTTCCGGCTTGAGTTAGGATAGAGTGAGGCCACACAGGATGCTGTAGAGGCACATAGACAACGTGTACACAAAGACTAGGTTTTATTTTACACGTGACTATAGGCCTTACATGCGCCTTAAAGCTTAAGCAAAATGCCTAGTTTAGGCCTATACTGTATTTACACGTATAGGCCTATGTACGTTATTTAGGGCAAGGAAATCACTAACAAAATGTGCATGTGGGTCTAATTAACAAAGTAGCGTGTCTATATGATCATCAACATTGATTTTTCATCATCATTAAGCTTCCTACATGTATACGCAGGCAAGCGAATGTTGTTGAATTTAGAAGCCCTGAAATCACAGAAACCAGCCGTAAACCCAATACTAATGCCACAACCCCCCCCTCAATCCGTTACTACCTCAACGGGTTCTAAAAACATACCTTATAGTCGAAGAAGATTTCTCTTGCCAGGGCAAATACAGTTGAATATTGAGAAATGTAAGCAAAAAATAGCTAGAAAAGTCTTCATGACGAATATCAGATCCATAGAATTCAGTGTTTCTATAGGTTAAAATCCACTAATTATGTATTACACGGGTTTCAATGGGAAATGCTTAATTTCGGGTGGAATTTTCTCATATTCAGAACTCTCACAGTTCAATGCCACCAATATCAGGTGAAACTATATGATTTAGATGCCAAATGATCAAAAATTCAACATAGGTTGACCTGAGACTTTTCTTGTTTTAACGCACTGAACCGTAAACACCTTAAAATGACAGTGCGCCCTCGAAGCTGAAAGTTACAATATGATAGGGCGACTATTTACTAAAAACAGAAGCCGTGCGTATGAATTTTGCTACTATTACATCAAAAATGTCATATAATGAGAGAAAATGTACCATTTTGAAGTATCAAACTCTAAAAATAGTTACTCATCGTATTTCAATGTATCGCCCAGGCCTATTAGAGGTCTTTAACCTTAAACGCAACGCCGTGTTTCCGCTAGGTTGCTCCACAGAAAGCAGTTTAGCAAACTAGGCCTGTTTTAAACCGTTCTACTACACGATTAGATAAGTATATATACGTTGAGTCTCAGAGTGCATCAAACGGTGTCAAGATTTCTCATATTTTGATTACAATTTTATGAAATCATCCAATGAAAAATTGTAGTCCTAAAAACTCCTAAATTTACTCGTTTTCAGAGTAACTGCCAGCGTTCACCAAAAACCTGCTGGCAATTTAAATGGCTGACCGAAAGTAGCGCTCTTGGACAAAGTTGGTCTCCTAACTAAACTGCCGTGTATAGTATAGTTAACATGTGGCTCTAAAATGGCTATATAGAACAGTATAGGAAGACTATAATGCCCTCTGTTGATCAACGTTACATTAGAGTTACTCTTGCTTCCCTGCCCTGCAGAGCTATTGAATATTGGAACTCCATTAGTTGCAAGTCATCATTATTGAAGTTTCCAGCCTCAGCCCTACCGGGCTTGCAGCTTTGATGATTTTAAGCCCTGACAAGCTGGAACCCAGTATCAATTAAAACATCGAGGCTGCAACACCGAGGCATTGGTGAAGACTTGCAATAAACGGAATTCCAATATTACCCCCCCCCCCCCAAAAAAAAAAAGTAGTGAATAAGTACTCTTAAGTTAGGAACAGACTGTCACCCATTTCATTTCTAGGGAGTAAGTTATAATTTAAGCTTAAGCTTGATCGCTAGTGGTTTTGAACGCTAATTGTTTCTTTGTAGCCATGCGAGCCATGGAGCACGTGTGGCCGAGTGGATAAGGCGCCCGACTCATAATACATAGGTTGTGAGTTCGAGCCCCGCTCGTGCCAACGTGTTGTGTCCTTGGGCAAGGCACTTTATCCTCATTGCCTACTTGGGGGATGTGGTTGGGTTGGATTGGATGTTTGTATAGTTGTTTGTTTCAATGTTGCAATATTGGCGCTGATTAGGCTGCTGCCTGCAAATTGCATTGTGTCTGTTTGGGTGTGTTTAATGGACAATTCTTGCAATTTGACCTGCGGGTCACGATTTGAGTTTGAAATAAAACCTTCCTTTTTTTTAGGCAACCTGTAACAATGTTGTTTTTGAGCGCTATTGATTTTACTTATGATTGCTCTGCAACCGTCCCCATATCTCACAGATGAATTTTACTTATCAAATTACTAGTTTTTCATATTCTATGGTGTCAAAAATATCTGTAAAACGTTATATATACACAAGTTAATTAACAACAACATATGGCGCTTAAAAGTATTTGAAAACTGACTATATACGGCAGTTTAGTTGGGATACCATGTTGTTTGGACATGTTTTCCTTCATAATGATACAAAATTCATCCTATTCTTACCTGACAACAAACTGCCTTGAAATTAAAACTGACCAATTGCGTATCGACACCACTAAAGAATATACCCGTGTACACAATCATTCCTCCAGTAACGATTACATTGTTGAGGTTCGGACTTGAAAGTTTGACGTATCTGTTCAAATATAATATTCAAAAAATAATTATAGCTCTCACAATAAATGTCGATGTTGATGTTATGTTACATGGATTCAATGTAGAAGAAAGATTTGATTAAGAATAACTGCAATTAAAACTGTGCTATTGAGGGTAGTATTTACTAACGTCTTCTTCATTTTAGAAGTAGTCATACATGCAGTTTTACATTTGCTTGCAAACAACATGGTAACTCGTGCTACGGTAACTCGTGCTACAGTTTGTCCGGCCAAAAAGATGGAAATTAATTACGTAATAAATATATTATCAAGATAAAAGAAAGCATGAAAAATATCACAGATTATGTAAATTTAGATATTCCTTGAGCAATTTAAAACAAAAAACATGAAATAAAACCTGAATGAAGATCAGCAAAGGAGATCTAAAATGTAGGTCTTTTTCACTCAAAAAAGTAACAAATTTGGCCAAAAACAGGTTTTTTAAAACAAAAAATCATGATAAATGTAACTTATGATATAATAGCATAACTATGATGTGCCTCAATTTACTGGACATAGCTTAAGCCGCGCAAAGATAATTTAAGAGTACGGGGCAGATCATTATATCGTCATTCGGTTTTTGGTGCATATTGGTTTGCCAAAAGGCGCCTAACCTTAATATTTATCAGATTTGTAGTTAAAATTGTAAGGTTGATAAAATGTGCGTGCTGCTACAAGTGTCCGTGTGGAGAAACTACTCCAACATTGACAAAAATGTAATATTTTACGAAGTCGTGTTTGGTCTCTGATGGTATCGGTAGGGTCTTTAATAACCACCTTAAAAGCTAGCAACCACAAACGTTTGGGAACAAATAAACACCCTGTATCTCAAACAATGTATTAGTCAGTCCTCACTCGATATCTTCAAGTAGAAGCATTAAAATTAGAATCATGGAATCCATCTGGATAAGGAAGACATCCCCGCAAGTCATGAACAGAGACGAGGGGCCCATTTTCTAAGTCACATCTATGACCCAATTATCTCCGCGAGCAGTGCGCCCTCTACAGGCCGACATTCGCCGGAGTTGTGTGGACATAGATCACTTTGAAGAAGAGTGTCGCCCAAGACACTCGAAACTGTCAGGTCAGTGAAAAACAGTACTTATGTGGTTTTGAAAAATGAACTTTGTATTCTGAATTTCTGCAAACCCGATGAATTTATTTACGGCATTAACCAGGTGTATTATTTTTTGGGTAATACATGTATATATATATATGATAAATTATGTTATATAACGTGTAGTTATAAATATTGGAAATATTAATTAATTAAAACACCGTTTTCACTCATTCCTTATTAGTAAAAACAATACCAAGGGAAAAAACACATTTGACCTTACCGTTGCTTGCGGAATTTGATGTTAAAAACGAGAAATCCAAGAGCTAACAGAATTCCGGCGCCAGCTAGTGCACACATTGATATGAATAAGGTTTTTCCGACAGTTACGTGGAGAATTACAGTGGTCATTTTCACTTCTGGGGTGTGGTCGAGCGGAACCTTTCCCCCTAATCGTTAAAACAAACAAATATTAAATAGTATCCTTATAATTTACTGTCATTACATGTTATGTTTGTCAATGATCTTTGACATGAATGGTACAAACTCTTTGTGGTATTTGTTACCCAGCAAACGCAAAACGTGTTAGACATTATTCGCGAAGGTTAGTGAAGGTTGCCTGAAAACGTTTATATAATGTATAAAACGTTTCTTAACATTTAAAAACATTTTCTGATGGTGAGTTCAAATTGATATTTATATATATTAAAACAGTGTTTGTACTGTATCCAAAGTTTAAATTTTTGTATTTACATACGGATAATTTCAAATTTTGCGTCATTTTTACGTTAATAACAAATCTATCAATATTGTTGGTTTGATATTGAAATCCATACGAAGGAAGGGTACAACTCCCTCCCCTGATAATATAAAGCGTTTGATAACAATAAAAAATAGGTCGATCTCTACCCTCCAAAATATCCTTACCTGGCCACATTACATCACTTGTCCAATGTAACGGATTTTGCACATCAACTGGATTAAAATCACAAATCTTGTGCTCCAGAAGATCTGAATTTAAGAACGATCATTAATGAACAATGTAAAACCGAAGAATATGTTTCACTGCCCATTAAAACATGGACAAATGTATCTCTTGTTTTACCACTACGAAAATACAAATACTTTCAATCGTTTATCAGTCTACAGGTTGCATCAAAGTTATTGGCCTTGACACACATGAGTTATTATTAAACACTTGAAATATGTTTCATTGGATTGTAAAATACTGGTTGAAATAGTATATAAATACCAGTGATGTATCTTTCGAGTCCGGACTCGGACTCGAGTCCGGACTCGAGTCCACTTTATGTTGGACTCGGACTTGGCTCGGACTCGGACACAAAAAGACTCGGCTCGGCTCGGACTCGGACACAAAAGGACTCGGACTCAAAGCCGAGTCCGGTCCGAGTCCAGTCCAGTCCAATTAAATGCATGTAAAATGTGAAATGATTATCTAAAAATGTCAAAATAGATCTCAAATTTGTTGACTTTACTTAATTTGGCCATTTTCCAAATTAATTAACGCTGTGAAATCTGTGATCTGTCATATATCCTACATATCCACCAAATTATTTAGATTTATCTGTCACTTGGCAGAATCATATTATTTATATCATTAATGAAATAATTGATAATTAATTAAATGCATAATTTTGAAATATTTGGACAACAAAAAATATCTAAGAGTTCTTTCATAGAACTTCCCAATCCATTAAAATTAAACTCTTGAAAGAGAGAAACATGCACACTGGACCCTACATTTCAGCTCCCACTCAGTAACATGGTTCTCATCCGTAGTGGTTTGTGTGTGCCACTCACTGAACATTTGTGTGGGACAATTGTGGATGTTTAGAATTACAGGTGAATTTCTGTTATTATTATTATTATGACAATGATGATAACGATGATGATGTAGGTGATGATGATGATGATGATCTTATATTTCTGTAATGTATAATTTCAAATTTTGAATACATTGCAATTCATTTACATGTACAAGTATGCTTCTCTAGTCCTTGGGTGCAAAAGTTCACATGTAGTGTGCCACACACACACACAAATATCCCCACATGACTGTTGTCTGATACAGGTGATCTGATACATACGTTCAGGTGTTACATGTATGGGTCTTTGAAGTATTGTGTGTACGGTTGGTTGGCATACTTGGATTGAGTCTTTAAAATATCAACTGTGTGAGGTGGGGTTTGGTAGGGTGGGTGTGTACAATGTATAGGGAAAGCGGTGTGTGCTATGGTGTAGTGAGTGACCTTTGACCACTGATCTTCTTTTTCTACAATTTTATCATCAAAATGCCATAAAATTATGCGGAATCTTTGACATTTTCTTTTTTCAGTAAATTTGTGTTGTAAATTTTCAAATTAGAAACAAAATATAAAATTTTGCTCTTTTTTTTGGAAATAATGACCCATTTAAAAAAAAAAAGTTATACCAAATGACCCCTTCTTTAAAAATGTTATACCCAATTACCCCTTTTCATCTTGTTATACCCAATGACCCATTTTTGTACAAATAGGCTCCTACTAAGCAATGCCAGTAGGCAGATACATGTCACATTAAAGTTGAATGACCTCCCCCCCCCCCACCTCTGGGCATGGACACGGGGCTTACTTTTGTTGGACTCGGACTTGGCTCGGACTCGGCACCCCCGGACTTGGACTCGAGTCCGGACTCGGACACAAAAGGACTCGGACTTGGCTCGGACTCGGATATTAATGGACTCGGCTCGGCTCGGACTCGGACAAGCTGGACTCGGTTACAAGTCTGATAAATACTACTAGTAGGATTTTTGCATTTGCTTGCCTGCTGTATTTTGGAAATATTGTTTTTTGAATGAAGGAAGGTAATACTGTGAATTTCACTCCGAGCACAGTATATTTTGTTTACTCCTTGCAGCATTTATTACACGAGTGCTTCCATGTAATGTCGAAAAAGAAAAGTAAGTAGTAGTTTATGTACTTAACTTAAATTATGAACATGTCGTCACTGGGCGGGAAAAAACCTCCTATTTACTTTTGGCCCTTGAAAATTGAAAAGCCTTATAGGTGTCGACTTTATATTGAATGGTGTGCTTCATCCAATGTTTAAGGGTAAAAAGTACATTATGAGGTTTTTCCCGCATGACGATGTTGATTCCTTAACATTTGAATCAAATTTGATTGAACAAGTGAACCTCTTCTCACATATTCTCAAGTCCTTTGGTGTACTAGAGGGTATGCCACCAAGCCATATTTTTGAAAAATTGTGAAAGGAACACCTTAAAGAGCGTGTTCGTAGCAATTTGAATATTTAAACGAAATTGCCAAAAATATCAACAATATGATTAAACAAATTTACAACAATTGGAAATAATCGGGGTACCATGATTTGAATACATCCGTAACGTTATGATTCTAAAGGTCTTATTTAGGACTGGAGAAGCCACGGTTCAAGTTAGCTTTACGCTCATAAGTTGTTAGCATACCTTCACGAAGTTGTCGTATGATGGTTATTCCAACTCGGTCTCCCTTTTCAAAACTCACAGGACCCTTGAAGAATATAGTTAAAAGGCTATAATGTACATGTGTTTACTTTTAAAAAGTCACCTGAATAATATTAGTCAAATAAAGAATTTTTCCATCATTCATTAGACATTAAATATTCATTTGTTTAACACAATAACAGCTAAATCTTGTCTTATATTCTACATTAGAAGGAAGAATTGCTATATTACCGTAACTCCAAGGAACGAAACACGTGCTAAGCTTTCAAAGAACACCATCATCATCTCCTTATCATCGTATGTATAGTCCTCCAGTCTGCGCATGCGTCCATCCAAAAAGTCGGTAGTTTCTAGTATGTCTATACTTCCGTTAAGCGCTAATGCAATGGCCCATACTGCGTCGTAGCCGAATGGGTGTTCAAATGTAAATGTTAGACGGCTGTATTTGGGATTATTATCCAGTTGATATTTGACATACTCGTCAAATTTGCTAGCAGTCTGTAATTAGAGCATAATATAGAGTTTAAATGGTAGTGTATTTTGTAACGTGCACTGGCGGGGGGTCATTGAGGGGAAGTGAATATCGGGGGGGCAAAATCAACCAATTTTGCGCAAAATTACCGCAAAAAGGTGAAATGTTCGTAATTTTGGGTTTTTACTGGGGGAAACAAGGGGGCAAGAGTTCTGACTGGGGGCATTTCTTCCCCCCTCATGCCCCCCTGGCGCCGCCACTGGTAACGTGTGCTAATACTTAACAGTTATAGGCCTGACTATAATGCGTATTTGTAAATACGCACGTGACCATCCACTCTTGATGAGAGCTTGTAGGCAGGAAGTCTGGAAGTTACTTTCGGCTGGGCGGGGTCTATACGGTCAGTAGCGTATTTGGACCTTCCTCTAAAAATCTTTAAAGAGCAAATGTTTTTGATGACATGGGGGATTTAGACCCCCATATTTTTGCCACGCAGATTGGTACCCCATCGGGCTCACCAGCATGGTAAATGGATATTCGAAAAATGAAAGTATTTGAAATTTGGTAAATGTTTATGAAATCAAAATGTGATTGCTATGAAAAGACTCAATTGAAACAAAATTAAGTATCGCATACATTTTAGTATCCAAAAAGGCGAATTGCCATCAAACTTCCGCCGAAACACAAAATTATAATTATGGACGTCTTATGGGCAAAAGACACTATTGTCAAAAAAATCGAATATTGTATTATACAACATTCGACGTAAACTTGCAATGTGCTTCTTAAGCATGTAGGAAGTGGACGATGGGGAAGCGACAGCACATGCTCACAGTCTAGTGTTATTTACCACGTTTCCAATAGTTACTTCATCAGTACTTGACAATCCCTGACTTCGAATACCAAAGTACTTTGATCTTCCAACTGCTTCAGTCAGCTCTTCTTTTGTACAGTCTAATGGTCCGAAATCTACTTCCCACCATCTGTTTTGGTACCAACCTGCAAGCATCCACACGTAACCCTCGCCCGTCATATTTAACTTATAAGCCTGCAGATGGAAGGGGTGATATATTAGTATACAATTACTAAACATTAACTTCAGAACTATCTTATTCCTTTATTTGAGTATTATTTGATTTTTTTTCTTGGTTTCATTGGTTAACCAGCCAACAATTTTACGTTGTCACAACGTTGTGAAAATGTCATCTACGTCATACATACGTAAATTTGTGAATAGACAGGTAGCAGCTTGCTCCTATATATATAGCTTTAGATACATTATTTAGGTGTATAGAAATGCAAAAATAATTGTGTTCAAAATCAGGTGAGCGATTTTATCCCGGGGATTTTATTTAAGAATGAGAAAAGAAATACCTAATTTCAATCTCACTGCCAAAGTAACATGGTTATTGACCTAGAGAGTCCAATTAAAGTTCTGCAAAACGCTGATTGTTTATACAAGCCATTTCAAGAAGGCATTCAATAAACTAATTAAACTTAATAAATTTAGTTTAAAAAATACAGTTACAGTGACAATTATATAATAATATTATGCTTTTGCAACACAATAAAATATTTCTATTGAATAAATAAGAGTGGAAAGTAAACACTCTTCCTCGGCTTGTTCTCATCGTGTAACATCAGTATAAACGGGGTGAGTGTGCCATAATGAAGGAGCGTGTGACCAGAATATTATATAAAAGTATTATTTCCCAACATACCAGGAGTATTTTTTTAGATATTTTTAGGGGCATGATAAGGTCCACACGGCTTGGTTTTTTTAAGAGTCAACAAACACCAACAAATTATAGGAATAATGAACTTATAGATAATGTTTTAAATTAATTGAATAGTCTTAAAATATGTTTTTCCTATTCTAACACTCGAAGGAATATAACCTTGATTTAGTAGTGGGCATCCTGTAAATATTGATTCTTAAGTACAGGGTGTCCCAGAATGATACTTTTGTCCTAAAATGCCTGAATAGTCGATATCTATCGATTATTTATGAAGTAATCATTGTATGGAATAAAGGATTTGCTACGCGTGAGCGACCTTATACTATATTCCCTCATTTCAAATATATAGTTTTGGTTTCTCTATTGTTCAGAAACCAAAAATCAAGGGATTAAAATGTGGAGATGAACTGGTATGCAATCATAACACTTTTGTGCTGGGAGGACACAAGAGGGTATATATAATCATAAGTATAATGGCCTATAACCATACGTATATAATAGCCTATTGTGCTAACATTTGAATTATCGATATCTATCAACGCCGGCGACTTTTGATGCTCTCTGCCGTAAGTGGCACACTTCCATGACACCATAAAATTGCACCCAAGTTCCGATAAGTTATGCATAGACATCGTTGAGACATAAAAGATGGATATATACGAGGCCTAGACCTACATGTAGAAATCATGTGCATATATTGAGGGGTGGGGGGGGGGTGTTTTGTTTATTTGTCTGAAATATAAACGATGCATGATGATGTAGATGATTTGATTATGAATTAGATTATTCCCGGAAAGCACAACCCATACCTCTTACCTATGTTCCCTCCGCCACCTATATATATCCTCCTCCTCCCCTCCCCACACTCGATATCGACTCTTCCCTATTATTCCACTCCACTCTTGAGCCCCTCTCCCCCTCCTTCCCTTCCCACTTCCAATGCTCTCCCCCCCCTGTTTTTCTTTCTCCCTCACCCTTACCCCCTCCCCCCTCACACACACACACACACACACACATACCCTCTTTCCCTGGCGATCTCTTCTGTCTCTCTCTCTCTCTATTCTCCAATAAATAAATTGAATAAAAGTTAGTTTAAACCAGCTTTCTATGATATTGATCTTCCGTCATGCGACATGCACATAAATAGAATTGTGTATAATAGTGTTTATAACACTGAAGTCATAATCTGTCAAGTGCCTATTGTAATGTCTGTGGAAATATTTTGATGGTCTATATATTTTCACAGTGAAATCAGCTTAGGCTAATTCGTAGTCTCAAGTCAATGCTTTCAAACTAAATCAATGCTTTCAAATGTAGACTTCTTTGTTCGACTTCTCTGCTCGTGAATATTGCACTGCGAAATTTAAACATTTCTTTTGTATACTTAGAGTAGGTAACTTCAAATCAAATAATTTTACGATCCACACCACTTATAAGAAACTGAAACCAAAACCGAAACTGACTGTCACAAATGTTTGGTTTTAAACAAAAGGTAGAAACAATGAGTTCGATATCTTATGATTCAAGTGGTTAGGCAGGACAATAGGAAAACACGTGACCAAAACCAAAACCAAAACTAAAACTATATATTTGAAATGAGGCAGTTCCCTCATTTCAAATATATAGTTTTGGTTTCTCTATTGTTCAGAAACCAAAAATCAAGGGATTAAAATGTGGAGATGAACTGGTATGCAATCATAACACTATTGTGCTGGGAGGACACAAGAGGGTATATATAATCAAAAGTATAATGGCCTATAACCATACGTATATAATAGCCTTTTGTGCTAACATTTTCATTATCGATATCTATCAACGCGGACGACTTTTGATGTTCTCTGCCGTAGCTGGCACACTTCCATGACACCATAAAATATATAAAACCCGAGTTCCGAGATTCGTTTGATAAGTTATGCATAGACATTATGTGCATATATTGAGGGGTGGGGGTGGGGGTGTTTTGTTTATTTGTCTGAAATATAAACGATGCATGATGATGTAGATGATTTGATTATGAATTAGATTATTTCCCGGAAAGCACAACCCATACCTCTTACCTATGTTCCCTCCGCCACCTATATATAACCTCCTCCCTCCCCCTCCCCACACTCGATATCGACTCTTCCCTATTATTCCACTCCACTCTTGAGCCCCCCTCTCCCCTCCTTCCCTTCCCACTTCCAATGCTCTCTCCCTCTCTCCCTCTGTTTCTCTTTCTCCCTTACCCTTACCCCTCCCCTCACACACACATACCCTCTTTCCCTGGCGATCTCTTCTATCTCTCTCTATTCTCCAATAAATAAATTGAATAAAAGTTAGTTTAAACCAGCTTTCTATGATATTGATCTTCCGTCATGCGACATGCACATAAATAGAATTGTGTATAATAGTGTTTATAACACTGAAGTCATAATCTGTCAAGTGCCTATTGTAATGTCTGTGGAAATATTTTGATGGTCTATATATTTTCACAGTGAAATCAGCTTAGGCTAATTCGTAGTCTCAAGTCAATGCTTTCAAACTAAATCAATGCTTTCAAATGTAGACTGCTTTGTTCGACTTCTCTGCTCGTGAATATTGCACTGCGAAATTTAAACATTTCTTTTGTATACTTAGAGTAGGTAACTTCAAATCAAATAATTTTACGATCCACACCACTTATAAGAAACTGAAACCAAAACCGAAATTGACTGTCACAAATGTTCGGTTTTAAACAAAAGGTAGAAACAATGAGTTCGATATCTTATGATTCAAGTGGTTAGGCAGGACAATAGGAAAACACGTGACCAAAACCAAAACCAAAACTAAAACTATATATTTGAAATGAGGCATTGTTTCTTTGTTGGCAGTTTCTGAGTTTTATCATTTTAAATGCCGGCGAACATGGATTTGTCATGACAGTTTGGAGAATGTTTGTCCTTAGTGTCGTAGAATTTATTTATATGCACAGTATATTGGCAAACCGACAGCTACGTAATGGAGAAGATTAAAATTGACTGTAGGGATCCTTGAGGAAGGTATATTCTCTGTAATAATGACATTTTTGGGTAAAATTGCGGTAAAAATTACATAAAAAGTATGTTTTTTAACCTAAATATCTGAAGTCATATTGAAATGTTTCACTTAATTCCATATCAAGAATTGTTCAGCGTTGTACGTACGTCTACATCTGTCCGAAATGTGATGTATTTCCTATAATGGAATGTAGGATTTCTACAACGGCTGGACGATGGTGATAAAGCATCCATGTGTTATGATGCCTTTGTACTGTAAATCACACAACTGTAGTTTTCGTCCATTTTCAGTAATATCAATGTCACCCCAAAACGCATCAAGCTATTTCCATGAAAATCACAGAATAAGTAGGAGACATGTGTGTCATTGCATTACACTCATCAAAATTAGATAAACTGTTGACTATATATTTTAAAGATTTTTTTCAAACACGGTATAGATCACTCTGGGACACCCTGTAGTTGAAAGAATCAACGCACCTCACAGAAAATTTTCTGAGCCTGGTCAGCATACATCAATGCAACTATTATCTTTGCATCCTGTTTCTGTGAATGACAACATCAAGGAATAACAAGTAAGTATAAAGCGACATAAGGCATGTTTTCCCTCAATACAGTGTGTAACTATATTGGCCAAACTGGCAAAGCAGCTAAATGTTCTCGATCTTGATCTTTGTCTGTAATGTATTCAGTTAGAATGCTGGACAACCGATTCTTTAGAAATGCATAGTCGCTCTAAAAGTCGATCGATACATGTTAAAATCAGCACAATTCAGAGATACACCTTTTTGCTATGAAATTAATTTTCTCGGTCAAATATAAAGCAATATTCTTTTTTTCTTCAGTAATGTCAGTTAAAAACATAGAGCTTGGATATACATTTTTTTTTTTAAATCCTGGTGTTAAAATTAGGTATGAAATTGTGCCGTTTAGTGTAAGCTTTTTTCGGAATTCATTTTTTAGCGTTTCAAATTAATATAATTCGCTAAAGAAAGATGTTCCCACCTCTGTAAAGCACATCGTGTGGGTCTATCTATTATAGTTTTGTCAGAATTACCGTTTTGATTTCACCTTTTTTCACGTCATGCTCCTAAAATCTCAAACTCAGTACTTTATCTCGAAAGCAAGCAGCATAAATAGTCGATAATTCCATTGATCTAATCCAGGTCTCTTCTGCATTGAAAGCCAGGATTACTCGACCAGCGATTTTGTAGCCCAAATCTCCCATTTGGGTGATTTGGTAAATTAACGTGAATTTTGGATATTTGCTTCCGTGATCATGGTGATAGCCTGCAATGGCAAATTATGGTTTCCATGATTATGTCGATCATATGTCTGTTTATTTGTTTACCTAGGTTAGTCCGTATTAAGAGACGCACGCTTGAGGTCCATGGGAAAATCCACTGTCCAAACCTAGAAAAATATAGTGTGTTATTATAGGGGATTTTAATTTTCTGTCCCTCCTATCTCTATGTGAATTTTGTATGACCCCCCCCCCCCCCCCCTCGCGGTTTGGCATTTTCATTACACCCTTCAGACTTTTTAATTTGACATGTAGGCCTATTTGTCATAATAGCGCTATAGGCCTACTTTCTAAATGTATAGCTATAACGTGCTATATAAATATTATTATACCGGTATGTAATATTATGTAGGCATATGGGGATGGGTGGGTGCAGAGGTGTGTGAGGTGGGTAGTAGGGGGTGTATGTAGGGAAACTTTGGGGTGGTACTCAACACATTTTAACCATGATTTTCAATGCAAGGCTCATTGTTGCCACAAATGAGGGTTTTTTTTCCTTTAGGTTATTTAATAGGTTTTTATAAACATAACATAACATAACATAACAGAACACTTTTGGTGCGCTGTTCCTTATGACAAGCTCGTAGCGCTTACAAAGCAAAACCTTAAATAAATAACATTATAGAGTACAAACCTTAAATTTACATAATACAAGTCTTAAATATAAAGATCAACAAAGTAAAACACATCATGGAAAAAGATAGGTCTTAATTGACTTTTTAAAACTCGCGATGGAAGAGGATTCTCTTATTGTGATGGGAAGTTTATTCCATTCCCGTGAAGCACATAAAGTAAATGTCATGTCTCCTGCTCTAAGGTGAGCCTTGGGGTAATCCAAACGAAGGAAATCATTGACGGATCTGAGATTACGGGTTGGATGATAAATATGAAGACAAGTATTCAGATAATCTGGTGCTAAGTGGTTTAGAGTCTTGTAGACGTAGAGGAGCAGTTTGTAGATAATACGCTGTTGGACAGGTAGCCAATGAAGAGCAGACAACAATGGTTGCGATTCGTGCTTGCGAGGTACATTAACAACAAGTCGAGCTGCCCAGTTTTGAAGACGTTGAAGACGAAGGACATGTTTATGTGGAATTGAAGACAAGAGACCATTACAGTAATCCAATCGGGACAAAACAAGTGAGCGAGCAGCATGATTACAAGTATCTTTATCAATATATTTCCGTATTCTAGTTAAATTACGTAGATGAAATGTAGTTGTTTTGTATAAATTAGTGATGTGTGTTGTCATAGACATATTTGTATCAAAAAATGAACCAAGATTACGAACTGACTCGGATGGCAAGATGGTTGAATCTCCCATTTTGAGTGCAACATTGTTGATAAATCGTGTGTTATGAGGAGACGATGCAATGAAAAATTCAGGTTTATCATTGTTGAGTTGTAATTTGTTTTGAATCATCCAAGTTTTGAGTTCATATATACAGTTTTGAAGTTTTGCAATAGCATTATCTAATTCACCAGGTATCTTAGGATTACAGGAGACGTAAGAGTTGGGTGTCATCAGCGTAGACATGGTAGGACACTTTGTGTTTACGGGCGATATCACCGACAGGTAGTGTGTATAATGTGTAGCCAATAGGCCCAACAATTGAACCTTGTGAAAACTTCCATGTTTAACCTTGTATTGTTTTGGCTGCTTTCTTATGACTTTCGCTGGGTTTTCAAAAGCAGTTTCAAACAGACACAAACAAAAGGCATCATACCCAGTCACCTTTATGACAATTGAAACACTAGGTCAAGTATTAACATCCAAGTTATTCTGTTTTTAGGCAAGCAGTTTTAAATAATTGCTTGAACAGGTTTTTGTTTAAAAACAAAAACCTGTTTAAGTTAACAATGATAATGAATGGTTCTTATAAGGCACAAACTCTTCCGGTAAGGAACTCAAAGCGCGTAAAGCACGAAATTGACAAAGAAACATAAAAACAATCAATTTACAAAAATTGGTTCTGAGCTGGTGTTTAAATACGGTAACGAAAGTCTGGGGATGTTACGAAGGTTATTTGGAAGTGTGTTCCAAACAGTTTGAATTATAAAACATACAGCGTAATATTTATGTTTTGTAAATGAAAGTTTTGTTTAAAATATTGACCAATTGTAAGATGTAAGATTGTTGATTCTTTTACCAAATGTTAGGCAAAGTTGTTTTGAGGAGAAGCAAATTTCACATTGGTCCGATGATCACGGTGATGAAGAAATCAAATAATTAATCACTCATGAAAGATCCTCATAATATGATCAGTGTCATAGGAGCGCTAGGCATGGGAATTTCTTTGCTATATTGAAGTTCTGGCAACACTGTAGCCAGGCCAGGCACCCAGAGATATCGATCCCCAATGTTAATATTATCCTCAGATTTCACGCGTGGATTTTGATAATTTTCAGCCGGCAGTAAAAAATAGTGAAATCAAAACGGAAATTCTGACAAAACTATGATATATTGCTCACGGTGATGTGCGTTAGAAAGTTGGGAAAAATCCTTCATTAGCGAACTATATTACTTTGAAAAGCTAAAAGGTTGATCAAAAAAAAGGCTCGCGGGCAGAGTTGAGGCCTATCAAAATCGAAAATCTTACACTAAATGGCTGAATTTCACGCCTAAGTTTAACACTAGGATTTGAAAAAAAATACAGTATCAAGCATTACAGTTTTTCCTGACATTTACTGAAAAAATGAAAATTATTGCTTTTCATTTAGCCGAGACTGTATTAACCAAGAAAATACGAAGTCACAATTTGACCTGAATTATGCATACGGGGTGTTTCGATTCAATAGACGCAGTTTCCGACATACAATGTCTACATTATGCCACCGGGGTAGTGCAATGGAACTCAAGAGTACCTCCAAACTCGTTCCACATTTATGTAAGAGTGCTACTAGGAGAAGTCATCGCCGAATTATAAAAACATATGTGTACCCTTTATTCACTATCTTGCAGAATTTCATCATCAGTGATTTCTAAAGTCTTCCAAAATCACTGATATAAGTGAATATGGACGGAGAAGGACGGGGAGTAGTTTTGATAAGAATGTTTAATGTCCCTTAAGAGGCACTATAAAGACTTATTACTCACAGTACTACGGTACTGTGAGCCATTGAAGATAAACGCCCTGTAATTATAATTGAGTCATATTTACTCTTCCTAGGTGGCGCACAAATAGATATCGTGATAGTGCAATCCCTTACATGGTCAACCTGTTAAATAATGCTTAATATATATGTCATCTGAACATTGTATCTTTAACTTATGTGCAATATCGATCTTGTGTTTATTTATGCTTTGGATAGTATTGCCAACTCATAGGTCATAATGTTTTTGTCCGGGGGCGAAGCCCCCTCTTTTCAGACTTTTCTCAGGGTGTTTCTCCTCTCCTTTTTCAGAGGACTTTTCCACTTTGGGATTAGGTTTGCAGGGAGGGAGTTTCGCCTGTTTGGTCAAATTTGTGTTTTTGATGTTCTTTAATATCCTTTATATGTCATGTTGTATATTGTATTTTTTTATATGTGAGCTTCACAGCAATTCAGCTTTTAGCTGCGAGTGTGATTGAATAAACCATGAATAATAATAATAATAATAATATTGTGACATGACCATTGTATCCGGGGCCTCCTTTTGATCACATCCCTCCCAAAATATAGTTATAGATTTCACATCACCAAATAATGTCTCTTGTGGGATTCCGTCCTGAATAAATCAATATTAAAAACCAAACAAATTGTGCAGATTTTGGGAAAAATTTGTGCCAGGTAATAAATGTAGGCTTGAATCTAAGCATCTGCCAAGATTGGAAAAGATTCTGGGCTTTTAATCAGATTTTCCATGTATTTCTCAAACCGGCTGCTTCTAGGTAAAATCACAAGTGCTTCTATTTTGAAAATTGGGTGAAAAAAGTGTATTGCATTCGTGGTCCGGTAGCTCGAAAATTCAATGGTCACCAATATATTTAATTTAGTTTGTTTACTTGCTTGCTTGTTTGTCAGTCAGGAAAACATCACTTTGAAAAATTGAGTCGCTTCGTAAGGTAGGTAGAGCCATTTGAATAGAGGCCATTTTGTACACAAAGTATAGGGAAATTTATTACTATTGTGCACCCTATAGTGGGACCTTCAGGGAGAAATACCCTGGCAGCATGGTAATTGACATTATGTGACTAAAAAAAAAAGGTCAACATTGTATTGTCAAATGTATCCAGATGTGATTGCCCTAACTTTAACAATTCTCCATTTTTTCTAATGACTGTATTATGACTTTTAGCTCAAGAGTTAATTATGCTTACCTTAAGATTTTCAATTTGATTTTTTGGATTGTCAACAAAGCTCTCAGAACTTATCAAAGTAATGTTGGCTTCTTTCAATTCGCTCACCAAATCATCCACCGTCTGAAATTAAGAGTACTCAAGATAGTATAAAATTGGACACAATGATGCCCCATATGCGCATGGCAGGGCGGTGAATACCGTGTTAACCTGGGGGAAATCATCCCAAGTAAATTTGTTAGCCCACACAGTAAATTCAACCATTGTCCAAAGGTTGGAATGAAAAAATAAATATGATTTTTGGCTAGTTATTAAAACTTGCTTACACATGAAATAAGTAACCTGGCAAGAAATTTGTCAATATTATTGGAAAAATATCTGGAGGTAGCACATTTCACTTAAAGAAAATGGGAATATCTGACAAATTTACACATCATGGCACTGAAGCGCATGTTGATTGGTAATTGCACCCCCTACATCTGTATAATTTGGTAAATGTGGCTACCTTACACTGATTCCAAAGCTGTAATCAGCGACAGTACAACATGTACCAATTGAATATATGAATACAAAACCCACCCAAGTCCATACGTTGGCTAAATTGATTTAAGCATGGAAAATTGTTGCTATACATAGGCCTGTCATATGTATGAAAGAACAACTCAAATTCATCCTCTGTGTCTATGGAGCATGTTAAAAATAGCATGTGTGAAAGAACCACCCAATTCCATGATTTGAGTCTTGTAACACATTCATTGAAATCCAGTATGTATAAAAGTCCACTTGTAACACATTCATTGCTAGAGAGTGACTTTTGAAAACAAAATGGATTTAGTGTGTGGTTTATATTACATGGCAGAATGCTTATCAACATTATACATACCTGTGTGCTTTATTTTGTATTATCTTACTGGTGGTAATCTCATTCTAACATTGTTGTCTTTGTATATGATTCAAAAAACCACCCAAGTCCAAAATTTAAAATGAACCCCACGAAGTCCCTGAAATGCTAATCGTCATACCTGATACAGGTTAATCCACTCATTTGCACGTAAAACTTACCATATTGACCAGGTAAATCTAACTGAAGGATTTAAAATGATACACAGGTTTTTCTCTCAAAATCACTTCCCATGGACTTGGGTGGGTTTTGTATTCATGTATTCAATTATATATGACAATTGTCCGAACATACAATCTTGCCTGGTCCATTATTGGGGTGATTCGTGACAAGAAAGCCCATGGTAACATCAGGGGCTATTTTAACGTGCCTCCTGGCACGTTCGTGCAGCGAGATTAAAATTCCGTGCAGTGAGAATTAAAGATCCGTGCTTGAAATATGCAGGTGAGATGCTTAGTAGAGCCTTTGTTATGATTACTTTCAGGCAGTAGCTTAGCAAAGGGGGTAAGGGAGAACACACAGTCTATTCTCAACATACGTTGTTTGCTCTTAGAATTCATCAAGTCAAGAGTTTGTCTTTTTTTCATCTTCTCTGGTCAAACTAATATCATGAATAGTGACAAGGCTCGTAAAGGGGGAAGAGAATTAAATATATGTTGCTTTATATTTATTGGAATTAATTCCAGTTCACTGCACATCCAACACCACAGGTAACTAAGAATCGAATATAAATTTTACTATTGTTATACTACAGATCATAAACGCTTTTATGAAAAGCAAGTACTACAAGAAACTTATGGAAATTAACTCCAGTTCAAAGAACATATTACGATGCAATTAAAAAGTAGCTTAAAATATCAATTTTACTATTGCTACACTAAAGATAAAAGCTTTTAGAATTTTATTCCGTCTATATTAAAAGCCAGTACAAAAACCGTTTGACCTTATATTGTCTGAAACACATCTTACGGCGCTATAAAAAGAATTAAATATAATTTCGCTATTATTAATTGTTGGTTACCCTACAGATGAAGCTTTTGCTTGGTTCCTTCTTTAGTGAAAAAACTTGCTGTATTAAGTGATCGGATAGCAACGTTTGCACAGTATTTTTTGTGAGACATGAGAACATATCAAACACATCAAATTGCATTCTGAATATGAGGAATGTCCTGATGATATTAAATAATTTAGATGTTTTGAAATTTGTGATATAATACAAATTTCACGTATGTCAAATAATTAAAAATTGACATTTTTGACATTTAATAGTCCTCATAGCAGACTTAATAAATCAAATGATGTGTACTTAAAAATGTATGTAGCTGGGATGAAAAGCCGTTTCGTATTGCAGATATACATTATTTTCTCAAAAAGTCAAAAAAGGAAGGAGAAAAGTGTCCTCTGACAAAAATGATAGAGAAATAAAGAACAAGAAAATGGGCAAGGAACCTATTTCCCACCAAAATTTACACCGATCATGTGGCAGAATTGTGTCCTTTTTTAGAAGCTCAAACACTTAAAATGTACAGTTTCTAAAAAAAACTGCTATATACCACCGATAATACCGTAAAAAATGTTTTTGCCCCATACAATCCACCACCCCGCACCACCACAACCAAGAAAGCTGTCTACTATTTTGGCTACATTGCATATTTGTGTTATGGATACAAAGAAGTGCCACATTCTGGTTCTGCTTCTGGTTTGGACATCGGGACACCATTAACTCTTTTGTTTAGAGCACTAATATAGTTTGAAAATGGTGCACCACAACTATTTTTTAATGATTCACACATTTGGTAATCCTTTGGTAGCCCCCACCCTCCGACTGGGCAACATCTGCGTTTTTCTAACAACAGCTAGGAAACTTTCCATTTACCGCCGCGAGAAATGATAAAATTAACACTCTCTCACTAGACCTAGTACACATAGAATGTATGGAGCTCTTGACCGTGAGACAGTTGGAAATGTACTGAGGAGAGAGAGCCCATTTAGGGACTTATACACAAGCGTGGGTGTCTGGAACTTGATTATCTCGTGAAATGGTAGCCAATGAAGATCTCTTAGGAATGGGTTCACATGATCAGACTTAATTAAATTCAGTTATGCTTCTTTTTGATTAAATTACTCACTAAAAATTGTCAAACACAAAATCAAGCATAAAAAGCCTATGTAGAAAAATGCAATTTTTTTGGCCGAAAATTTCGTAAATGACTGCATTTTGCAAAGAAGATGATAAAAAGTAGCAACAAAACCCGCTCACTTGATGCATAACTAATCAGTCTATGTTCCAAACTTTAAAACAAGAGAATTGATCAAGCCGTTTTTGGATTGTACTAAAATTTCTTAGGGGAACTTACTTTTTTGGAACCGTTTATTTCAGTCTGCCGTTTCTTTGAGTCGACAATACAATCGAGCACTATTGGCTCTACTGCCGGTTTTGGCGTATTTTATTCTCTCCAGCACACAAAAACCACGAACCGAAGTTTGAAGACTTCACGCGATTATAATAACTTTTGTAGCACCACTGGCTAATATACGTTTTACAGAGTTCCCTCATAGAACTTCATATTGCTGCCCCAATCAATTACGCTCCGAGCCTTATGTCTAATTTCCAACCCTTGTAGAGTAATTATTACTATTTATGGCATATTACAGCCTTTCTAAAATAGCTCATTATAATCAACACAAACCAATCAGAATCATTCACGTGTGTACATGAATACTGTAATAACGCCACCACTTAATGTACTAGAAACTTCTGGGGCAATCATGATTATGTTGTTAAGCTCTAGAATTGTAATTTATGTAATGTTTTGTTAGAAACGTTAATAAATGGTTACATCAAACAACCGCCATCTTCATGAAGATATGTTCAAACGACGAAAAATGTCTATCAAGAGATAATGATAGTCTGGGGATATAATTAATTTGATTGAAGCATGTCCTTGAATATTACACTGGTTATAGGAAATCAGAAGAAAAAAATCCTATTATACTGCTTTATAATCAAATCGCTAGCTGATGAGCTATAAAAGGATTCATAGTATAATTCCAAGAAAAAAAACCTCAACTCACGTTTTTCATACAGTTTCGGCAATCCAGTCCATTGCCTTTCTCAATGGTGTCTGTCAATCGATCCTTTGTAATCAGCATGCATTCAGTGCAATGTAGCCATATACTTAATGTCATATTTCTAGGGGTGTACTTAAGAATACAATTCGCCACTTGCACGGTTCCGCCATTATGCACTATATGCGGGAGAGCCTCGAACTGGCAGCATACATGAAAGGAAGAATTACGTAACCTTACACAGAATGTTATATGACTGGTTCAATTCCCATTCATGTATGCTGCCAGTTCGAGGCTCTCCCCGCACATAGTGCATAATGGCGGAACCGTGCAAGTGGCGAATAGCATCTCAACATGCGCTTTCGTGCCACGAACCACCCCAATAATGGTCCAGACCAGTTTTCATCAAAGTCGCACACTTGTCATTTACAATTGGTACATGCTGCACTGTTTCTGATTACAGGTTTGGAATCAGTAGTGTAAAATAGCCATATATTCCAAATTTCCAAATTTTGAAGTCAGATATTCCCCATTTTTCATGCGAATTGTGCGACCTCCAGATATGTTTCATATTGTCTTTTACAAGATCAGGTATACCGATCATGTGTTAAGCAAATTTTATTAACTAGCCAAACACTCCACCAGGGTTTACAAACACATGCAAACTTTATAATCTGCCTCAAATTTATTACAAATAGTGACTTACTAATGAAAACAATTCGTAATTTTCATGTATAGTTGCAACCCTTGTCCAACCAAATTCCTTCATAAGTGCTACACGTGCTGGATTGAGTGATTGTTCTGTGGGTTGTGTTCTGTAAAATATTGGATATTTCACACGATTCGACAACGCCGGGGAGCTTGATGTTGGAGATACCTGTTAAAACACGTTCATTGTTAATTACAAATTGAAATGGAAAAAATCATGACTAATGTAACAAAATGCAATAAAACATTTTGAAAGGCAGCAACTCTTCGGTGGCATTTTTACATGGCTGTTGCAAGGTGATATCGAATAGATTTTTAGTGGTGGTACGACGCATGATGTCGGTTATGTCTTTAAATGTAATTAAAACTTTTTTTGTTTCAAACTGACAATTAATTTACTGCGGTTTGCTGATATTTACCTCGCAGTCATGTTCATTGACATTGACTACGTTGCACGGGGTATATTAAAAGATTTACAATCAAGAACATTATCTGCTTTATGTAAATATTCTTTGGATTTAACATTGGCTCATGCAGTGCTGAGTTAACAAGCCCTCGATGGCTCTAACATTTCCCCCAATTGCTTCCTACCTCGTCGCTGCTCGGCTCGGCGCGATGGCAGACTCAGGGTCGGCCGCTGAGCCGCCGTGCGCCCTTGGTGCTGAAGTTACTGTCACACTACACCGAATAGGTCTTCCGTACAAGAAACGGATGGTATTTTAGTAAATCCGTTGTTGTTCGTCAATGATCGTTTTATGTTCTTTTTATGTCCTCCTATCATCCGCCAAATGCGTTTCGTGTTAGGTGATGTTCGTTAAGTACGTCGGCAAGTTTTGTGCATGCACAAAACTTGAAACGGAGTGTACCGAATACACATGTTCGGTATTTATCCGATGTGTGTTCGTATGGTGCTGCATATTGCCGGAGTTTGTTCGCTCTCCTTTCGTTCATGTACGTTCTTTGTTCGTTACACTCGGCCCGTGTTCGTTGCAAATACGTTCCTGTGAGGCCTTCACCACCGGATAGCATATTTTTGCATTCGGTGATGTACGTTGACCCAGACCGTGTTAGTGTCACACTACACCGGATCGGTCTTCCGTATAAGAAACGGATGGTATTTTAGCAAATCCGTTAGTGTTCGTAAATGTTCGTTTTATGTTCTTCATATGTCCTGCTATTATCCGCCAAATGCGTTTCGTGTTAGGTGATGTTTGTTTAGTCCGTCGACAATACGTTTCAAGTTTTGTGCATGCACAAAACTTGAAACGGAATGTGCCGAATACACATGTTCGGAAGTTGTCCGATGTGTGTTCGTACTGTTCTGTATATATACCCTGGGTTTGTTCGTTATTCTTTCGTTTATATACCGCAGGTGTTTGCAAGGTTTCGCAGGCGCTTGTGCCGGATGTAGGCCTATGGCGAACATGTGCATCGATCATGGGGGGGCTTTCTGAAGGGTGTGTGACGCAATATCATATTTCCCCTGTACTTTAGTGACTGACAAGTAGGAAAAAGGGGAAAGGAGAGAAAAAGAAAAGAAAGTGAGAAAAATTGAAGAGAGAAGAGAAGAGAAAAAGTTAAATTGTACGTAATTTAGTAGGCCTATGCATGTAAGTAGTATTGAGGAGAGGGCACTTTCTGAAGGGTAGAGGACGCAATATCAAATTCCTACCAGTTTTAGTGATTAACAAGAAAGAAAAAAGAAGAGAAAACATGGAAAAGGTTAAATTGTACGTTATTGAGTAGACCCAGGATAGTAGGCCTATATAGTAAGCCTAAGTATAGGCCTGTGATTATTATAGGCAGTGCTTAAATGTGGTTCCTTGGCCCAAAAGCCTGTGAAAATTACTGCCGGCCCGTCGATATGTAGGGCCCGTGACATTTTGTCACCAAAGTCAGTATTTAAGACGGACTTAGGTCTATTACTGACTTTAACATATCAATCCACGCATGCTTTACCTGAAATTACGAGTCTGAAGTCTTATATCTGACACTTAGTCAGTGTAACATTTTAAATTTTGCAAATTCAGTTCGGGCCTTCTTTGTGTGTAAAAATGATGCACCAAAAACAATTTTCCAAATTTTCCATTTTTAAAACTAAATTTTTACACAATAGGCCTAGGCCTAATAATGTAGGCCTAAATAGGCCCTACAGTCCCCATGCAAATGGCTTCAATTGGACCTTCATTTTGAAAAATGGACAAGTCTTCCTTTTTGCTTCTGCTATGGACATCCACGTGTTATTTTTAAAACAATTGTTTATATTATACAATAATCATGATAATGGTGACAACTTTTCAATGGCTTCAATTAGGCTTTCGTTTCACCAATTTGCGGCTGTTTCAAACTAAAATAGTATCCAATAATAGTGCTAAAATTGATCCAAAAATGACAAATGGCTTCAATTGGGCCTTCATTGTCCAAAGGTTTCTCATTTTGATCACCTCTATTGCCCCCGGACGCTGGTTGCCCTGATATATCAGATTTGTAACCCTTTTGTACTTATTAGCCAATATTTGACCATTTTCGTCAAAGTTTTCCCCCTTAAAAGTTGTCTTTCCCCACTTTGTTCACCTCTGAAAAAGTGCTTGCTACGTCACTGCCTCTAAGGAGTCAAAAACCCTCTTAAACACCCTCTCGGCACATGCCACGGATTCGCCGGTCATTTGTCGGACGTTGAACGATTGAATATAAAACGCCTGCAGGATTATTAGCGGCCACAACGCATAGAGAGACGAACGGGAACCGGACCCCAAATCCGGACATTTGTCGGACGTTGACCCCAAATCCGGTCATTTGTCGGACGTTGAACGATCGAATATAAGACGCCTGCAGGATTATTAGCGGCCACAACGCATATAGAAACGAACGGGAATCGGACCCCAAATCCGGTCATTTGTCGGACGTTGAACGATCGGATATAAGACGCCTGCAGGATTATTAGCGGCAACAACGCATAGAGAGACGAACGGGAATCGGACCCAAAATCCCACCGAATCTTCTGCCGGACTGGTGATTTTTCCACCGAATAAAATATTTTTGTATTCGGTGATGTACGTTGATCCAGTCCGTCGTAGTGTGACAGACCTATGAGATACACACTCTATAATTTGTCTCTGAACAGTTTCTTATGTAGCTAATTTTCAAAAAATATTACTATATCGGTGAAAATATATACAGGCTGAGTCAAAAAGAAGTAAACTCATGTTTGAGGGGCTGTAACTCGAGATCTGTAAGGAATCTGCTAAAAATGAAAATGCCACTGGAAAGAGCAAATTCTACACGCCTAAATTTTTGCGATTGTTTACAGATTTTGTTTTTCGATTCATTTGAATACAACCACCCGTTTTTGTAGCTGCACACGGTTTCACTTCCCAAGTACTGAAGTAGGGGCAATATTGATTGGTAAGGCGCGATTTTCAAATGCAAATAAAGTTCTGTGGCAGGTGTGGTTTCGATCAATAATTCCTACGTCTTAAAGGGCTCTTTTCAATATGAATTTTACCTCATTGCGCTACATTATAATAAAACGGGCCAAATGACAATATGACACCACAATTTACCGCACAGGAGTGCACGTTTCTGTCGACGAAGCGTCATTAAGCTAAGAGTCCCACTGAAGTTTAGCGTCTTTAGCGTCTTTTTCGTCTCCAATTTCCTACAGCTAACCGGGTTTCATGCAAGGGAGCATTATATAAGAATGTGAACAAGCTCAATGTGCATGGGACACTGAGAAACAGACAGCCGATAGCTTCAGGCAGACCACGATCTGCTAGATTACAAGTGAACATTGCTAGAGTTAGACATGCGTTACAGCAACACCAAAGATCAGCTCAATCCTTTACCCAATATTCCCCAATCACGCTTTTGCCGGATCGTTCGTAAAAACTTGAATTGTTATCCCTACAAACTAAAGTACCGTCATGGACTTTGTTGAATATTAATTAAAAGCAAAAGTTGTCTTTTCAACCATAAATCCTGTTAGCACTTTGCTGATTCGTCGAAATTGAAATGGATCAGCCGTGTGCAACTACTAAAATGGGTGGCTGTATCCAAATGAGTATAACTTTAGTTTGCTGTGAGCAATTGCAACAGTTCTTTTATTTATTTAGACGTGTAGAATTTGCTCTTTCCAGTGGTATTTTTGTTTTTAGCAGATTCCTTGCAGATCTTGAGTTACAGCCCCTCAAACATGAGTTTACTTCTTTTTGACTCAGCCTGTATATCGGTTCAAACTTTCAATATCACGTCCGTCTTAGACTACAGATATATACATTTTCCATTAATACCGATACAATGCTTAATCATAATGAAAAAAAAAATTCAATGAAAAGAGGAAACCATTTGATCACATCGTAATTCCTGCAACTTACCGATATCAGATTCCAATAGTGTGCAGTACCAGCGATAGCCTCAGAGCCAACGGAGCAGCCTCCTCCTAAAATCATAATCTTCTGTGGTTCACGGTATATTTGATCGAAAAACACTCGGCTACTTAATCCTGGGTTACACTGTTGCCATAAAATTAGATTATTACTAACTTTGAGAAATAATTGTATTGAATGTTTTTAAATACAAAAGTAAGAACGAGACCTTTTACAGAAAACCTTTAAATGTCGGCTATGTTTAGGGTAAAAAAAGCAAAGCAACCATTTTTATAATATTTCATAATAATTCTGCAAAACATAAAATAACGCGATAAAGTGGAGACAAAATATTTTTCAAAAATGTTTGCCAAATTAAGATTTTGCAATAACATAAACTTTTTTTTAAAATGTTGTATGGTTATTTCATATAGAACGCTTAAAAATGTTTAATAACGACATTTTTATAATTAAAAACAGGGAAAATATGACACAACATCCAATGGGGGAGTAACAAAATACATATAAACAAGGTTAAAAACCCTTACAATTAAGTATTATTAAAGCCTTTTGTCCAAACCCAAGACAAATTGCGTTTATGAGTTTTTTAAAACATCTGTGTGTTATAAACTGTTCCATTCAGCGAGCCTTTTTGATAATGTTTTATAGATTTCATTTGGATAAATTTGATGATTTGTAATTGTATTAACTTTGTTATTTTCACAGATGTGAGTAAGATAAAAACCCTTCTTGTTTTATTAACCCCTATATTCCAAATTATTAATAAGTTCCTTTCACTTCCAGGATATGTTAGCATATCTTTTCTGCTTGCGACAAATGAACACTTTTGATTGTTGATGTGTTACATTATCTAGTTTAGCAATCCATGGGCGATTACTGCCTTTAATATGACGTGATGATAAAGCAATCATTTTCAAATGTATCAAATCCACTAAAAAGCACAAACCAGAGATTATAATTTGCCAGCATGGGTTGCGCCTGATGATTAACATAGCAACCATTCTTTACCGTTATTTCCTAGAAAATTCTTAGAAAATTATTCAAAATATTGAAATTTGAATATTTGAATTCTTCTTACCTGCGTATCATTCCAAACGATTCTCAGATCATATTCAGACAGCAAATCTTCTCTAGCGTTGATCTGTTCTAAGGCGAGATCTATCCCGGTACTAATCCGCTAGCATCAAACCCTCCACTGAAAGGGAGGAGACCGCCAATATACAACGGTATCTTCATCTGCCCATATGGCTCAGATGTATTTGTTATTTGGCCGTTTATTGCCAATAGCAATCCAGATAAATGTACCGCGATAAATACACTTTCCTCAATACAAAGTAACATTCTTTTTCTGTTTTTATTTAACATTTTTGAAGTTAGCATGTAAGTCAAATACGTAGCGTGGTGAAATGCAAGGTATACATCACATTAATGCATTTGTATATGCTCTGTGCTGGACTCAACTGTAATATATATAATGAAAGATATAGATATAAAAGAGACTAAATCGCGTCTGATATAAGAGCAAAGGCGCGCCGTATTTGGTTGCCGACCTGCGCAGTACGGCATTTTCTGTCTAGTTGTCAGAACTTAGACGCAAACTAGTCCTTTTATCTATGTCTTTCATTATAGATCCGTACGATGTGCTTTACATACTTGGACAAACTCAAGGCTACAAGAGAGAGGTGGATGCAACATTAACAGCTTTTCAAAAATATGGAGGAGGACAAATTATATGTTCTATTGTCACCCGGATTGTCACATAATATGAGAAATGAAGCAGACACTATAAAGTAACGAACTCTATCATGGCTATTTTCTGCCCGTCGGAAAATTGGAAATTACTATGTCGCTGTTAGCAACGTCGTTAACGTTCGGTGGGGTGGGTGGGGTCTGGGCGGATATAGATCAGGCGCAGTGGAGAACTAAATTATTGGAAAAAATTGCATTTTTTTTTTAAGATGAAGGCTCATTCTTTTTTTCACTTTTGATGTCTCTGACAGATCCCACAAACACAAAATGTTTTTAAAACGTGTATTTACGTTTGAATAAAGTGTAAATGTCAGGTACTTATATAAACGCTATGAATATGTTTTTGGGTAAACATTTTAAGTTTGCAAAATATTTTGTCAACAGTTAAATAACCTTCTATTAGAATTATTTGTATAACGTTTTCAAAAATGTTTTATGAATGTTATTAAAACGTGTATATGCCCTTAATATAACGCAACATTTAATATGTTTTGTCTTCCGTTCAGAGCACAGTTTACGGCGCTTAGTAATAACATTAATTATACGCTACAGACATATAAAGCTGTATCATTACGAGTGACAGTATCCTTGATCAAAATTCATGTGCATACAATTTACGTATTTTTGAACAACATGGAAGCTAAAACACATTCATACACACCTAGATAGCCATATGAGAACCAATCAGAGTAAACATTAGTTAACTATGTGTGCATAAATAATGTATAATTGCACAGGTGCATAGTACGGGTAGTGCCTTCGGACGCGTCCATATTTTCTACGGCTTGATGCATTTATATTTGCTTGAATTTTCCAACATTTTTAGTGACAAATTTGTTATATGAAAAATAGCAAAAACCAAGGGATTTTTTTCTCGTGCATGAAAAAGGCTAATAAGTACGTATTGCTTGTTGCTCGAGAAATTGTACAAAGTAATACACGTGTAATGAGATGTTAATGCATCTAATGCACCCCCTCCCCACAGTGGCTTGTGTATTAGACGCATCAACATCTGAACAAGTGATACGTATTAATTAACCAATAAATGTGAATGTTATTTTATATCACAACAATAAATTTTCTCATGATTCCATTTTATGCTGTATCCTTTCCAGGACTATATCAGCTCTCAAAAATGCATGATATTTTACAGTAATCAAGCGATCAGCATTGATGCATTTTAACCATGAGATATCTTGATGCATGAATATTTGTACATACCTTCATAAAGTGCTAAAAATGTTGCATCAAATATTTGAGATCCGCATTTCTTATAATTACTAGACAGTGGCGTAGCCAACCTCATAATTTGCTCATGGTTGCTGAGATTATGTAAATTTTGTGAAATTTAATTTGTCCAGCTCCTCTTCTCTCTCCCATTTTTCATTCTGTCGCTTTTTCTTTTCTTGTATTACTCTTCTCCTCCCTTTTTATCTTCTCTTTGCTTTCTTTTCCCTCCCCTTAGAACTAGGTAATTCTAAATGTAGGATTATTTAAGGGCTGAGTTGGTTACATTACCATTTTGTGTTATGGATATAAAAAGTTTCCATTTTGGCTACTGGTTTGGACATCCGTAACACTTTTTTGTCTAAAGCACTAATAGTGTAAAAATGGTGCTCTAAGTAGTTTTAATAGAGCCTTCATTTTCAAAACTGTTACCAACTTGTTTTCCAAATATTTACCCATTTGATGATCCTGATATCGTCTCCCTATCCTCTGACTGATCCGCCCAGCAGCCCCACACCACGTTTTGCAAATAAACTGAAAGTCATTTTCCATTCACCGGCGTCCTGAATGGCCCCTGCAGCATGCATGTTTCGCTGTTTAATTATATATATATATATATGGTCGAATCCAACGAAAAGTGTACACGGCATGTTCAGGGCCATAACTTAAAAGTATTAATCAATTGGCATTCGTTTTTGAATTGTCTTTATTCGCCTTGATCATACGCTTCGCGCCATATATAATAAGACCCCTTCTGTGAAAAACTTAGACACAGAGACCCCAAAACATGCTATTTTTAACCATTTTTTCAAAATATTTCTTAAGTATTTTTAAAAACATCTAAATCAATTATGAAAAGAAGTAATTGGATTGAATCTAAATTGATTTCCTGAAAGGTGTGTATTCAAAGATTGCCTGTTCAATTTTTCACATATTTGTACATAATTATGAATTTTTTGTGATACTTTTTTGAGTGGTATTTTTTTACATTACCTACGAATACAATTTTTCATAGCACTAGATATATCTTTAAAAATGGAAATCACTAATAAATGCGCAATTGATACAAGCTTTGATATGTCCAATACTGAAATGCATTGCATTTTGTCATCTTTATTATTTTGTTTAGCTGCCAGAAATTATAAATGGCACAAAGGTAGGTTTGGTAAAAAATATGCATTACCTCCGAATACATGTTAAAAGCTGTGTCATTTCCACAAAGTGAGAGAATAGTAAACAATAGTTAAGCAATAGGTGCAGGGTAATACACTCTTTATTTCTACCAAGTTTCAATAGCCTGCGTTTAAATATTTCTGAGATGTCAACAATAAAAGCAAGTATTCGTAGGTAAATTTCGGTAACCGAATGTTACCTACGAATACAATTTTTATCATGACAGTATTGTGAAACACCACCATTCATGCCAATGCCCATATTGGTACATAACGAAGGCCTGTATGTTTGCTATCAAATCATATGTCAATGAAAGTTGCGAATTCACATACATGCCCACCATGCAAAAGTGAATACGGCTTAATTGTTGAAAAATATGTACTGAAATAGACGGCGGTCTACTCATTTGAAAGAAAAATCAGATTCAAAGAAGATTGGTAGGGGATAAATACTTGGATTTGTCAACTGTCATGTGTGCTTCATTTTAAATGTTTACCGACCTTCTGGTTTGGTAATTTGTGTCCAAATTGATTTATTCGAAGGTAACTTTTGACGTTTTCGCTA
Source organism: Amphiura filiformis (assembly GCF_039555335.1). NCBI lineage: Eukaryota > Metazoa > Echinodermata > Ophiuroidea > Amphilepidida > Amphiuridae > Amphiura > Amphiura filiformis. The sequence continues at coordinate 50,484,850 of NC_092640.1, forward strand.
AGGTTACCTACGAATACCTTGGAAAAAACGACTGTTCTCATTGTCTCATGATCTAGACAACACAGTGATGGACCCTGGTATAAAGCTAATTGTAGTTGCCCTCAAACGAAAGGCCACAAGACGTAACTGACTCCAAGATGGACTTCACAAGTCTGCAATAACGGTTTTAAGCGATTTGTGTGCAATTAAGCAAATTAAAGTCACTTTAGTGCCTTTGTTTCTTACTTCAATCCTCTTTCAACCGCTGTGAACCGACATTATTAATACATGATAGGGTCTAAAGTATCAATAAACGCTCATAAAGAAAATAATACATTCAAAGTGCTTTATAAAATGAAGTTTTGAGTGCGATATCCACCAAAAGTCTAATTCTTACCTACAAATACTGAAATGTTACTTACGAATACAGCATAATACATGACATGTGTAATGAAGTGTCCCTACCAATGGAAATTAATTGTCAAAAACTTTAAGCGGTACCCCAGGACACTATTATTACCCATATACGGATTCATTCAACAATTATTTATAATGTAAAATTGCTGATTAAATACTTGTATATCAAAATGAAGTGGTCAAAATCTTGCTAAAAGCATCAAAAATTTTGATCTAAGGTAATAGCATTTATTCATTTGGACGTACCATCTGAAAGAGATCTAAAACTACCATTTTATTAATTCATTACCATAATAGCAAAATTTAAACCTCTAAACTCAATATAGATATTGTTAAATCGCTCATGTTACCTACGAATACCCGGGTTTCTTCACCTTTTCATTGTATAAAGCGTTAGGTGTATGCGTATAATTCCTAATATTCTTGAGAACATATATCCTACTCGTTCTTATACAATGTGTAAATTGATTCATACTCATTTGATAAATAAAATACAGAAACTGACCTAAACTTCATTTTCAAAAATAAACTAGCATAAATTGACTAAGATCATATTGATCGCGTTATAAAAACAAAAACAAATATTTTCTGGTTGAGCTGGCATTTTCCTGACACCCTGTGGTCTACATTACACGAAAAAAGCGTTAATGGGAATATTCCATTTGTTTTAGGTAGTGAAAGCATCCTAGTGGTATTCGTAGGTAACATTGGGTTTTGATATCACATTTACTACCACACGTCCTGGATTTATTTTTCAAGATTAGTAATGGCACTTTTGGTTCCTATAAGACCAATATGTCATCAATCAATGGGCAAAAGGAAAAAATTGTGGAGACATTTTTATTTCGGACTTTTATTTTTGGCCCGTGGACACTTTTGGTTGGATTCGACCATATATATATTCTTGTTTGTCCCTGAAGAAGTGCAGTTTATCTCGAAACTTGCGAGTTTTTTTTTTCTGTTTAGTTTAGTTTAGTTTGTCTGTATGCGCACAAGGACTTGCGTCACTTGTTCCAGTATACTTTTGTACTGTATTCCTGACACTTTCGTGGGCCCTGTAAACGGTACATTGGGCCATAGCACTTTATAAACCTCTGTGTCTACATGTGCACAGTCTAAATATGTATTTTACTTGCTTTCCCACATCAAGCCGGTATGTCTTCTTTTTCTTTCCAACTATTCATATAGTCAAGGCATTCTCTTGTATATTTGATGTGCCATTCCTCCTTGATGTGTTTTATCAGTTTTATGTCCTTGTCCGTTACACACTTACACTATCAAAATACACTACATTAAAGTTAAACATATAGCTAGTTTACAAGTAATATGATGTGGAGATTACGGCTGGCTCGTACCATAATCCGCATAGAAACTTTATATGTTATTATCAGTATTCTTTTTTGGCTCGCCATTATTTGTGTTCATTTTAGTAGAACTAAAACAAGCCATTCTGAAAGACAAGCATCCCATCTCACAGCAGCTTTTTTGTCTCTTTTCTTCTAGCTCTTGGTTTAACTGCAACAAAAAAAAGCATAATTATGTAGAAGAAGGAAGAGAAATCTATTTTAAAATAACTTTTTGTTTAAACGCCGCTTATTTGCACTCCCCTGTGGTTTTAAGCCTTATTACTATGATAATTTGCCTTTTCATATTCTTCACCTCATGTTTGTTTCACGATTTACTCTTTGTGTATTGTATTGACATTACCCACACAAAGGCATAGTTATCCATTCAACAATAGCGTTTTCACAGAAGAACTTCAATTCGATCTGTACTTGTATTCATAAGATATGCAACATGACAAACACTACACAATTACCAATTTAAATGATAAACCCCTGGCGCTGCTTTACCCTTTTAAATTTTTTTGTTTTTAAATATTATATATTTTTAATATTATATATTTTAAAAAACGGAGAAAGCCACATCAAGTGATGAGCTGTTACGTTTTTGGATATTTCTCAATATCATTTAAAATGTTATAACACGAACTACGAAGCCCAACGTTGGTGCAAAATTGAGTGTTTCTGGCTATGTACAAAATATTGAGCGAAGTATGTTTTCGGCAATAAAGTTTTGATAAAGGGAAATGTTTATTTTAGCCTCACTACTAATATAAAATCCATATCCTTTAGTACAAATTCTTGAGTAAAATAAAAAATGATCGATTTTAAAGTAACATAAAACATGTGCTTTACCAATTCCCTACTCGTAACCCTATCTTTGACAGTCGACCTTACCCAAGTATGAGGCGATGGGTTACATCCCCACAGTGCTTGAGGATTATGTTATCACAAAATTGTTCTATGATCATCCTAAGTTACTTGGCTGCAAATGCGAGCATTGTAGTGTGCCGGGTAAGGCAATAGAGGTTATCAGTGTTATATAAGTTGCATACCGTATCCTATCAGCGACTGTTATACCTTGTTTAGGACTTTCCAAAGAAGTACCTGCATGTGTAACCATGACTATTTCAGCTCAGCCCGCCAAACTCCTGCAGGCAACGCTCTGCAGGTTCTATTGTTCTATTGTTTCCGATTAGAGCGCTGACATATTGGAAAATGTTGCCAATCAATATTCATGAGAGTGTACATTCAACGTCCAGTTTGCGAAATTGGGTGAGTTGTGTTTGGTAGGTGTGAAATACATCTGACTGGGCGTTTTAATTACGTAACGAATAAAGGCATTGACATCATCGAATGGCTGCCCAGTGCTGTTATGTGTTTAGTTATTATATAGGCCTAATAATTATTATTAAATGTATTCATCATTCCTTTCTTTTCCCTTCTTATTCTTTCCTAGGCCTACACCTTATCACTCCCTCGCTCTCATTGTCCCCTCTCACCATCCCCCTCTCATTCCCATCATTTTCCTTATATTTCTATTTATCTACTTGTCTTTATTATATCTTTTTATTTCTCGCTTCCTCCAGCCCTCTCTCATTCTCCATATCCCCTCCTCCCCTCTTCCTCCCTCCTCCCCTCCCAAGACTTCTCACAGAGGTGAATCTGCCCCTCCCCAACCCCCTCCCCTCTTTGGGTACGCCACTATTTCTATACCAATCTCCTTCTTAAAATAAAATTGAATGGAAATTTCTTAAAAACAACCTTTATAGGCCTATACTTATACTTACATGTATACGTATAGCGATTACCATTATAGTGTAATATAGATATATGGACTGGACATGGCAGCCTTCTTACATTCTAATGTGTAATCGATCAGCAAGAGCATTCAATTTATTTAAATGAAACGCCTAACGTCAGGTGGGTGGTAAAGATGATTGCATCGACAGCTAAAGCCTCCTTATAGACTTCAGACCCACACAAGCACACATTTGGGATACGTGAGTACAATGGTACCACTTTACACATGACTGCCCTTACACATGACTGTAGTGTGGTCACTTATTGATACTCGCCTGTTGTGTAAAGCGTTAATATGATGCCGGATCAGTGACCAATTAAATGGCGGAACCCCTTTATTCGAAACAATGGTACCACTTTTATGAATAGCCTGTCGCAACTTCTAATCGGCATCAAACGAACAAAAGATTATATAAACTATTGCGACTCTATTTCTATTTAAAAGCTCTTTGCCTGCAGGTAACTCCGAGGTCATGCATGAATTGGTTTGAGTGAGGAATACTACGGGAACCAGCGCCTTTTGTTAGAAGTCACTGATGAGTAAAGTGGATAACCTCTATTCATCGGGAGGGATTTAAACTTACCGCTGTAACCGTGGCTTTCAATATGTCGTTTTCTTCGGTTAGATTATCTATTGACACGGAATGAGTCGTTGCAGAAGAAGGTAAATTTAAGTGTTTTGTTGCGTTCGTTGCCGAGATGCTTTCACCCGCAGGAAACTTCCATACGGATATAATCTGCAACAGGACAATCATCATTCGTAATTATAATTACAATTATAATTATATTGACACTTGAGGACCTGAAGACCGTACGTTCACTTGGCCCCTCAACATGTATACACTAAAGTTACGTATAGTGTCTTAGGGTTCAATAATGTTTAACACATGTAATGTTTCAGGGTGAAAACACCATGAAAAGTTGAACATGTATAAAACATTACCAAACTATACGCAACTTTAGTGTATACATGTTGAGGGGCCAAGTGGACTTACGGCCTTCTTGCGCTCAGGTCTTCACTTACTATATTTTGTATAATATCACTCATACAGCATGTCTCAAAAAAATTGTGTAAGTGAAAAGCGTCCTCTTTGGCAATTATAAAATACCGTTGTGACATGATGCTTACATCAACGTCAAGGGTTGCAGTCTTAGCTCTTTTAAGATAAATAGAATAAACGGTATTTAAAAATGCCGTTTATTCTATTTAATTTGCTTGTTTCAATCTCGAGATATGTTTAGTTAACAACGAAAGGGTAAAATCACAATTGTGCCACTTTTACTAGGGAAGAGAGCTATGCATGTAAATCAATGATAGCTGATGGTGATGCGTCCAATGCGCTTAGTAGTCGTGCTGGGAAAATGCTTAAACGACACCCACCTTAGGAATGAAGATCACAAGTAATGTCACTGTGTTACAGAAAATAATGATACCACAGAGAAATATATATAATGCTTCTGGGTCATCCCCCATAAGAAAGCTGACGGTCACTCCAATTGTACACAGTATAATCACGTTATAAACACTGATGCCAATAAACTTGCTGTCGTTGAGGGCGTCAATAGTTACCTGAAGAGCAACATTTTGTTTTAACATTCATAAATAAATAAATGCGTTTCTTATGTTACGACCTGGGACACATTTTCCCAATTTATCTCAAAGATACAAAATTAAGACACTGTTCTACAATATTTTATCTAATATTATTTACTTCAAAATACACTAAACATATATGGGCAATGCTGGTACACATTAATACAAATGAAATATATCATAATACAGCAGATATTATCTAGGCCTATTAGGCAGTCTTGTTTTTGTAGCTGGTTTACTCATGTATGAAAAATAGGATTTATGAAAAGCGGCAGCTACTACGAACAGAGTTCATAAATTTGTCATTACCTTTCGTGTTTCCCAAGCAAGAAAAGCACCGAAAATACACAGAATTCCTTTGTAGATATAGAGGGCGAGTAGCCAGTAAAGAATATATTCACTTTCGCATAATTCAATATACGGGGATATAAGCTGATTCGGAGTTGTAGGGTCGTCCTAAGATAATAAAAAATGTTAACATTATAATAACAATTTCTTGGAAAAAAAAAAAGGAAAAGTTAAATTACTCGATACATAAATAAACCTTAAGTATATTAACCTTAGAATTACTAAGAAGGATTTTTTTATCTGTCATAAAAAAAAACTTACGCGCAAACGACATAAGCTAATCGTAGATAAATCCTTCGCCCACATTTTAGTCATGAATCTTTTGCCACAGCACCGGCCAATAAAATTACCACAAGGGGTGTGGTTATGCCACCATTGGTTTCTACAGTAAAATCCATAATTTTCATTTCGCTCTTGTAAAATTATTCGAAGAACTACTGACTTTTTTGCCTATACTTTTGTACATAGCCACGATTTCCAAAATGTGCATTGGTACGCTCATATTATACCGTCATAGCGGCATTATGTGGAGAATGTTTATAGTTATTTTACTTATTTTGATGCCACTAGATAGAAGAGACCTATACATTAGTACCAAATACAACGGTATTTGACGTTTATAAATTGAATACATTTCAGGGACTTCGTGGGGTTCATTTTAAATTCTGGACTTTACCACTAGTAAGATAATACAAAATAAAGCACACAGTTATGTATAATGTTGATAAGCATTCTGCCATGTAATATAAACCACACACTTTCCTTGATTAAACCCATTTTCTTTTTCAAAAGTCACTCTCCAGCAATGAATGTGTTACAAGTGGACTTTTATACATACTGGATTTCAATCAATGCGTTACAAGACTCAAATTATGGACATGGGTTGATTCTTTCATACATGCTATTTTTCACATGCTCAATAGACACAGAGGATGAATTTGAGTTGTTCTTTCATACATATGACAGGCCTATGTATAGCAACACTTTCCCGTGCTTAAATCAATTTGGCCAAAGTATGGACTTGGGTGGCTTTTGTATTCATATATTCAATTGTAAATTAGGGTATTGCAACACCCCCTTCGTAGTCCGTGTTAAAATAATATGCCTCCTTAATTATATTTTTAATATGGTGATATTTCTTAGATAACAGACAAAAATTACAGGATATTCGATTTTAGTGCTCCTTTTTTCGGTCAAGTTTCGGTTAAGTGTAGTTTGAAATCTTTTACGTTGAGTCTAAACAGATCAAAGGCGGTGCATCTTTATACAACAGGGGTAATACTGCGTCACTCACTCAAGGAAGAAAATGTCGTACAATAATACATTTGTAATCGTTTTCGTCAGGTGAAAATCTGGCATCTTACCCTTGTATATAATTCCTTCACGACTAGCTTCATCGGGTCAATGACTTGCCACGCAGTTAGGATTCCAACATCAATTAGCAATAACACGGCTACCACCTTATACAATAGATGATCAGTAATCACCTAACATAAAGTTCAAAAATTAAAGGGTAAATCATCCTGATTATCAGTACTTGGGAATCTTTAATAAATGTTCAACATCTACGACATCAAGGAAGTTTCACTCATTACAAAATAATCATGGATAGGAAAACCTCCTATGTGCTATTCCAATGGAATAATTCCACTGTAATTTATTTGGCAAATAGGCAATAGTGAAAAAAACAAACATCCAATTTAAAAGTCTTCTCGTTTCAAAGACACATGAAACCTACACAAACTACCTAAATGTAGTGATTACTTTTCGGCAAACACAAAATTGTTTTAAAAAGTTATAAACGTATAGTAAACATATTTTGATTGTATTCAAAATGTTTCAATATCATTTAACTGTTGAGTGTCATGAAAACGTTGTTTCTTATTTCATCATCCATATTCATAATATACATCTGAATAAATGAAATGGAGGAGATGAGAAAGGGCAACAATGGCCGTTTTGTAGCCTGAAATAAATTAAGTTTCAAAGTTTTTCTCGATTTCACATTCCACAAATGATTAGATTTATGTATATCCGATTGTATAGAACATGAAGCAAAGAAAACTACTACGTACCTTTCTTTTCGGTGTTTTAAAAGCGGCAACCTGATATACCCGCCACGTCTTACTGAACATGGAACCAAAAGCTAATACAAATCCCACAGATAACGCCCAAACATTCAGCTAAGTAACATGGAGAAGAAAATGAGACATACATTATACAGGTGAGGCCAATGAAATGTTTTAAACCCAGTTATATAATATTAATCCATTCATGGACCTTACGTGTGAATGTATCAAAAACAAAAAAGTCGAGTCATAACCAGCATTTTAATGTCTTTAACGCAACGCTGTTTTTTGAAGAAAATCTTTGTGCTTTTAGGGGTGGGGTATCTTTTAGTTTAATTTGATCGCTAAATTTTTGAGCGCTAATGTTCATTTTTAGCACTGCGGGCAGCCTTGGTCAATGTTGTGTTTGAAAGCTATTGTTTTTACGGCTGAAACCTCCACAACCATCCCCATACAGAATTTTTACTTATCAAATTAGTAATTCATAAAATTCTATGTGTCGAAAATATCTTCAAACCGTTTTTGTAAACGCACGTAAGTTATTTAATAACAACAGATGGCGCTATCACTCTTCAACTGCCGTATATATTCAGTTTAAGATCATTTTAACGGACTATATACGGCAGCTAAGTTGAGAGACCAGATTGGACAGCTTGGACAGAGTCCGAAAACCTTGAGTATGTGTGACACGATCTGCTCCATGGGGCCAAAGGAGGCAAAGTGACTTATAACCGGGAGTTACAAACATTATTACCTTACACAAATATTAGGCTATCATATACTGAAAACACCTCATGTCTAGCATACTAGGTTCTAAAGTTATGACGTTTTGTGAGGTATACTTTCTTATATATTTTGTTGCTTTTTACTCCATATTTTTGCCTTTATCTCAATCTCAAATTTGCCGCCTTTGGCCCCATGGACCAGACCAGAACGTGTTCTTCTTTATAATGATACAAAATGTACCCTGATTGTCTTTTCATCGTTTTCTTACCTGACAACAAGCTTCCTTAAAATTAAAACTGACTAATTTCGTATCGACACCATTGAAGAATATACCCGTGTACACTATCATTCCTCCAGTAATGATTAAATTGTTGAGGTTTGGACTTGACAGTTTGACGTATCTGTTAAAATATTTTACGAAAATCATTATAGATAGCCCACACGATTACGATGCTTTTATGTGATGTTACAGTGATTATATTTTTAATAGAGATTTGATACGAATTGTTTTAGTTAAAAGTGTGCTATTGAGGGCAGTATTTACAAATATTTTTAATGAATTTACCTAACGATCTAATTGCATACTTAGGATCAGTTAGGATGTAAAGTTTTGTTTCAATTGTGCAAGAAATGTCTAAATCTAAAACCAATAACTATTTATTATGGTATCATTAGGGGAAAAATAAATTCACATAACATTGCTTTTTGTTCGGTTTAGATTGGTTCAGTTTAGTTTTATTTCATTAAATATTACTAAATACCGGTGAAAATGATGAGGATGTCGCTAACATGCAGGGCATGTTATTGTGGCATCCTTCACAAAGGTCAGTATATAATATTAATGGGTAAACTAAAACATAAGATAATAAATACATTTGGAAAATATGTGCTTTGTGAGTAAAGTATATACTAATATTAATACGTTACGCCTTCAATAATAAAATCATTAAATGAGAAGGAGGACATTCAACAAACGAACCTACACAGTAGGTGGAACATGACTGTGTACATCGGTTATAAAATTCCATTATAATAATCGGTGAGGCAAAGCATAAGTATTTACAACAATGAAGAAACATATTTAGCCTGTTTAAGCCTAAATAAAAAGGTAGATAATAGCTTAATAATAGTTAGATTCTATTTATGAGGATATGGAAAGATGAGTTTATTTTCAAAGTTGCATATGAAAAATGGCACCAAACTACATGATCTGATAAATAACGTTATGGGAATAGAAGGCTTCTGGAAACTATAAAACCAATAACCAATTTTAACGTTACCCGGCTTCATCTTAGAGATAACAGCAGTGATCTCACGAAGGAGTAATTAATATTTAATGAAGAGTCAAAAGGGGAAATCATTAAATTGTCATTAGGGGTTTTATAATGTGTATTGGCTTGACTAAATGCTTTGAAGCTTAATATTGATCAACACTGCGGGTTTTATTTCAATTGCCAAAGAAAAGTCCAAGTCTAACATCAATAAATATTTATTCATGGAATCAATATCAATCAACAACCAGAATATCTACACAATATTCCTTTTTTAAACCAATAACCTAATTACAACCCACCAGGTTTCAATTTAGAGACAATATCAGTAGTCTCGCAAAGGAGTTATTGATATTTGATTAAGAGATACTTAAGGGCGCTGTTGTCAACGTTTGAACAGTATTTTGGTGGGACCGAAGAGCACATCAAAGAAATCCAATTGAATTCTGAATACGAGGTTCAATGTCCTTCTGATATTAAGTAACTTAAATCTTTTGAAATTTGCGATATAAAACACATTTTATGGCAAATCATTATAAATTTACATTTTTGATATTTAACAGTACTCTAAGTAAACTCTATAAATCTAATGATAAATAAATCCAAGTAAGGTAAATCATGCACAGTAAAGTGTTCAACCAAGAAGGGAGCTGGAATACATTTAAAATAGACTTGGTGATTTATTAAAGCATTATTTACAATATTGTTTCATGCAGGCCAGCCGAAGCCGACCTACACTCATCAGAATATATGTAAAATGATGAATATTTTGTAATGGTGTCATCTTGCATATGGTCACGTCCGTTTTTAGCCCTTTTTAATTAACAGACGCGCGATTACTCTCATTTAATGTTTGATTTATTTGGGCTAATTACTCATAATTTATGGCAACCTATGATTTACATCATGCGCATTAACAAAACCATAACCTGTAACCTATAATTATTTTAACACCACAGAATGTAGATTCGTACTTTTTTTGATGGTATATATATCGAACAGACAAGTTATTAGTTATGTGAAAGTAGTATTTCTAGTATTTGAGCGTGCACGTATTATCTAAAATATAATTATGCATTGTTTAGCGTGCAGGTTTATATAATTTGGGATATGAAGGGTAGTTCGCGAATATAATGCACGGGAGAAGAATACATAACGATGAATAGAAACGGGTACTAGAAGTATATGGGAAAATAAAGACTTGTCTCTTAAAATGTCAAACATATTCTTAGGCACGTCTTTATCCGGTGTCTTCAAGTAGAAACATTGAAATGTCAAACAAGTATGCTTGTACATTGTGTGCTATACATGTAGGAAAAGGGATCAATGCTATTATTTTCTACCTAATATTTCTCTCACTGTTTTGATTTTTTAGGTACATGCAGGTTCATAAGCGTATAGTTACAAACATGATTATTGATGAAAATATCCGTTTTTCGCTCAGGAAAACAATACTAAGGACAAGAAAAACACATTTAATGTACCTTACCGTTGCTTGCGGAATTTGATATTAAAAACGAGAAATCCAAGAGCTAGTAGAATCCCGGCACCAGCTAATGCACACATTGATATGAATAAAGTTTTTCCGACAGTTACATGGAGAATTACGATGGTTATTTGAACTTCTGGGGTGTGGTCGAGCGGAACCTTCCCACCTAAGCATTAAAACAAAGAGAACAAAAAAATGTTACATTTAGTGATTTCACATGTAATGGTTTAAATGATCTTTGTAATAAATTGCACAACACTGTTGTTATCTGTTAGCTTCTTTCTACTCTACGTTCATTAATCTTCTTACTAACGAGTGTGTGTATCAAGCTAAAGTCTGCACAAAAAAGTAACTCAGCTGTTATAAATACGCCTATAGGTTCAAAACTAATAATTGTTTTCACAATATTTCAACATAAAAAGAAGGATGATTTATTTACACGCATTTTGAACACTGTTATAATATAAATTTCAAGTTAGAACTCAAGAAAAATTGAAAACCAGTGGGCACCCATCAGTGGGTTTCACCGACCACACCTACTCCGGGTAAGGTGGTATGTCTGGATAAGCTGGATTTCAAAAGAAAAATACCCTAATTTAAAAGTTGCAGTTATTTGTATTGATGTGAAGTAAGCGCGAAGAAAATGGCGGGCTTTACGTGTTTACAGTGCCGGCATTATAACCATTAATCGCGCTGTAAACTGCAACTTTTAAATTCGGGTATTTGTCTGTAAAAGCACTACTGTGTTGTTAATATTGAACGACATTTGACGAATGGGGTATCAAAATGCGTGTAAATAAATCATCCTTCTCGCTATGTTTAAATATTATGAAAACAATTATTAGTTCTGAATCTATAGGCGTATTTATAACAGCTGAGTTACTTTTTGTGCAACTTTATATACTTTAACATGTTTTGTCCGGTTACTACAACGCTCTCAATGTCAATATGCTCCAAATGTCCGGGCTGATCGTAGATATGTCCATCCTTAGCATTCAATTTGGAGAGAAAAAATGACCTACCACCTTATCCAGACATACCACCTTACCCGGAGTAGGTGTGGTCGGTGAAACCCACTGATGGGTGCCCACTGGTTTTCAATTTTTCTTGAGTTCTAACTTGAAATTTATATTATAACAGTGTTTAAACGATCTTTAACAAAAATCAATTTGTGCAATTACATAAGGAGAATGTCATAGCTTAGCGTCACAGCGTCATAGACTGAATTCGCCCGTAGCTATATTCTTTGATAACATAATGTGACCCAAATGTGACCCAATCTTGTCCACTCCGGCCAAAGTCAGAAATTTTGAAAATTGACTTACTACTATTACTAAGTTACTATAAGTACATACAATTACTGATGTTGAATCCCAAGGTCTCTTGAATTCTTGAGATGGTTGCAAAGTTAAAAAACATTTAACATATCCATTTTCGTATGCTTTATATCGTTGTTATTTTTTCCTCTCTTTGTGCCTATATCTCAGTTTCATTATTTCCGATTTCAGTCTGATTGTACCAGATCTGGTCACAAATATTAACAATATTGGGTGTTTGGTATTGAAATCAATAGGGGACTGATATCCTTCCCCTGCTAAAGCGTGTAACAAAAAAAATGCTCCATGTAAGACAGTGGATATTGACCAGTGTTGGCCATAGACCTGTATCCTTCACAACGTCCTTACCTGGCCACATTATATCACTTGTCCATCGTAACGGATCTTGCACATCCACTGGATTAAAATCAAAAACCTTGTGCTCTAGAAGATCTGAATTTAATAACAATCATAAAGGAACAATATAAAACAATTGTTTTACCCATTACATGGAAACATTTATCTCTTGGTTTATCACTGCGTATAAACGTATATAATTGCCACTTCATATAATTGATTTGGACTTTGTTGCATTTAGGAGATTTTGTCTTTTTAATGGGAATTTCACTCACAGCGCAATATATTTTATTATTTATTACACGAGTGCGTCCTATGTAGTTGCAAATGCTCTAATCTATGGCTCTGCAGATGTTTAAAATGAATACAAATGCACTTGCGTTCATTCATATCCTAGTGAAATCACATTATTAATACTAGCGGATGCACCACCAAGCCAGATTTGTAAAAGCATCGAGAAATGAATACCTTTAAAAGCCACAATTTCGTCACAGAATTTACCATTCTCAAATGCTATGTTTTATTAATTAAACCTGGCGTTCTAAGCGATTTGAATATTTAAACAAACTTGCATACGTATTCAGCAATATAATTCAAAAAATTCACAAAAATTTAAAATAGTTGAAGAACAATCATTTTGATACAACCGCTTTGGCTCAAAAGATTCTATTTAGCAGCCGTAATGGTTCGAAAGATTCTATATATTTAGGATCAAAGAAGCCATTGTTGGATTGATTTAATGGCGTTTTAGCCAAGATCAAATCATGTGGTTACCGTACCTTCACGAAGTTGTTGTATGATGGTGATTCCAACACGGTCTCCCTTTTCAAAACGCACAGGACCCTTGAAGATTATAAAGTAAAAAGCTGATATTTCATTAGGTGTTTATTTTAAGGAAGGAGCATTCTTAAGGACAAGTTAACTTTTAAACACTGATTATTAGATCCTCATGAAATGCATTGCATGTCAAATGGAAATAGTTTCACCAAATTGTTTTTCACAGTGACCAAACTGGTTTTCTGCCAGGAAGATAGGTGAGGAATGTCTATCTAACTTTAGAATTATTGATTATTTAAGCAAACAGCATCTTCCTGGGCTTATGTTTTGATACATTTTTCGTCTTTGGACATGAATTTTATGGCAAAAATTGAAAGACCTTGGTAGGCTATTCTTTAACAAAATTAGCAGCTAAAACTTATCTGGTATTCGACTTAAAAAGGACGAATTGTTTTTGCACTATATTACCGTAACTCCAAGAAACGAAACCTGTGCTAAACTTTCAAAGAACACCATCATCATCTCGTTATCATCGTATGTATAATCCTCCAGTCTGCGCATGCGTCCATCTGAAAATACAGTAGTTTTGAGTACGTCTATACTTCCGTTAAGCGCTAATGCAATGGCCCATACTGTGTCGTATCCGAATGGGTGTTCAATTGTAAATGTTAGACGGCTGTATTTGGGATTATTATCCAGTTGATATTTGACATACTCGTCATATTTGCTAGCAGTCTGTAATTAATGGCAAAATATATAGTTTCATAGGTAGTGCATTTTGTAAAATATATTGATACAATAATATATTCAACAGTTAGCTTCGACTATAAAATTAATGCGTATTTATAAATACGAATGCACGTGATCATCACACGGTCAAGGTGTTCCTGTACATTTTATAAATGCAAAGGCAGTAGCAACAACAGATTGTGCAACAGAGTTGTTGTTTTTGCCAACTTTGTGACGATATTATTTTTCCGTCTTTCAATTAATCTTATAACATAACAAAAGTTTAGAATCTCGCAATATGCAATACTTAAAGCTATAATGTACGATCCTATAATATGAAATTGTTTTGTTTTTTTAAACCTGATGTTTTTTGGCATATCTGTAATGGTTACACATGTACCAACTTGCACCTAAAAGGAATCAACCTAATCTGTTGTATTTGTAGGGCAACATAGCAAGAGTCCGACATAAAGTCATAATCCATAATTATGACTTTATGTTCTCCCATAGAACTGCATGTTAAACGGCCAAAAAATACTCAGTAGAGTTTCTTTTACTTTACCTTGTTATTTCAGCTCAAATTGGACAGAAACCCTCCCCGAAAATATTATTATTAGTATTTTTTTTCAGCATTTTTAATATCGAGGAACAAATTTAGCTTTAATTGCTACTTTAAGTATCACTAGCTTCATGTTCCTATCTTGTTCTGTAGAGTGATTTTGGTCATGCTTGCTGCTCTTGGTATGGCGGTGCCCATTGTTCGCGTGCGTATTTGGTAATAAATATAGTCATATATTACTGATAACTGTTTATGTACCAATGTAACGTAGACGTAGACCTATGTGTCCGGTTAAAACTTTGAACCCTTTCATTAGATTATATAGGGGATGTTATCATCATGGGCGTTGCAATACCTTAAACGGATTTCTTGTATATTAATCGGATGCTCTTTTAAATAGTTCTCATGTTCTGTGTTTACCAGTGGTACTAAATGACATGCACAACTTACCAAATTTCCAATAGTAACCTCGTCAGTACTTGACAGTGCTTGACTTCGAATACCAAAGTAGTTTGAGATTACAACTGCTTCAGTCAGCTCTTCTTTTGTACAGTCTAATGGTCCGTAGTCTACCTGCCACCATTTGTTGTGGTACCAACCTACAAGCATCCACACGTAACCCTCACCCGTCATGTTTAGCTTAGAAGCCTACAAATGGATGGGGTCATATATTAGTTTCCAAATTTAACTTGAGAACAAACCAATTCTTTTATTTGAGTTATATTTGAATTTGAATAATTTATTTTTTTCCTTAGATAGACGTCCAAATAAAGTTCTCCCAAATGATTTCTTTTAACTCAACAAAACTTATTACAGTATGCAAACTGTAAAAACTGGAAATTATTTACCAACTGACAAGCAGGGAGCCAAAGGATGGATCCAAAACGATATAAGTGTGTCAAACTAACAAATGTTGTCTGCCAGTACTAGTGGCTTTTTATCCCCTCAATAAACAACTAGGAGCTGGCCTCTACACTATACATCTATAAATACAGCTGTGGGTTTTTTTTAATTACTATACATAGTTAAACTATACGTTAAACAAGACAATTATTTAAGAATATCATTTCAACAAATCGTCCTATACCTTTGTACAGGAGCCAACCGTTGTTAAACCGTGATGAACCCACACTTTTACTGTAGCGTATACGCGAACGCGAGCGAGACTACGCGTTACGCGAGAGCGCGTAAAATTCGTCATGCCTGGAACCTTTGTGCGTATGCCAGCTTACAAGTTGAATTCAATATTTTTCAGGTAGCGGCTAAACATTGCCGTTTTATTCTGTAGTTTTATTGCTGATATCAAAAGAGAAATCATCGAAGTTTTTGTAAGGCTGAAGCTGCCCTCGCGAAGTAAACCACGCAGACGACGCGACCGCATCGTTGTTAAACGGTGATGAACAACGGTGAAACATGATTGAATCCCTAAATATTTGTGTAGTTTTTGCAACACAATAAAATATTTCTGCTTATTAATAAGATTGGAGATTAGACATGTTTATAAATGGCCATATCTTGGGTTTTTACTAGTGCACCAATATCAACAACTTTCAGGAGCTATGAACTTATAGAAAGTGTTCAAATGAAGAGTTTTAATCTTGGGAAAATTGTACCCCTACATTCTAACACATTAAAGATCAGGGTCTTGATTTATGCACCCTTTAACGATAGATTCTTAAATAGTCAATGGTCACAAGAATCAACGTACCTCGCATAATACTTTCTGAGCCTTATCAGCATACATCAAGGCAACTATTATCTTTGCATCCTGTTTCTGCAACGACAAAAAGAGGAATTACAATAATTAGTTTGCGATACAATTCATGTTTTCCCTATAAATTGTGTAACTAGACTCTACGCAGACTGTGTTTTACAACACGATCGAGTGCATAAAATCATAAGAGCTGTGTGAGATCTAGTGGAAAATAGAAATATGTGACTTGTTTTTGTCAAAACCTCAAGTGTTCCTTCAACCAATCAGGGATTTTTTTATATACGAAAGCTAACACTTCCCCTAAAAACGTCTTTTCTCATTAGGTAAACAGATAACGCGATTCAATGCTTATAGCAAGGCGAATTATGTGGTAAACCTGTTGAAAACGCCCTATCCCAGCATAATTTTAGACCAAAATGTAGGTTTTATCTTTAGACCAGCACAATGTTGACCAAAAACCTCAAGTGTTCCTAACAATAGTTATCAAATTTTATGTCATTAAATGAAAGAGCACACTTATATTGTCCATATACTAGCCTCATAAGAATGAACAATGGCGAATTCTCTTTCAATTGCAAACCTTGTGCAAAAAGTTACTATTTTCGCCTGTTTCGTCATACGGTTGTAAATTCCATGATCTATGGCGTTGCTAAAGATCGCTTACAGATTGATATGTTTGTTATGACTATAACTATAACTTGGCTGCTTACCTTAAGATTTTCAATTTGATTTTTCGGATTGTCAACAAAGCTTTCAGAACTAATCAAAGTAATGTTGGCTTCTTTCAGTTCGCTCACCAAGTCACTCACCGTCTGAAATTAAGCGTACTCATTACAATTATAGTATATAACTAGACAATAACTAGACGATGATGCCCATGTGTGTAAACTCATTCATATCAGGACGCCGGACGGTCAAAAACAGGTAAACTCGGTGAGCAAATCACAATCATGTAAATTAGTTAGCCACATATCGCACATTCAACCTTCAACAAATTAGGCACTATAAATTAATTATCATCATGAAACTAGTACCACGATTTCAGATTTGAGAAATGTATCCAAGATGTGAAATTATGTGTTCAGGTTCATTGCTTGTTTCAAGAGCATGATGATGAGGATCAGGGATGAGGGTGCATGTACTGGATAGCTTTGCTCCTCAAGGTTTCCATATAATACGTTGCCTTTGTGTGTTTCTAATACCGGTTGTTTTTTGTTTTTTTTGGTTTTTTTTAATTTTCATTTAGCATTATCATAACTGTTGCATTATTTATGATTAAATTGTTCATAGACTGTTGTTTGCATCATCACGTTGTTCACATAATACTAGCGGCCTCTGCCTTTTATCAATGGTTCCCAATATATTTAGCCATTGTGTGTTTGTGGTTTCATTTTGATTCATTTTTTAAAATTATATATCATATGTTATGTTTGACACAATCTTTGCTTTTGTTTTTCATCAATATAATCTTTCAAATTGTTCCTCAGTGGTTCGAATATGTTGTTAATATGTATGCTTTATATCGTTATGAACACGGCATAGTGCTGAATACGCAAAATTGCTGTTCTGATCGAGTAAACGGCGTTTGAAAATCATGGTACCATTTCATTGGTCCTTCTAAAAATTGAGAGCATTCTTGAGCACTCAAATGAAATGTATATTATAGAAGTGAATATGCACGAATTATTTGCAATAATTAGATGTTTTGAAACCATAGATATCATCCCTCCAATGCTGAATCCAATGTCTCTACCGCCGCGCAAATAGTTGTATACGAAGTCGAATACGCATTCAACTACGTGAAAACCATAGCACACATTCTTGATTAGGGGCTTTCATGTATAAATTAATGGTTTTACAAAAGCTGTAGACTTTACATTTGATATTATAAGTTGTAAACTGGTCATCCCTGTAATATTTAGCAAAACCCCCGGATTTTAAACCAGAAATAACAATATTGGCTTATATTTTGCATACAATTTGGGTTTTTTTACGAGGGCGCACTCACATTATATAGAAAATTCGGGGTTTTCAGCTATAAAATACTACAGATCAACCTGATTTGTACAGCTAAGTATACGATTCGTCTTTTGGTCGATTTATTCATTAATTACACTCAGGCGCGATTCGTCCAAATCAAAATTTCGATATCTACGTCAGGGAGTAACATTTAACATTAATGATTGGTGGAAATAAAAGATCACCTGAAACATAATCATAAGCATGTAATAACGCATTTTACTCAAAATTCTCGATTCGTCACTCTGCCGAATTCATAACGATATGATAGTTTGTATTTTGATGTGTATTTATGTCAAGGTTTTGCCTGCACTAAATGTTGCTTTTCATAGTGCTTTGATATGTATCTTATCCAAATGTCCAATTTGATTCAAATGAGAAGGAAATGAAATCCCAAAATATATCATAATATATATATATCGTGTTTTAATTTAGAAAAACCTTTTTTGAATGTGTTTCGTACCATAGAGTACAATACAAGTTACGAACACACACAAAACATACATAACTAACATTTATTAAAACGATATTAATAACTTACTGATGAAAATATTTCATAATTTTCGTGTATTGTGGCAACCCTTGTCCAACCAAATTCCTTCATAACTGCTACACGTGCTGGGTTGTGCGACTGATCTGTGGGATATGTCCTGTAGAATAATGGATATTTTACACGATTGGACAACGCCGGGGAGCTTGATGTTGGAGATACCTGACAAAACACGTGGTTGAATGTTGAAATAATTACAAATTTATAGAAATAACACCACATGACAGACTAAATGCATTCTATAAAAGAACCTAATAACATTAACCAGAAAGGCATTAAATAATAATTGTTTGGTCGCAATATTTTTTTTACTGTTAAAACGGTGATATCGAAATGATTGTATTGGTGGTGTGCGTATACATAGCAGAATGCCCAGTACGTAATGCTCCTAAGAACTGTTTGCTGATTGCAAAAATTAGTAGACTTGACCAAATTATTTTACATTCTTAAGATAACATTTGTAAATGAATATCTAAGAATACAATATTCATGTCGATATATATTTTAAAATCATTTTTAGCAAAAACACATTCAATCAAGCCATGCAATTTACTGTAAAATTTTAGGAGCCCTATATTCGGCACTTCCATGGACATTGTAATTATCAACAGCTTGATACCCCTATTAAATACCATGTAACTTATAATGAAGCCTTGAGCTGGTGAATGGATCAAATTGTACCACAAACCCTAGCTTTACAGGTATATGATTATGATTTTCGAGTTTGCGTACGGGGGAGGTGGAGCTATGTGCACCATGGGACCAGTAGAGCACACAGTGAAACACTTAAAAGAAACCACTTTGGTGATCTCAATTGACCATTTATGTAGCGGTTTGTGATCACTTAAGCCATGGCTTAGCATGTATGATTTAGCAGAGGACCACCGTGACTTGGTTTTTAGCCTTGGACCAAGGCAAAATGTTTGTTTAATTTCAAGGTATTTCGGTTTATTTCTCATAATACCAATACAATGTTTATTCGTTGTTTGATGAAAACCCAATTAAAAGGTAGATCATTTTTATGACATTAAAATTCCTACATCAAGCCAGAGATAGACAAGTCTTGGTGCACGACCTTACCGATATTAGATTCCAATAGTGTGCAGTGCCAGCGATAGCCTCAGAGCCAAGGGAGCAGCCTCCGCCTAAAATCATTATCTTCTGTGGTTCACGGTAGATCTGATCGAAAAGCATCTTGCTACTTAATCCCGGATTACACTGTTGCCATAAAATTAAATCAATACCAAAGTTAAAGAAATATTTCGCGATATTACCATCCTTTGTTTAATACATTTTTCCGTTGGTTTTCCACGAAAAAAACACAATTTTAGATTTTGCGTTTGTGAGTTTATGCATGAGTATGTGTATTACATTGCTCCATAGGCCACTGTTTTGTAGTGTCGCTTTGGTATACCAGAACGGAACGTTATACAAATTTTGCAAGAATTATTCCAGGGGAGGGTCACTCGAATGATACATTATGATGTGCATTGTGCATGTGAAGGTAGTTGAAAAAAAGTTGACAAAAGCTATAGTAAAATGAAGTAACATGTTAATGATTATGAAGTAAATATAAGATGCAACAAATTAAACATGTTCCTGTAATGTGTACACCATACCCTTTCTGTTCCTATTGATTTCGAAACTGAAATCATTCTTAAAATAAAATTCTTTGATGATTTATGCTAGCAGTTCTAGAGTATGTCATTAAACGAGGGCTGGTCAATAAGTTCCCGAAACTATGGTGTATTTCCGCTCATGCATGACTTGGATGACTATTACTTACGCTAAATACAAGTTTGAACTTTTGTCTTTCAAAACAAATATGTATTAGCGATGCACAATGACATTAGCATAAACACAACAGTATATGGACACCGCCTGATTTATGGTGAAAAATAGTCAAGGAAATCTCGCGGCAAATTGAGGTATTGTTACATAATTCCAAATATCTCGAGAATGAAAGTATGGAATCTGGCGCGATTTTTGCAACGTTGTAGACCGATTACATAGGAATGATGCTGTACTCTTTTTAGATCTATACCATTTTTATTAAAGAAAAGAGATCGTGTTGAATATCTCCAATTTTGAGTAGGCTTTATCACCCATTGTTCTTTACATAATAAGAGATAGAAAGATTAATCGATGACAAATTTTAACAAATGGTACCTGGTTTTATCGGGTATCTACTGAAAAAGGGAGATCTCGGTGGTGAAATCACAAACATTTATTTCTTAATGAACCCTTGTTTTCAAAAGATTTTGTTTTTTTAATCAAAGTAGCACACCATAGAGAGGCTCTACCGCATGTTGAAAAACATGCTTTTCGGGGGAATCCCAGTTAGGCTCTACCTCATGTTGCTTTCTGGGATCCCAGCGGTGTGTACGATATAGTCTGGTCTGGAGTTAGAGACTATCGTATTTTACTTTGTTTACATATTCATTCCTGTCACTGGCGTTTAGTTTATTTATCAGTTATCGTCCCAGTTCGCAGAAAATTTTTCGCTAGTGGTAGTGTTCACAGAATATTTTCAGAGCTTCAGAAAAAATGATATTAAAGATTATGATGCTTTAAATTATTTTCCCGTCTTGATTTTTTTCTGCGACTCTGATTTTTTTTCTGGGAACGCCGGTACTACGATACCGGTGATTTCGTAGCCCTGGGCTCTGGATTGAATAAGAAATTTGAATTTTGAAAAATATGTCCAATTTTAGCATAAGACTTTTTTGATGAAATTTCACTTTTTCATATATTTTTGGTACTTTCAATCATGCGTACCATCAACGCATGCGCATATTTCTATTTTTATTGCAACAAATTCTCGTGTGCTGACTATGATCTCTCATACCATACCAATAATCATGCTTGTTTTTTGTTTTATTTCGGGGATAATTTGGATTCTTTCTTCTACCGTGTGGGTTCTTTTCTCCCGATTTTTACACCATTTTTGTTTGTCGTTTTGGCCTATTTTTGGTGAAGTTCAAAGACAGTCTCTTTCCTGATCTGTTGACGGATACATTTCTTCTTTCACAATTATCAATTGAATATACTCAGATTACCTCATACCAAAAATAAGGCTTGTAAATTGCTCTGGTCCTTACTTCTGATTCTTTTTACTACAGGTTCCTCAACTACAATTCAAATTTCCCGCCAATGTTGACAATAATGTCAGTGTACATATGGCAATGACTTTATGCAAATGAGATTACGTAATTAAAGGTACTCTGATACTAATTGTTATGAGCTTTAAAAGACAAAGGTACAGATAAAGATACAGATCGTAAGTAACAGTCATCTAAGTCATGCATGAGCGGAGATAAATAATGGTTGCGGGATATTAATGACCAAACCTCGTAGGGAAACATATAAGGGGCTGTGCAATAATTACGAGCACCGGCGGGGTAAAATTTCAAACGGGTCGCCAAAATCGCCCCCCCCTCTCGGCCCGCCAAAACTCGCTTGCCCCCCCCCCTTCTCGGCCGCCAAAATTATTTGCCCCCCCTTGTAGATGCCAAATTTTGGGTATCCCAATTTTCAAATCATAAATGGTATATATACATATTGCGAAAGTTGAATTTAAAAGTTTTTAGTTTTCTTAATTGCAATTTGTTAATAATTTCAATTTGGTGCTACGTGTATCTCATTAAATGAGGTACACGTAGCACCAAATTGAGGTACCTATGAATACGCCCTTCATGCCCATTTTACACTGTAACTCAGAATACAATTGAGTACATTTACGGCTCATTCGTGGTGTACGGTCACATATTATATAAAAAGCACGTATAAGTCTATAATTGTAAGAGTATTGGATCATTTTTAATGTTGATAATTGCGAGACGCCGGCGGTAGAGACCAGCAATAAATGTGTATCTCAGCAATTTCCGCGATTTCTGCATTAGTTTTTATGAATAGAATAGGAATAGAATACAATAGCGGATACAATGGAACTCTATTACGGGCAAATAAACCTCGTCGCATTACTAAATGTCACTTCTTATTTTTCATTAACTAACCGTTATTTTTTAAACGTTGGCAGAACCTCGACCGAGGTTTTTAATAATTGATGAGTCAAAACTTTTTTGTAATTGCTTATCATTGAACTTATGAGAAGGAATCAAACTCTAAAAGCTTTTATCTATAGTAATAACATCTATATTTAATGTTGCAGCTATGTGACTCATAATATGTATGTTCTCTCAAGTGGACTTAATTTCAATAATATAAAGCAAAACATAAGTTTCTTGTACATGCTTTCACTAAAGAAGTATTTTTTAAATACTCTACAAAAGCTTTAACTATAATCTATAACAATAGTGAAATGTATATTTGGTTTCACAGTTACCTGTGTTGTGGGATGTGCTCTAAACTGGACAAACTTTCATACAATATTAATCAAAATGTATGGGTTTATTTATGAAATCCCTGAATTCTTACAGGTTTTATTTATAAATTGCTCAAAATAATAAACGAGCAGATGATTTCAAGCAATATCACAATGATACTATAACGATTATTGTCTGGTACCCATTTCTGTTTAGACACAAATATTTACTGGGTGGGCATTTTTTTTTCGGCAATGGGCTGGTTAGATTTACTGGGTGGTCAAAATGTTGTACTAGGAGGCATCTACATACCAAGTTAACCTGTTATTACCTGTTATATACAATCCTGCTATTCATGGATCCTTTATTTTTTGTTCTCCATTCTATCCTGTCTCATTTTATCAATATTTCCTCATTCCCCCACCCCTTTATGCAAATGTGGATTTCAAGAAAAGGGATGCTGAAGTGTTGAGTGCGTGAAAATCTGATATTTTTTAGCTGAAAGTGGCCGTAAAACTGCTCTACTTAGCATCTCTACTGTGACGAATTTCCAATTGCCCCTGCACGGATCTTTGGTTTCACTGCACGAACGTGCGAGTTGGCCCCTGTTTAGCGAGGTAGATATGAGGGGTCATGAGGGGGGCAACAGGACTGATGGTGGGGAAAGGCACGAGCCGTTTTTCGCCGTGCAATTTTCATATGGGATTTTAATATATAGTATGACAATCTTATAGTATATTGTGTTATTTATTGGATGAATGACGCACAGTGTTAACACCCTGTATTTTAAATATTTTTTCCATACATCTCTATACTCCGTTGAAATCAATATTCTATTATTGACACAGATAAAGAAAGTTTACATATGCATTGTGTTATAGGACTTGCACCTGGAACTTAACTGAATGGGCTAAACGTGTTCCTTTATACCTATAAAGTATAATTGTAATTCTCAAAATTAAATATATCACAATTTTTACTTTGGATTTCAAAATCTTTACTTATAAAATGCAGTAAAAGATATCCACAGCAAGCTGCAAGGCCCCGCTAATTAGTGTATTGCTTTTCGAGTTAGTGTACTGATGGAAACAAAACCCTGGTTTTACCTGAAAACAACTCGATTTTTCTTGTAATAGAAACATCATATGGGGGTACTGGAGCATGCACAAATCGTAATAATGTGTAGAATATAGAAACTCTGTGGTATCTCATATGATAGTCACTGTACTATCACGGCAATTTTTGACACGAAGATATAGGGATGATGACGATGAGTGGAGTGATTGCAATCGTGTCCGTACAATGGCTCTGAGAATAAATAAGCATATTGGCTCTGAAATTTCGGACGCACAGATGGCGAAAACCTTATTTTTGCAATACTAGCTTCAATTTGGAGTAAAAATGAGATGGAATTGTGAATGCCAGAAAGTTGAGAAATAATGTTGGAAGTTAGATGTCTAAATGTAACGTTCCGTAATCAAGATATCGATAATATAACTAACAGTTTCTTTTTGTCATGCAAGAATCTCCAAAATGTGCCCCCAAAACCAAATTTCTAAAATTTAATCAGTATTGACTGCATTTGGTCCTGATAAATGGCGACATTGTTTCTTTTATCGGTTTGTAGCACAATACAAAAAAGGAGAAAGCAATGACTCGGCGTGCTTTTATACGAGGCACACACGTTTGAAAAAAAAAAAAAACATGCAACGCGTTTTTGATCTTGACATGGTACGTAAAAAGGATGAAACGAAAGACTTTCAAACAGAATCTGGACATTTGTAAAAACAAACAAAAATAATTGCTGAGAAAACTTGATATTAGAGAACAAGTTTATATGTCTTGTATACGTTTTTATACGTTTCTTTCCGTGTCCTTAGTGTTTCGCCTGTATTGACTGTGCGTTGTGTACAACCAGGCATATATATTTTTCGCTTCATATTTACAATGGTACTGTGTTTTAACACACACGTGCAAAGCGAATCATAACTGTCTCTCTCGAGGACAAAATGAGACCTTTAACAATGAAACAATTTCCAGTTCATTTGCTTTGAAAGGATACATTTACGCAACCAAAATCAAATCTGTATAATCCCCTCAAACATGTCAGCAAGGTCTGCTGATCTTTAATAACGAAGGGCAAAACACTTCCTCGTGGTCTAAAAAACGAAACTGGAAAAATTTAAAATTTAAAGAAAAACAAATAACTACCAACAATTTCCACAAGACACCTGATTAAAACAGGTAAAAAAGATTATTTTTCTTTGCTATGATTTAATATGTCAGTGAATAGACATGGTTAATTTGAAAGAGGATGTATTTTCACAGAGGATGTACTTTCCTGGCTCAAACTGTCTATTTCAAGCAAACATTCCGGACCAGCTATATTTCTTAGAAATGTCAAACTATTGGATTTTGAATCAATTATATGATTATTTTTTCTTACCTGAGTGTCATTCCATACGATCTGCAAGTCATATCCAGGCAGCAAATCTTCTCTAGCGTTGATCTGTTCTAAGGCGAGATCTATCCCCGGCACCAAGCCGCTTACTTCCCACACTCCACTTAAAGACATGAGACCCCCGATATACAACGGTATCTTCACCCCTCCATCTGATTGAGATATATTTGTTACTTGCCCGTTTATTACCAATAACAATCCAGACAAAAGTGTCACGATGAACATATTTCCCTCAACACAAAATAACATTCTGTGTGGGTTGTTATTTAACATGTTATAAATGAGCAGGTGAGTCAACTACGTGGACCGGCAAGATAAAGCGTACTCATCATATTAATAAACATTTAGTCTTCATCTTTGTATCAATAAAACTCCCCGTCTCACATGCAATTGATTCGTCATATTAGTGTCATTTTATTATATACTACAGTGTGATGTGGTGAGAAATATATCTACACAGCAATGATTCTTAATATGGGTCCTACAGTGGAATTCGGTGAACAAAGGCCTATTCAGTGATCCACAGTGTGATGTGGTGAGTGATTTCAAATATATCTACACAGTAATAATCCTTAATATGGGTCCTACAGTGGAGTACGGTGAACAAAGGCCTATTCAGTGATCCCAGCGAATGTGTAACAAAATTAAATCTGTGTATAAATTGCAAAGGAAGATTGCATCACTGAGTAGGCCTTTAACCAGCGTCCTTCTGAATTCGTATTAGGCCTAAAAAATAATTGTTTGATTGGCGTAACATAACAAAAATAGGGTAGGTAGATCGTGGTTTTTTTTCTCTTCGTTTTTGTTTTGTTTATGTTTTACTTTTTAAGGTGTAAATTGCGTTCGAAAAAGGCAATGGAACTTTTTTCTTCTTCTTTTTTTAATTTATTTTGATTTTTTTTTCAATTTTTTTGATTTTTTATTAACATTTTGGCAAACAGGTATAGGATCGCGCCTACTTTAAGGGTCGGTCGGGTAACGCCAATCAAACCATTTTGAGACCTTATATGGAAAACAGGAAGTAATTGTTGTAACCCTCCTATATTTATTATAACGTCTCATCTATCTAATGATATCAATGTAAGTACAAATATTCCCACGTAATATCGCCACTCCGTGGTTTCCAAGAAGTTAGTCCCCTAAGACATTTTAGAATAGTCCAAAACCATTTGATAATTTCTCGTGTTTTTAAAAAATCAAGTTTTGAACGAATACTGATTTAGTTATGCATCACGTGATCAGGTGACAATCCAAAATGATGCAGGAGCAAGCTAATTTTGACCATGAGACATGTCAGAACGTGATTTTGTAAATAAATAATGTTATTTCTGTAAACATTAATATTATTCACAAATAACTATACGCTCTATCATGTAGACATTTCTTTATAGTTTCTTCATCGCACATTATTTGACAATGCGGTGAACAATAGGAATATTCTCTCCTCTGTATTCTTGACGATATACTATTATAGCCACACGATTCTTATTGGACTTTTAATGATGCGCCCACCACTCCTCTTTGTTCTTCTTAATTTGTGTTTCCGGTAATTTATCTTTACTTCCGTAAAATATGGTAATAATAAAGAATGATGATTATATATTTTGTAGCTACGTGCGTCCACAATCATAGCATAAATACTTGATTCCTTTCACTTAAGTAACCACTATCGAAATTCGATATAGGCTTCCTTAACCATAACAAGCTTAACACTACATATCTCAGAAAACAGTACAATATAGCAAAATCGAGGAAAAGAGGGGTCAGCATTTTTTACTCATATTTTGAAGTTTCATTAGGTTCCCTAAAGTATTCATGAAAATGGTGATGAAATATTCTCATATCCCCATGAGCAAGATACCAGACGGTGACTGTCCAGACCCCCCTACAACCGCCCTAAAATATGCTTCTGTTAACCCCTGACAAATTTGAAAATATTGAATTTTGCACACATTTCAGATGACATGTTTGAGTATAACACAATGGTTTATCAGTTTATTTTTTCTGTCATGTAATATTACATATTTTCACAATATGCAAATGCACAGCAAGCTTTAAAATTGTTTGGAATGTTCCATTTTCAGCATGAGGGGTGACTATATTCTTGTATTTTTAAAATGTTGAAAATGCCTAATTTTCCCCAATCTTTGGTGGA
This sequence comes from Amphiura filiformis, assembly GCF_039555335.1. NCBI lineage: Eukaryota > Metazoa > Echinodermata > Ophiuroidea > Amphilepidida > Amphiuridae > Amphiura > Amphiura filiformis. The sequence goes on from NC_092640.1 coordinate 50,512,851, forward strand.
AAAAATAAAAACCTTCATATCTTTTTTATTTTTATTTTTTTTGTCATAAATTACCCCACTATTGATGTTTACAAAAATGCATTCAAAATCATGGAGACTTCTTTATTATTTTACTTACATGTCCACCAATTCAGGGCACTTTTAACAATTAGTCAAATGAGGCATTTGTGTTACTTACACTTCTACTTCCATATCACTGCATATGATGATGACTTCAATTCAAAACTGCAACATTTTGTTTATCACTCTATACCACATGACTACGGTGACACAAACATGGGATATTAGCAAGGGTTAGTCCATTATTTCAAAGGGGTGTTTGTAGAAAACTGGGATATCAAGGTTTTTGCTATATTCCACTGTGTAAAATGGCTGATATTGAGCAGATAGTAGCTGCACGGTCTGCTAAATGCTCATATCTCTACCGTATGATGCTAATTAGGAGAGTTGCATTAGCTTGGTCAAACTTAACAAATATGGTTATAACAATAAACAACGAAAGGGTTTTAAAACAATGAGATGTTTTTTAAATATCCAGATCTCCATGTTCAAAATGTTCAAAATGCCTTAGTTAGCCCTAATTTTAATTTGTGTGTTTTATAGGAAAATATTTTATTTTTTGTTAAACATTATTCCACTATTGCTGTTTGCACAAATATGAGACAACCATTGCATCTTACTTACATGTCCACCAATTCAGTGCATTTTTAGCATTGTCCCATTATTGCGGTTTGCACAAATATACAGTCATATCATTGCAGAGAATACCATAGCATCTAACAATGTCCACCAAATGCAGTGCATTTTTAACAATTAGTCAAATGAAGCATTTGTGTTTCTTCATGTGTTTCTTACACAAACTACTTCCTTATCACAACAGATGGTAATGATTTCAACAAAAAATACAATTAACATTATGTCACTGGGGTGTTTGTAGAAAACTTAATTTATCATGGTTTTTATTTCGCCATATTTCACTGTTTCTTTCGTATGTTTAACATTGAAGGAATACATAAACGGTCTACCAAAATGCTGACCAAAGTTCAATCAAAACACGATCTGGACACCTTGCAAGAACTCCATTTAAAGCCAAAATGCTTATATTATGCGGAGTTACGTTCCACACTCAGAAATGCCAACTTCTTTGCATTACCAATTGCCCCAAGCCAGTGAAGTTCTCATACGGTATTCCATCCGTGACAAAGCATCAAAAGGCTCAAAAAATGTCTTTTAATGTCCTTTATTCTATGTCCAAATCTCAACTATAAATTATATAAGGAATGTTACATAGATTTGAAGCTGTAATACTTAATGAAAGTATGTAAAGGTATCTACATTCACATAAAATTGTATCTATGGTGAGTGGAAAATGTTTCACTAGCATTTGAGTTTGGGCAATCTGTGGCAAGCGAGAATGATCACTCGCCTCAAACAAAATTTACCATTTGCACCTTGTGACTATGACTAAGTGTTATGACTGATTTGGAATTCAGATGCACTGTTAAGCTTTTTTTTTTTCAAAATATTTCTGTCATGTAAATTTTCTCCATTTTAGTTTCTAGAATGACACCCATCTATAAAAATGGAATAACTCAGATGTCAAAATACATTTAATTGTCATATTAAGCATTATAAAGGAGACACAAACAATGGCAGCGCCAGTTTTAGGGGGAGGCAACTGGAGAAAGAGTTCTGACTAGGGGAATTTGTTGATGATAGAACCCCCCGTGGCACCCCACTGAAAACAAATCATATCTTAATTAAAAATACACATTAAAGATGAAAAGCCCATATCTTAAAAACATCTTCATTCTAGCATTTCAAAAAAGTAGTCCACTTCTGGCATGTGTATCTCGTAAATTAAAATATCATCCATGACTTGTATTTCTTTATTTAATTAGTCTGGAATTAAGGGCTCGGATAGTGGCGTTTCACATATTTTGTATGTGACCTGAGAGCACATCAGACATATCGAATTGCATTCTGATTACGAGGAATGTCCTTCCGATATCAAATATTTTTGATTTTTGAAATTTACGATATAATACAAATTTGATGGCAAATTATTAAAATTTGATATTTAACATTCCTCGAAGTAAACTTTATAAATCTAACGATATATACTTAAAGTGTAGGCCTATGTAGCTGAGATGAAAAGCTGATGATCAATTGAAAATTTTGACCTTTCATATAGATATTAAAGATATATTTTCCCAAAAAGAAATATGTGAAAACATCGCTATCCGAGCCCTTAAACTGTGAAAATTAAAAAAATTTTAACAATTGGTCAAATGAAGCATTTGTGTTTCTTCATGTGTTTCTTACACAAACTACTTCCTTATCACAACAGATGGTAATGATTTCAACAAAAAATACAATTAACATTATGTCACTGGGGTGTTTGTAGAAAACTTAATTTATCATGGTTTTTATTTCGCCATATTTCACTGTTTCTTTCGTATGTTTAACATTGAAGGAATACATAAACGGTCTACCAAAATGCTGACCAAAGTTCAATCAAAACACGATCTGGACACCTTGCAAGAACTCCATTTAAAGCCAAAATGCTTATATTATGCGGAGTTACGTTCCACACTCAGAAATGCCAACTTCTTTGCATTACCAATTGCCCCAAGCCAGTGAAGTTCTCATACGGTATTCCATCCGTGACAAAGCATCAAAAGGCTCAAAAATGTCTTTTAATGTCCTTTATTCTATGTCCAAATCTCAACTATAAATTATATAAGGAATGTTACATAGATTTGAAGCTGTAATACTTAATGAAAGTATGTAAAGGTATCTACATTCACATAAAATTGTATCTATGGTGAGTGGAAAATGTTTCACTAGCATTTGAGTTTGGGCAATCTGTGGCAAGCGAGAATGATCACTCGCCTCAAACAAAATTTACCATTTGCACCTTGTGACTATGACTAAGTGTTATGACTGATTTGGAATTCAGATGCACTGTTAAGCTTTTTTTTTTTTTTTCAAAATATTTCTGTCATGTAAATTTTCTCCATTTTAGTTTCTAGAATGACACCCATCTATAAAAATGGAATAACTCAGATGTCAAAATACATTTAATTGTCATATTAAGCATTATAAAGGAGACACAAACAATGGCAGCGCCAGTTTTAGGGGGAGGCAACTGGAGAAAGAGTTCTGACTAGGGGAATTTGTTGAGGATAGAACCCCCCGTGGCACCCCACTGAAAACAAATCATATCTTAATTAAAAATACACATTAAAGATGAAAAGCCCATATCTTAAAAACATCTTCATTCTAGCATTTCAAAAAAGTAGTCCACTTCTGGCATGTGTATCTCGTAAATTAAAATATCATCCATGACTTGTATTTCTTTATTTAATTAGTCTGGAATTAAGGGCTCGGATAGTGGCGTTTCACATATTTTGTATGTGACCTGAGAGCACATCAGACATATCGAATTGCATTCTGATTACGAGGAATGTCCTTCCGATATCAAATATTTTTGATTTTTGAAATTTACGATATAATACAAATTTGATGGCAAATTATTAAAATTTGATATTTAACATTCCTCGAAGTAAACTTTATAAATCTAACGATATATACTTAAAGTGTAGGCCTATGTAGCTGAGATGAAAAGCTGATGATCAATTGAAAATTTTGACCTTTCATATAGATATTAAAGATATATTTTCCCAAAAAGAAATATGTGAAAACATCGCTATCCGAGCCCTTAAACTGTGAAAATTAAAAAATATAAATATATGGAGGTTTTTATTTTTGCATCAAAATATTGGTAACAAATCACATTATTCACTTTTTCTCAAAAAGTGAAAAGTAGGAAAACACCCTCCCCAAAATGGAACAAACCAATCAGATCCGTTAAGATTAATATGTCAACTTAATACCTGCAGAGTATTTTTTCATTTTGAATGGTTTTCTATATATATCTTGAAACTACCCATTTTCTTATATTCCTAAGGAGCAATTGAATACCTGAGTGGAAGAAGGGCCCAACTCCATCAAAACTGTTTTTGAGATATTAGGAAAAAACTAAATATTTTGAAAAGTTTTATAGGCAGAATGTTTTCCTCTTCAGGGGACCTTTAATACATGAATATACAATATTTCATATATTCAAAATTAAATATGATGTTTCCATGGCAACGGTACAGGTATTAATACGAACTGGAGTTGGGCCCTTCTTCCACTAATATACTGCAAGTGCCAGTTCCGTAAGCAGATGTGTTATAAATAGCTACAGAAATTTGGCAATTATCCATTAATTGCACAAGTAGAAGCATGTCAAGAAAGTTTATTGTAGTGAAAAGCAGATTTCATGGATGAACAAAATTCCTCTTTAACCCAATATTTGTGGAAAAAGGGCCCAACTCCACGGAGTTGCGTGGAGTTGGGCCTTTCTTCCATGAAAACCATGATTAAGTGTACTTGAAAGACTATTTGGAGAGTTGATTTTGGCTCATCTTTCACACACAAGGAAGAACAATCTGTTGGCAATAATATGCTGGGTCTAACTCATTTTTGTAAAAAATTGGAGTTGGGCCCTTCTTCCACTCAGGTATTCAATTTAACTTAACACATGCAGATTACATTTTTGATTGAGAGGGGTTTTCTATATCTTTGTTCATCGTGAAAATACCAATTTTCTACCTTTGTTGATGTTATTGGACCATTATAAGCTAACTTTCTTGAGTGACACCTGTATTATAATGGTTTAACCCACACATCAAAATACCTTTGATTGTCATAATAGACAATATAAAGGAGAAACAAATTATTTTTTATTTAAACCAAAATCAAGACTTCAAGTAACCAATTAAATTCAATATATTTACAACATCTGCATTCTAGCATTAGGAAAAAGTAGTCCATTTTCGGGGCCTGTATCCGATAAACTGAAATACTCTCCATGATTTTTACTTTTTGATTTAATTAATCTGGAATAAAACTAGTTTACCTGTGAAAATAAAAGTAATTAAAAGATATGAATGTTTTTATTTTTTGCGTCAAAAAGTGGGTAAAAACGCATTTTTCATTTTTTTTTCAAAAAGTGAAAAATAGGAAACACTCCTCCTAAAAATGGAACAAACCAATTAGATTTTTTTACGTTTTCTTTCATATCTGTTAAGGGTAATATATCAACTTAATACCTACAGAGTATATTTATTATTGTGAATGGTTTTCTATATCTTTGATCATCGTTAAAATACTCATTGTCTAGCTTTTTAGATGTAATTGGCCCATTATAAGCAAACTTGAAGATGTTCTAGAGTGATACCTCTGTATTATAATGGAATAGCCCAGGCTTCAAAATACCTCTGATTGTCATCTTAGACATTATGAAGGAGAAACAATTTCTTTTTATGAAAAATACACAATCAAGACTTCAAAAAACCAATTAAACTCAATATCTCTACAACATCTGCATTCTAGAATATGGAAAAAGTAGTCCACTTCCGGGGTTTCTATCTCATAAACTAAAATACTCTCCATGATTTTTATTTCTTTATTTAATTAGTCTTGCATAAAACTAGTTTACATGTGAAAATTAAAAAAAATTAAAAGGTATGAAGGTTTTTATTTTTGCGTCAAAAAGTGGGTAAAAAGCGCATTTTTCACTTTTTCTCAAAAAGTGAAAAATAGGAAAACACCCCTCCTAAAAAATGGAACAACCCAATAAGATTTTTTACTTTTTCTTTCATATCCGTTAAGAAAAATATTTCAACTTAATACCTGCAGAGTATATTTTTCATTGTGAATGGTTTTCTATATATTTGATCATCTTGAAATTACCCATTTTCTAGCTTTTTTTGTTGTTGGAAAGGGGGAGGCTGGGGGTCATTTTAGGGGGGTCTTGTATCTCGTACCAGAGGGGTCGTGAGATTTTTTTAATGTTACCAGTGTGCATAACTTGGGACACTTGCTCAACCATCAAAGCATGAAAGAAATCTGCCTACCCTCGTTTTCCTCGGTCTGTCTGCTTCTAAGAGATATTCCGTGTTAAGTACTACAAATACTACTTCACAGCGTGTGCGTGCATCCCACGGGATGTGATATGCACGAATTCGCTGGCCCGGCCAGCGTAAGACCAGTGGCTAAGTATCGGCGGTCTCACTGCTTGCCATGCGAGGGGTCTTGGGTTCAAATCCCACCCAGAGCCAACATCTTATTTGTTCGTTTTCTCTCTTTAATCCCCCTTCTTTCCCTTCCAGTCGCATGAAAAACCGTACGGTGGTTAGGGTTAATACATGTATTTTAAAAAGCAATAAGATGTAAGAAAAGTCTCTGTTTACTTTATTTTAAATGATTTGAACCTTTTCAGAACAACAAGACAAGGATATATTTTTATTGTACCTGATTGAAACATAAAGGATGTCAACTACATGTATCATCAGGTTTGTTTTTTGCACAGCATAGAGGCATGTATTTCAAGAATATGTTTCATACATTTATGGCCCTCTCCGGGATTATCATGGGAGTAAATATAACAGCTCTCCTGTAAGCATCATTTTAGCCCTATTTTACCGTCAAATTTCGAACGAAGCGCGCGAAAAAGTTTCAATTTTATATTATGCTTGCGCCCTCCTGTGCATATAATGTATAGCCTGCATGTAGATGGCAGTGGTTAAACATGTTAAACGAATATAAATGACGTTTGAAAATGCAGAACTAGAATTGACGTCCATATGGACCATAGCTAAAATTATTAGGATCAATGATGATGAGCGGAACTTCACTCTTGTGCTGCAAATAAATACTAATTAATAAAGAAATCCTGATTAATCAGAAATTCTAATACTTAGATTACACTAACATTACAAATTGAATGAGGCGGCGAGTGGCATGATGGTTGGAGAGAGCTGGCAAAACCGCCGGCCGTGTGGCATTTTCCATATACTCGGTTAGTTTTGTGGGGTTCATTATCGAACCCCAGCGGTGTTTTTTTTTAGCTTGTATTTATGTTGATTATTGACATGTGCCTATTTGTTTGTGATATTTCAAGCGTTTTAAAATTTCAAAATAATCCCATTCAATTACACGGTTGACGACTGAATTTAGAGAATGCACGGCGCATACCACCTGAGTTGAATCGCATATCTCATTGTGGCTAATATAACTCAACACGAAAGCACAGAAGCTCTATATAGTTCCCATTCATAACCTCAGCATTCCCAAAGTTGGTATTATAGTTCTTTTTAAGGAGCTCTTCCGATTCAACAAATTTCAGACCTCATTTTTTCCTAAACAATTAGTTATAAAATGCTAAATTTGAACTATTTATGATTTTTCAAAATACGTATTTCACAAAAACATGCATTCTAGAAAATCACAATTGAAAAACTTCGTATTAAGCTCACCTTTCTATAATTAGAAATAGATTAGAATTGTAATTAGATTATGGATTTTCATGAAAGCCGTTTATAAAGTGGAACCTTGAATTATATTTCCGTATGCAATATTGTTTAAAACTATACACTAAAGTTGTAGTTCTGTATGTGAAATAGTTAAATTTCCCGATATCGTATTTAAAGTGCATTTCATACTGGTCTATCTCGAGATAGACCAGTATGTGCTGCGTCTAAAGTCACGTCACCGTTCGCGAAATCGAGAGAGCCCCAAATAGTATAAATAACATGTTAGAGGTACTGGTGATATCATTCGCATAATAGTATAAACAATAGTCAGTGGCGTACCGTGGCCGCCCTTCCCCGGGGGGGCTGACGAAAATTCATTTTTGCTGCCCCTTCCTCAACAGCCCGAAAAGGTTGACCCAATTTTTTTTCGGTGATTTGAAAAAGTGAAGAGCAAAAAAAAAAAAAAAAAGCGCCCTAAAAGTAATTTTTTTTCACATTTTTTTAATACTTTTTCCAATTTTTCCGCCCTTTTTTCTTTACTAATTCTTTTTGCCGCCCCATCGTTTTGCCGCCCCTGCTTTTGCCGCCCCTTCTTCTACCACCGCCCCTTCGTTTTGGCCGCCCTTGCTTTTTACCCAGGGGCTCGCCCCAAAAGCCCCCCACATACGCGCATGATAGTGAAGAAATCCACCGTTTAAGAAAGCATAATATACACTGAAGAAGTGGTACATAGTCATAATGCTTAGCCTGCGTGTATGAAGCAACCAACTACAAAACCTCACGTGTCAGTAAAGACTACGTATTGTCAGACAACTAGCAGGTAGACATAAACATAAATAGAAAATGGGGGAAACTGTAAACTAATTTGAAATGTACTAAGGAATCAAGAGGATATAATAAAAAGAAAAAGGGGAAAACACTCACACATAAGTATCAGAAATACACGTAGCAACACTTTTCATGCTAAAGAATTACAGCCTGTCTCAAAAAAAATGTGCAAATGAACAATTAGAATACCGTTGTGACATAAAGCTTACTTCAACGTCAGGGGCGTAGTCTTAGCTCTCAAATGCAGTTTGTTCTGTTCAATTTGCTTGATTTAATCTCGAGATATGTTTAGTTAAAGACGAAAGGGTAAAATCACAATTGTGCCACTTTTACTAGGGAAGAGGGCTTTACATGTAACAGTAATAGCATCAAGTTTATCAAGAGTTCCTTCGTGAAATCAAAAGAATGCATCAATTACACAATACAAAATGTTTTTGACTGTTTTTACTGTTTTATCATGATGCAGGAATGATGATTCTCTTTTTCCACTTAAAAGAGATTAAAAGATAATTAAATATTTCACATTCTGCTGTAAAAATTAAATACATGTGCATGTCAATGATTTTATCATGGTAAATACTGTTCTCTTAGTCACTTACGACTTGTTAAAAGACAAACAAATATTGCGCACTTATACATGTTATAGGTTATGAACGCGTATTACTTGTTGGGAGAGATATATGACAAATAAATGCACGCGAGCTGATGTTGATGCGTCTAACGCATGCGCCCCGAAAGGGGGAGTGCATTAGACGCATCAACATCAGCTATCATTGATTTACATGTACAGCTCTCTTCCCTAGTAAAAGTGGTACAATTGTGATTTTGACCCTTTCGTTGTTAAATAAACATATCTCGAAATTGGAACAAGCATATTGAACAGAACAAACGGCATTTGAGAGCTACGACTGCGCCCGTGACGTTGATATAATCATTATGCCACAACGTTATTTTCTAATTACCAAAGAGGGCGCTTTTCACTTGCACAATTCTTTTGAGACAGGCTGTATATCAAGTTAATAAGATGATTAATAATTTATGGAGAGTCAGATGGCAACGACTTGAAGCGATATTCAATATAGTCTTTGAACTTGGCAAATTGCTATCATGCTATTGAACAGTGCTCAAAGCATGAAATTCATAAACGAATGCGTGAAGAGCTAAATTATGTCGTCCAGTCGAGTGTGTTGGTAAAAATGTCCATGTAATCAACGGCACCTTAGTGCAAGAATCTTGGCATACGCTATGCACATATGCCTTCAATTCGCTGGGACCTAACTACAACAAGACGTTTTCTTTCAGCCGCAAATCACTTGCCAACTACCTTTAAGGGTAGACGAGGTATTGTTGGTCGAAACAGCCAAAAAATTGTCGATTTTCATTATCTGAATCAATATATTAATGAAAAATAACACTTGGTGTTTTGCAACGGTTCATTCTACAAATCATACACTTTGAAAACTTGCTTATAATTTATTGTTGTTAAGGGATCTAAAATGAGCGTTTATTGCATTTCGACAGTATTTTTTGTGGGATATGAGAGCACCTGAGACCTATCGAATTGCATTCTGAATACGAAGCATGCCTTTCTGATATCAAATAATTTTTTCATTTTTTGAAAATCACAATATAATACAAATTTTATGACAAATTATAAAAATTTGATATTTTTCAAATTTTTGATATATAACAGTCCTCGAAGTAAATTATATAAATCTAATGACATATTCTTAAAGTGTATGTAGCAGGGAGGAAAAGCCGACGGTCAATTGAAAATTTCGACTTTTCATATTGAAGATATGGATTTTTTTCCCAAAAAGACCTTATTTTTGTTGGGTGTTTTGGGGAAAAAAATCCATATCTTCAATACGAAAGGTTAAAATTTTCAATTGATCGTCGGCTTTTCATCCCACCTACATACACTTTATGTACAAATCATCAGATTTATAAAGTTTACTTCAAGTACTGTTAAATATCAAAAATATCAATTTTTAATGATTTGCGATAAAATGTGTATTACATTGTGAATTTCAAAAAATCCAAATTATTTGATATCAGAATTACATTCTTCGTATTCAGAATGCAATTCGATATGTCTGATTTGCTCTAATGTCCCACAATAAATACTGTCCAAACGGTGATTTCTATGTTTGTTTAAACGGTCGCTCCGTGTGGATACACGCGTGGGTCCTGATGGGACCAGGCTCAAACAAAATGCTCAAGCCAGGCTAAAAAGCCTATATAAGCATGCTGACCTTTATGGAAATAGAAGTGAGAAACAGATTTGAAGACAAAGAACAAGGTAAAAAAGGTCACTGTTGATAGCCTATCAGCAATAAAACAAAAGAATGAAGCGGTTATGTTTAGCTGCTACTTAAATAACATTAAGAAAGTGTTTACCCATAAGTTCCAGTCATGACGAATTTTACGAAGCCTGCGTTCGCGTATACGCTACTGGAAAAGTTCAAAGGAATAGGAAGAGTTGTTGACCTGTATATATTATGGCCTTGAGATTTTTACTGAGATAATTTGTAACCTGAGCACGGCCTCAAGGAAGAACAACTTCCCAGCAAACACAAAGGTGTTCTTAAAACGTTTATTCAAAACCTCGTTGAATAGATTCATCAGGTTTGTTCAGTAAATACACATTTTTGATTTTTTGCTTTTCGAAACCAAGTGAAATTTACTCATCACAATATTTCGTCCTACACGTCGGAGGACTTCATCAGGTATGACTGATTTTGGTCATCTTTTGAAGTCTGCAAAAGAGACTAAGGAATACCGGAAACCACTCAAACTTGTTTGCCGGGAAAGTGGATCAGATGACCAAAATCAGTCATTCAGTCGGTCAATTGTATTACAAATCTGTAAAATGCGTTGAAAGCAGAATTTATTTCTGCACATTTTGACACCTCATTTGTAGCAATTGACTATTTATTGACGTCACAGCGTACATTTAAAACAATGTAGCCCAAGATTTGAAAGTTGCAGTAAATTCTATTGATTTTGCATTTAGTGTAATGGAAGGAAATCTGTGTAATGATATCTGAGTGTTTTTGTATTGTAAAAATTTGTATGCAACTTTCAAATCTGGACTTCACTACATTAAATTGACAGGCGTTTTATTGTTTTCTGGGCTATCGTATGAAATGAGGATTTTAGAGAATCTAAATTGATGTTAACAAATATAAACAATTTTTATAACAAGTTGGCAGCTTGCGTATACTTAGCAAGCAGTTTGCAAAGCATGCAAGTCGTGATTATTTCGAGAGTTCAGTAAAAAAGTGGACAATGTTTTTACAGTAAAATCAACAAAACTAAAACAAAGACTTTTGCAAACAAATTTTATTGCATTCATGTTATGTTGATGATTTGAGAACAAAATATGTGCTCCTCTCTAATGATCATCTCTTTATCTGTCACAGTCAAAAGTCAATGAGCAATAAAACATACTTAATTTCATATGTGCAATATTTAATTTGTCATTTCTTTTGTGCAGTTAGTTAAAATACCCTTTCCCAAGAATTACATTTCCGTCTTGGTCGGTATGTCAAATATTTTGCTCTGCTACGCATTTGTAACTCTAAAATGTCCACATAAAGTAACATTCTTGACTGTTAAACCGGTGACGATGCGGATACAAAATGGGTTAAACTGTAAAATAAAGCAGTTATCAGAATTAAGGATAAGATGAGAAGAAATTTGTATGGTGTTGGACTAGTCTTGATCAACAGTGTTCAATTCTGCAATTATACCATTAAATACTATTAATTTCCACTTTTTCTTTTCATTTTCATTTATTTACGTTTATTCTTATTCAACCCAGGTTGACCTTTCAATGCACTAGCATTGTTCTCACAAGGTGGCCAGGAGGCACCGTTCTGCAAGTATACAAAATTGTGAACGAGTTTAAGCGCCCCTATTCTTCTGTTCTCTGTGATGAAACCCTAGCAGTAGTTTTGCTTGAAAACGGTACATCGAGTCACAGACGACAAGGGTCAGTCGTAAAAATAATTATCAGGTTAGGGCTGATTTTACTCATCAGACATGTAGGTACATGCAGCTATGGCTAAGAACTGAATCACTCCTGTCACACCTGTAACTTCAGTCGAATTTAGTACACATCTCTGTGCGATGGGTATTTGATGTGGATTCATATATATGTAATACTCAATTGGCTCCACTGCAGTACCAGCATAGTAAGAGTTAAAGCTGTGTAGCTATTTCATATTTCTCATATTAAGAATAGTTGCAGGTGATACGGACGGTTATGTTCAATATCAAGACGAAATCGAATGTGTATTTTACCTAACCACGTATTTGACTGATGTACTAAACCGACATTTAATGTTACTTTCTATTGAGGAAAATATGTCTATCGTGGCACTTTTATCTGGATTGCTATTGGCAATTTACGGCCAAGCGACAAGTGCATATCCAATGGATGGAGGGGCGGAGATACCGCTGTATATTGGCGGTCTACTCCCTTTCAGTGGAGGAGGATGGAATGGAATCGGATTGTTGCCGGGGATGAATCTGGCCTTAGAACAGATCAACCGTAGAAAAGATGTACTGCCTGGATATCAACTGAGAATGATAACGAATGATACTCAGGTAAGTGACAAGTTTGACAGTGTTTTGACATCAAGGGATTTTCTAATGCATATGTATAGATAAAGCAGGTCATGTTCTCTGGTTTGTGCTTTTTTCTGGATCCAATCATTTTTAAAAACGACTGCGTTATCATCAGGTCATATTTTAAAAAAGGAAGGTTTTATTATAAACTCTAATGGTGACCCGCAGGTCAAATTGCTAGAATTAAAGCAATATCAACATTGATTCGCTAAATTAGAAAATGTAGCACATCATAAAAAATCAAACGTTTTCATTTTCGTCAAGTACTAACATTCTGCAAGTGATAAGAAAGAAAACTACCTATTCATATTAATTGTTAATAAGGCAGACATTTTACTTTTATAATCTTTAAAGTAATTTCTTACAAATGTAAGTAACAAAGTATTATAAGTGTAAATGTATGAGGTAAAATCATGGTGCGTACGTCCCAATTAGAGGTAATTATTAGTGATCTGAAAGAATCCAATTAATGATTGGCGTTTTATAAGAAGCTAATTTCTTTTAAAATGCTTCCTCGTAAATCGTGCCGTATTTACACGTATTTATTTAATTGCCGCTTTGGTAAACAGATATCAAGGATCAATTTTATGATACAAGAGGAAACTCTACATAAACATAACATCTAAATTCCAATCTAAAAAAGTGTGTGCTTTCGTGGGAATTGCTAAAAGTACATTTAAGGGATCTGGTCTTTAAGGCAGCTTACCGTTTCGCGGTGCGGCCCACTTATCCCATCATCAGCCATTATTCTTTACATGGTCTGTTCAAAACTAGTCAAAGTTTACCAGTCCTGGAGTTACTTTTATATGTGGCCGTACACTACGAATGAGCCGTTAAATAGGCAAATTGTATTTCGAGTTACAGTGCGTGAAGGTCGTATTCATAGGTACCTCAATTTGTTTTCAAGTTGACATGTTTCTCATTTGATAGCGCGAGTCAAACACCGCTTAAACCAATCAATAATCCTATTTCTGAAAAGGATAATAGTCTTCTACCTATTTCTATAGAATCCTTAAATAGCTCTATTCTGTTTGCGTTGGCTAAATCCTGTTCAAGTGGTGGATTACAAAGCATTGTATTTTGTCTAGGTATGTATAACTAACAATTAACAATGGGAGGACATTCACGAATATCGTTGACTTGGGAGATGTTTTGAAATGGCCGCCAATTATGACTGTTTGATATTTATTACCAGCAATGTGGAAAAAGAGACACATATAGAACCGAAAAAAGGTACCATTTTGTTTAAGGAGCAGAGTTCAACAAACCATAACCCCGCTTCTGGATATCGTTTGAAGTCAAATGATATACCCTTTTAAGGCTTAATGATATACCGTAAAACCTCGTCTACGCGCATATAGAGTGCTTCTGATGAAACCTTAATTAATCCAGGCGCCATTATGGAGTTTGAGCAAACAAATTACAGATCCAAGCATATACAAACAAGACCAATCTATTGTTTTGGCATATTCACGCTTGTTTCGTAGGATCGTAATACTTTATCAAAAACACTAAACATGCTTGTAGGTAAGGTTTCTAAACACGAAAAAAAAATTGACCGGTGCCGACTTTATGGCTGATTCGTAGTGTACGGACACATTATAATACTGGTCATCAAGTTGTTTACCTATATATAAGTGGTAATTTTCGCGCACAGTTATTTTCGCGAATTGGAGTGAGAGAGACATTTTTGGGATTGTTATTTTCGCGATTGCCTAGTCTTGCCCTATACTTGCAATACATTATACATATATTCGCGAGGTGTTAATTTCGCGGATGGCACTCCATTCGCGAAATCCGCGAAAATAAAACCCTCACGAAAATTACCACTTATACAGTATTAGGTTTCCTTTCACTCATCATTGCTCAACCAGTCAACTTTATATGTTTCTTTTTTCTGTCTCTAATTAAGTAGTGAAGTTAATTAGTCTTTCCTACCACCCATCGTTGCTCAAGCGATATATTTTGTATGTAATATAATAGCAGAATATTTTCATTTAATATAATAGCAGATTATTTTCGTTTAATATTATTTCAGATTTTTTTATATTATTTTCTACTCGTAATATCGCGATTTATTCACATAGTGATCCATATAAACTAATAATCATGTCAACATTTAACCAAGTTAACGTATCGTGTATTTGTTGCACACAGTGACAGCTTTATCACAGGTATAAATTAGTATGCGTCCAGATTAAAATTCAAATTGTATTGCTACAATTTTTTTGTTGCGTTCAATTTGCATAATTAGAGACTTGTCATTAAGTTATCCAATAAATTTGATTTAACAGGACTATGCTGCATACATTTTGAAATATTGTTCCCCCAGCTCAAATTCAGCCTTAGATCCGACATTTTAGGCAAATAAACTACACGTTGAACACCATAATGTAAACTAATGAAAATCACATTTTTTTTATTAATAAGTAATTTGACACCATCTCACGGCATATATCAATTGTTATTAAAGCATGCGGTTTATGCAGACCCCTTTCAGACTAGTTTTGGTACTTCGTGATAAAAAAAAACTATTTCAAATGTAATGTCAAGTCTGTCTTCGGGGCTACTAATTACAAAAGTTGATTTTGGCCCTAATTTATTATTCAATTATGAAAATAGATATTTGCCACACGTAACCATGGGTTTGTTGCATTTTATGTGTACTACCCGTTACGTTGCGTTGCATAATTCATGCAAGTATATTAGAACATTGCCTGCCAAATATAACAAAAAGAAAAAGAAAATTGAGACAACTGGTTTTGTGCCATTTTGACGGATGATATTTTGGTTAAATGTTCGAGTACATAAACATATTTGTCTTGTAACCAGGAGAACATAAACTTTTACATATTATTTGAATGTCCAAACGTGCTACCAAAAACTTAACAACTAAGTAGTCAAGTGCGTTTCTTTCTTTCTTTCTTTTTCATATCAGTCTATTTGGTGTGAAACGGGTAAAATTTAATTTTGATAATATTTCCAAATGTATATCCTTGGACACGGGAAAATAGCCATATTCAAGAGGAAATTAAGTTTTTTCTTGCCTATTTGCATATTCGAGGGCGTAGAGTGCCCTAAGATCTTGGTTCACCTGATACTTGATTCACCTGATACTAATGATACCTAAAAATATTAAAGACGCTTCATCTTTTATACTGTGTTTTTGATATCTTGTGGTTATGTGTTTTGTATGTATAAGTGTCTGTATGATGAGCACTCATGAGTGTTATTTCACTTGTAGTTTTACTTGACTTGACTTGACTTGACTTGACTTGACTTGAATGGCAGCGTTCATGACATCAGGTGCTATATTCTTTCCATTGTATCCATAAAGCTCAATATATTCATTTATTAATGTTGATACTGCTTTTATTTTAGTGCAATCCGGAATTAAGTAGCCGAATGCTATTAGATTATGTCTACCGTGAACCACAGAAGATTATGATTTTCGATGGTGACTGCTCTCGTGGTTCTGAGGCTATCGCTGGTACTGCACACTATTGGAATCTAATATCGGTAAGAACGTGCCATAAGCCATGTACATCACAAATTTGATGCAAGAATTAAAATGTGAACAAATGTTTTAGTTTGTATTCGAATTTTATTGTCTATATACTTCAAATAAGACAACGACCTGTTGTTTCTGTAAATTAATGGCAAATGTTGGGAAAATTGGGATTAATTTTCTTTGTTTTCATTTCCATGTCGAAATATGTGCACTTTCAACTGCTAGATTAGTGCTTTTGGAAAAATAACTGGATGTATAGTATACAAAACTGCTCAGTTTCCAATATAACGGTAAGGTGACGAAAAACAAGAAAACCTGTTCTACGGGCCGGCGGATCTTTCAAGTAGGATCGGTCGGTCGGGCTTTTTTCTTTCTTTTTTCTTTTTTTGTTTTTTTTTTGGAAATGACCCAAAAAATCACCAAAATCTGTAAATATTTGCAATTTAGGAAAATACAAAAAAAAAATTGTTCCTGAAATTGTTTCTTTTTTCGTCCCCTAAACGCTATAATAGTTTTAAAAAGACTGAATATTGGCTTTAATTGATACCGTACATCTTGCCCTGCACTTAGCCAATTTTAGTTATTTCTATTGATTTCCAACTGCCTTTTACATTATACAAATAACATGTTGTTTCAGATATCGGCTACAGCAAGCACTCCGGCGTTGTCTAACCGTGTTAAGTACCCACGATTCTACAGGACATGTCCCACAGAACTGTCTCTTAATCCAGTGCGTGTAGCAATTATGAAAGAATTTGGTTGGACAAGGGTTGCTACAATACATTCGAAAAACGAAGTATTCTCATTGGTAAGTCACTTTACTTTATTAATAAATCTGATGCAAATATATTTTGTGGCCATTTTTTTTCTGGTATACGGTGAAGCACGGTGGCCTAATGGTTAGGGCGCGAGCTTCATAATCGAAAGGTTGCGGGTTCGAGCCCTGCCACGGCCAGTGTGTTGCGTCCTTAAGCAAGACGGCTTAATTCCCAATTGCTTCACTCCACCCAGGTGTAAAATGGGGAGCTGCTGGGGTAATCACAATCTAAGTCGCTGAGAGTACCTGCGCATCAGTTGCGGACTTGTGGAAGCGGAAATGATTCTGATATATCCTAATGGCAGCGGAATAATTGTTGAAGTGTGCTGGTACTTAGGTGTAGCGCACGTTAAATCACCGACATTTATTTATTTATTTATTTATACCAAGAACGAAATTACAACATATTGTCTATGGAGCAGTGTAATACACATAATCATGCATAACTCGCAAACGCAAATTCGAAATCAACTGAAATTTTGGAAAACATATTTCGTGGATATCTACTGAAAAATGTCATAAAAAGAAGACGCTAGGATCTCGAAATACTCCTTTAAATGACAGCTTGCATCTCTAGCTGAGGTTGTAATACAGTGCACGAGTAACAGGTTCTGCAAATGTTATGACATATTGCATAATCACTTGCAAACTCATCAACATCTGAGCAGAGAAATGTTGTGGCAAAAATGTACTTTGCTACAAAAAGTGTTATTCTAATTGATTAAATTGATCAGATTTTATTTTTATCATAAGTATTTCACTGGTCAAAACGAGTAAAAAGGTTTCGTCTATGTGAAGTATGGTTAAATAAAAAGGTCAAATGTTTGATTTTGGTCTCAAATTGTTCCCCTTGCAAAATACAATTTAATCTAGATATATTTTTTACCATCTAGGATGCATTGTTTTATCCTAGCAAGCACAAAACGTTTTCATCATCATTCGGTTATAAAAGGTTGTCAGAAAACGTTTAAATGTCGGGTTATATAAAGGGCATGTAAAGGGCATTAAACGTTTTCATAACATTTGATAACCTACTGAAAATATTTTAACATGATGTTCTTACAATATATTTGGCAAATAATGTTTGCCAAAAATAGTTTAATAACATGTTGAAAACATTTTAAAAATATGACCAAAACCCAAAATATAACGTTTAAAACGTTTTTAAAATGTTTTTGTGTTTGCTGGGTATATATAGATAACATCGCCAAAATAGGTAAAGGTCAATGGCTATTTTTCGTCAAACTGATTCAGCAAAAGTATAGTTCAATATATTGCCCCAGCAAACACAAAAACGTTATAAAAACAGTTTAAATAAGTTATATTTTGGCTTTTGGTTCTGATAGTATAGAGAAACATTCATAATGTAATGGGATGGAATAAGTATTGGGCACTATTGGGTTGTTAATTAAAATTACACCGTGTGTTAAAATTGACGGCTCGGAAAATCAATTTTTTGGTCTTTAGACATACGAGTTGTCAATGTTTAATATTTTACCATTTTAGTACGTTTAATTTCAGACGGTAGATGACCTGGCAAGCGAATTGAAAGAAGCCAACATTACTTTGATTAGTTCTGAAAGTTTTGTCAACAATCCGAAAAATCAACTTGAAAGTCTTAAGGTAAGCAGTATAAAAAGTAATAGTCAACATAGTTGCACCGTAATACGCTATGCAATAATATTGATAGTTTTTAATATACGGTATTTTGGTGCCATTTATACCCGTAAAGTTATCATGGTTTTTGCATCACAGCAAAATGTTTTATTTGGATCTTCCATGCTGCTTCGAAATTTATTACAGATTATGTAACAGGTCGATGGTCAATATATTAGGCATAATAATACAAAAATGAAATAGTATTAGTATTAAATTAAGTGATAAATTGATATTCAATTAAAGGATCGACCAAGCATCGGCGATCGAAAAAAAAAAAGATCGAAGAAGTTGTGTGCCATTGCCAAATATAGTTTAACAATGTAGATAAATTTAAAAAAAAATCACACATAATCTGTTGTTTTTCAAATATTTTGTCATTTCAGAAACAGGATGTAAAGATAATAGTCGCATTCATGTATGCTCATGAGGCTCGGAAAGTCTTCTGCGAGGTGTGTTGATTCTTTTGACAAAGGCTATTAAATACAGGTTGCTCGCGACAAAATCATTGTTCTATACGTTTAGTGTGTTAGATCAGAAGTTCCAAACTAGTCAATTCATGCCGGTGTACATAACCTGGTTTATTTGACTTGGCTGAGTAAAATAAGCACAAGAAGCACAAGAGGTTATCGACAGCTCGTCACACCCCTAGAATTACATTTTAAAAATGTGTTTTATTATGTTTGGAAGTAATAGGCCTACTTACAAAGAGTTCATTTAATTCAATTGTATAGATATTTTGCGAAGGGCTTGCAAGCTAGCAGTGAATTGTCTCTACACAATCTTTGTCTACACGGTTGAGTGCATAGCATCATAAGAGCTGTTTAAGCTTCTATCTGGTGACTAATGGAAAAAAGGCATCTGTGATTGTTTTTTGTCAAAACCTCAAATGGTCATCCAATCAGAATTGTGTTTATATCGAACAAAAGCTAACACGTCCCCCTAAAACATTTTTATTACGTCAACAGATAACGCAATTCAATGTTTATAGCAAGGTGAATATGGTAAATGTGTGAAAACGACAACTCAAGCACAATTTTAGAGCAAAATGTCGATTTTAAAACCTCAAGCGTTCAGATTTTATGTCATTAAATGAAAGAGCACACTTATAGTGTCCATTAACTAGCTTATTTTAATGAATAATGACAACTTCTCTTTAAATTGCAAATCTTGTGCGAAAAGTTACTAGTTTCGCTTGTTTTTTCATGCGGTTGTAAAGTCAATGAACGATGATTATGCTTAAAGGTTATACACCACTAATAGGTCTGGGCGATACATGGAAATACGACGTGTAACTATTTGTTTGCATGGAATCTGAAAAGACTGCATTAAAATTGCTGTAATTGACGAAGTTAAATAGCTTAAAAAGTACATTTTAGGGTTTGAATCTTCAAAATGGTATATTTTTTCTCATTGTATGACATTTTAGTTGTTGTAATATTACCAAAATTCATACGCACGGCATCGGTTTTTAGTCAATATTCGCCCTACCATATTGTAACTTTCAGCTTCGAGGGCGCACTGCCATTTTAAGGTGTTTACGGTTCAGTACGTTAAAACAATAAAAGTCTCAGGTCAACCTATGTTGAGTTTTTTGATCATTTGGCATCTAAATAGTTTCACCTGATATTACTAGTAGCAATTAACTGAGAGAGTACTGAATATGAGAAAATTCCACCCGAAATTAGCAATTTTCCTATTGAAACCCGTGTAGGGTAAATACGCCTATTCTCGGTCACTTAAGAAACAACCGCTCTATTTCTTGCGTAAATAGATATAAAAGTTCAGATTCAGATTCAGATTCATTTATTTGGTTTCATCTCAACATAGAATTTCACATAATATATACATAATAATAATAATTGTAATATTGAAGTAATAATAATAATAATAATTATAGTAATAAGAGGTGAAATATCATATGAAAGAGACGGGGATGCCAGATTAGCTATATGGGAACGAGAATTAGTGGTGTTGAACCTAAAGAGCGCTTACAAATTCATATGTTATTATTAGCTCAGCATCGTGGTTGCCAGCTCGTTTTATAAGAAGATCCTCAAATTCTTGATTAATATTGTTCCCTCGTCTCAAGTTATGATGTTCTCTTGTTTCTTGATCTGTATTTTTTTCATATATCGTCTGTATCATTGCAGGCTTCAAAGTTAAATATGACGGGTGAGGGTTACGTGTGGATGCTTGTAGGCTGGTACCAAAACAAATGGTGGGACGAATATTTCGGACGATTTGACTGTACAAAAGAAGAGCTGACTGAAGCAGTTGGAAGATCAAACTACTTTGCTATTAAAGGACAAGAATTGTCAAGTACTGATGAAATCACTATTGGAGGTGGGGTAAGTTGTACACGTAATCCCATCCCAAACACTAGTGTGCGCACTGGTTAAAATAACGGCATTGTGGACTAGATTAGGCACCAGAAACAAATATGTTCGATCTTTGGATCGACCGTCGATGCTGCTTCGATGCTTGTTATTAATGAACTATCAACTAATTAATCAGAATTAACGCCATATTTAAATTGGCCAATATCCCTTCAGGCACAAATTACTATTTTATCACAATTAACAATACTAAATTAATTGATTTCATAAATAATAAGGATCGACCAAGCATCGATGGTCGATCGAAAGATGGAACTAATTTGCTCCTATTGCCTTAATTAGAGGTTAATAACTGCGTATCGGTTACTTGGAGAGTATTGTGAAAAATCTAATCATTTTACCGGTGCAAAGTTATTAACCTCATTCATAACCGCCACTTTCTCTTCACTTATGTATATACATGATAACAATAAATTGTCTTTAAAAGTTTGTGAAAACAAACAATGTTACATTTAACATTTCCAAAAATCGAAGAGGCTAAAACAAGACGACCAAAAAACAAAAGTGCGAATCACAATCTGTCCAAATACGGTAGCGCGTAATCCAAGTACGCGAGCTAGCGCGAGCGCAGTTTAATTGACGCACAACACGGCGTGCGCGGAGGTTACTAATACTAGTGTTTACGATCGAAACAATGACGCACTTAAGGTGGCTGTGTACTCTCAGACATGCATGTAGTAAAAGTGCAATAACTTTGTAATTATTCGCGCAAAACATATAAAAGTATACATTTTTATGAAGGCAAGACATCAACAAATCTTAATATAAATACAGATTTGGGGTAAAAACAACAATTTTGAAGAAAATCACAAAAAAGTGAGTTTTTGACAATATTTGTTAGGTACATCATAACAAAAAAACACTCTTTCCAAAATATTTTATTTTGTTTTTAGCTCAATCTTGAGGCTCCATTCCAAAAACGGTTTTTTTATTTTTTGATATTGGCCTTATTTTTAAGATATTGACCATATAAGGCATCAAAATGAACTTTTTAAAATTCAAAACGCCTATTTGCACAAAATGATGCCCAAAATCGGAAATAGACCAAAATATAAAAAAATGAGAAAACCGTTTCTTGAGTCGATCATGCTTTTTACGATGATCATATTTGCTTACCTATAGATGCTGTATTTATTGAGTTATCGTGTACCTAAATCGTCATTTTACCGAGAAAATTAACATTGAAATAATGGCCGTTGAAGTTTAAAGTGGTCACATTTTGCACTTTCATCTAATCTCACAGGAGAATGCGACCGTTTTCGTTTTTGTAACTTATATTACGTGAACATCGGGTAAATCCACAGCCCCTTGAGAAGTTTGAGCGAAATCCATTCATACCTTGTTATTTAAATCGGGGGAAAGAACTTGAAAAAACCCACATTTTATCAGCTAAAACGGAGCCATTTGACCACTAGGTTTTTGTGAAATCAGTGCTTCCGTGGTGTTTCCATAAGCTGCGCCGCGCATGCAGATAAGCGTCGCGTATGCGTCGCGTATTTGTGCGTTAACAAATTGCGCGATACGTAACGCGATGAGTTGTTGCGCGCATGTACCTTGCTGGTACAACAAAGATTTTCTTTCCTTTTCAATTTCAAACACGAGTGGAATAGTGAAATAAAATCCTTAAAATATTGCAGTTAGAGTTTACAAATCTGGATTTTCATTCCTTGTATTTATAAAAAACATAACAAGGTACAAACATATCATAAAAACTCAATTTTGAGAAAGAAACAATGGCTAGAGTACACAGCCGCGTTAACAGTCAATTGTGAGTTATTAATTAACAATATGTTCACGTTTTTACAAATAATGAAATATGATTGGATCGATGGCATCGCGTATATTCATGAGGTTTTGAATATAAAATAAATTTGTTTAATGTATTGAAACGCCCAAGATTGCAACAGCTCATATAGATTATACTACAAGGGTAAAAGGTAAACTTGCTTTAATGATAACTCCGAAAGCCATTTTATCGTTTGTTTTATATATGTTTTGTTTTTTGTTTTTGTTGTTGTGTTTTATGTTGACCAATGCACGTTACATATTGCATTACATATGAAGCTACATATATTTTTTCGTAATTACAGACTGTCAGCGAATATGACGAGTATGTCAAAAATCTAGTTAATAATGATCCCGACAGCCTAAGATATACCATTGAATACGCATTCGGATACGACACAGTATGGGCCATTGCATTGGCGCTTAACGGAAGTATAGACGTACTTAAAACTACCACATTTTCAGATGGGCGCATGCGCAGATTAGAGGACTTTACATATGATGATAAGGAGATGATGATGGTGTTCTTCGAAAGCTTAGCTCAGGTTTCGTTTACTGGAGTTACGGTAATGGAACTGACAATTCTTTTAAAGAAAAAATTTTTTCCTCTTTTAAAGAGTCGAAGTCAGCAAAGTTCTAGCTGTATTTTTTTTCTTAAAGGTTGCCCTAATATTAATTTTTCTTCTCAAATCAAAGACGGCACTCGTTTGAACAGACCTTTGTTCTATAAAATTCCTATCCAAAGACTACCAGTGAGCATTTTCTTTTTTTGACTAATGTTATTACGGCGAATATTTTATGTAATCATCGTATAATGTTGGTGATATGTGCATTGAAGGTAGGAGCATCGGATAATAGGCCCATGCAGGAAAATAGCCACTATATCAAATCAGAATTATGTATCCATATCAAATATATTACCAATTTAAGATAAGTCTTTACTCCACTTATTTTTAATGTTTCATGAAAATTTAAACATTTCTTATGTTTTTCTTTATTTTTTGAAAATGCCCTAACCTTTTCTACAAATAATAATTGCTAGCTTAGAGGGAATGTGATATGGGTTCCATAGTTTGTGGGGTGGTTAATAAGCCTAATATCTCAATTCTCAATTTATTACTTTATTTTCATCAAGGGTCTTGTGAGTTTTGAAAACGGAGAACGTGTTGGAATTACCATAATACGACAACTTCGTGAAGGTAAGGTAAACACATATCCTATTTTGCAAGGTGGCGGATTTTTATAGGGTGGTGGATTCGCTTCTTCAATCCTATTTAGACTGTTTCGGATCATTGAAGCCAGTGTGGCAGACTAACTAGCGATTACTTCGGTAAACAAGTGATTTCAAATGAATTTGAAATTTCCGAAGTGTAAGTGTTCTTGATTGTACAAGGGGGTATCACAAAGTTTTTGAAATCACCCAGAAATGAAGGAGCTATATCGATGAAATTTTGTCAGCGTATTTACTGGTCCTTGTGTACATTGTGGTGCAAAAAAAATTATAAGTATGTTTACCTCCTTTACTTGTCAACATGTGCTAGTTTTCAGTAACTTATCCCGGTTACCGCATAACCTGCAAGATGGAGAAATTTGAGGCACGTAGCGTGATTAATTTCCAGTATTTGAAAGGTTACAGTGCCCAGAAAATCTATAATGAAATGAAGGCTGTCTGCGGTGATCTACGGTGATACCGATGCCAGCTGTAAAGAAAACAAAGTTAACGTACTTATGAGACCAATTTGGCACCATAATGTACATAAGGACCAATGATTACATTGACAACATTTCATCGATATAGCACCTTCACTTCTGGATGATTTCAAAACCCTTTGATACCCCTTTGTATATGCTCGGGCGCGAGCCAAAGAGGGCCAAAGTATTTTCAAAGATTCGTGTTGCAGGGACAATACACCTTGCTCTGTTTGTTTTATACAGTATCTAGTACTGTTCTAGGAACTGTTCTAGAAATTTAGAACCCCTGATACAGTGATAAACACATCCATAAATATACACATGTTCAAATGTGAAGAGTAACATGCTACTTTGTTTCATATTAGTTTTTCATGATCCTCATAACTTCAGATCTTCTAGAGCAAAGGATTGGCGATTTTAATCCAGCGCATGTGCAAGATCCGTTACGATGGACAAGTGATATAATGTGGCCAGGTAAGGACATTTTGGAAGATGAAGGGTTTTCCCCAGGGTTTTCTTTAAAGTTGTTTAAGGGCTGGGGTATGAACGTTTGGACAGTATTTATTGTGGGACATTAGAGCACATCAGACATATCGAATTGCATTCTGAATACGAAGAATGTCATTCTGATATCAAATAATTTTGATTTTTTGAAATTCGCAATTTAATATGGCAAATCATTAAAAATTGATATTTTTGATATTTAACAGTACTTGATGTAAACTTTATAAATCTGATGATTTATACTTAAATTGTATGTAGGTGGGATGAAAAGCCGACCATCAATTGAAAATTTTGACCTTTCGTATTGAAGATATGGATTTTTTTCACAAAACACCAAAAAAAATAGGTCTTTTTGGGAAAAAATCCATATCTTCAATATGAAAGGTCAAAATTTTCAATTGACCGTCGGCTTTTCCTCCCTGCTACATACACTTTAAGAATATGTCATTAGATTTATATAATTACTTCGAGGACTGTTATATGAAAACTTAGTTTCAAAACCCCTTACATCCACTTCAGAAATTTTGAGAAATCATTTATAAATCATCAAAAAAATCATTGATATAGGGGTCTGCAACAAAAAGCAGTTTTTGGCGGGATGCCTGGGTAGGATGAGCATCCGCCAAAAACTGCTTTTGTTGCAAACCTCTTATATCAGTGATTTTTAGATGATTTTTGATGTTTTCTCAAAATTGCTCAAGTGGATGTAAGGGGTTTTGAAACTAAGCTCTTCATATATCAAAAATTTGAAAAATATCAAATTTTTATAATTTGTCGTAAAATTTGTATTATATTGTGATTTTCAAAAATGAAAATTATTTGATATCAGAAAGACATGCTTCGTATTCAGAATGCAATTCGATAGGTCTGAGGTGCTCTCATGTTCCACAAAAAATACTGTCGAAACGCAATAAACGCTCATTTTAGATCCCTTAACCTTTGTCTTCCTATGTATAAAATATTGACTTAAAAGTATTAACTGTTATAAGTCAAAAATATCACAAATATAAATCTTTAATAACTTGCCATTAATGTTTTATTATATCGCAAAACTGTTTAATTTAATTAGTATCGGATTAGAGAGAAGCGAACAGGTTAAAAATACCAAACACAATACTGTTCTAGTTCTAGGATAAGGATGTTATGTATTTTCTTTTTTAATATAGAGACTGTAACAAAATAAATCATACAATCGCAATTTTGTTTTTCAGAAAAAGAAATTCAATGGAATCAGTAATATCTTGGCTAACAAAACTTAACTTGTTTACTGGTTCGGGCGGAAACGCTATGCCGAATTTACTTAAGAAAGCGTATTGGGCCACTTTGACATAATCGCGCATATCAAGTTTCCACCACGTAAAATCGACTTTCATGATTATGCAATTGCATTTTTGCTTCTCAGAAACAACGGCGTAAATTTGGTTTGCGGATGGTTTCTTTCCTAGTTCAGGTTCTAACGCTATGCCCGAGTTGGGCCACTTATTTTCCATGTTCACACGTATCAAGTTTGTACCGTGCAGAATGTACTCTCATATCGTCTAAGATCTTAGAACGAAATGTTTTATATATTTCACATATTAACATTAGTAATAAATAATAAATATGGTATTTCCTTCAAATTTGTAAATTAATTACCACTTCGAATGTCCCATTGTTTAAAATCATCCGTCTTAAGAGCACTGACCAGATGGCTTATGATGCAACTCAATTCAGTCACCTTTGCTACTCAAGCCAGGAAAGTGGCCAAAGCTATTTTAGAACTACTTTACATGATTGGCCGTATCTGCTCTTGAAGATCACCAATTTTATTGACACAAAGCTTTTGTAGTAGCTTAAGAAATTACCTTGATGAGGAAGTAAATATCAATACAATCAATAAATGACATGTTTGCCTAATAGTTTTTGTTCTAAGATGTATTTTGTTTTGTTACACCCTGTAGGTGGAAAGGTTCCACTCGATCATACCCCAGAAGAGCCAGAAGTGAATATAACCATCGCAGCTTTCCATGTAACTGTTGGACAAACCACATTCATAACGATGTGTGCATTAGCTGGTGCCGGGATTCTACTATCTCTTGGATTTCTCGTGTTTAATATCAAATTCCGCAAAACACGGTAAAGTAAACTGAACTTTTCTTCCCTTGGATTGCTGTATCTACTCTTCATAACACATTGCGCTTTGGGGTATTATATTGCTACATTAGTGGAACCTCAAATATCAAATTAAAATTAAATTGATTCCGCCCTCGAATAGTGTAAAATTAAAAATTGCCCCCAAAATGTTACCTTTGTTTTATGCTATCCCTTACCCTAAACTCTTCAGACATGTACATTACTTGAACCCCTTAGAAACACACAAACTTTTACAATAACTGTCACGCTCTAATGGGGGCGGGGGCGGGGTGGTTAAACTTGAGGCAGGGTGGTTAAATACTTAAGTTGAGGGTAAAGTTCGGGCTCATATATGTCCTCATACCACCACTTGGAGCCCTCAATGAACAGTAATAGCGCATTTAACCACACTGAGCATGGTGGGTGGCTATATAATCATTATTTTCCTTTAAATCCATTTTAACAGATACGTCAAACTTTCAAGCCCGAACCTCAACAATTTAATCATTACTGGAGGAATGATTGTATACACAAGTATATTCTTTAATGGTGTCGATACGCAATTGGTCAGTTTAAATTTCAAGGCAGTTTGTTGTCAGGTAAATTCACACTTAGATACAGTAATGGATTAGTGTTACTATCCATACCATTTTTGTCAAATGTTCTCAAAATTTTATATTTGAAAAGAAAAGGATTTTAGCAATGTTCACAAATGACTTTATGTTTAAAATAAGCCTAATGAGTAGGAATAATAAATGTTTAATTATTTATATTTTAAGAGATTAGTTATGAATTTAACATTTGCATTTTGTTTTGTCATATTAATTAGCTGAATGTTTGGATGTTATCTGTTGGGTTTGTATTATCTTTCGGTTCCATGTTCAGTAAGACGTGGCGAGTATATCAGGTTGCAGTTCTTCAAACTCCGACAAGAGAGGTACGCAATAAGTTTTCTATGTTTAATGTGTGTTTGGTGTTACTAAATTGAATAATTCGGGAAAACATTATGCCAGACTGAACATCATTCCCATTCACATACATATTTATTATAATTATGACTTTCTTATGTGGAATGATAATCAGGAAAAAATTGAAGGCAATCGGAGGGAGCATGTCCTGGCAGTGTGTGCCCTCAGATATTGAGACAAATAAATCTGACACACAAGATGGATTGTACGGGTTCTATAAAAGAGATCGTAAGTGATGATAAAGGGATAAGGGGTGTAATTGTACTTGGTTTCTCGGTATGGAGGATATTCCCCAGACTCCAGTTTGCTATATTATCGGCCTTAACTCAAGAATCTCAATACCTATGGAAATATAAATTCGATTATGGGCTTCCTTGACCCATTTCCAATAAAATGAATGTATATATTAAAAAGTACATTACACTTTTTAGTTAAATGACTCAAACTGGAAGTTCTATATATAGTCGTTTTTTACTGGATGAAGGTGCTTCCCTTTTGTTGTTGATGTTATTGTTGGTATTGCTGTTCTTAAGAAATCGAAATTTCCGATTATACATTTACATTTTATATTGAAAATTGATCAAATTTAAAATCGATAAAATAACCAACATAAAACAAATCATTGCAACATATTTAATTGTAGGTGGTTACCGACGTACTAATGTATACGATGGTCGTCGTGTTATTGCTAATTGATGTTGGCATCCTAACTGCGTGGCAAGTCATTGATCCGATGAAGCTAGTCTTGAAGGAATTATACACAATGGTAAGATGTCAAATTTTTCACCTGGCGAAAATGCAGTAAAATGTTTCATTGTATGCCAAAATAATGACGTATTTTCATCAAACTTTTGGCACAAACATTTGGTCGAATAAAGCTGTTGACAAAAGTATAACAAATACGTTAAAGAAAGCCTGTGCAGTACCTATTATTACGTAATTACTAAATGTTCAAAACTAGATTTGGGGCAGTCGATCTTGGCCTTACATATCACAATGTTCTTTTACACTCCTCTGGACCTTGGCAATTTGGAACTTTCATGGATTATATTTCCCCATAAAATGTTGAATACCAATTAATAAATCCAGATGTGTTGTATCCTCTTTAAAAAGAGATTTCAAAAAAACAAGTATCTCATTTGATTTGACGGGTTTTTATTGGTATTTATGCGTACAATAAACTATAGCAATTTCTTTTCTTTCCAGGACGATCCTACAATCCCTAATCAGCTTATATCGGCGAAAATTGAATTATGCGAAAGTGGCTACATTACTTACTGGTTACACGCCCTCTATATCTTCAAAGGAATTCTTTTTATTTTAGGTGCATTTCTTGTTTGGGAAACACGAAAGGTAATGCAATGACCACATAATGATGTCTACTATCTGAAACACACCATGCTATTATATTAACATTAAAACAACAACAAATGTTACAAATACTGGGGGCGAAAAAGATCCAATTATTACAGCATACTCCAATGAATGGCAAATATAAGAAACGTATATGCATACCTAGTGGTAAACGTAAAATAGAAAGCAAGATTAAACTTCTGCGCTCCTCAAATTTTGTACACTGACCAGAGCGCTTTCACCGGGTCAACCGGCGTCGTCAAACAAGAAGATTCCGTGGCGCCCCTTGGGTCCGGTGGTCAGGAAGTTGTCCCAGACAGGGTCAAAGTCTTACCTTCTATCAAGGTTTAGTTTGGGTCTTTGATTCTAATATGGAAGTAGACGTTTAATGCTTTCTATTGATTTTTTTTTTTTTAAACGTTAAATAACCATTTTACTTTTTCAGGTAAATATAGATACGCCCAACGACAGCAGGGGTATGGGCATCTGTATTTTTAATGCCATAATACTGTGCGCAATCGGAGTAACCGTCAGCTTTATTTTTGGCGATGACCCAGAATTAGTATACCTAGTAATCTCAGGAATAATCATCTTCTGTAACACAACGACATTACTTGTGATCTTTATCCCTAAGGTGAGTTACTCGTTTTAGTATTTTCCCAGCCTGATAGCAAGGGTACATGCAGTTATGTTACAGCTCTAGTTTTGTGACGCTCTAGAACTTTTCATGATGGTATAATTTTCTTTTTTTAAGAATTAATATACGAAGCATAGTATATCACTTATAGTCGGCAACTGTTGTAACCAGTCCCGAGAAGACGGAGGGACATGTCCCCTCACCTTTCAGCAAAATGACCCATTTTTGTTCTTTTCAGTCATTAGTAACAGTTTTGGCCGGATGTTCCCCACAAACACACCCCTACACCCACACATTTCAAGCCGGATTGGCGCTAATGGGTGTAACCCGTACACAACTCGGGGAGCTGATTCTGGTTGTAGTTGCGATGGTCATTTGTGGAATGTCTTGGGTGTGCGCTCATTAAGTTGTAAAGTCCCTGGCTTGTTGTTAAATGGTTAATGGATTGATATGTGGCCGCAGTGGTCAACGACAACCTGTAAAATGTGCTGAGGCTTGTGGACCAACGTCCAGGCGTTGTGCCTGTGCGTAGCGCACTATAAATCACTTGTTTATATAATCGAAATATAAATCATGAGGTGAAAGATGAATTGGTCCATTCCATGAGCTAAAACATCTTTTATCAAGTGATTACATCTCGTCGTTGATTCTTTGTTTTATATCACTTATATTATATAAATTAAAAGTATATCGTATCTAGGCGTGGATAATCGTTACGTTACTGTCCTGAATATATATGAGTGATATCATCCAAAAACACAGATTAATAAATAAACAGATTGGAATTTTCTAAACGTACTCGAATTCAGCTGACACCGGTACAGCTTTCAAACCTGGCGATATTGCGCGAAGTTTCTTTTGTGTACGCTCGCGCTATTTGCGCTATTTTTGAGTTTGCTCACGCGGTACCTGACTTAGCGTCGATCCCCATGGGCAACATGGCATGTTTCCACGGTATGATCCAAAATGTCTAACATTTTTCCACGCATCATCGTCCTGTTGCAGATTATATCCGTATGGAGGTTTCCTGCAGATGAGAGCATCTCGCCAACAAATTCAACAAATCACCCAAATATCCATTATTCTGCAACAGCAAAATCCGTGTCCATTGATAACCTAACCGACAATAATGACACTTTAAAGACGACGGCTGCAGAGGTAGGTTTAACTTAAAGCCATTGTAACATTTGATGAGGAGGACGCCCTCACTATTTTTCAAAATTCTGTTTTTACACGGATACTTCTATTATAGTGAGGACTTGCAACTAATGGAGCTCCTATATATAATAGCCCCGCAGGGTACGAAATCAAGAGTAACCTTAATGTAACATTGACTAACAGGGGCGCCAGTATATTCATCCTAAACTGCTCTACACAGTCCGTTTATAGCCATTATGTAAAATGACTATATACGGCAGTTTAGTTAGGAGCAGAGTAAAAATACACGCAAAAGCGTCAATGAGCTATAAACTTTCATGTTACCATTGCATACACTTTTTTGTCGTCATAATATTGTTTTCTTATCTGTTACAGTTATAAACCGAGAACATGAGAAGTGAAATGACAAAAATGCTGCTGTGAAATGGGATGATTGTCTTTCATATTGAATCAATATTCTACTGAAGACGCTAAATAAGAACCATTAAGCGGGACTTTGCATTAACACCAACCATCCACCCATGTAACTCGGCAATCGTTATGTGACTGAAACTATATAATAATAATAATGTTATATACACGTTCAGGGGCCAAAACAAATATTTCACAACCTTTCGTGATGTTTTCACCCTGGAACATGTATTAAACATTATAAAACCCTAAGAAACTATACGTAACTTTAGTGTATACATGTTGAGGGGCCAAGTGAACTTACGGCCTTCTTGTGCTTAGGTCTTCAATTATTTCTGGATACGTCATTTAAAACAAGGTATATGATGTATCCCCTGTAATGTTATCTGAAAGGATGTCCGATGTGGAAAATCGTTTTTGTCAATGTAACTTGCTGTTCATGAGTGTCATCTTACTCTATATTTTTAAAATTATATTTAACATCTCAAAACAAATCTTTTAGCAACTGTATAGAACTGTTATTACTTTTTAGCATTATTGGATGTATCTCAATTTATTATTCTTTTGCGCTTGATAATGTATCTCAATTTATATTATGACTATCAATAGTGTCTTTTATGTAAGCGTGTCTTTATAAATCAATGTTATAATGTTAATATTTACAGGGTGTCCCAAAAAAAGAGGCCCCTCATTGCGCCCTCTTTCTCTCCTATTTTAGAAAAGTTGACCAAGTATATGTTGGTATGTAAAGAAGCCTTTACCCGTTAGCTTTAATAAACCGAAACAGTCATTTCAATCGGCTCATAACTTTTGAAGATAATGCCCTTTTAAAGAAATGTATCCGTTTTTCACTCTGTCCACGGCCGGAGGAGGTTTGGCTACTTCAAAGATTGAAAAGTGCATATCATGAATTTAAACCATTACTCGATGATAAATTTAAAAAATAGTGTCATCAATTTGGGTGAAATTGATGTGGTATTGGACTTCTTTTGCTATACTTGCAATTACTTATGTTTTTCTCGGTTATTTTATGCCTTTTTGTTTTATCATTTTTATTGAAAACATAGGTCGTTTCTCTTTTTGGAATAAAAGGTAGCCCTGGAAAGGGCTGTTTAGTTTGTCTTTGGTTCCTTTGAAGTGAGTTTACTGTGCTGCTCTGCCCTCTACCTGGTTGCTTCCTTGACGAATACATGTTTCAGCCCTAGTTCTCATTGCATCATTGCATCAATTGCGTTAAATATACCAATTCAATTACGTTTATCACACCAGTGAATGTGTTCCGAGACCTTATCTTTCCATTTTTTTCTGTTAATCTTTGATGTAAGCCAAACCTCATATGTGGACAGAATGAAAAACGGGTACATTCTTTTAACATGTAAAACTTTGTTTTATGGTTTATAAGCAGGGCCCTGTTGAAAATCAATTTTTGTTGAGCAGGTTGCCCTGTTGAAATATCATGAAACAAATGAATAATAAATAAATATTCACCATGCCGACAATAGTTGTAATGAAGGGTTAAGGGGTCGAGCTGTATTGTCTCAAATATCTCCGAAATGGGAGAAAACTGCCATGTTTACTGTGAAATTTTGCCTAGCAATATCTATCTCAGGTGCAAAATTTATGGTGCACATTTAAGATTGAAGTCTTTAGATTAATATTTTAGCAATCTTAATATTATTAGTTGATAGGAAATTCTTCAAATATGCCTGTACATATAACGACGCATAACAGCCCACGCAGTTTTTTATAGGTGAACTCTTTTCGAGCAGTCCGTGTTGGACGATGACCCTATCTTTTTGCTGAGGTATTTACAGGACCTTGAAATAAGAATTATGATAGATATTTGCGACTTTGGAATGCAACGAAGGCATGTTCGAAGCTCGTCAATACACAAAATACTACCTGATTTTACACTCTCGTCGACCACTGTCTGGCGCATGTTATTTTGTTACTTTAAATTCAACAAAATTCCAATTTAATAAAAAAAAAGACTTCTAGAGATACCATCCTGCATGTCCATGTTCGATTTATGGTAATACAATTAACCAATTTTTAAATATCAATTTGTTTAGATTCACGGAAGCCATATTTTGTGCATTTTCGACAGTAACGAATTAACGCCAATTTTGGTACAAATTTGTCAGTTTTGCCAAAGTTATTTATCCGGTTAACTAACGAATACCAAGGTTCATAGGCGAGCTAATAGCGCTATGTTATTTAATTACTTTTACTTACGATTTTTATCATGATTCCGTTTGAGAACAAATATAATTCCTTATGGGTCTCCAACTTTGTCTTCAAGCTTCTTCACACGACAAGCCATGTGTTGCCAGGCAAGTCAAAAGCAAATTGGGACAAATCGGCACTAAATATGGCCCGTAACTACATCAATATATCACCCAAATGTCCATGTTATTTAGGGTACAATGTTAATGTAAATAAATTGTAATATACAATTTTAAAACAATGTTTAAAATGTTCTAACGTGCGTATGCGCGATTCTTTCTCCGTTTGAGTTTTAATGTATATACCTGTAATGTATTGACAATCAATTCATAAGAAGCCCAAAGTTAATACCAACACTGCAGCGCTGGAAACACGGTCAATTCTGTGAAAGGATTTGTCATGAGATCGTTCTGCTTGATTTATCAGGTCTATTAATGTGACAAAGGAACAGGTCTCTAGTTTGATTCCACAACCATTCAAACCGAGCTCATGTTTTATTGTATCATCGTGTATTAAAATCAGGAAGGCTATGTCGTAAATGGACCGGAACAATATAACAATTATACTGTCACCTGTGTTGAAGGACGGTTCTAAGATACAGGGTGTTCCAGAATGATATACCGTGTTTGAAAACATTAATCAACATTGTATTTAATTTGAGTACGGTACGTGAAATACAATGGCATAAATGTCACCTACTTATTGAGTTACTTTCATTGCAAAAACTTGATTCGTTTTGGGTGATATTGATATTCTTAAAACTGGATGTTTTGCACGTGTAAAAATTGCATGTGTGTAACTTACAGCGCAAAGGCTTCATAAGCACAAGACATAATTTGCTGCTTTATCACTATCGCATAGGCCTACTTTGCAATTATGTGTAGACATCATACAGTTGTCATAGGAGATACACCAAATTTGGCACAGATGTAGAGCTTGAAACACTGAATAATTCTTGATATTGGATTAAGTGACCTTTTCATGTGTTTTCAATATTACGAGGGCTCAGAACAAGAACTAGCTATGTCCACAATTACATGTTACTCATTTCGGCAACAAATGGATGGTTAATTCTGAACTCCATAATAAATGCAAGTGACACCCTGTAGCTTAAGATGACAGCGAGACAGGTTTCAAGATCGATTTCACGACCAGCCATACCTATTACCTGTTTTATTGTTACCTTATGGAGGCCAGACTTTTATTTGAATGATTATGGCTCTGTCACGCCGTATTGAATACCCTCTGTACGGAATGTTACATCACAATTCAGTATAATTATTCAAGGTTGGTACGCGTGTCTGTCATCGACTTGACAACAGGCATACCCGGTACAAACATTTTGTAAATCGTGGAAAGTCGTATTTATGCAAAATGATCAAAAAATGATACTTTTAGGTGTTATTCTGTTAGTTTCTGTTTGGCAAATCATAAATGCGTACGTGTTTTGGTCAAAATGGCAATAATCTTACTTTTACCCCTACCAACCTGATATAGCTTTACACAACCCTTAAGCCTGTGGTTTTATGTCATTCTTAAAGGAGCATATTGGAATGTCATCTTTCCATGGGTAAGAAAGTGTAAATGGCCATGATGGTGCTAGCAGCAGACCAACAGTAGACATATCTCTTAGCACCTCAAATCCAGGCCAGACCATCCAGGCCAGACAGGAATATCTGTGGGCTCATGGTCAGGGCTAGTAGTAATGGTAATAGGCAACATTACTTGACCTTTACAAGGACACAGGTACAGTCCTTCATTTCAAATATATAGTTTTGGTTTCTCTATTGTTCAGAAACCAAAAATCAAGGGATTAAAATGTGTGGAGATGAACTGGTATGCAATCATAACACTTTTGTGCTGGGAGGACACAAGAGGGTATATATAATCAAAAGTATAATGGCCTAACCATACGTATATAATAGCCTATTGTGCTAACATTTGAATTATCGATGTCGTTGAGACATAAAAGATGGATATATACGAGGCCTAGACCTACATGTAGAAATCATGTGCATATATTGAGGGGTAGGGGGGGTGTTTTGTTTATTTGTCTGAAATATAAACGATGCATGATGATGTAGATGATTTGATTATGAATTAGATTATTCCCCGGACCCATACCTCTTACCTATGTTCCCTCCGCCACCTATATATATCCTCCTCCTCCCCTCCCCACACTCGATATCGACTCTTCCCTATTATTCCACTCCACTCTTGAGCCCCCTTCTCCCCTCCTTCCCTTCCCACTTCCAATGCTCTCTCCCCTCTGTTTTTCTTTCTCCCTTACCCTTACCCCCTCCCCCCTCACACACACACCCCCACCCTCTTTCCCTGGCGATCTCTTCTATCTCTCTCTCTATTCTCCAATAAATAAATTGAATAAACGTTAGTTTAAACCAGCTTTCTATGATATTGATCTTCCGTCATGCGACATGCACATAAATAGAATTGTGTATAATAGTGTTTATAACACTGAAGTCATAATCTGTCTATTGTAATGTCTGTGGAAATATTTTGATGGTCTATATATTTTCACAGTGAAATAAGCTTAGGCTAATTCGTAGTCTCAAGTCAATGCTTTCAAACTAAATCAATGCTTTCAAATGTAGACTTCTTTGTTCGACTTCTCTGCTCGTGAATATTGCACTGCGAAATTTAAACATTTCTTTTGTATACTTAGAGTAGGTAACAACTTCAAATCAAATAATTTTACGATCCACGCCACTTATAAGAAACTGAAACCAAAACCGAAACTGACTGTCACAAATGTTCGGTTTTAAACAAAAGGTAGAAACAATGAGTTCGATATCTTATGATTCAAGTGGTTAGGCAGGACAATAGGAAAACACGTGACCAAAACCAAAACCAAAACTAAAACTATATATTTGAAATGAGGCAGTGTTTCATAGTATAGTGCTAGCATACATGAACTGATAGGATTTTGGCAATAGTTTGTACACTTCCTTGACAAAAATCATTAATATACATGCAATTATATTTAAAAAATCAGAAAGTAGAAAGTATAGGTTTTTTTTCTCCTGGGAAGGTATATTAAAACACACAGTTATGTGTGAATGTCTACATGAATGTAGACAGCCTCTGGGCTTGGTCAGTCCATACCACCATTGGATTTCGAACGTATGCCACAGTGTGGATTAAATTAAATTATCACATTTTTGTACCATAAATTACTTTTGATTGCAGGCTTGAAGACCATGTAGTATTTGTGTTCAAGTGAGCAAATCCTAGCATGGAACAAGAACGGTGTTTGTATATGATCATATAACTTTACTTAGAATAAACTGTTCACATAACTTTCAATATTTTTGCATACTTGGTGTTTTTAGACTTAAAATTACGTTTTCGGCCAAGTGTATTAAGTAATGTTGAGAGGTTTTGAGAGATGTTTTCTTAGTAACGCAGAACCCGATCACACAACAGTTTGGCCGATATGTCATTTACCAATTTACACATATCTTATATTACATTCTTAAACACTTGGGAACGTTCCTGCAATCTTATTGGTTCTTACCCCGGGGGCACTCAACACAAATGACCATACGGGTATGCTCCCCGGAAAGACCCCCTTTTGGGTTTCGCAGCTCCGAAAGACTCCCTATATTTGACCAAAATAAAGCTCCGAAAGACCCTTGATTTTGATAATTTCAGCTCTAAATGACCCAAAAATTGCTCATTCCTCATATTTCTTGTTTTTTCAGGCGATTTTCAACCAAAAAGCCAAGAAAGACCCTTGATTTTGACTTTTCGCAGCTCCAAAAGACCCCATTTTACTTGTTCACAGCCCGGTTCGCAGCTCCGAAAGACCCCCTTTTACCAGTACGCCGTCAGCTCCCAAAGACCCACCACCTCAAAATTCCGGGGGAGCATACCCACCAAAATTTTTGATGTGCCCCCCCCCCGGGTTCTTACCCAGCTTTACCCGTGTGATATGACACGATATGACACGGGTCAGTGCGTGTGCGTCAACGCGATACTCCGATTTGGACCAATCGGAGGCGCACACCAACAACAAGACTGATCAATTTTAAGCCCTAGGTAATTCCTTATTGCAAAATGTAGATTTAATTTGATTAAAAGTTGTATGATATTTTTATTTGAATTGAAGTGTTTAAGAATGAGAATAAAGGTATTTTTAGCCGCTGTCGTGCATCTATCGTCTCATATAATACGGGCGACATCATTATTTTTGGCGTAAAACAACTCGGCTTCGCCTCGTTGTTTTACTTAAAATAATGATGTCGCCCGTGTTATATGAGATGATACATGCACTCCAGGGGCTAAAAACAATACCTTTTATTCTCTAAATTTTGAATTAAACCTTAACATTTAACTGTAGATATATCAGAGATCTACCTACCAACCACATTAGTGCCCTATTATAGGAAGACTGCCCATCAGTGGCTATTTTAGGCGGGAAAGGTCACTGCACGTCGGCAAATGGAAAGTTTCCGGACGGACCTATTTGTCGCTGTTGTTATTAAAACGCAGATTTAGTAAGAGGGCAGGGGGTGGAGGAGGGGGCTCCATAAGGATCACTAAATGTGTAAATAATTGGAAAAAAGTGCTTTAAACAAAAGAGTGCATGGTGTACATAACCAGAAGCCATATTCATATCACAAAAAGGAAATGACATTGTAGGAATAACAAATTTCGGGGGCAAAGACGCACATTTCCAGGTTGCATCATTTTGACCCAGTATTATCGGTGGGATATAGACATATAAGTTATAGCGGTTTTTTAGAAAGACTTAATAACTTGAAGTCTTCGAGCTTCTAAGAAAGGACTTTATTATGGATATTTTACATTATTTTGGCCAATGATCGCTGGGAATTTTGGTGGGAAACAGGCTCCTTGTTCTTTTTTCTTTTCCTTAACTGTCCCGATTTATTCTTTCATTTTTGGTCAATGGTGCACTTTTCTCTTTCATTTTTGTCGAGAGGCATGCTGTTGTCACCCACTCTCACCCACTGGCTACTCTGCTGAATGTAACCAAATTGGCCCACAAATAATCCTACATTCAAATAACGATGTAGTTGATTTAACTAGATTTCTAATGAAATAATCTCACTGGATTTTTCGAAGTCAAATTTGACCCAAAATCATGTCTACAGGCATAAGCCAGCCCCGGTCCCCGCACTCCGAGCATCCGCGGGTATTCATGCTCGTCGAAAATTTCGCGAAATAAGGGGTGTTTTCAGATGAAGAAACGCGATTCGCGAAACACACAAAAAAGGGGTGTTTTTTCAAACCACGTGTTCGATCGCGAAATAAAAAAAGGATATTTTCATCGAGCAACCTACGCGTTTCTGCCAGAAAAGGGTATATTAGAAATATCGTTCGCGTTTGAGCGAAAATAGGGGTATTGTCGAAGGGCAAATAATTTGCGAAATCGCTAAAAAAAAAGGGGTGTTTTCCCCTAAAAACTTCGCGAAATGAGATGCAAAAGGGGGTGTTTTTAAAGTTCACCGACAAGCATGAATACCCGCGGAGGCAAGGAGTGCGGGGACCGGGAAGCCAGCAAACACATGTCGGGCTATATAAATGGTATACAAACGTTTTAATAACATTCATAAAACATTTTTTTAAACGTGATACAAAATATTCTAAAATGATTCTATTAAACTAAAATATTTTGCAAAAATGTTTGCTCAAAAATGTTTTTCAATAACGTTTTAAAAACATATTCATGACCTTTATTTAACCCGACATTTAAATGTTATTAATACGTTTTGATTAAACGTTCTAAGAACATTTTTGTGTTTGCTGGGAACCAGGTCAAATTTGACTCGCAAAAGTTAATAAGATATCAATTCACTAGAAATGCACTGGGTTGGAAGAGGAAGGAATCTACTTCTATTTGGATATTTTGATTCGCTTCATAACATGACAAACATAACATTTTTCTGCATTTTTATAATGCCATTTTTTTGTCATTTTTGAACGTCATTATCTGCTACCAACCTAAACATGACCACCTTACGGGAATTCTACGATTGACCGATTCACAATGGGTTTCACACTCTAGAGGGCATACTAACTTATTTTCGACTAGTGTAACATGCGATTGGCGTTCCCGTATCACATTTCACGTAAATTTCGCAATCTCTCTAGTATCTACAAAGCAACGCTAGTAAGCATTTCGTTAGGTGTGAAGAGACACCCTTCGTAGCGCTTTTTTCACGGCAGTGAAATGATGCCACTTGCACCCACATCTCATATGCACAGTTTATCCCTTACATACCCTGTGTCTTGAATAGCTATATAGCCCACCAACCTTGTGCTTAAAGAGACTAGGAAATAATTCCTAATATCTCATACCTAAATGTGTATGCCTTTATCTAATCTTGCCCCACTGACAACTTACTATTTAGCCCTTGGCCGGGGAAGAGTCTGTTAAATGTAGGAATTTTTTAGCCTTTTTTATAACCATGTTTGTAATTGGCTTATAGCCATCACATGGTGACAATACACATAACTGATTGGTTACCATGTCATGGCCAGGCCTGATCACAAAATAAACATCATCTGTATAGAAAACTATGCAGTAGGCGATTTACTTCAGAAAATTACTACATTGCACAAAACTAAGTCCATTAGGGTCAATACGCCTATTCTCGGTCACACGCCTATTCTCGGTCAGTTAGCGATTTGAACAACCGCTGACGATCGTTGCTTTAATTTCAGCCGTGTCTTCCGAACGAATCATTTAGCCGTACCGGTGCTGCAGGTTTTGGTGACTTTTTAATATCACGGCAGCACAGTTCACCTCAAATGATAGATTTTGAGATTGTATGGTGACCTGAAATATCGGCATTTAAAAAAATAATGACGTCATTTAAGAGGGATATTGTAATATAAT
Organism: Amphiura filiformis; assembly: GCF_039555335.1. Taxonomy (NCBI): domain Eukaryota; kingdom Metazoa; phylum Echinodermata; class Ophiuroidea; order Amphilepidida; family Amphiuridae; genus Amphiura; species Amphiura filiformis. Next base: position 50,553,793 of record NC_092640.1, read on the forward strand.
CAGTAATGCGAAATTGTACATGCATTTTAAAGCTGTAATTTTAACAAGTTGATCCACCTGCATCGTAAATAACACCATAGCAAATGATTGGTGTTGTGTTTATGTAAATTCCCATAGAAACAGGGGTGTCCGAGAATAGGCATACGAATTCCGTTGGCATTCCTATTCTCGGTCAGTGTTCCCAAGTATGAGCTATGTTGACATTGTTGTTGCCATGTGTCCTACAAAATGATCATGCATGAGCACATGAGAAGTGTTGCATTTTGCTCTGCAGGCTTAAATTAGGCCTATAGCCATTTGTCGAATACAAATGAGCGAGGAGAAATTATTTGTGACCGCCCGCCCCTCCCTCCTCTACCCCTTACCCCATCCCCTAACCTGTCGTATTTTCGAGCTTTTTCGGTCGGAAAAATTGGGTCAACAATGTCACATTTCTGGCGGCAAAAATGGTTCCTGCCCTGGACCGAGAAAGGCGCTATAACTGACTTGCGCAGATTACATACACTATCTCCTCGGGCCTACACGTGCTATTAGCGCAATTTTGTCATTACTTTATATACATGTTAGCACAAATAGCACCGCTATTTTCATGGATATGTTATTTGTGCAATTGACAGTGTTATTTTTTGAGAAAACCATTAGGGACATTAAAAATAGCTTTAAATGTTAATTTTAGCGCAGTTATCATGGTTATGCTATTTTTGAGTTCTCCTATTACTTGGAGGGGTGTTATTAGCGCTGTTGTGCTATTCTTATGGTTAGACCTTATAGCGTGCTATTAGCGCTATGGTGCTATTCTTAAAATGGTTAGGCCTTATAGCGTGCTATTAGTGCTATTGTGCTCTGGAAATTGTTTTGGCCTTAGGCGGCATATAGCGCGTTATTATCGCAATAATGTTATTTATTATCGCAATAATAATTCTTGTACACTTGGAGGGGTGCTATTAGCGCTATTGTGCTATTCTTAAAATGACCTAGACCTTATAGCGTGCTATTAGCGCTATTGTGCTATTCTTCAAGAGGGCACAACACTAAATCCTTCCGCATTTGGTGTAACCTTGTATAGTTCCGGTTAAAACTAGCGCCTGAGCAAAATGTATCAGCCTCTCGTGGGTACTAAATTCAAATGAATCGTGCTTGTTTTTATGGGAACAACAGAGTAGGATCTCAACATTAAAAAATCTATTCAATAAATGTTTCAAATCGATTATGAATTAGTGACAGGCTGTCGGAATAATATCAAGGCCGGAACTGGTAAGGAGGCAAAAGTGTCGGCCGTAGCGCAAAAATTTGGACTTTCATCGCTTGGATGCTAAATTGGTCAATTTGGCGCCCCTAAGGTATGTTGCCCCCCCCGTAGTTACGCCACTGATCGATCTGCAGTGGTATTGATACCAAAATGAATTCATTTTCATCAGTAAAACGTGAGTTTTGGTGATTTGTATGTCCCCTACCCTTAATATTGTTATTATTTTATGTTGCTACACATGGAAATTAACCCTTTTTTTCACATTTTATGTCTATCTACCTGACAACTAATGGTTTAATTGCTTTTAAAATAATTACTAGAAAGTTAGAACAACCAATTAGCTACATATTGATACCAAAATGAATTCATTTTCATCAGCAAAACTTGAGTTTTTCGTGATTTGTATGTCCCCTACCCCTTAATATTGTCATATTTTATGCTGTTAGATATGGAATATTAACATATTTCTCATATATTATGTTTAACTACCTCACAACTAATGGTTTAAATGCTTTTAAAATAATGCTAGAAAATGAGAACAATCAAATAGCTACATATTGATACCAAAATGAATTCATTTTCATCCGCAAAACTTGAGTTTTGGTGATTTCAATGTCCCCTATCCCTTAATATTGTCATATTTTACGCTGTTATTAACATTTTCGTATATTTTATGTCTATCTAGCTGACAACTAATGGTTTAATTGCTTTTAAAATAATAATAGAAAGTTGGAACTATCTATTAGCTATATATTGTTACCAAAATGAATTCATTTTCATCAGTAAGACCTGTGTTTTGGTGATTTGTATGTCCCCTTACCCCTTAATATTGTCATAATTATTTTACGCTTCTACACTTGAAAAATTGATTTTTTTTTTAATTTTTAAGTCTATACAGCTTACAACTAATGGTCATTTTGCTTTACAAGATTACAAGAACCAAATAGCTATGTATTGATGCCAAAATGAATAAATTATAATGAATAAACATCGAGTTATGTTGGATTGTATGTCCCTACCCCTTAATATTGTCATATTTTACACTGTTACACATTGGAAAATTAACATTTGTTCACACTTTATGTAGACCTGATGGTTTTTCTGTTAAAAATAATACTGGAAAGTTAAAACAATCAATTAGCTACATGTTGATACCAAAATGAATTCATTATTATGAGTAAAGGTTGAGTTATGGTGGTTTTTATTTCCCCAAACCCTTAATAATACCATATTTGACATGGTTATACATGAAAAATTAACCTTTTCTCACATTTTATGTCTATCTACCTGACAAATAATGTTTGTTTTGCTTTAAAATAATACTAAAACATTTGAACAATCAATTAGCTACATATTAATTCCAAAATGAATTCATTATCATGAGTTGAAGTTGAGTTATGATGGTTTATATTTCCCCTACCCCTTAATATCGTTACACACGCTGCTACATGTGGAAAAGTAACTATTTTTTACATTTTCAGTCTATTTTCCTGACAAGCAGTGGTTGATCTCACCCCGCACATATAAATATTCAAAATATTATATGAATGGTAACTTACCAAACAAATTTTGGAACTTATATAGTTCAGCTGAGTGACATATTTTTAATATGTTGGGGTGTTTTACGAGTCTTAAAAAGACACGTAAAACACCCCAACCCCAACCCCGAACCCTATACACACCCACCCCCACCCCCACACTACCCACCCCCAAAGCTACACAACACAAACCAACATGCGCGCAAACATGCACTTATATAAATATTTGAACCAGAACATCACTGCTTGCCTAGACATGCTAGATATGCTTGATATTAAAAACAAAATTAAAAAATGGAGCTTAATTAATTTTGAAAATAGAAATGGGTACAATAGTAAAATTTGAAGCCAGTGCCATAAAAACACCCACCCTACGCATTGTTGTGAAAAATCTGATTTTCCACTAGTGTATGGACTGGCCACTTCCAATCATGATCTAATGAAACCTAGGTTTGCTTTCAAATAATACTAGAAAGTTAGAACAATCAATTAGCTACATAGTCATACCAAAATAAATTCATTATTATAAGTAAAAGTTGAGTTATGGGGATTTATATCTCCCCTGCCCCTTAATTTTGCCCTATTTTTCGTAATTTTATGTGATTATACGTCCATATATAAAAGGACCTGTAAAAAAAAAGTGTTACCACAATTTGAGACCACTGCCTACCTAGCAGTGATCTAGAGGGTCCATACTAACTACCTATGGTGTCAAACCTTGTATGTAGTGGGGGTGAACGAATTCCTTATTTAGGGCCCTGTGTGATCTTGCTCCTGGACTAGTCGGGCGTGCCGCCGCATTCCGCTGTGCGCTCCCACAAAATAGGACCACCTCGGACCCCGATCGGATGGTACGAAAATTTTTGCCAAAAAACCGTTTTGAAAGGATCGCTCCTTGTCAATATATCTGAGAATACTGCACGCGTATTTTTATTATGCGTTTAAGTTATCAAAACCGCATCATACCGATCAACCAGGCTTCCAAAGAGAATGACCGAGAATAGGTATAGAAAAACTATACGGTGACCGAGAATAGGAGTTTAGTGACCGAGAATAGGCGTTGTCGTCAACTTTGACCTTTTGACCTTGTACTTCCAATACAAGTTCAATGGAAGATGTCATGCAGGGTATGTTAAACCGGATGTTGTGGGGAATACACGTTCCCATATAGCTAACTTTTATAATCATTTACGCAAGAAATATAGCGGGTTGTTTCTTAAGTGACCGAGAATCGGCGTATTTACCCTATCTATAGTTAATTGAATGTTTATTGACTCTGATAACCCATGTGTATAAACCTGTATAATATTGGTGTTCAGTTCATAAAAACAGGACCATGACCCTGACAAAAGCTAGCAAGAGCAAATGGCTGTGTAATCAGTGTTTACTTTAGTGATGAAGGCATCTTGCAATTTTCTTCGTATACTTATAGCCAAAATTGTTTCCTGTATAGATAGCTTAATTAAAATTCCTTTAAAAAAGGAATGGGCGCCCAATGTGAGCTTGGTCGTGATGTGGTGAATTTCATGGTGTTTAGATTTGGTATTATTATCTCTTGCAAACCCGGTGACACCTCATTATAGAAATCAGACCTGTCGATAGGTTGTAAGAGGGGATAGCCTTTTCCAGGCACAAATTGCGCCATATAAAGAAAGTTTTGCTCCTTTGCAACACAATAAAAACTTAAATGCAAAATGAGATCCGTAGGTGGCTCCCGAGGGGGCTTAAAAAACTAAATGCAAAATGAGGTTTTTAAAAAATATTGTTTTCCAGAGTCAAGACGCAGGTATCATTATTAAGCCTCATATCACTTATTTATTGTCGAATAAGTGCAGAGTAGGTTAGATATGAATATTAAATGTTAGGCCAAAGCAGCTCAAAGTACATGTACTATACACCTGATCCGTGAACTTGTCTTTTTTAAAGACAAATTCTTGTTAGGTACTTAATCGCCTATTATATCGCGAAAGTGTGACAAGACACTGCTTTTACTCAGTCGTTAACCCAGAGAGTTGACGAATGCGAGTCTAAACCGGAAATAAAATGTTTTTGCTTTTAATGTCGTTGTTTGTTTGTTTCTTTTTTCTTTGTGTTTTTTCTTTTTTCTTTTTTGCATGAAAATTTATCAAGATGTACCATTTCACCAAATTATATGAAGTCCGTAGGTTTAGTATTTTATAATCACATTTCAGCTTCAGTCTGACAGTCTCCCTTTAAGTTTGTCAAGTGTAGTTGAGCATATTCTCTGGAACAATAAGTTTTCCTACAAAGAACAGTAAAATGGTTGCGGATCCTTTTGCTTAATAAAATTTACCTCATACAGTCCTGATCAGTTTGTGCTATGGTGTGAAACCTTAATGCATTATTGTTCTTTGAGCTACCTGACATTTACTTAACTTTATAGGGCACTATTCTAATTTTAGCAGTTTCTTGTGTTTCATTACATTTCCTAGTATGTGTTAAAATGATTAAAATTCAGAATTATTTGTCATTAGTGTTTTTAATTTTTGTTCATTATTAACCGGCAAAATGTATAAGCATTTATTGTCCATTGCAAATATTGCGAGGCTACTGCTTCGTTACACTTTTAATTATCTTAATTGGGTTATGAAGTCAGATGTCAAATGGTAAATACTAATACATACTAATACAACACGAAATGCACATCTTCGTATGCGTTCTTTCTGTTTCACATGGGGTTAAAGTTAGTTATTTATCATGTACAGAAGGCTTGTGAACAACTATCATTCATGAATTTTGATTTTTGATTAATTTATAAATCCAGCTTTATCATTTTGGGAGCAATTATTTATAAATTAACTATTCCATAATTGCAATTTGCATCCAGTTACGCTGATCTGACGCAATTATTTATAATGCCATGATAGAGAAAAGTTGTCCTACACTTAATTAACATATTTCACTCAGCACCTCCATCTGTGGAAAACTAATCGCCATTTTTATTTGAGATTTTCGGGTCTTCATTGACCATTAAGACAAATTCGACCCCATACTGTCTATAAGCTGTTATGGCAGCGTGGAGGTGGCCACGTGCGTATTTATAAAAGCGTATTTATAGATATAACCGAAGTACGCTGGTAGATACAAACCTAAATTTGTATATTAAAGGCCATGAAGGTTTTTGTAACATCACATGACTTTAGTTGTATCACTTCAATAGATAAACCTCTTATTTTAATCGCTATTTTGTCAATTCATGAATTGAAATCTAAGGATCACATAATTTGCGATATTTGCCATCTCTTCTACAAATGCAATTAGGTCACTTTCATACACATATGAACATACCATGCATATGAGTTAGACACTTTTATTCACTCTGCAACGAGTTAATTTCTTACATCTAAGTTATTTGATGATGTGAGACTAGGATAGATGGAGCGAGATAAAATGATTTCTATCGTTGCGAGTGTGTTTCTCGTAACAGTATGGTTGACATCTAACGGCGAAGCATCCAATACATCTGAACCAGTTGGTGAGACTAAGATACCGCTGTATATTGGCGGTCTACTCCCTTTCAGTGGAGGGTGGGATGGAAGCGGATTGGTGCCGGGGATAGATCTCGCCTTAGAACAGATCAACAATAGGGACGATATGCTGCCTGGATATGACCTTAGAATTGTATGGAATGATACGCAGGTAAGTGCATTTCTAGTGACTATAAGTAAACCATTCAGTTGATAATTTTAGTATGTTTATTGAATTAATAAAGAAAATGTACCGTTTTAGCCTCTGTCGTCATACATATAGCGCAAAGCATTTTTGAAATAATTGTGATCAGACGAATAATTTATTTTAATAATTCAACAAGATTGGAGACATTTTCCATTTTACCCCTGTATGATTTTAGGAATGGCGCTACTCCAGCAAAATGGCCACCATAAAAATGTAAATCATACTTTTTTAAATAATTGAAGGGGTGGGTGTAATAAAGAAAGTCCTAACCCACCTAAAACACATGTTACTGGTTTCGCGATAAGTTGCTTTTTGACCAAGTACATGAGAATTTCCATAAGTAAAGTATCCAAGCATAAAGTATAGGATTTCTTCAACAGACTAAAAAAAAATAAGAGCGCAGTGATTAATAGTGCGCTACGCACAGGCACAACGCCTAGACGTTGATCCACAAGCCTCAACACACTTGGTAGGTTGTCGCTGACCACTATGGCCCCACATCATTCCATAAACCATTAAACAACAATTCAGGGACTTGCTGCTTCAAGAGCGCACACCCTAGACATTCCACAAATAACCTTCGCAACCAGGATCAGCTCCCCGAGTTTCGTACGGGTTACAACGAGACAAATTAGCAGTAAGTTCCTTGTCCAGGGGAATTTCAAGCCAACTCAATTTTTCCACGAGAGCATACTAGGCACCGCCAGGGTTCGAACCCGCAACCTCTCGCACCATAGTCGAACGCCTTATCGATTGAGCTAACGTGACTGCACTAACTGTTTTGTTGAAATCATTCGTACAATTTTTACACACAAACCAGTCACTTGTAAATTAGTGGGTTAGGACCTTCTTGCCCCAAGAATTCCACACTAGTTTCTAGAACTACTTATGAGATGGATATTTCTTTGAAAAAAAATATCGAATCTAGTCGTTGATGTAAGAAATACATTCTCAATGATTCCAGACCAAAATTGTTGTTCATAGAAAAGGTTTAAAGTCGGTAGCAATATTATAGTGCTAAGCCACATTTCTTTTTGGAAAAAAAAACAGGGAACATAACATAGCTGTAATCATGCCAATAAGTTCATATTGGTGCAAAAGTCACATATTATTTTAATACAATATAAGGATAATATAAGGATTACTTTTTATAAAAATGGATTAAGTAGTTGTCCAATCTATATGTTTTAACTGCAACTGATTTGAAACCAGTAACAAGTGCACCGAAAAAAAGGGGAGGGTTAGGACTATATTACACCCACCCCTTCAATTTTAGAATGTACCTAGTGGAAACAAATTTGTTTGAAAGATTTAACCACAAAAATTGTAAAATTTTAAGAAAAAGAAGATTCATATTGTTACATGTAGTAATTGCACACTTGACTTTCACATTCATTGAATTGATAGTTCTTAAGTAGATACGTGTAATTAATGGGTCTGTGCTTGATGCTTCTTTCAAAGTTTGTTTTAGCAGTGGATCATATACGTGACTCTTTTTCTCTGAGTCACGTATATGATCCACATTCTTGTGCATCCCAAAGACAAGAAAGACATCTTAGAAACCAGTGACGCAGTTTACGAAATCCCCTGCAAAGGTTGTGATAAGTCGTATGTGGGAGAAACAGGAAGGCAATTCGGCGTCCGTCTAAGAGAACATCAAAAAGACTCTGAAACGGTCAAAGACACAAAGTTCACCAGAGCAAATAGAAAAGCGTCAACATCAGAACAACATAAGTCAGCGATCACAGATCACGTCGCCCAAGAAAATCATGTCATCAATTGGGAGGGGGCCAGCATACTAGACAAAGACCCAAATGCTGTTTCAAGAAGAATCCGAGAATCAATTCAGATCCGCAAGAAGGGGGCTAATGCAATCAACCGCGATGACGGCTCTTTTTCTCTGAGTCACGTATATGATCCACTGCTAAAACAAACTTTGATCCCGAGGAGTGAGAGTGCATCCAAACACCGCGGGAAATGCAGTGGACCAGATCACTTGTGATCAAGCCATCAGCCTGGATGGCGAAAGCTCAAGTCAGTGAATATATTTTATTGGATTTGTCACACAAAAATCTAAATAATATTAAACAGGTCGATACAAAATGGCCATGCGTGGCGGTGGATTCAACCTACCATGGCGATTTCTGCCATGAAGACATCGAAGCGATGACACTGTGCACCGTGTAGTGAAATATTATAAAATGTGTGTTTATATTTTAAAATAGCTCTACCATTATTGGTATCGAGCACTTTATAGCTGTCTCTGATACAAGTACTTCTTAATATATATATATTGTTACACCTATATTCAAGGGTGGTGACAGAAGTGATGTCACTTGTCAGCAACATTAGGCCAAGTTCAGTTCTTCCCTGTATTTCAAAGATTTTGGAACGTGCTGTGCATGATCAACTGTATAATTAACTCACATGTAACAATATTTTGAATCCTTGTCAATCATATTTTAGGAAAAAACACTGTACTAACATTGCTCTTTTGGATGAAACCATGGTAACAGATAAAATTCTTAATGACATCATACAATAGTTATGCACACCTTGTAGTAAAGGAGCGTTTGCTTTGTTTGGTTCTCACTATATGTGAGTGTATGAATGAGTTTTAGCTTTCATGATGTTCAAAAATACGTCATTTTTATGTACATAAATTTTGATCAAGGTCCTTCATTTAAACTTGTGTCGGTTGAATAGCATAGATTAAAAAGTCATTTTATAAAAAAATCTGTGTGCTTATGGTTTGAACGAAAACATGCCCAAAATATATTTCTAAAGTATAAAGTATTGCCCAAGTACAGGGTGCCCATCTCCAAAAAGTCTGTTTACCACTTTAAACCATCCTATCTCTCGCAGGAATGATTGCAATGAAAATACAAATAAAAATTGGAAAGAGCAAACTTTTACAGTTTTTTTGTTAACATAACTAAATTAACATAACTTTATTAAAGAAAATTGTCCTGAGATGCTTCATTTTGTCATAAAAATATGTATGTCAATTAGAATAAATTATGCTTTAATTTTAGGTGAGATGTATTGATTATTATGTACCTGATTGTTAACATTAAAGGCTATAATTTATTTATTGCTGCCATGACACCTTTATTATAGGTGCTTGTATGATTAATTACAATACTTTTGATTTAACTTGTTCTGGAGAAGCTGCAGGCGGGTGACGTTTTTTAAAGGAAAGTTTTTAAAGGAAGGTTTTTATTTCAAACTCTAATCGTGACCCGCAGGTCAAATTGCTAGAATTATACATTAAACACACCTAAACAGATACAATGCAATTTGCAGGCAGCAGCTTAATCAGCGCCAATATTGCAACATTGAAACAAACAACTATACAAACATCAAATCCATCCCAACCACATCCCCCAAGTAGGCAATGAGGATAAAATGCCTTGCCCAAGGACACAACACGTTGGCACGAGCGGGGCTCGAACTCATAACTTATGTATTATGAGTCGGGCGCCTTATCTAGGAGACGCCATCAAGTAAGGAAAAGCTTAAATCGATCTTGTACATGGCGGGATCGAGAGTACTAACCGCATTGGTACACACATCGAAACTGAGGAACTGATGGTTCAGGGGCCCAGCGCTGATTAAACAGAATGTTAAAAGGCAGGGCCGAACTTACCTGGGCCAGGCCAAAATTTGGAGGCCCAAAACTCACCGTGAGAAAGGTATGTGGGGCCTACTATAAGATCGACAGTGGTGGCAGAAGCATTGCAAATTAGAGGGGGATAAGCAGAATTTTGTTCCGAAATCTGACTAGGACATTTGCGCGCGAAATAGATTGTCAATATCAGACGATTTTAGCCCAAAATGAAGGTGAATTTTGCTATGTAATGGTCTAGTATGATATGCACGAAGGGCACACAATTTTGGGAATATAGCCCACCGTTCGGTGAGCAAACTTGTGCTAGAATGTAAGTAAAAAACTAAAATCGGATTACTGGAATAATACCAAACAGCAACGGACATCGTGTTAAGACTACGTGAGGTGTTTGGGGTAAGTAAAACATTTCCTTGTTATAAAAAAAACAGCCCAAAAGCTGTCCAAAATTTACACTTTTTATCACAAGGCGATATATCTTGAAACTAAATTTTGAGAGGGCCTACGCTGATTCTTTTAATTCTAGTTTAAAATCTATTCGTCACCTGCAGTCTGATATGGTATCTATGGTTTCATCAAATTCTTGGGAACTAATGTGGAAGGTATTTTGTTTTTAAAAAAACCCGATACTTATAAAAATATCGGTATTTATGCAAGCGACATTTCTATCGTGTAAAATGCATTGAAAATTGTCGGCTAAAGAGTGCATAAATATAAATCCCGAACAGTAATATCAACAATAACTATCTACATTCCAAGCGGAAACGCTTTTCAAAAACATACAACCTTTTTTAGGGCAATCGCTGAAACCGAAATATGCAATTCTAGGCCATCTGTAAAAAAGTGGGTGAGCGTTTATGACTATGAACTTGGGTCACCGAAACAAATGTTTATATTGGTGACAGGCCTTTCAAATTGATACAATAATTAGCCCCCCAATTATGGCTTTCATTTTAACCGTTATTTGTTAAACTGCGATTTTTACTTTTTTAGAAATCAGTGAACGTATCAAAAAACTTTTTGTAGATCGCTTAAAAATTGCCCCACCCCTTAACATAAAAATATTATGTGAATTTTTAAGTTTCCCCAACTATACCAATTAATTTCAAATTAAATTAGTTAAATTTAAACCAACACTGTGATATTGACATTGAGCTAATGTGGTAATTGTGTTAAATGTACCATGAAAGGTCAACGGTAAACAATTAACGGTATGTAACGTTTTAGCCTAGTGGAACAGTGAGAAAACGGTGAGATTTCAAATAATTTTAATGGGCTTCAACTTCGTTAATGCTGCAAGATGTTTAATATGTTCAATATGAAATAAATTAGAAAATATTCTCATTGTTATGAATTTATCATTAATATTTCAAAGAAATAAACTGTTCCACAATGCAATTGCAAATTAAAAATGCCGACATCACTATGCGTATGTCACGTGTTGATATTTCTCCTATACACCTGGAGAAGAGCATATACATGTACATGTACATTACCATCTTACCTAATGCGCGAATACCCACACCTCCAAATGCAAACCTCCCAACTCGCCGTAGAAGTAGTGATGTAACTGGATCAATTACCATAGTGAAAACAATTTTTGAATATATTGGCCCGCACTATTAAAAGCATTATGCACTTATCACCTGTCATCCTCGTGTATGTGTGCAATCATAGATTGAATACAGTACCGCTCTTTTAAAAGAAATTAATCGAACAGGTGCACGTGAATGTTCTATAGAATCACGATTCTTTAATAACCTATGGTGCAATGCAGCGGTACAGAGTACGTCTCGTGCAGGGCGATACATTCAAATATTGTTTTCACCTATCGCTATGGTAATTAATCTTGTTACGTCACTACTTCTACAGCGAATTCATTCACTATAATACGTCTCTTTCCTTGCATCTATCTATATATGTCTTTTAAAACCGCAATGAACTTTATGAATATTTTTTTCTTTATTTTTCTTTATTTTTAACAGTGTAGTCCGGGATTAAGTAGCCGAGTGTTTTTCGATCAGATATACCGTGAACCACAGAAGATAATGATTCTAGGTGGTGGCTGTTCCAGTGGCTCCGAGGCTATCGCTGGCACTTCACACTACTGGAATCTTATCTCGGTAAACTGAGGCCGAAGGCCCACGATTCATTTAATTCAATTGCGAGATTGAGATTTCTTACGCCAACGCTAATTTGTACGTGTACGCTAACTTTGCTTATCCTTCTTTAGTCGTGTTCACACGGTCGGACTTAAGGCACGTAATACCGGTAATAAGTCACTATTACCGGTTATAAGTCGCTTATTAAAGGTAATAACTCATTTAAGTCGTGTGGACACGACTATTATAGAGGTTATCCACATTACTCATGTGTAACTTCTAACAAAAGGCGCTGATTCCCGTAGTATTCATTATTCAAAACAATTCAATGCATGACCTCGGAGTTTACCTGCATGACTCTTGGCGGGCTATTTTGAAACAGTCATGGTCGCACATGCAGGTACTTCTTTTGAAAGTCCTAAACAAGGTATAGCAGTCGTTGATAGGATATGCAGCGTATAGAACACGGATAACCTCTATTGACTTGTTTGTTTGTTTGTTTGTTTTGTTTTTCAATTCTTTGTCGAAGTGACGTAATTAATCGGATTAACTACCATAGCAATGGATGAATACATCTTCACGCGTTATCTATGTATTGAACTATAGATGTCAAAGAAATGCTAATCACTCGCACCTGTAAGATTAGACTTTTTGAAAAGAGCGGTATTGTATTCAATCTATGTTTGGTGACATAAACAGGTGATTAGTGCAATCTGTTTGTAGTGCACGGCGATCTATTCAAACATTGTATTCATCCATTGCTTTGGTAGTTATTCCGATTATTACGTCACTTCGACAGCGAATTGATTAGTCTTTCACTGAGAAGTTAAGAAGTCTTATTAACGTTTAGGGTAAATACCAGCTTAATGTTAAAGACATGATTTTACCATTACACATTTCTGCTTGTTAATTGGCATACATCTTCTATCTTCTATCAGCTCATTATTACAATTGTTTCTATCTTTACAGGTGTCTCCCACGGCCAGTTCCCCAGCGCTATCCAATCGTGTTAAATACCCGTTATTTTACAGGACTTACCCAACGGAAAAGTCTCTGAATCCTGCACGGATAGCAATTATGAAAGAATTTGGTTGGACGAGGGTTGCTACTATACATGAAAATTATGAATTGTTTTCATTGGTAAGACTAACACGCGCTCTTTTTGTTGCCACTATATGTATGTTTTTCTTTCATTATTGTAATTATAAGTCAATTAATTTGCTTGGACATGGAGTAAAAAGGGAAAATAATGAGTTATTATCACTGATAATATCAATAAATTGTTTTATACATTGGAAACGCTAATGTAAACATATCAAAAAAAGTAACTGACCCCCCTTAAATAATGGTCATTATTCAAAAACGGGCAATTGTATTACAAATCTGTAAAATGCATTCGAAGCAGAATTTATTTCTGCCTATTTTGACACCTCATTTGTAGCAATTGTCTAAATATTGATGCCGCAGCGTACATTTAAATCAATGTAACCCAGGATTTGAAAGTTGCAGTAAATTCTATTGAAGAACAGTGGTGGCAGAAGCATTGCAAATTAGAGGGGGATAAGCAGAATTTTGTTCCGAAATCTGACTAGGACATTTGCGCGCGAAATAGATTGTCAATATCAGACGATTTTAGCCCAAAATGAAGGTGAATTTTGCTATGTAATGGTCTAGTATGATATGCACGAAGGGCACACAATTTTGGAATATAGCCCACCGTTCGGTGAGCAAACTTGTGCTAGAATGTAAGTAAAAACTAAAATCGGATTACTGGAATACTACCAAACAGCAACGGACATCGTGTTAAGACTACGTGAGGTGTTTGGGGTAAGTAAAACATTTCCTTGTTATAAAAAAACAGCCCAAAAGCTGTCCAAAATTTACACTTTTATCACAAGGCGATATATCTTGAAACTAAATTTTGAGAGGGCCTACGCTGATTCTTTTAATTCTAGTTTAAAATCTATTCGTCACCTGCAGTCTGATATGGTATCTATGGTTTCATCAAATTTTTGGGAACTAATGTGGAAGGTATTTTGTTTTTAAAAAAACCCGATACTTATAAAAATATCGGTATTTATGCAAGCGACATTTCTATCGTGTAAAATGCATTGAAAATTGTCGGCTAAAGAGTGCATAAATATAAATCCCGAACAGTAATATCAACAATAACTATCTACATTCCAAGCGGAAACGCTTTTCAAAAACATACAACCTTTTTTAGGGCAATCGCTGAAACCGAAATATGCAATTCTAGGCCATCTGTAAAAAAGTGGGTGAGCGTTTATGACTATGAACTTGGGTCACCGAAACAAATGTTTATATTGGTGACAGGCCTTTCAAATAGATACAATAATTAGCCCCCCAATTATGGCTTTCATTTTAACCGTTATTTGTTAAACTGCGATTTTTACTTTTTTAGAAATCAGTGAACGTATCAAAAAACTTTTTGTAGATCGCTTAAAAATTGCCCCACCCCTTAACATAAAAATATTATGTGAATTTTTAAGTTTCCCCAACTATACCAATTAATTTCAAATTAAATTAGTTAAATTTAAACCAACACTGTGATATTGACATTGAGCTAATGTGGTAATTGTGTTAAATGTACCATGAAAGGTCAACGGTAAACAATTAACGGTATGTAACGTTTTAGCCTAGTGGAACAGTGAGAAAACGGTGAGATTTCAAATAATTTTAATGGGCTTCAACTTCGTTAATGCTGCAAGATGTTTAATATGTTCAATATGAAATAAATTAGAAAATATTCTCATTGTTATGAATTTATCATTAATATTTCAAAGAAATAAACTGTTCCACAATGCAATTGCAAATTAAAAATGCCGACATCACTATGCGTATGTCACGTGTTGATATTTCTCCTATACACCTGGAGAAGAGCATATACATGTACATGTACATTACCATCTTACCTAATGCGCGAATACCCACACCTCCAAATGCAAACCTCCCAACTCGCCGTAGAAGTAGTGATGTAACTGGATCAATTACCATAGTGAAAACAATTTTTGAATATATTGGCCCGCACTATTAAAAGCATTATGCACTTATCACCTGTCATCCTCGTGTATGTGTGCAATCATAGATTGAATACAGTACCGCTCTTTTAAAAGAAATTAATCGAACAGGTGCACGTGAATGTTCTATAGAATCACGATTCTTTAATAACCTATGGTGCAATGCAGCGGTACAGAGTACGTCTCGTGCAGGGCGATACATTCAAATATTGTTTTCACCTATCGCTATGGTAATTAATCTTGTTACGTCACTACTTCTACAGCGAATTCATTCACTATAATACGTCTCTTTCCTTGCATCTATCTATATATGTCTTTTAAAACCGCAATGAACTTTATGAATATTTTTTTCTTTATTTTTCTTTATTTTTAACAGTGTAGTCCGGGATTAAGTAGCCGAGTGTTTTTCGATCAGATATACCGTGAACCACAGAAGATAATGATTCTAGGTGGTGGCTGTTCCAGTGGCTCCGAGGCTATCGCTGGCACTTCACACTACTGGAATCTTATCTCGGTAAACTGAGGCCGAAGGCCCACGATTCATTTAATTCAATTGCGAGATTGAGATTTCTTACGCCAACGCTAATTTGTACGTGTACGCTAACTTTGCTTATCCTTCTTTAGTCGTGTTCACACGGTCGGACTTAAGGCACGTAATACCGGTAATAAGTCACTATTACCGGTTATAAGTCGCTTATTAAAGGTAATAACTCATTTAAGTCGTGTGGACACGACTATTATAGAGGTTATCCACATTACTCATGTGTAACTTCTAACAAAAGGCGCTGATTCCCGTAGTATTCATTATTCAAAACAATTCAATGCATGACCTCGGAGTTTACCTGCATGACTCTTGGCGGGCTATTTTGAAACAGTCATGGTCGCACATGCAGGTACTTCTTTTGAAAGTCCTAAACAAGGTATAGCAGTCGTTGATAGGATATGCAGCGTATAGAACACGGATAACCTCTATTGACTTGTTTGTTTGTTTGTTTGTTTTTGTTTTTTCAATTCTTTGTCGAAGTGACGTAATTAATCGGATTAACTACCATAGCAATGGATGAATACATCTTCACGCGTTATCTATGTATTGAACTATAGATGTCAAAGAAATGCTAATCACTCGCACCTGTAAGATTAGACTTTTTTGAAAAGAGCGGTATTGTATTCAATCTATGTTTGGTGACATAAACAGGTGATTAGTGCAATCTGTTTGTAGTGCACGGCGATCTATTCAAACATTGTATTCATCCATTGCTTTGGTAGTTATTCCGATTATTACGTCACTTCGACAGCGAATTGATTAGTCTTTCACTGAGAAGTTAAGAAGTCTTATTAACGTTTAGGGTAAATACCAGCTTAATGTTAAAGACACGATTTTACCATTACACATTTCTGCTTGTTAATTGGCATACATCTTCTATCTTCTATCAGCTCATTATTACAATTGTTTCTATCTTTACAGGTGTCTCCACGGCCAGTTCCCCAGCGCTATCCAATCGTGTTAAATACCCGTTATTTTACAGGACTTACCCAACGGAAAAGTCTCTGAATCCTGCACGGATAGCAATTATGAAAGAATTTGGTTGGACGAGGGTTGCTACTATACATGAAAATTATGAATTGTTTTCATTGGTAAGACTAACACGCGCTCTTTTGTTGCCACTATATGTATGTTTTTCTTTCATTATTGTAATTATAAGTCAATTAATTTGCTTGGACATGGAGTAAAAAGGGAAAATAATGAGTTATTATCACTGATAATATCAATAAATTGTTTTATACATTGGAAACGCTAATGTAAACATATCAAAAAAAGTAACTGACCCCCCTTAAATAATGGTCATTATTCAAAAACGGGCAATTGTATTACAAATCTGTAAAATGCATTCGAAGCAGAATTTATTTCTGCCTATTTTGACACCTCATTTGTAGCAATTGTCTAAATATTGATGCCGCAGCGTACATTTAAATCAATGTAACCCAGGATTTGAAAGTTGCAGTAAATTCTATTGATATGTATTCAGTATAATGGAAGGAAATCTGCTCGGCTCTCATGGGAATTTTCGTTTCGTTTCGTGCATTTGGGGTTTAAAATGTCAGGAAAATCAATATCAATTGTCATTATTCTTATTGTCAATATTCACTTAATCCCTAGTTGAAACATGAAGAGTTAACACATTTTTAAATGCCCCACCAAGTTGTCCATTTCAACGGTTAAGTTAGATCAGGTTAGGCTGGTCATCTTCGTAACATCTCACCTTTTGAACATGCCAAGGTTACAAGCGACTTCATCTTGATGGACGATAATGCAACTCCACATAGGGTTAGGATAACCAACCAGTTTCGGCAAGAAGGCATCAATCGGATGTTATGGCCTGCCAAATCTCCAGACCTGAACCCGTTGGAGCATTTGTGGGGATATTTAAAGTACCGGGTAGACAAGAGGATCAAGCCAACAACAACTTTCATTAGACTGGATCAAATTCTGAGACGGAAATGGGCAGCAATAGACCAGGGACGCATCAGACGTCTTGTAAACAGTATGAGGCGGAGGTGCTTGGCAGAAGGAAGCCACGCCCGATATTAACTGATATGAAAGTGACCATTACAACAACAGTTACAAGAGACATTTGTAAAAATCATTAAATCATATGAGTTTAAAACTGAAAATGACAATGTGTGTAATGATATCTAAGTGTTTTTGTGTTGTTGTAAGTGCAACTTTCAAATCTGGACCTTACTACATTAAACAGACCGGTGTTTTATTGTTTTCTGAGCTATCGTATCAAATGGTGTCAAAATGCGCAGAAATAAATTCTGCTTCCAACGCATTTTACAGATTTGTTATACAATATCCCGTTGTTGAATTATGGCCATTATTTAAGGGGGGTTAGTTACTTTTTTTGATATGTTTATTTGTTTTCTGTATGTCATTTGTTTGTTACACAACTTAATTAGACATCATATTCGCCGTACAAGTGCTGATGTAACGGGATTAACTACCATAGCATGAGGTTAAAAACAATTTTTTAATATATCGCCCTGCTCTACAAGCAGGTTGCACTCATCACCTGTGTATGTCTTCAATCATAGATTATATTATACAGGTACTACGTGAACGTACTAGTGCAGTGTGATATGTTAACATTTTAACCTATTGCTATGGTATTTGGTCATGTCTACGGCGAATTACAAAAAATACTTATATATAATATGGGCGGTACCCGGGTTTGTTTCATTACATGTCAGTGGACGGGCCTTTTGATATGGTTATCTGTTTTCCCGTTATTAAAGGATATTGAATATAAAGGACGCGTTTATATTTCTGTATTTTTAGACGGTAGATGACTTGGTGAGCAGATTGAAAGAAGCCAATATCACACTGATTAGCTCTGAAAGCTTTGTCGACAATCCCAAAAATCAAATTGAAAATCTTAAGGTGGGTATTTACATGTACATTAACAGTGGATACATTAATACTACTAGCAAACACGTAAATGTCATAATTATCACAAGTCCCGGAAACAGAAGTGGCATAATGTAAGTGCATAAGTCTAAAATATGGGTGCTTAATGTTGGGATGTCATTTCGATGTTGTTTATTACCTGGGTAACGTGGTAAATAAGATCAAAGTCCATTGGCCCCTGTTGACCCAGTAGCGTAGCCAGCGGGCAGAGTGCCCCTGACAAAAAATGAAAGAGAAACGTGCCCCTCCTGACAGAAAATGAAAGAGAAAACCGGGAAGGGAAGGGAAAAGAAAAGGGACAAATAGCCTGTTTTCCACCAAAATTCACCCTGGTCATGGGCTAAAATTGTAATTACCTTACTTGAATCTTCCATCCCGCGGGCACAGCATACCCTTTTGGAGAAAGACGGCACTTTGACGTACTCCTAATCTCCTACGTTCTAGCTGGATTAATAGCACAGTATTGGCTATGAAAAATAAATGACTGCTTCACAAGTACCGTTGTTTGAAGCTATACACAGAGAAAATCATCTGTGCATGTCAGTTATACTATTTATAGTAACAACATACAAAAAATACACATACCTAATTGTAGACATTGCCATTCTGAATGGCAAAATTGTCGGGCGCTGGGAACTTTTGTTAGATTTTCAAAATCATTTCATTTACATTTACATTTTCCCATTCTCTAAATGATGTTGAAAGATACTATTGCATTTTGTTTTAATCATTTTTCAGAAACAAGATGCTAAGATTATAGTTGCAATGATGTATGCTGACCAAGCTCAGAAAATATTTTGTGAGGTGGGTTTAAAGATATTATTCTTATTTTGAGACTCGTCGTTTCCTAAGGAAACAGCAGGATGCAGACCAGACATTAACATGAGTAGGTTTATTTCACCTTAAAGGCATGGATAGTCTCACAAAATAAATGAGTGTCTAATGTGCTATGCATAGATAGGGCAACAACTGGCATCTGAGGGTTGATGCCTTTACACTTACGGGGATTGAAGCTCGATCATATCACCGTAAACATTCATCAAAATTCTGATTTGTGCATTTTGGAACACCCAGAGATGACACAGCTTCGGATAAATGGCAACGGCAAAGTGATCTGATGGAGACAATCGAGTATCAACATAAAAAAAAAGACTAAAAGAACGTTTATAGTTAATAGGTACGGTTTCTTATCGCGCGAACCAGGCTGTCGAATTCCACATGGTAACGCGCTGCAAGTATAGATAATAACAATGTGTTAGAGTTGTTGCTCTAGTTGTTGCTCCTTTTGTGTGTATTTAGACAAAGCATTTTTCTGCACCAAATCTCTGATCATGAAGCCAAGGTGCTTTTCTACTTTTTCTGCGACAAAATTAAAAAGACTCATTTCATCCGTACTCTTTTCGCAATCCTTCTTACCTAAATATGACGTGTGATAGTCACGTGTGGATACTAGACATGTGACATGAAAGACGTGTGCCTTTCTGACGATTCTCTATATCTGTGTGTACAGGCTATCAAACTGAACATGACGGGAGATGGTTACGTATGGATGCTCGTAGGTTGGTACCTCAACAAATGGTGGGAGATAGACTTCGGTCAATTAGACTGTACAACAGAAGAGCTGACTAATGCCGTTGGGAACTCGTACTACTTCGGCTTGCGTAGTCAGGGGTTGTCTAGTTCTGATGATATAACAATAGGGAACATGGTAAGGTAGTCTACGCTTAGCCTAGAATGGTGCCTTTCCTATATGTGTAATAAAAGGTAACCTTATTGACAGCCTCATTAATAAATAGTAAAAAAAACTAAATAAATTTCGGATATTTATTTAATTCCCCAACTTCCCCCCCATCAAAATGCAGATTTTGGTATCAGGTGAAAGCTCACATTTTCTTAGTAACATATTGAAATTAGGCGGTCCAAATCGGTATATTTTCGAAGAAATCATAAACTGTTGAATTGGTCTTAACTGTGGTATACTACTAATTCGACAATTCTTGATGATATCTTCGGAAATACACCGATTTGGAACTCTTATAAATGTCAGTAATTCCATTTCAAACACATATGTCTTTGTTGTACAAAACTCGAAAATGCAATAAAAAATGCCTTTACTTATCACAGTTTATGTTCTGGTTGTTTCAGCAATAAAGTTATTAACATTATTGTGAACCGAAGTTTGTTTATTAATAACCGTAATAATCGATCCATCTGAGCATATTAATAATAAAATGTAGCAGATGAAACTAGCAGATATTACCAAATGATAATTAGTCTATACAATTACTATTTAGCAACGAACAAAAATGCATCTTTTCGTATCCTTTTTCAGACTGCCGGGCAATTTGACACGTATATCAAAGATCAACTGGCCAATAATCCTAAATACAGCCATCTGACATTTACAAAAGAACATCCATTCGGGTATGATACAGTATGGGCCATTGCTTTGGCGCTAAATGAAAGTATAAACGTACTCAAAGCTACCGCCTTTCCAGATGGACGCATACGCAGATTGGAGGATTTCAACTACGATGATAGCGAGATGATGATGGTGTTTTATGAAAGCTTAGCTACAGTTTCTTTTTCGGGAGTAACGGTAACGGGGATGATTTCTTCAATTTTTGCTTGGCATTAAAAGAGTGATTAAAAAGAATCCGATGAAGGGGTATTTCCGAGTAGAGTAGACTGCTGATTAATACAATAACATTTATATTGAATTTCAGATCTATGGGGATATCAGAACACCCTTTTAAAGGTATAATTTGTCTACGAATTAGGTTTATTTTGCCCTAGTGTGAGATAATAATAAAAAAGAAACGTTTTCGACATTATTCGCAAAAGGTTGTCAGAAAACGTTTAAATGTCGGGTTATAAAAGAGTATATGAAGGGCATAAAACGTTTTCATAATATTCAAAAATATTTTTTGAACACTTACAGCAAAACATTCTTACATGACGTTATTCAGGTGTTGACGAAAAAGAATTGTTTACAAACAATATTTTACAATAACTTCGGACAACATTTAAAAAAAGTTGTTGTAGTGTGTTTTTTATACAAAACATTTTAAAAACGCTTTCATAACATTTATATAACCTGACATATAAAGTTATTAAAACATTTTTACCAAAACCAAAACCCAAAATATAACCCGTTTAAAACGTTTCAAAAATGTTTTTTGTTTACTGGGCATGATAAGATGCATATACACGGCGAGTCAAAAGCGCGTGCATATATCTCAGCGCTCACGATCTGAAACTACGCCAGATAAAATGCGAAGGGACGTCACTCAATGACTTGCAAAATGAAAAAAAATAATACGTAATTGTATTGTTCCTTCAAGGGTCCTGTGAGTTTTGAAAATAGAAACCGTGTTGGCATTACTATTATACGACAACTTCGTGAAGGTAAGTGCAACTGCTTTTAGAAATATTCATTCATTAGCTTCATGCAAACTTCAAATTTGTGTTTGACGCAGACTAAAATATTCGTCTTAGCATTCAGATAATTATGCGGAATTCTTATCAAATTTAAACTATTCTGTTGTATTTTACAGACCTCTTAGAGCATAGTATTGGAGTTTTCAATCCCGCGGGTATTCAAGACCCGTTACAATGGACAGGAGATATAATATGGCCTGGTAAGGATATTCAACAAAATAAATAGTAAAGCTTATATTATAATAGGTTCAATACAATTAGGTCTAAAAATGTTTGATTTTTTTTCTTTTTTTTAGAGTCGGTCAGTTTAGCCAAACAAACATTTTTGGGCCTCATATGCCTATGGAAGAGGGGCAAAACCATGAGACGAGGGGCCTAAAAGCTTTGAAAATCAAATTGACTAAAATTATCCTGCACCACAACGCTTACAAAACAGTAACAAATTGCTTAATAATACAAACTGTACCCTTAGTCGCAAACACATCCTTATTTACGGGTAACTATACTAACCTCGTTTATAAAAGTAAATAAAAAAGAAAAGTTTAACATTGTTTGAAGAACGAATAACACAGCTTTCATTTTTTGTCATTCTTTCGATACTCAGGTGATAAAGTTCCACTCGACCACACACCACAAGTTAAAACAACGATTATAATTCTTCATGTAACCATTGGTCAACCCATTTTCATATGCATGTGTGGTTTGGCTGGGGCGGGAATCTTATTGGCCATGGGATTCCTAGTTTTCAATATCAAGCTTCGTAAACAGAGGTGAGATGCATTATTGTGTTTAGTTAATTAAAATTCTGCAGAAAATTTTTAACCCTGTTTCTTCTTAAACTAAAATGTACGGATAATCTAATAATTATAATGTCGATGTCGTATTATTCCAACTCAACTAGACATGAAAAATGCCGCCTCTACTTAGCTTCAATAAATAAGAAATACTGCCCTCTGTAGCAAAAGTACACTGGAAGAATACACGTAACTTTAAACAACGACGTTGATAGGGATACCATATCAATTGGTAATATAACCTGATACAATGAGATTTGCACGGCACGGCATATTTAAATTAGTGTACTATATGCATTAATATCTTAATTAATGTTACTAGATACGTCAAACTTTCAAGCCCAAACCTCAACAATTTAATTATTGTTGGCGGAATGATTGTTTACACTGCTGTGTTCTTTGGTGGTGTCGATACTAAATTTGTCAGTGCTAGTTTCAAGACAATTTGTTGTCAGGTACGTATGTTGGAATTCAGCCTATTCTAATCATTGCTTCAATAACAAAAACACACACCAATTTGTGTCACATTCTGAAATCATACAGTGACATTACCATGATTACATAATAATTGTAATTACTTAGTATCATTGGATATAAAGGATACCCATAGCTATACATTGGTAACAAACTTTTTTTCATAAAGTACGGAATTTAAAAAAAATAAGATACTTGATACTCTATCTAACCGATGATAACGCACAACATCTTTTTGGTTGTACCCTGAACACTTTTACAGTGCATTCGTTTGTTTATTTAAATTAAACACAATAACACTATACACATTTTAATTATTATGTTTGATACATTGTGTTACATCTCCAGTGAGCAATGTTCAGAGTCATCGGTACCTAACCGGGCACCGATAGTGCTATAGGATTTGGATGTGGTGCCTAAGCATGAAAAAAAAATTGGTGGCGGAATTTTCGAGATAGTTGAAGATGAGGATGAACCAGTAAAAAGCTGATAAGCTGCCAAATTTACCCCTTCATGTCATACTTCAAAAGTAAAGCTTATTTATTGCTGTTTAGCAATGTGTTCCTGACCATGTAATTGTAATTTAATTACTGTGACCTAAGTATGTATCGGACTTTTAATGTGTTTTTTTTTCTTAAGCAATCTCTTTTTTTTCCTCTCAATAAAATAAGCTGAATGTTTGGGTGTTGTCGATTGGGTTCGTGCTGTCGTATGGGTCGATGTTTAGTAAGACATGGCGAGTTTATCAGGTAGCGGCTTTCAAAACTCCAAAACGAAAGGTAACCTTTTATATTATATATTATTATATATATATTATTATATAAGTAGGAAAACAGTACACGAAACAGACGTTTTACTAATGTTCTTTTTTAATTTTTAGTATAATGATTCTGTACTGCCGTAGTTTCAGGATCATTAATTTGTAAAACTTTGTTAGTTGTGTTAAATGTTTTCCTACATGATTGATATAGGGTCAAATGCATCTAATTGCAATGCATTTACTTTTAGGTAATCACTGACCATCTACTCTATACGATGGTATTTTTGCTGTTACTTTTCGATGTTGGCATCCTAACTGCATGGCAAGTAGTAGATCCAATGAAATTAGTCGTGAAAGAACTGTACAAGAGGGTAAGATGATTTTATATGTACATTTATTCCTTGACCTATTAATAACGATTCTTTTGTTATACTCCAAGTATCAACAGCATTGCGCCATTTATAACCATTTATTTCTATTCAGCTTTGTCCGTTTGTATGCGGTCTTGTTATTCTTTGATAAAGATCCTACTATATATGATTGAAACCTCAGACCATTAACCAAATTTGATTTTTTTTTTCAGACTACAGGAAGACCCTACAACTCCAAATCAGCTTGTATCACCGTACATAGAATTATGCAAAAGTGATTATATTCTTTACTGGTTACTCGCTCTCTATATTTATAAAGGATTCCTGTTGATTTTTGGTGCTTTTCTGGCTTGGGAAACGCGAAAGGTAAGTTATTATATCATGTATAATTATAAAGATATACAGTTTTATCAAATGTAGATAATCAAGGCAAACAAGGCCCCACGATATATCTTAAGTAATATGTAAAAAGTCGTCTTTACCTTTAGGAGTAGATGTTATATATTTATAAACACCTATTTTCAATTAATAAAGGTTCAGTATTCCGTGCCATACCTTTGTTATAGGAAATCACTGTTATTATTGAGATGTTTAGAATTATTATGATGCAATTTTATCAGTTTCGCCGTGAAGCAATGACGGCGACGGCGAAACTGATAAAGTTGCATTATAGTTTGCTTATTCCCGTCGAAAAGAGCCACTGTTTTTCATGTGTTAGAATTATTGTCATAGCAAAGCTAGACGTTTACATATTTGACCTCATCATAAGAAACGGCAGCCGAAATTTAAAAAAAAACCGCCAAGCATGATATATCAAATAATGTGCTCGTAATTAAAAAAAACCCGATAAACGTTCTTGCAACCCAGGTTACTATTGACGCCCTCAACGATAGCAAGTTTATAGGTATCAGCGTTTATAACGTGATTATACTGTGTACTATTGGAGTGACCGTCAGCTTTCTTATTGGTGATGACCCGGAAGCACTATATTTATTTATATCTGGAATCATCATATTCTGTAACACAGTGACGCTATTCGTCATCTTTATTCCAAAGGTAGGTGAATAGCCGTTTAAAAAATGCCTTGAGAAAAAAATCGGGACACTTCTAGCTATCATATTTTAGCGGAGACCAACTATCACATTTGTTTCATTACATTTACTTAACCATAAGTGGTGTGCTTTAAAGCTAGGGTATTGTTCAGTTACAAAATGAACAACGGGTTTTCTTATGGTGTCATACCGTTTCCCTGTTAGTTTTTGCCGGATAAGTCTATTTTGGAAAATTGCAAGTAGGCCTACTTTATGATCTTTTCATATTCTGATTTATATTTTTGTAAAGATTGAAATTCAATCCAATCTACTTATCGCCATCGTTTAAAACTGCTGCGATTTGGTTGTTCGCAGTATCTTGCGAATGGAAGTCAGCTTTAACAAAATTTGCATTGATCATTTCATAGCGAGGGTGTAGAAGGGTTCAAATATCACAGATATACTTTTGTATGTCCTGTGATTCATGAGTTGTGATGTAAAGATGGGTGAAACAACATCACCTTTGTAAACCTTACATACCTAATTAACAAACAACAAATGTAGACTGAACTTCTGCAAATCATCAAGGTGTTATTTTTCAATAATATATTGTTTTAGACAATGGAAATGGATCTTGTTTGTTTGTCTCGACCCACAATACTTAGTCAACCCTTAACTTTGCAATTGTTATGATTTTGTGCTTTTTTTCCTGAACTCGTCCATATTTCAGATAATATCTGTTTGGAAATGTCCAGAAGGTGAAATTATATCAACAACTAATACAACAAAGCGCCCTCCTACGTCAACAACTGAGTCAATGTCATTTAGTAACTTAAGTGAGGAAAATGGCATGTTAAAAGCAACGATATCAGAGGTGAGTGGCAACAGATCAAACGCATACTTTATTCTCAATAAGAAACTGTTGAAGTAAATGATTATGGAAACATCGCACTACAGTTTGATCAGCTTGTAATTGGCGGGCCTTATAACATCGCGAGAATTGTCTCGTGACAACTCGTCAGAAGTATCACGAATTTTGCCTATTTCATTTAACACACACAAGATAGAACAGATTGGTTAACTATCACTCTTAAGGGTATACTATGTATTGTTGGTCGAAGCAGCAGAAAAAAAGTAGTTCACAGCATCTTGCAAATGGTAGTGAGCTTTAGCAAAAATTGCATTGCTTAATTCACAGCGAGCGTGTAGAAGAATTCAAATATCACAGATATACTTTTGTAGGTCCTGTGGTTCTTGAGTTATGTTGTAAAGAGGGCTGAAACAACAACACTTTCGTAAAACGTACATGACTCATTAACAACAATAGATTAAGCAAGGTTTAAATATGATTTGTAGAATGAACTTTTGCAAAACACCAAAGCCATATTTTTCAATAATATATTGAATTACATAATAAAAATCGATTTTTTTTTGGCTGCTTCGACCAACAATACCTCGTATACCCTTAATGTGAGGTTTTTTTTCGGCGTAGTGGTAAAAGCCTAACATTTCCCGCCGATTACGAGCCGGATCAAATTATAAGCGGAGAGGTTGTACCATTTCCGTGCCCAAAGGTCTTTTTTATATCCGGCATCAAAAAGAAACAGTATGTGCTTACGCCCAAACGACTTGAGCTAATCATGGACCCCTCATTTGCGCTCGGGGTTTGGTGAGGCCAACAATAGGATTATATAGAAAAATCCACTTTGATTTTGTAAAATTAGAGTTTTTAGCCAAAATCAATATTTCAGTTACCATGGTTACGTTTGCACAAAACCAGAACAAAACTACATACGTACATCATTCATGGCAAACCCACACTGCTTTCTACGTTTAAGTAAAAGTTTAAATTCTCACTTTCTCCTTGCAATTGTTCTACATGAGATCTACAAGCTGCTAATGACATTTTACTTCAATTTTCCGTATTTCCATGACCCCAACTAGGTATGAAGTTTTAAAGTTTTCATTTTAACATAACTTTTCATGATATTCTGTCACAGTTAACCCAGGAACTGGAAGATAGAAGGCAAGCTAGCTGTTGTGAACTAGGATGTTTCGGAGTACGAATGGCTTGTTTTACATCTGATAAAGATCGAATTGATAACAGCAAAGGACAAATTGGAACAGCTAATACTAATATCTAAATAATAAAGGTTGTTGTTTTTTCACCGGTAATTTTGAAAGATTGCCATGTATAGCACAATATAAGACAAGTTTTACTTGTAAGAATCACTAGCTTCATCACTAACACAACTGTTTAAAAGATTTGTATAAAGTGTGTAAGTGTAAGACGTCAATACTTACCAAATGAATATCGAATTTTGTAGAAAAGTGTAAAATGTCATTTTGCTACCAAATTAAAATCAACATTTTTAATTGTTGGAGGTAGATGTTTACATCAAATATTTGCAGACACATATCTGTAAAAGGCTCATTCTAACCACTTTTCTGATAATATATCGTGCCACATCTACAGGTTGTTGCATGCACCAGGATTCGAACCATTCACCTTTGTCATTCGTATGTATTCAGATTAATGCTCTGCGATAGCAAAATAATACGGTCATTTTATCTTCATAATGCAGGTGACTGGAAATAACCATTTCTGGAAAAAAAATCACAATTGATATCAGTTTTTAGGTAAAAATGCTTCTCCTTCTGTTAAGTATCGTTATTTCTGCGTCCGGTCTGAGTTTACATGGCGGTATTACTGCGTAATTTTGCATAGTTTATAGGTCATTTAGGCAATATCTGTGCAGATTGTTCTGGATCCACCCCTGATGAGGAGATTCAGGTGTTTAATGCAATATAACACAACACATTTTGCAAATTATATAAGATGTTAATATCCTTTCTTCATAACTGCCTTCTGTATGTCGATCATGTAAAAGCATCATATTGACGTCATAATTTCAGACAACACCTGGTGCCATTTAGATTTCAGTTTCACATGGGGTTATTTTATCAACATTTCGAAGTTACTTATTCCATTTTTAAGAGTGTTTAAAATATAAATTGGTATAATAAATCAATAGTAATTAATGATTAGCGGATCCCAGTCTATTATTACGCAAATATATTATTTGATATCAGAAAAACTTTCTTCGTTTTCAGAATGAAATTAGATATGTCTGATAAGCTCTCATGTCCCACAAAAATACCGTCCAAACGTTCATACTCCATCCCTTAAGTATAGAAGTTACTATTTAATTTAAAATGTCTTATTTGTGTCTTTCGGCATAACCACTCGCAGGCTATGTTAGCACATCCATGACACCAAAAGGGTGCCAAAATCTGAAATTTGATGATATTTAAGATCCTCGGGATGAGCAAATCACTGAATGGGCCTTTGATTCCGAGTGGAATTTGCCAAATGTTTATACTGATTGACACGTGCCCCCGTAACCGTATGACGCTGGCATACTGACGAATACTATTATATGTGTTTAAAATGTTAAGGACAGCGTTTATCAATCAAAAGTTGACGTTTTACGAACATCCTTTAAATATGTTTATAAAGCTATAACATGAATAAGCTGAGCACATGTTTGAAGTAAAAAAATGTAATTATGAATAATATGATGATGAAAATATTTGATTACATTGTTTAAAAATCTAGAATTTTAAATCGACTCGTTTAAATTTCAAGAAGCCAAGGGTTTATTGTTTCAAAGATCTCATGATGTTAAAAATATAATGAAAAATGTGGTTTTTATTTTATTATTTTATAAAACAAATGATATCAAATAGAATCAATCACTACTAGCAGCTTCAGAAACATTCTCATTCAAAGGCATTTTTACCGATATTTATATCAATTATATTTATATTCTTGCATGCTTTAAGCCACAACAAATTGAACCAGAGACTACCGGTACGGATGACAGGCTTTGCGTAAGTCACAGTGAAGACCTTTCGGAAATTGATATCGTCGACAGCAAGCCACGGCCTTGTTTTATGTTTCAATGGTGAAAAATTACCAATAAAAATTACAAAACATCATTAAATAAGATTGCTTTTTCATAGTTTATGTGTGAATATACTTGAACGATTTTACTCAAGCCCGTGGGAGCCACAGTTGGTCTTAGTCAAATATAGTAAAATATAATGTAACTGTTTTTAATTGCTTTTATTACATAGGATGCCAATTTCAAATTACTACACTGATTGTTCAGGATTGCACGTTTTGATACTGGTCAATTTCCCTATTATTTTGTCGAGTCAACGATAAACTCCCGCGTTGAACTGTTTTCCGCAGTAACAATTGTTCAATTTTTAGAAAATAATACTAACTTGAAGACTATTTATTTACTTCAATATCATCTATAATACATTTAAACAGTTTTAATCAACTTCTCAACATCAAAAATTTCTGGAAAATAACGAAACAAATTTTCTTATGATCTCATGAAAAACCTGTACAAAATTCACATAGGAAAAGTGGCGGCGCTGTGTTGATTTCATGACGTTAATCCTCTTTATAATACAGTATATACTTTCTTATATAAGGTTATGAAAAATAAAAAATGGTGAAATACAATCTGTCTAAATTTTCGTCGTTATTTCATGTAATGAGTGAAAATTTTTGTTCATAACAAAAAAACAAATAGCACTTTTTCATGATTGCAATTTGAGTTAAGTAGTCTTAGCTATCCCCATAACCATTATAACTTTAAATAGTAAAATCGCCAAAGGTGTCAATAGCTGTAAACAGTTTTCAAGTGCAGGAAGGAAAAAACCGGTAAAACGCTCAAAACTGACGTAGTAAGCTGCGCCACCTTTACACCACGTGCTCCTTGGCAGGCGGGAAGGTTCGTGGCATTTTAGTTGCAAATCGTCTGCTAAGTACGTCGCGGTAAGATATGGGGTGGATATTAACCATTTTGAATATACTACTAACTTTGAATGTTTACATTGCTGCAACTGTAAAATATGATGGGTAAGTCAACTGATATATTGTTTTTGTTATTAGAAATTATTATTTAAGCGGGTTTGTTATTATGTTTGGGTTTGTTGTGTGGGGATGGGTGGAGCGCAGAGAGGTGGGGTGTGTGCGTCAGGGTAGTCATTAGTTTACATATTTTGCACTCGTATGGTCCTACCATAAAGCCTCAGTGTGCTTCCTACTGAAACCAAGTGAAATATAAGAAAACTATACGATTCTTACCCGACAGCAAAATGAGAAGACTAATTAATGTCACCAACAATGGTCTTGGAGTTGCATCCATGAGTTGATTACAATGGAAAAACCCTGAAAACTCATCTTTCTGGACTTTGTTCTCACTTTGTATGAATCTTGTCACAAATTATAAAATTTGATATAATTATAATCGTTTAGCAAACTTTTAAACCTTAACATAAATTTCTTAACGATTTTTAAAATTACCTTAATTATTTGATCAATACTTTTTTGTCGAAATGAAATTTTTTTTTTAATAGCTAAATTACGTGAATCATTTATTTTACTGACTTAATTACTGGAAATAGTGAATTAAAATTATTATTGATTTCGATCGCTGTTTAGTTAGTTGATTCTTTTGTCAAT
Source organism: Amphiura filiformis (assembly GCF_039555335.1). Classification (NCBI taxonomy): domain Eukaryota; kingdom Metazoa; phylum Echinodermata; class Ophiuroidea; order Amphilepidida; family Amphiuridae; genus Amphiura; species Amphiura filiformis. The sequence continues at coordinate 50,584,929 of NC_092640.1, forward strand.
CAATTATTCGGCATTTTTAATATAAAATTATGATATAAGAAAGAAATACATTCTTAACTACTGAAGATGATTCGCAATCGACAACCAATTAATGGAGTTTGTGTATAAATGGTTTAATAATAACCTGGAACTTCAAAGTAAATCACCGTTAAAGATGATCTCGTTATGAAAATAGATATGTGCACTTAAGGTTATTAATTATTTTAAACTGTTGTGATTTGGTAGTTCACAGCATCTTACGAATGGTAGTGAGCTTTGGCAAAAACTGCATTGCTCAATTCATAGCGAGCGTGCAGAATAATTAAAATATCACAGATACGCTTTTATAGGTGCTGCGGTTCTTGAGTTACGTTGTAAAGAGGGCTGAAGCAACAACACTTTTGTAAAACGTACATAACTCATTAACAACAATAAATTAAGCAAGTTTGCAAAGTATATGATTTGTAGAATGAACTTTTGCAAAACATCAAGGCGTTAATTTTCAATAATATATTGATATAAATAATGAAAATCAAATTTTAGGTTGCTTCGACCAACAATACCTCGTCTACCCTTAAGATTATTCTTTTAAATTATTGGTGGTAATAATTGATTGTCATTTCAACCAAAAACTTATATGAATACATTTTGCAGAGAATTATTAATAACGTTAAAGAAACAGGCAGTAATGCGCTCTTTATTATTATACAGGGTATCTATAAAAGAACTGTACCGTCGGAACATTATTTTTTGAGTAATTTACTACCGCAAAGAAACATAATAGAATATGTTCTTTAGATTTAAATGCTGCTTAATTTTATCTGTTTTTTATAATGTATGAATTGCCTGTGTTTTAATGCTTTTATATTACTCTCTCGGATCATTTTCCGGGGAAACAAGAAATAGCAATATTTATATTTTGCGACAGTACAGTTATTTAGTGAGAGCATTTATGACACATTTCATGTCAACTTTCCAAATGTTTTTTTTATTACCCATTTTATTAAGAGAGAAATTGCTACGTGATCTTGCAATGAAAGGTATGATACAAGAAGATATCGAGTCAAAATGCAGATGTAGAGTACGTGTTTTGCTTTTGAAATTCATTATAATCGTCGTCATTATTTCAGGCCTTGCTGTCTGAGGTGAGCGATCGCCCTCGCTCTCCACCGCTCGCCCATACTCAATTTCTAGTGAGTAATTTTCCACGGCAATAGACATTAAATATTACTTGCTGCGAATCACCCAACATTGAATCCAATTACATTTTTCAGTACTTTCAATGTATTTGATTTAAGCTAACGTGAAGTTGAAGATTTGCAGTACTTTTTAAGATCGTAATCAGTTTGGAAGACTCCTGCCTTCTTTTCCTGTGAGTTTGTGCCGATATGTGTAATTTTGGAGACATTATACAAACCACATATCTACAGTTTGTGTGGAAATTTTTTAACCTGCTACCACGAAATGAGGCAAAGTCGCAAGTTGGTAGTGTCGTGTATGGCAAGTATATTGCACAATAGAACAGAAAACCTGGTTTTTGTCGATAAACCTGGTTTTTCAAGCGAAAAACCAGGTTTTTTAAATCGAAAAACCAGGTTTATCAATTCGATTGTCAGAGTTTTTGATAAACTTGGTTTTTCGGCTGATAAACCAGGTTTATCAAAAACTATGACAATCCAATCGATAAACTTGGTTTTTCGATTTGATAAACCTGTTTTTTCAATCGAAAAACCAGGTATTTCGAATTTGATTGTCATAGTTTTTGAGAACCTGGAAATACTACTTAATCAAATGAAAAACTTTAAATGGGAAATACTGGGAATTGCTGAGACGCATTGGACAGACTCTGGCGAATTAACCATGGAAGGCTGTAAAATCCTTTGCGCAGGAAATGATACCATCCACAGAGCAGGAGTCGCTCTGATTCTCAACAAACAGGCACAAAATGCCCTCCTAGGCTACAACCCCATCTCAGCAAGAATAATGTCTGCAAGATTTCAAACTAAGACGGGAGCAATCACCATCATCCAAGTATATGCACCCAATACTGCAGATACTGAAAACAGCGTGGACGAATTCTACGACCAACTACAACATGAAATAAACAAAACGCCCAAAAAAGACATTCTAATGGTAATGGGGGACCTCAATGCCAAAGTAGGAGACAACAACTCAGAATGGGCAAATGTAATGGGGAACTATGGATATGGGAACATAAACGCCAGAGGTGAAAAGCTGTTAACTTTCTGCGCCACAAACAATCTGTGCCTCACCAACACTATGTTCAAACAAAACAAAGCCAGCAGACAATGGACATGGGAATCCCCTGATCAAAGAACTCATAATAAAATTGACTTTATTATGATCAGCAGCAAATGGAAAGGATGTATTACAAACTCAAGGAGCTTTCCAAGTGCTGACGTGGGATCCGACCACCAACTTGTACTAGCAAACATCCAACTGAAATTCAAGACTAAACCTAAACCAAAATATCCCAAGCGATATGATGTCTTCAAACTCAAGACTCAAGCTACAAGAGAGAGGTATGAGGTCGAAATTGGGGTAGCTTTGCCCCATTGCTTGACGATGAAGACACTGACATCAATGACTCATGGGAAGCAATAAAAACAGCTTTCAGCAACACATCAAAGAAGATACTGGGAAACAAAAAGGCTCAAAAGCCTAAACCCTGGATAAGCGAGGAGGTCATCAGTTTAAGTGAAGAACGTTCAAAGGTCAAGCAGGAGAAACTGATAGATCCTAGCAAAAAGACAAGGTACAACTACCTCACTAGGGAAATCAAACGGAAAACCAAAGACTGCAAAGACATTTGGCTGAAAGACCTATGCAGAAATGTAGAGAATGCACACCAGGCTGCCAAGTCAAAAGAGGTGTATTCTACAATAAAGAAAATCACTAACAAACCAACCACCAAAATGCAAACTGTAAAGAACAAAGAAGGAAAGATACTAACTGAACTTCAAGATGTGAAAAACCGATGGAGAGAAAATTATGAACAACTTTACAACAACCAAAACCCTATTAATGAAGAGATAGTAAACAGCATCCCACAAATGCCAAGCACAGAAGAGGAGCCAGACATTCTGAAGGATGAGATTACCAGTGCCATAAAAAAGCTATCTGATGGCAAAGCACCTGGATATGACAATGTGACAGCTGAAGAGCTTAAGGCATCGGGTGAAGCAGGTGTCAAAATCCTGCACCGGCTGTGCAACAAAATATGGAAGAATGAAGTCTTCCCAGAGGACTGGGAAAGGCCATAATAACACCCATATTCAAGAAAAAAGACAAGCTTGACTGTGCAAACTACAGGGGCATCAGCCTACTGAGCCATGCAGGGAAAGTGTTCACCACCATTCTCCAACGTAGAATCATGAAAAAAGCAGAGGAGGTCATGTCTGAATCCCAAGCCGGCTTTCGACCTGGAAGATCAACAGTCGACCAACTTTTCACCTTACGTCAAATCGCAGAGAAATTCCTTGAGAAAGGCAAGAACCTGTATTGCTGCTACATTGACTTTGAAAAGGCCTTCGACACCATATGGCAGGATGGGCTGTGGAAAGCAATGGGATTCCTCGGCTTCCCAAGTAAGATCATCAGGCTCCTCAAAGCACTATACAGTATATCAAACAGTGCTGTGCGTGTGAATGGCGACCTGACTGAGTGGTTTCACACAACAGTGGGAGTGCGGCAAGGGTGTGTGATATCCCCACAACTCTTCAACATACTTCTTGAACTTGTTATGCTGTACGCAACCCATGACACCGACATAGGAATATTGATCCAGGGACATATGATCTCAAACCTCCGCTTCGCCGATGACATTGTCCTGCTAGCTGACTCTGCTAGTCACCTGCAGACTGCAGTGGACAACGTCTTTCGTAGCAGCTCGAACCTCGGACTGAAGATCAATATTGGTAAAACCGAAGTACAGGTTATCAGCAGCCAAAAAGTCAACCTTAACATCAACATTAATGGCAATCTGCTCAAGCAAGTGGATGAGTTTGTGTACCTGGGAGGCACCATATCTCAGAAGGGCACAAGCAGAGAAGACATCAGACACAGAATAGGAAAAGCTCTAGAAGCAGTCCAAAGACTTCATAGCATATGGAATGCAAAGGACATTCAACAGGCCACCAAAATTGAACTATACAGAGTCCTAGTACTATCTATCCTAATGTATGGAGCCGAAACCTGGACCATCAAGAAAGAAGACGAAAATCGACTTCTAGTCTTTGAAATGATGTGCTTGAGAAAGATCATGGGCGTATCACGACTGGACAGAATACGCAACACCATAATACGGGACACACTTGGACTGAACAACACAATCATTGATAAAATCACCCAAAAAGGATCCGCTTCTTTGGTCACATTCAGCGAATGCGAAATGACAGATACCCCAAAATTGTGATAGAGGGCAATGTACATGGAAAAAGACCACGTGGAAGACCTCCCAAAAGATGGATGGACACTATCAAAACAGACTGCTTGGCTAAAAATATCACCTCCATAGCAGCAGCAGGAAGAATGGCCAAAGACCGAGTGGTATGGCATGGATTCACCATGGATCAGATGGCAAGGCAGAGTGCATCAGCATCCGTGCCGACGCCTTAGGTCAAGGTAGGTCAAGTTTTTGAGAAACCAGGTTTATCGGCCGAGAAACCTGGTTTTTCACTGATAAACTTGGTTTTTCAATTCGATTGTCATAGTTTTTATTGATAAACCTGGTTTTTCAATCAAAAAACCAGGTTTTTCGAATTCGATTGTCATAGTTTTTGAAAAACCAGGTTTATCGACCGAGAAACCTGGTTTTTCGCCGATAAACTTGGTTTTTCAATTCGATTGTCATAGTTTTTTTGATAAACCTGGTTTTCATTCGAAAACCAGGTTTTCAAGGTTTTTCGAATTTGATTGTCATAGTTTTTGATAAACCAAGTTTATCGACCGAGAAACCTGGTTTTTCCCTGATAAACTTGGTTTTTCAATTCGATTGTCATAGTTTTTTTGATAAACCTGGTTTTCAATCGAAAAACCAGGTTTGTCAAATTCGATTGTCATAGTTTTTTGATAAACCTGGTTTTCAATCGAAAAACCAGGTTTTTCGAATTCGATTGTCATAGTTTTTGATTAACCTGGTTTATCAAAAAAAGCTATGACAATCGAATACTATAAAAAAGAATAGGGACGATAACGACGTTTTAGGGACGATAAAGACGTTTGCCCCCTCGGATTGACAATGCTGGCTACGCGCCTGTTTGTGTATCTATACAGCACCCAAACCGGCTTCACAGATTCGGCGAGCAGGGTATGGCAAGTATATTGCACAATAGAACAGAAAAACCTGGTTTTTCGTAGATAAACCTGGTTTTTCGATCGAAAACCTGGTTTTCGATCGAGAAACCTGGTTTTTCGGTGAAAAACCAGGTTTTTCGGCAGAGAAACCTGGTTTTCGCCGATAAACTTGGTTTTCACTGATAAACCTGGTTTTCAATCGAAAACCAGGTTTTCAAATTCGATTGTCATAGTTTTCGAAAAACCTGGTTTCTCGGTCGATAAACCTGGTTTATCAAAAACTATGACAATCGAATTTGAAAAACCTGGTTTTCGATTGAAAACCAGGTTTATCAAAAAACTATGACAATCGATTTGAAACACCAAGTTTATCGGCGAAAAACCAGGTTTATCGGTCGATAAACCTGGTTTATCAAAAACTATGACAATCGAATTTGAAAAACCTGGTTTTTCGATTGAAAAACCAGGTTTATCAAAAAAACTATGACAATCGATTTGAAAAACCAAGTTTATGAAAAACCACGTTTCTCGGTCGATAAACCTGGTTTTTCAAAAACTATGACAATCAAATTCGAAAAACCTGGTTTTCGATTGAAAAACCAGGTTTATCAAAAAAACTATGACAATCGATTTGAAAAACCAAGTTTATCGACGAAAACCAGGTTTCTCGGTCGATAAACCTGGTTTTTCAAAACTACGACAATCGAATTCGAAAAACCAGGTTTCTCGGTCGATAAACCTGGTTTTTCAAAAAAACTATGACAATCGAATTCGAAAACCAGGTTTATCAAAAACTACATTGTAATAGTAATGGTGACACACTTCATGGCGCGCGGGCATGGTGTGATCAACGAGGTAGAAAGGATAGAGGTCCTGCCGATTTGGTAAAGGTGCTCTTACATATACCCCTTGAAGATTCCACATCCATCCTACCAATATCATGTTAAAAACATGTAAGCACATCAAAATTTGCTGGCATGGAGTGTACAGTACCAGGGGGAATCGATGCGTGTACGAAGTTGTGGTACTCGACAGTTTGTTTTCAAGCTCCTTGTAGGCCTATGTAGCGTACAGACCACAATAAATCAGCAAATCCACTCGGCTTCATAAGCGTCTGTTGTTTTTATATTCCCCGTCTCTGAAATCAATGACGTAATCAAAATCTACTCAATATTCATATTTTCGAACGTTGTTTGCTCCAGTCCAGGCCCTGCTCCAGTCCTCAATACAACACAGTGAAGCGGCCGTGCGTGAGTACCGGTATTCGAGGCCTGGAGGATCTAGCCTAAGTGCAATCGGGGAGTGCAAGTGTATAGTACTCGATTGTCACAGTTTTTTTTTGATAAACCAGGTTAATCAAAAACTATGACAATCGAATTCGAAAAACCAGGTTTATCAAAAAAAAATATGACAATCGATTTGAAAAACCAAGTTTATCGGCGAAAAACCAGGTTTATCGGTCGATAAACCTGGTTTTTCAAAAACTATGACAATCGAATTCGAAAAACCTGGTTTTTCGATTGAAAAACCAGGTTTATCAAAAAAAACTATGACAATCGATTTGAAAAACCAAGTTTATCGACGAAAAACCAGGTTTCTCGGTCGATAAACCTGGTTTTTCAAAAACTACGACAATCGAATTCGAAAAACCAGGTTTCTCGGTCGATAAACCTGTTTTTTCAAAAACTATGACAATCGAATTCGAAAACCAGGTTTATCAAAAACTACATTGTATGACAATCGAATGCTCCTCGAAAACCGGAATTTCCAAACCATTAGTAATGGCGACACACTTCATGCGCGGGCATGGTGTGATCAACGAGGTAGAAAGGATAGAGCGCCCTGCTATGGCAAGTATATTGCACAATAGAACAGAAAAACCTGGTTTTTCGTCGATAAACCTGGTTTTTCAATCGAAAAACCAGGTTTATCAATTCGATTGTCAGAGTTTTTTGATAAACTTGGTTTTTCGGCTGATAAACCAGGTTTATCAAAAACTATGACAATCAATCGATAAACTTGGTTTTCGATTTGATAAACCTGGTTTTCAATCGAAAACCAGGTTTTTCGAATTTGATTGTCATAGTTTTTGAGAAACCAGGTTTATCGGCCGAGAAACCTGGTTTTTCACTGATAAACTTGGTTTTTCAATTCGATTGTCATAGTTTTTATTGATAAACCTGGTTTTCAATCAAAAAACAGGTTTTCGAATTCGATTGTCATAGTTTTTGAAAAACCAGGTTTATCGACCGAGAACCCTGGTTTTTCGCCGATAAACTTGGTTTTTCAATTCGATTGTCATAGTTTTTTTTGATAAACCTGGTTTTTCAATCTAAAAACCAGGTTTTTCGAATTTGATTGTCATAGTTTTTGATAAACCAAGTTTATCGACCGAGAAACCTGGTTTTTCCCTGATAAACTTGGTTTTTCAATTCGATTGTCATAGTTTTAAAATAAAATTGACCGGGGCCGACTTTACGGCTGATTCGTAGTGTCCAGTCACATTTGTAATATGTTATTAAAAACAACATATTGAAAGTATTTGACGACGGAGAAAAGTATTCAACGACGGAAACGTTTACACAAAGTTGAAAAAATAGACAATTTTGCTGCCACAGTAGTCTCATGTTGTTGCGCCTTTGCATTCAAATGTATAGAAAGACCACCCGCTATGTAGAATGTCACTTCGAGACCTACTGTCTATAAGCTGTTATGGCAGCGCACAGGTGGTCACGTGTGTATCTATAAAAGCGCATTTATAAATATAAACGAAGTACACTGATCATAGATATTATCACTATTTAGAACTGCTGTTAAAACCAACACAATCCAAAATCGATATTTATATATACTTTTATTTGCAACAGTCGTTTTTAGCATAGCTCTTTCCTTTTATTCATCGGAGTCATTATAATATGCATGATGATTGCAAAGAATTACAGTGATTAACCTGGGGGATCGACACACTCTTATTATTTAAATCAAATCACCAACGATTTTTATTACTTATCGTATAAGCTGTTTTGAATGTCTGAATAGTTGCGTAAGAATTATGCATAGTATTAACTGAAGGCAGTTACAATTAACAAGCATATAATTAGTGTGATTCGCCAGAACAAGCTTACATAACTGCTCTTTAAAACCTGATTTCAGACTGCATACACGCATACAACCTGTGGCGATATGAAGTCCTTCTGATTCAAGTTGTTGCTAGAGTATTCATATATTGCTCTTGTAATTTCCGTCGCAGTGCCATAATGGCGTCTGTTCTTGCCATCAAATGGACATGGCCTAAGGATAGCATACAATTCATATTAAAGAGAATATTATTTTTTGACATATTTTGTCATATTTTGTTGTTGTTGTTGCTGTATCGGACTGAAACCAACCGGTTTGTTTGACATAGGTGTGTATATAATTGTTTAACACAATTCTTGCTATGAGTTGTAAAATTAAAAACAGGGACAATATGACACAACATCCAATGAAGGGAGTAACACAAGACATATAAACAACGTTAAACACCCGACGTTTCGAAAAGACAAAACTTTTCTTTCTCAAGGGATAAATTAAGAGACCTGCACTCAATATAGTGGAGACCAGCTTGTGAGTTGTAAGTCATGACTGAAAATCGCTCGGAGTTCTCGTCAATGATATGTGGATTTGACAACTTCAACATTAGAAGAATTTCTTAAAACTTTAACATTACTAGAATTTTTTCGCTTACCGGGAGCGCTTTCACAGTATAAAAAAAAAGAAGAAGAAGAAAACAGCGCAGTGATTTATAGTGCGCTACGCACAGGCACAACGCCTAGACGTTGATCCACAAGCCTCAGCACACTTTCCAGTTGCGTCTTCAGCAGAAATGTTATGGCTCTGATAATTTATGAATTGACAACCTTGGATGACTATATTTCATTTAAAATAATGTCTTTATAGTAAGGTAAAGTCAAGACATGTACAAAATACTAAAATTGTATAAAGGGCAGTGCAACATCAGATAGCTAACACAACTTGATTTTGTATTCATATCCTCGAAGCTTACATAAACAGAATTAACCTGGCGGTTTGAAGTCTAGCTCATTAGCTTATTTTCTATAGTATCGGTCCGTCAATCCACAGGTCACGGATGCAAATCATATCCTGGATGGTCAATGATATTTTGTCCACCGGCTATTATTTGTGTACAAGGAGACTTGTATCAAAAACCATTTACCAAAAAAAATATCACCAAAGTTAAATATAATATTAATTTTAGCAGGTGAAATATACAACCAATTGCGTAAAAAGGCAATTGCTCTCAAATACTTTACAAAAAGATGAACCACTGTTATAATTTAATATGTTCACGTAAATATCAGATTTGTGTTAAACTGATTTAAGGGCAGAGTAATGGGAGAGAACATGGACCTTTTCGAGCATCATTATTTCTGAATTGTATCTCCAAAGTATATAAAACTATACATTTTTGGAAAGGAAATGAATCAAGGAATCCCATGGTGACGTCAGATTTTTTCAAAAATCTCGAGTTTTTGATAAAATCACAAAAAATCACTTTTTTACCCCAATTTTTTTGTGACAACTTAAAAAAAATCAGTTCGGAGTAAAAAAAAATCAGTTAGCTTTTAATGAAGAAGAGACATGAACTTAGGGAAGGTTTTTTATTTTTTGAAATTCGTCTCTTTTTCGAAATATTGGAAAAACATGTGAAAAAAGCAATTTTGTCATTCTATTCAGCTAAAAATTGCACATAATGGTGTATATTTTTGATTATAACAAATATTCTGCAAAAATGAGAAAACCTTCCCTAGACTTTGATGTACTCTAAACGATAGTGCAAAAAGTTTACCCTTTGCTTGCATATTTTTCGAGTTATTTTGTCACAAAAATCGTGCAATATTGTCAAAAGTGAACTATGAGAAATCGACGTTTTAGTAAAAAAATGTCAAAATTATGCACAAAATGTCCTTATATTTTAAAACGGCAAGACTTTCACGCTTGTAAAAGCTGTACCTGGTGCATGGTCTTAATATGCATCTTTTTGCAACAATGAATTTATAATGTCTGCTTTTAGTGCGCCAAAATTCAAAATAATTAAAAAATCTAAGTGGCATTTTGACTGCAAATTTGTGTTTTGTTTACACCGCATTTGCCGGCGTTAAAAACATACCGAATGCGCCTTGACTGCGTCGGACATACGCGCAGACTTGCGCCGCGTCACGCGACACGAATCGTGCGCGTAATCACAATATTTCGCATTCGCGCATTTCTGACTCATTATTTCCCGCCAATTTACTAAGCTGTCTTGAGCCATGTGACTTTTTAGAGTTGAAAAGAGTGAAATAAATCAAGCAAAAATACGTGTAAATATTAACAAGTTGTATTTTATCAGTTTCAAGTGAAAGAATACATCTTAGTGTTGATAAATATCAAGAAATCTCAAATTCGGGCGTGGACGAATGTGTCTTCCATTACTCTGGCCTTAACGGTAATTATCCACATGTATCCCGCTAATAGACAGCGTTCTTAAATTAAACTTATTTTAGGTTTACTCCTCGGGAAAGACAATTATCAGGAAACGTATTGAATTAATGCGTATATTGTGGCTCATATAATCACGTGGGTTTGGTAAAGTGTTTATAAAGTTTTAAGTATAAAATCGATAATATTTTATAAAAGATGCAGTATGCAATTTTCCATTAACATGTATTAATGGATTAAGCTTGAAGGATCAAACAGAGTTTAACGGTTAACGGGACTTTAAATAAGTTTAAACATGTTTTCATCGATATACAATTAAGGGGTCAGTCACACACCTTTGTATGGTATTTTTGTGGGACATGGGAGCACATCAGACACACCAACTTGTATTCAGAATACCAGAAATATCCTTCTGATATCAGATAATTTAGATTTTCATGTAGTTCGCGATATAATGCAAATTATTTTATGGCAAATCCTTCAAAATTTACATTTTTTACATTTAACAGTTCTCGGCGTAAATTTTATAGATTTAGTGATATGTACTTAGAGTGTAAGTAGCTGGGAGAAAATCCGACCATAATATGAACATTTTAAATTCTCGAATTGAAGATATACAAGAAATTTCATAAAAGATCTTAAAATTCTAGGTTTTTTTGGGAAACTTGAATGTTCATTATTCATTATGATGGTCGAATTGATTTTCCTCCCAGCTATATACACTCAAGTACATATCATTGTTAGCAATGTTAATAATTTGCCATGCAATTTGTATTATTTCGCGAGTTTCCAAAAATACTCGTATGCAGAATGGAATTTGGGGTGTCTGATGTACTTTCAGATCCCCCAAAAATGCTGTATTTTAATTAAGGTGATCTCAAATAAATGAATTTAACTTTGACGAATATGGAACTATATTTCCAAACGGTGATACAAACAAAGAAAACAGGCAACTTCTACATTTGTAAGGCAGTAATATTCATAAATTGTTGTCAAATATTTGGCAAACAAGATGACCAATTTATATTTAACAGGTTTCAACACGAAGGATATGTAAAATTTGTTTTAAACTGCCTTTACGGGAATTATTCACACGTAAGGACACCATGCTTAAGATAAATTTGTTTTAAACTGCCTTTACGGGAATTATTCACACGTAAGGACACCATGCTTAAGATAAATTTGTTTTATGAAAAAGAATATTCGGTATGAATTCTTTTTTTTTAATCATTCAATCAAGTTCGCATATCAATATTATTTCAGAACTTTTAAGTTAAAGTCGATCATATTTCTATGAAAAATGCATTATGCACAAATTGCCACAAATATGTATTTATGGATTTAGCTTCGAGGATCAAGTACGGGTTAAAAGTTAACAGGGTTTTGTGTTTCAGATTTACCATCCCTTTGGCAATTTAAACATTCATGAGAAGCTTTTAGGAACGCTGAACACTAAATTTATATTCGGTCGCTTATGCAAAGAAGCGATTCTCACACATGATCAGTGTGCTAAAACGACGTCGATTTCGCACACTGATTATGCACGCGATTCAATCGTCCCTTTGCAAAAGCGATCGAGTATAAATTCAGCTATAGCATTTCAATATTTTGCTCAAAGTGTTGCACAACGATAATTTCTTCAATGTCAAAAAACTTAATATAAATATCACAATAATAATATCAACGAATAACTTAAAACTCTTTAACAACACACATGTTTTTGTCTTTAGAGTAATAAATTTTTGTCATCAGAGGTGGGATACGGGTGAATGAGTGCCTGATATATGACATTAAATCTTGACGTTTCAAGTTATGAGTATTAGGATTGGTTTTGGTTTTGGTCACGTGGTTTCCTATTACCATGCCTAAGCTCTTGAATGCTTGAATGACGCCCTTACCGATATCTTTGTCTGTACTCTTTGTTAGACACGTAAAACTTTCAGTTTCGGTTTTCATTTCAGTTTGTTACATAATTGTGTGACTGCAGAATCAATTGCTTGAAGTCACCTTGATCAAAGTATACAAAAGAGTTTTAAAATTTCGCAGTGCAATATTCACGAGCAGTGGATATCTATATTTGAAATCGTGGTGTAGATGTTTGAATAATCCTTGGATTATGTTCTTGTGAAAAAATACGGACCTTCGAAATATTTCTACCCGATATTACATATCACATATACGGGATAATCGATTGAAACTAAATAACTCCAGTTATATGCTAGTTGACTTTTATTCAAGTTATTTATTGCACAAAAAATGAGAGAGAGAGGGAGAGAGAGGGGAGGAGTGTGGGGGTATGAGGGTGTAGTTGTGGGTTTTGGGGTGGGGGTAGGGGTGTGTGTGTGGAGTGTGTGTGAAGTGGGTAAGGGGGAGAAAAAGAGAAACAGAAGGGAGAGAGTGGATTAGAAGAGGGAAGGGAAGGTAGTGGATGGGTGAGCTCGAGGGGAAATGGAGCAGAGTGTGGGGAGGGAAGAATACAGTGTAGAAGAGGTATAGGCGAGAAGAACGAGACTCTGGGGAGAGTAGGAGAGAGAATAGGGGAAGAGGAAGGGCGAGAGGATAGGGGAGCATAGGTGAGATGTATGTATTTTGCTTTCCGGGGACAAGAAACTAATTTTTTTTAAATCCTTTTGGAAGGTATTTACATGTATTTATAGAAGTAAAGAGTCAAAGATCTCCACACTCTCGATCATAATAAGCCATAGTGTATATTTATCATCATATTATTTTCGTACTATTGTTTTAGGTACAAAACCTACAGACTTGAGCCTACAGAAAGACATCACGTGAGATGGTTAAGAGATTTAAAGCATGCAAGTGAATCTAAAGAGGTATGTATATGAACAATTCCATCCGTTTACAAAAACAACTTGATGTTTCCAACATGCTTGCATCCTGGCCCCATCTCCAGCTGTTAAGGTACTTCATATGATAATTCAGATTTTATCTTAAAAGTTTTTTTGGGTTTTTTAGAAAGAGAAATCAATGTAAGAAAAAGTGTCATTTTGAGATATTCTTGCTCTTGGACTGTAGTTTAAAAATACAAGTTTTGTATTCTTCGAAAAATACTCCCCTCATAGGTATGAATATAAATGAGAGCTGATTAGTGCATACATATATTTTTAATAATTGAGAATCACTTGAGAATTATAAGATTCAATCACCCTTACCCTGGCTACAACCCCTGCAGGGGAACTAGAACTTCTTTCCTTGGCGGATATTTAATATATAAATAGGTATCAAACAAAGGTAACAATTAAACTGCTTTCAAACACTAAAATAAACAGAAACGTTTATTTTACTTGATTTTTTTTAATATACACGGGCAAAAGTATTGGACAATCGATCAAGGTGAACTCCATGTATTCACTTTATACAAATACAAAGATTCAAAATGCAACGTAAAGCATACATGCCTATTTTTAGAATTTCATGAGCTAAAGTTATTAATATTAACATTTATACTTCATTGTTATATTCTTGTTCATTGATTGGTTAAAAGTGGATCACATGATCAAAATAAGTTCTACTATCAGTACTACCATCCCTATAGTACCTGTAAGCCGTAAATAGTATTTTCAATGTCCCGGATGAGCCGTAAATTGTACATCCAGGCCGTAAATTTACTTTTGATCATGTCTTCCGCGTGCGTGCATCCGATGCGATATACACTTGATAAGTACTAAATTTATTTACGGCCTGGAGGTACAATTTACGGCTCATCCGAGACATTGAAAATACTATTTACGGCTTAGAACAATTGCCATATCGTGGATTTCTCGCTGCTATAATTAGGCCGATTTTGGCATTTTTACTATTATTTCGATAAGGGATCGGATAGTAACGTTTGCACAGTGTTTTTGTGTTACCTGAGAGCACATCAGAATCATCACGTTACATTCTGAATACGAGGAATGTCCTAATATCAAATAATTTTGGTTTTTTTTTCTTTATGGCAAATTAATTAAAATTGATATTTTTGACACTTTTAAGTGTTAAAACACTTCTCGAAGTAAACGTTATGAATCTAATGATAAGTACTTAAAGTGTATGTAGCTGAAGAAAAACCCGGCCAACGTTTGAAAATGTTGACGTTTTTTTTACGATATACATTTTCCCCCAAAGACCTATCTTTAGGTGTGTTGTTGTTTTGTTTTGTTTTGTTTTGTTTGTTTGTTTTGTTTGTTTGGGGAGAAGTTTCCATACAAAAGATTAAAATGTTAAATATCAAAATATTAATTTTCAATAATTTGCCACATCATTTGTTTTATAATGCGATTTTCTTTGATATCAGAAGGATAATCTTCGTATTCAGAATGCAATTTGGTGTGTCTGATGTGCTCTTAGGTCCCACAAAAAATATTGTGCAAACGTTGCTATCCGATTCCTTCAGGTCACCCATTTAAAAATGAAAAATTCCTTGCCCTCTTTTTCAATTCGCTTTTGTGTTAACGTGGAATTTAAGAACATTACCGTAGAAAATAAGGTTACCGTACGTGGAAAGATCGAAATACCAATAATTGCCTATGGTATTGCTTTGTGGTCTATCAGGGAGTTGAAGATATTCTCCCACCTAATTTTCATTTTGATGATATCAAAATATGTGGGCGATCAGCGTAGTTAACATATACACCGTCATAATAGGGCGCAATGGTGTGGCATTTGCTACTATAGTACGCCCATAAAGAAGTTACATTCGTGTAATTTTTACCAGCTCAAATTTAAGTCTCAAATATATAAAGAATATAAAGTCGAAGCCATTTCGTTCTTATTTGAACAATAACGGTTGAAAAAATGAGTTATATTCGTAAAATGTTGTCTCGTAAAAATGGGCTACCCTATTTGAAATCCATAACCACCTATATTGGAGACATAACCTTAGTCTCTTTGATTGGTTGTTTTGGTACTACCCGTATACAAAGGTCAATAAAACGTGTAAATATAACATATTGAAGTTTATAATTTGCTTTTTTTTTTAAGCTGACATGATCAAATATGAGATTATTTCAGTCAAAATAACATGTACACAGGCGTTTCTCTTCTCTTTTTGTCCAATGTTTTTCTCTTCTTTTTTTTTCTTTGCACCCGGTGATTCTAGCTTCAACGGTTTGTATTATGTAATATTTAGGGTATTTGCTTCTTAGTATTTTTTGATATTACATCTTGGACGACCGTGACCAGCCCGGGTGATCAGCAGTAACATGTAAAATATGTTCCCATTCTTTTGTTACCCCCATTTCCAACCTGTAGATCTGTTCATTTCATCTTCTCTGATATACAGTTGTCATGGATGGTTTTTGCAATACATAATTATTGTGGTCTAAAGATTATACATAGTGGAGAATGAGTAATGAACTTTGTATTTTCTTTAAATAAAAATTAATTATTCAATTATTCAAATTATTCAAAATAAATCTTACTGTCCATTTTGTCTCGGTCGGATAATCATTTCCCTTACGAAAGATTATCATATCAGTCATTGAACCCACGCAAACTTAGCATATTAATCATCAGTTAAGTGGTTTTAAACAATATAACAAGGAAAGACTGATGACTGATGGCAAAACCTATCAAAATGCTACATCTACCGTAAGGATCAAATTTATCTTGACAATATTGTGTTAGTAAATAACATCTGTCGCTCGTAATAAAACATGAACGCTGACTTTAATTGGCTCTTGAGATAGGCGATAAAACACGGGTTACCTGCAAGAAACACTCAGACACACGGTACCGAATGTTTATCAAGCATTTGAAACTAGGGGACAAGTTAATTTGAATTCCGATAGATCTACTATGCACTTTAAGTTTTTTTACTCATATCCGACGGAGAAATGCCCGGAGTCCTTTACTCTTTACACGGGTGGCGTTAAGTTTCACAATACAAAGTACTAACGATTTTCATGAACATTTACAACAAAATGAGATGGTTACCTGTCATAAGATAAATAGGTATGATTAAACAGCGCGCTTCGACTATATTTATAAATACGTATTTATGAATACGCACGTGGCCCATGGGTACGACATACTTAGACCAGTAAGCGTGACCAAATCCTCATGCATTGATACAGAAATGATTAGGAACTATGTAAATAAATATCATCAAATTTAAGTATTAATTGAGCTGCAAAATTATTACACATGTGGGATTCCGAATTTGTAATATGTTATCAAAAACAACATTGTGAAAGTATTCGACGACGGAAACAAATATTTAATTGCAATTCTGGGTAAAAACCACATGTGCCTGCTAACGGTCAAAAAAAATTTATTGCATGAGGTGAAAGGGCTTTGGTAGTAGGTTACAAAAAGTCACATCAAAAATTCCTCCGGAGCTTGTTGCCATAGCAACGGCAGTTTTTATGATTTTCGTGATTTTTGCTTATTTTGGGGTGAAAATAAGGGAAAATATGTACTTTTCTGAATTGCTCCTGACTTTAAATTTGAGGTCACATTAAAAAAGCAACCTTACCACCATAAAGTATTATCTTTGTGCTTTCCCCAGATGCAAAAAATATTTCAATAATATTTCTCCATGTGCAATTTTAGGGCTGGGCAACATTGCCAATTAAGCACTTTTGAAAAAATGCAATTTTACCCTATCTTTGAAGTCTGAAAACTAATTTTGCTTGAGCACCCAGAATTATTTCCTCTTTGATGGTACTTGAGCAGACATTGCCCCTTTCAAATTTGGTAAAATTCTCTGGGGCTATTTGACCTGTAAAGCCAGTGTTGCCAGAAAGTTTGATAATTTTCAAAAATGCATTTTTCGAAATAATGCATTTTTCTACATGTTTACTCATGTAACCTTTAATACCACCAACTTAATTGAAATATTTGCACACTTTGCACACATGATTAGACACACACTGCAACAGAAGCAACACTTTGCGGCTGGGGACAAGTCCTGTCCTGCAAAAACCGGTATTGCCAGAAAATCTTACTTCATTAATCCAAATTTCCAATTTGTGCATTTTACAATATTATGTATTCGGTTAAGTTTATACTATCAATGGTAGTTGAATATAATGTGCATTTAAACATCATCTGATACAATACATGTTCAGACACATGGGCAAGTTTCTCGACAGGTGGCTTAGTAAGCCTTAGGCTTAGGCGACCTTGAGGATACTATAGGCTAAAGCCTAGTTTTGACCCAAAATAGTAATTTTTACATGGACATTTTTTTGAAATATGACAAATGCATCTTGGAAAGTGTATCAGTTTATTAAGATGGATGTTAAATCAAAAAAGTGACCTATGATTTTGACCTATGACCTTTTGCAATTCATAAGTAGGCCTAAAATGCCGGTTTTCAATGATATTGTTCATTTTGGGTAAAATGGACCCTTTTTACCATTTTTAGCAATTGTTTGCATTACAAAAGTTTTAAATTACACTTAACTTTATTGATAAATAGGGCTTCTTTAATTTTAGGCTATTGAGAGAATTCAACAAGTGTGCAGTTTCCATGGCAACGACCATTAATGCTCATTTTTAAGCAAATATCTGTGAAATAGAGCTAATTTCCCAGTAAAATTAGCAAAAAATGGGCGTAAAAGGCAGTTTCCTTGTAAACTGGCATCTCTTTGAATTCTCCTAATAGCTTAAAATGTTATGCCAATCAAACAATATTTGAGGCTTTATGATAATCCTGTTAATGAGAATACACGAAACTGCTGATTCTTGATTACGAATCCACAAGGCATAGCCGAGTGAACTCGTATCAAGGAATAACAGTTTCAAGTGTATTCGCTGAATTAAACCATTGCTTTATACTAACAATACGCTCTAAAACTGTGGATTCTTGCATAGAAACGTGTCAAGTGTTCATTCGTAGAAAATAATCTTCAGTAATGAATAGACGTCATAGCAATGGTTTAAGTACATTTTCCAGACATAATTTGTGTGATCTAGCCTGTAAATATATCAGATATTTTGTGTAATCTATAGTGAGAATGATGAGTTTTAAACCTGACTCATCAGGCTTTCGTAGACTACATCTACACAATATTTAGCGAAACATGGCACACAAGGCTAACAAAGAATCGAGGCTATATTGTAGATGAATCCAATTTCATGCATTCCTACACCTCAATGGCAGCCATAGCTGGCCATAGCTGCCCCCCTTAGGTCTATCCCACCTGAAATGTGAAATGATGTGGCCTTGGCAGTGGCGGATCCAGGGCAGTCATAGGGGGGATTTGAGAAAAAATCGAGAAAAATGTACGAAATGGAGTGGCCCTCCCGTCCCACTTGGGCCCTGCATATTGGCGGGCCCGCATTAATTTTCACATGCTTTTAGGACGAGGACCCGCCTTCAAGCAATACCTAAAATAATCGCCTTTCCTCCCTTTTCTCTTCTCTTTTCCCCTTCCCTTTCTCTTCTCTTCTTTTTTTTGGAAGGGGGGGCGGCCGGAACGAGGGGTCCGGGCCCACTGCCCCTCCCCCAAATCCGCGCCGGGGTCTTGGCGGGGATATGAAACTGCTCTCCCTTCCACCCAATGATCATACCATGATACTTTTGGAATGGCAATTTTTAACCAAATTGATAGCATATAGGCCTACACATACAGATAGAAAATTATCTTGAGGATTGTGTTAGAAACAAGGGGAAATCGGGAAAATAGGGAGTGTTTTAATTGCAACAGCCTATCATGACCCACTAGCTTCTTCACCAGTTGGATTATTATTTGCATTGTAAACATGGTAAATATTGTCTGCACGGTTGTTTCGATGTGAACACATGTGATGTTACCTTTCCACCCTGGACAAGTATATATTCAACAGGTCCTGTATCAACGTAAAAGTAGAAGTCAAATTTATGGTATCAAGACGGATGTCTTAATTTAGGAGAGAAATTCAATAAGGGTGTCAAATAATGCAAATGTCAATATTGATGCCCCCCATGGGAGTTTTAAGTTTATATTATTGTGCGTATCATTAATTTTACATGGCTACGTTTTCAAACAAATGCACGCATGTTTGACGAACTCAAAAATTACTGGTAAGCCTGTGGGTAAATTAATTGTCATATAATCTGGCAATACCATCATTGCCTAAGTTTCAAAACCTGTTTGTGATGGTGGTTAAAAAGGGTCAATTTTTGCCCAAAATGACCAAAATCATTAAAAACCTGCATTTTAGGCCTAGGCCTACTAATGAATTCCAAGAGGTCATAGGTAAAAATAGGTCACAGAAAAATATTGTGATTTACTTTTTTTGATCCAAACGTCCATCTTAGTAAGCTGATACACTTTTTAAGGTGCATATATCATTTTCCAAAAAATTTTCTATGTAAAAATTACTATTGTGGGTCAAAAGTAGGCTTAGTATCCTATAGGTCGCCAAAGCCTAAGGCTTACTAAGCCACCTGTCGAGAAACTCGCCCATGTGTCTGAACCTGTATTGTATCAGATCAAAGTATCAGATGATGTTTAAATGCACATTATATTCAACTAACATTGATACTATATTAATTAATAAAATATGATTTTCTGGCAATACCGGTTTTTGCAGGACAGGACTTGAACCCAGCCTCAAAGTGTTGCTTACGTTGCAGTGTGTGTCTAAATCATGTATGCAAAGTGTGCAAATATTTGAATTAAGTTGGTGGTATTAAAGGTTACATGAGTAAATATGTAGAAAATGCATTATTTTGAAAAATGCATTTTTTGAAAATTATCAAACTTTCTGGCAACACTGGCTTTACAGGTCAAATAGCCCCAGAGTTTTTTTACCAAATTTGGAAGGGGCAATGTCTGCCCAAGTACCAACAAAGAGGAAATAATTCTGGGTGCTCAAGCAAAATTAGTTTTTAGATTTCAAAGATAGGGTAAAAATTGCATTTTTTCAAAAGTGCTAAAATTGGCAATGTTGCCCAGCCCTAAAATTGCACATGGGGAAATATTATTGAAATATTTTTTGCATCTGGGGAAAGCACAAAGATAATACTTTATGGTGGTAAGGTTGCTTTTTTAATGTGACCTCAAATTTTAAGTCAGGAGCAATTCAGAAAAGTACATATTTTCCCTTATTTTCACCCCAAAATAAGCAAAAATCACGAAAATCATAAAAACTGCCGTTGCTATGGCAACAAGCTCCGGAGGAATTTTTGATGTGACTTTTTGTAACCTACTACCAAAGCCCTTTCACCTCATGCAATAAAAATTTTTTGACCGTTAGCAGGCACATGTGGTTTTTACCCAGAATTGCAATTAACGACGGGAACGTTTACAATATAATCACAAAATTGAACAAAATAGACAATGTTGCTGCACATGCAGTAGTCTCATGTTGTACCGCCTTTGCATTCGAATGTATAAGACCACTCGCTATGAAGAAGTTCACTACGACACTTTTATTATAGTAATAGAGTAATGGCATAAGTCAATTTTAATGGGAAGAGAGAATAATGTTTGTTTGATAGCAACTAATACAATAAATTGGCGACCAGGTCGATTGAGAATGAGCGATATGGAAAGCAAGCATATATTATTGATATTTGCCATAGTTTGTTTAACAGAAGCATAACATTATATAACTATTATTGGAAAAGTTTTACATATCCTAATACGTGACTTATCTATAATATTGTATTAAAATATTATTATCATATACTTCATTTTATCAAACCTAGCAATATAATATTACTATCGTATTGTTCTTTCAGCAGGTTCCGTGCAATTTACAACAACTTGACATCTTGAAAGTTTAATTGTTTAAGCACGCGCAATATTAAATTGAACGTGAAGTGAAAAGTATAAGTGTTTCACCGAAGTATGAAAGCCAAAGTCATTAAGTCTGCTAGTAGTAGTTTTACCCCACTCATCAAAGGCATAGCGATATGGTCCATTTTTCATACGTTGTACAACTATTATAATATTGTTATGTAATAGATCAATTGACAAAGTGCCGAATACGTAATATCGCTGTTCGGAGTATGTTAGGTCGTATAATCGAGGTGGAATACGCATTCAAGCACATATAACAATAGCACTCATCCTTAATTTGGGGCTTTTGTGCCGAATTATGAAATATTTGGAATTTTTAGGAAGTGCGTAAAAGTAAAGCAAAAAGTAATAAAAACTGAGCGAGCAAATAGCGGCAGTGCTGTGAAAATGTGAAACTTCAACTGAATTGTATTCTGCATAAGGTGTCTGAACATCAACATTGACTGAAATGTCAAGTGTTAATATAATGGTCGTTTTTAATAATTATAATAAAAGGTTTTTGTCATATTGGTCTTATCAACTCTTACCAATGCAAACGATACGATTGTTAATAGATATTTTTTAGAAATACTGACCATGCCTTTAGGTCACAATGTATCATTTCCTCAGTGCTCTAGAATCAGGAAAAGCTGACCTTGTAGTAGTAGTTTACTATTGATAAAGATCGTCATTGACGCTTCGAAAATGACGTATGCATCAATCTTTTGTGTGTTGAAGCAAATCAGCGTCATACGAAGCACAACATAAACAGGTGGACATTGTTTCCGATTTTTGCTGCAATTTGTCATTGTTTACTTATGGTATTTTCCAGCCATTTTTTAATATTGTCTGTCGTTAATAATGACAATCTTATTTCAAAGGCAAACAGCTCTGTTGGTAAATACGCTATGCTAATATGCTATGGCAAGTGGCAGGAGTTTAGGTTTCAGTCGACTCTAAAATCATGAAACAAGGTAAAATTGTATTTTTATCGAACATTCAGTAAACAAAAGGTTCCGATTCTATGGGCGCACGCTAGATAATCACACTCTGAATAACGCTTTACTGTACGTAGATCAATTGTAACATTGGTACAAGTTTACAAAATATTGAAATTTGTATAACATTCAACATTCCTAAAAGAGTATTTTGATGATCACGCCCATGCCTAATATCGATGTAATAGTTCATAAGATACACTCTGATTTGTTTTAAAGAATCTTTAATATTTGTAGTTTCGTGTTAAATAATATATAGCAAACGGCGAAGCGTTTTATCGGACAAAATGTCAAGTGTTATTAAGCTAAAAGGTGAGGCGATGGAACACCTCCGTATATACCCTGCTTGGATGTAATAAGTTAGTGTAACAGTATAAATTACCCGCAGTGAATTGAGTTATAGCAATTTTCAGCGAATAACGGTTTACCCAGCCATTAAAACAGTAATGGTGCTACTAGAAGGTGTAGTACGTGGTTAGATAAGGTCCATTTAAATTCCATCAAGTGGTTTGTTCAGTACAGTATTTTGTTAATGAAGCTTTGATTCTTGCAATAAAAGGTTCCACTTTTTTGTATTAATTTGTTTCTTTCTTTGATTTTTCCTTTCTTTCTTCCTTCCTTCCTTTCTTCCTTCCTTCCTTTCTTTCTTTCTTTCTTAATTTCTTTCTTTGTTCTTTCTTTCTTTTTTCTATCTTTATCTTTTCTTTTGTTTTTCCAATAAAAGGTTTTGAATTCAATTTTTCTTTTTTTCTTTCTTTCTTTTTTCTTTCTTTCTTTCTTTCTTTCTTTCTTTCTTTCGTTCTTTTTCCTTTCTTTCTTTCTTTCTTTCTTTCATTATTTCTATCTTCATTCTGTCTTTTTTCTTTCTTTCTCTTTTTTTTGATTTTAGCAATAAAAGATTTCTCTTTCTTCTTTTCTTTCTTTTCTTTCTATCTTTCTTTCTTTCTTTCTTTCTTTCTTTATTCCTTTCTTTCTTTATTCCTTTCTTCATTTTTTTTTTCTTTCTTTCTCTTTTAGCAATGTAAGGTTTCTCTGTTTTTTACTTTCTTTCTTTCTTTCTTTTTCTTTTTTCCTTCTTTCTTTCTTTTCTTTCTTTCTTCCATTTTCTATCTTTCTTCCTTTAATCCTTTTTCGCATTTTTCTTCATTCCATCTTTCTTTCTTTCGTCCTATCTATCATTCTTGTCTTTTCTAATTACTTTTTCTCAGATTTCTTTCCATATACATTTTCATTATGTTTTCACAAGAGGAGTTTTGCAACATAATAAAAGACGAGATTCCATACTAGGTGAAAGTTTTATAATTAAACTTGTGGTTTAATTGGGCCTTTAAAGCAAGGTTAAACTAGGTAAATCTGACTTACTGATCAAGACAAATTCAAAAACGGACGATTGTATTTACAAATCTGTCAAATCCGTTGGAAGCAGGATTTATTTCCGCACATTTTGACACCTCATTTGTAGCAATTGACTAATTATTGACGTCACAGCGTACATTTAAAAGATTTGAAAGTTGCAGTAAATTATTGTATTGATTTTGTATTTAGTATTATGGAAGGAAATCTGTGTAATGATATCTGAGTGTTTTGTATTGTATGTAAGTGCAACTTTCTAATCTGGACCTCACTACATTAAATCGACCGGTGTTTTATTGTTTTGTGGACTATCGTATCAAATGAGATGTCAAAATACGCAGAAATATAAAATCTGCTTCCAAAACATTTGATAGATTTGAATACAATAGCCCCTTTTTGAATGTTGACCATTATTTAAGGGAGTTAGTTATTTTTTTAGAGATGACGGATTTCTCCGTTCTCTTATACACCACGATATTAGCTTAGATCACTGAATACGACGTGGAAAAGTAGCATAGCCGAAAGCCTTGCTTTGTCGCATCATCGTATATTAATCCCATACCTGCGTGATGTACTTAACTTAGTGCTGGTCTGTCGATTTATAACATAAGCGATATTTTAATCATTGGAGGGTTATTGCAAAGCATTAGGCAGTATAATTTCACTTATTTTATATATCATATTAAACTTTAAAATAATTGTGAAATAACTAGACATCGGGTACGAACAGTACGAACATCTCTTGTGTGAGTAAATTTATATGAAGTGTAAAGCGCTCCCTAAAAGTTTGAACAACTCTGTGTAACATTTGAATTGATTGACAGTTAAAAATAAATAAACAGCTTGTTTAATTTTCTTTTTGAATATTTTCAGCAAGATTGTTAATTTCACCTGTTAAACTGTTAAACAGGGTTATTAAACTTTCAAATGGGGCTTTAACAGTGTATAAAGGGTTAAGGAAAAACTGTAAAAAAACCCGAGGCATAAAATAGAACGTATCAGTCACCATGAAGTTTAACCTTATAGATGAAATGAGGCGGATTTGAGGAATTACTAAGTAACACATCTTCTTTTTAAGAGCACGCAATGCTATTGGCTAGTAAGGAGCAGAATTCCTCAGGCTTTTCTGAATTATTGACAAAGAACAAGGTGTTTAAAGTGGATAAATTTGCACTTAATGTAGGGACAGATAAAATGGATTAGGGGTCATGAGAGATAAAATCATATGATAGAGTCAGATGTAAACAATGCAAAGGACTTAAAGGTCTTCCCGTGAATCATCCGTAACCTTGGGTAATGCTATACATTATACACGTTACGACTCATTTTGTCCCATTATTGACTGAACAATTTTTGCTCCATTTTTACACCGAACATACAAGGTGTAAAAAAATGATTTGTAACCATCAATATCCAGTGAATATGGACAAGACTGTCACATCAAAATGCAGCATAACAACCACCTTATCTGATGTTGAATTTGGAAAACAGATAATAAAGCTGATGGGTACCAATCATTTTGATACACCCTGTAGTCGTTAACATGTGCTATTGCCATATTATTAAAAAGAGGGAAAGTAGCTTACACAACTAACATAAGCTGTTACTACAGGACATGTTGTATTCATATGAATCATGTAAGTGACACCATAATGTACTAATCACATGGTAACATCATATACATGGGATGCTAGCTATGATGTACTCTTGAGTACATCTTTTCCCGTTAAAACGTTGTTATTTGCGCGATCTTCTACATAGGCCCTAATAAGTACAGATTGCAGAATATTGAAATGCCATTCGTTAAGATTTAAATGCATGTAATGGAACAAGACTCGTCCTCATTTTGTGTCATGTTTAACAAATCAATACAAAGCGCCAAGACACACCCACCCCAGCCACCACACACCCCTACTCCATAACCAACCTCCCATACTTCTATTATTCACACCATCACACAAACAGACACACCCCAAATACATAATAGACACACGCAACACGCTAAACAACCTCCCAGCAAGCCAGCGTACACCCCACTCAACCCGCTAAACAACCCCTCACCACACACATACTCCCACCCCATACCACAAAAAGGAACAGCAAAGAAAACATGGTAAAGCCTGTTTACAACTATGTGTCAAAACACTATGATATGTGATGCGATCAAGCAAAATCAGTCGGAACTCGGAAATATTGATTTTGAGATATAGCCAAATACAGGAATTATTTCCTTTTGTTTCCTTTTGTTTTGTAATCTGTATAATTGTTCAATTTCAATGGAGTTTTCTGCAAAATGTAGCTTTGTAAATGTTTTTTTACTATATATCCTATAAGAAACTGAAAATTTAATATTTCCGAGTTCCGACTGATTTTGCTTGATCGCATCACATATTTACCGTACCAATATCAAGGTCCAGCTGAACATACATGTTCTTATTGTTTTATATTTAATAGATTGACTTCTGGAGCTTACCACATCATCCTCATGAAACGGTGGACATTATGGTACGACCAACCTCACAAGCCCATCTTGAAAAATCTCTTGAACAGCAACAAGTGCCGTATAACGTCATTATTGGTAACGTTCAAGACGTGATTGATGGACAGCATGGTAGTGAGGAGGAGACGGCTCCGGGGCAGGAATTGTTTGACTACTCGAGATATCATACGTATGAAGAGGTGGGTTAATGTTGGCCTAGGGTTATTTGAAGACCTGATGATTATCACACTGCACTAACACAAACTAACTGTGAATGTTTTTGATAGCAAAGTGGTCAACCAAGACTATAGTATATTTAATAGACTCTAAAATACAATATTTTGTAACACACAATTAGATATGTTTAATGAATGAAAGAATACATGAATCAATGTCCACCCAGTAAACACGAAACGTTATTTCAAAAGTTTTAAACATATTTATTAATGCTTTTTGGTTTTGTTAAAAAAACGTTTTGATAGCATTAACTATCGGGTTATATAAAGGTTATTAAAACGTTTTGTATCAAACACACTGCAACCACATTTTAAGAATGTCAAAAAGGTTATAATTGTAAAATATTTTTTGCAACACTTAAATAACCCCAACAAACACAAAAACGCTTTGAATAAGTTATATGTTGGCTTTTGGTTTAGGTAAAAACGTTTTAATTACATTAAAATGTCGGATTATATAAAGGTCACGAAAACATTATAAAACGTTTTGTACGAAACACACTACAACAATATTTTTTAAATGTTTTCAAAATGTTATTGTAAACTATTTCTGGAAACACGTTTTTCCAAATATTTTGTCAACACTTATATAATATTATGATAAAATATTTGCACCCAGCAAACACAGAACTGTTCTTTTTTTTTCAAAACGTTTTAATAACATTTAAATGTCGGGTTCATGAAAGGTCATGAAAACGTTTTTAAAACGTTATTGCAAATATTTTGGGCAAACATTTTTCGCAAAATATTTTTCCAACGTCAAAATAACATTCTGTTTAGAATATTTTGAATCAAGTTTTCAAAAATGTTTTTGGAATGTTATTAAAACGTTTTTAATACCCTTTATATAACCCAACATTTAAAGTTTTCTGTAAAATATTTTACAGTTGCTGAGCAGTAGATTATCAAAAATTTTTTTTTAATGTTATGAAAATGTTTTATACCCTTAATATACCCTTTATATAACCCGACATTTAAACGTTTTCTGAAATTCTGACAACCTTTTATAACATTTTGCGAATTATGTCGAAACGTTTTGTGTTTGCTGGGACATTTGTTAGAATATTTTGTAGTGTTTTTCAAAAATGATATAAAAAACGTATCCCTACACTTAAATGTTTTTGTTTACAATATTGTCTAATTTGAGAATAATTTCCAAAATTGGTGTGAACTCATACTAATACCAAGCCAGAGAAGGACAAGTGTAGAAATTGTATACAGCAGTGACATGTTGCCCCTGCGAGATGTTCAAAATATGTAAGGACTTTTCCGGTGCCATAAGGTGATCTTATAGACGCTGATGGCGCTACTTGACTAATGACGCACTATGATGTACTGATGAACATCATAATTACGTGGAATGATTACATTGATGTACACCGCCCTACGCCATATGGTAGAGTGCACCATCATACGCCACATTGATTTACACCGTCTTACCCCATACATAAATTCGCCTAGCCCTATTTCATTAAAATTAAATTGACAAAAAGGAAACTAGTTTGGCAGAGGAGGGACTCGAAATATACAGTGTGTATTGTGTCAGCCTTTACCACTTAGTCACACGCTTTATGAATTACCATCTTAACATTTGAAACTATATCCAACATAGAAATAACAATATTATGACAAGCAAAGACAAAAAACCGTATCATATTTTACTTTTTTATCTGCTTAAAAACATTAATGTTTTTAACACTAGCTATACTGTTGATGACTGTGTGTTTCTGTGTCCAATATTGTACCATACATAAATACGACAATATCAGTAATACAAGTACCATTTTGTTCTTTTTTTTCTCTCTTTTTTGTGAAGAGGCTCTGGATTTTAACACTTAAACGTAACTTACTCATAGTACCCGAAAGTTTACTTCAGAAATAAAAAGATCAGAGTACCATAAAGCATATTTTCAGTCCTCAATTTCACTAAATTCAAAATTCAATACAAAAAGCCATCGTTTCATAAATGGCTGCAACATTATAATGTTTTACAATCAAATATTTAACTCATCAAATTTAAGTCAAAGTTCTACCTATGGAATAACTGAAAACCTACCTTTTCAACGATTTTCCTTATTTTCTCTTAATGTACGATCTTATAATAATAATAATAATAATAATAATAATAATAATAATAATAATAATAATAATAATAATAATAATAATAATAATAATAATAATAATAATACATTTTTAGCATATTTGTAATACATACACATTTCCCAACTTAACCAGTCAAATTCGTTGTTTAGTCAGGTCAACAGAATAATGTTAGTATAATGTCATAATTCGCACTGCCATAGAACTCCACAAAAATACCCAGTAGGGTTTATTTTCATTTACCGCGTTATTTCTGCTTGAAATGGAGAGAAACCTTTGCTGATAGTTATTAGAATAACAAAGCTAAAATTAGATAAAAATTGAACATTCAATGTATCATAAATTACGTCTATGAAATATTATACAATGATCTTAGACTCTTAAGAAAATCTTCTTTAAATACTAAAAGGTTAGTATAACACTTAATTTTGATACAAAAAGTGAAGTGCACCATTCGAGCATTTGTTACGTCGTAGGTACCATGGGTAGAGCTATAAAGTCGGTCTTGGCTAATATCCCAGTGGGCGCAAAACTCACGACCAGCCAGAGCGCAACTACGATATGGAAGTAGCTTAGCTACGTCACCGTTATTAGAACAGATAAAATTCTCATTTCGCTACCATAGCAATAGATGAATACAATTTTCGACTTTATCGCCCTGCACTACAACGTTCACGCGTTACCTATGCATTGAACTATACCATGCTGATCACTCGCACCTGTAAGATTAGTATTTTTGAAAACAGCGGTATTATATACAATCTATGATTGAAGACATACTCAGTTATGAGTGCATCATGTTTGTAGTGCAGGCCGATATAGTCAAAAAAATATTCATCTATTGCTGTGGCAGGTAATCCGATTATGACGTCGCTTATACAGAATCCCCCCCCCCCCCATATAGCGTAACATAATTTATCTAGGGACAAAGGGATTTTGGGCTATGTCCTTCTTCAGGGTGATGTCTATGGGCTATTCTAAAGGGCTCTTAGTTTGACAGATCAATATTCACTCGCCATACTCATAGCGTGTTTTGAGAGTAAAGTCTTTGTAAAGTTTATCTTTTTTATTCAAGTTGATATAACTTGGCAAACTAAAAGTAGCATCGTGCCAAATGAGATATCAAAATATGCAGAACAAAATTTTCCATCTATTGAATACTCTCTTAAAACCAAAGATTGAAAAATCAATCTTAAAGATTGTGTTGAGGGAAAAGTCTAAAATTAGATTGAAAATGCAACGGAATTTAGTTTAAATTTTCAATCTTTCTTTCTGATTTCTCAATCTTAATCTGGACTTTTCCCTCACCCCAATCTTTCCATTTAAGAGAGTACTTCATTTGGTAAATTAGGATTAGTGTCTTTAAGATGCCGTTTTAAGTGAACGGGTACTTTTTGTGTGCAGTATAATGCGTTTGAACACTAGTGTTTTAGTTTAAAGTCGTGGCGAAGAAGAAAGTATGCCTTACTTTGAAGCTATTAGTGCATGCCCGAGCTTCTAACTTCTATGTACTTTTTACTGCAGATTCAACAGTGGATTGAAGATTTTACCGCAGAAAATAGCCATATAGCCGACGAATTGTTGTTAACAACGTCATTTGAGGGCAGACCTATTAACGGCCTAAGGGTAAGTATGGGCTCGAATTTATTTTTCCATAAGATTCGTTTGATTTGATGGTTGAAACCCATTCCAAGCACTTTATTAAAATAAGTTTATTTTTTTCAGCATTCATTTTACTTTTGTTAACTGAACCCAACACAAACGTGGTTTTCAATGATGAGTAAACCCTACAAACGCCAGGAACATTTCAATTATGATATTAATGTTTTTTGTTGATCACTATATTAATTTAGTTTAAATGAAAACAAACAATCTCAAAAACACAGTTAATGTATAAAAAGCCTTTGTAGAAAACGACAACTTTTGTTTATTCATGATATTTCATCTGTAAACCGTAATACAGACTTGACATTTAATATGGAATATTTTTTCACAAAATTCCAAGACTGGTCTGGTAGGGGTCTGTATAAATCACACGAGCTAAATACCAACTGGGGTGTGGCGGGAGATGGTGTAAAATAATTAATAGGCACAAAATGTACTTTCCATTAGTTTACATTATGGCGCTCATAATGCAGTGAATTAGCCTAAAATGGCGGATTTAAGGAGACTGAATTTGATTTTTGTGGGGTAACATTTCTGAATTTGAGCAACATTATTCTGATATTATCAAATTTATTGAGGTTTAAGGTGATATTTACTGAACCTAAACACCAGTAAGTGTTCGTTCGTCAGAACTGAAATGCACTTGTAATCTACCAGTTTTGAAAGTGGGTGGAGGTTTAAAAATATGGCTCTCAAAAGTGGTACGCACTCAAAAAGTGTTAATGGCCCCCTGGGGCCAAATGTTATAAACTTACTGTACACAAAGAAACAGCATGAGTTCATTGGACAACAAGAAATCCACGAAGTTGTTCTTAACCGTAGGTTTATAACATTTGACCCCAGTGGGGCCATTCAAACTTTCTGAGTACGTACCACTTTTAAGAGCCGTATTTTTAAGCTCCTCCCATGTTCAAACAATTGGTGCATTGCAAGTGTATTTCAGCTGTGATGAATGCCAATTGGTGACCAAGTTTAAGAAATATCACCTCAAACCCCTATAAATTTGATAATAACTAAACAATGTTGCATTAAGTCCGAAATCATGTCCCCTACAAAGCTCAAATTCAACCTCCCTAAATCCGCCATTTTAGGCAAATTCGCTATGTAAGCTACTGGAAAGCACATCATCATTCAAACAATTATTTTACACC
Source organism: Amphiura filiformis (assembly GCF_039555335.1). Lineage (NCBI taxonomy): Eukaryota > Metazoa > Echinodermata > Ophiuroidea > Amphilepidida > Amphiuridae > Amphiura > Amphiura filiformis. Next base: position 50,616,402 of record NC_092640.1, read on the forward strand.
ATCTCCAGACACATCATAATCAATATTTAGCCCGTGCGGTTTATGCAGACTCCATCCAGACCAGTCTTGAAATTTTGTGAAAAAATATTCCATATTAAATGTCAAGTCTGTATGTTATGTCATTTTGTTTTTTACACAGTTGGGTAAAAAGACTTCACACAGAAAAGCGGTTTATTTTCAAGCAGGAATCCATGCACGAGAATGGATATCTCCAGCGATGCTGATGTACATTACAAAATTGGTAGGTGGCACCTTTTTTCCCCATGTACTTTTTTGGCTGCTGATTTTTTTTTCCAATTTCGCAGCCGAGTCTTGCAATCTCGCAATGTGTTCGTGAATAATATGGTTGAGAAGGACACTTAGCGCCCTCTGTGTGCATGGGATTATATTGAAACTCTATGATGGTAGCTGGAAAAGTGGCGCACTTTTCTTAAACACAAAATTGACCATATTGAGCGCAGGAAATAACGTGTTTGTTTATCATTGTTGGACCGGAAGCCTAGCAGCCAAGATGCGGATTTCATTATGATGAATGTTTTGATTATTGTTATCCCTTTAAAGATTTTTGGCGCACTGTAAGGCCCTGATTTATCACCAAATGGCTCCGCGTAGTTGTGAAGTCATCCTTTGTATTCATTAAAAATAATTGACCTGTCACTTTCTTGGCTGCTGAAAGTGCTTGTTTTTAATTCCGTATAAAAGCTGGGTCTTGCAATCTCACAATGTGTTCGTGAACAATATGGTTGAGAAGGACTATTAGCGCCCTCTGTGTGCATGGAATTATATTGAAACTCTATGATGGTAGCTGGGAAAGTGGTGCACTTTTTTGTCCATATTGAGCGCAGGAAATAACGTGTTTGTTTATCATTGTTCATCATTGTTGGACCAGAAGCCTAGCAGCCAAGATGTGGATTTGATTTTTACCAATGTATTGTTCGTTGTTATCCCTTTAAATATTTTTGGCGCGCTGTAACGTCCTGATTTATCACCAAATGGCTCGGCGTAGTTGCGATGTCATCCTTTGCATCCATTAAAAAATGATTGACCTATCATCTCACTAGGGAGTAAGGACGATCAAACATCGAGACTAAAGGGATGAGACCTATTTTGATATTATACAAATATTCAAAGACCTTGACTCTTAACTATATACCTATAAGTAATTCCCTTAGCAAAATATCTGGTAATATTTATATGTTTCTAATGATCTGTTGACCAAAATTCAAAGTTGACCTGAATTTATGAAATTTCCCTATAGAGGCTCATTAGGTTTGTAGAAACTCATAATAAACATTTCATATTAACTTAACCATAAGTTCGTTTCGCGACATTGGTAGTTGTTTAAACAATTGTTATGATGTAACAACGTGAATTGTTACTTGTTAATTCCAGCTTGCAGAAAACTATGGTCGAGATAATATAGTAACACGATTTTTGGATAATTTTGATATATATATCGTGCCTCTGCTAAATGTGGATGGATATCACTACACATGGACACAGGTAAGAAACGAGATTTTAAAATGAGCCTTCATTTATTTATTATTTGTATGTGATTTTTATTCATTTTACTCTTCCCTGTATAAATCGTGACGATGTTACGTAATGGAACAATATAAGTCCCAAAATATTTTGTTAGTTAACATAATTATTTCCTCTTAACAGCACCAAGTAAACGTTGTTCCTCAATTTTTAACGTGGATTATCGTACTAACGATTGTGTGATCCATCTTGAAGGACCACGTCAGTCTGGTCTCCCACCTTAGATGTTGTAAATTTTTAATCGTAGAAATGTTCATGATCTTATTTTACAGGATCGCATGTGGCGTAAAACTCGTTCTGTAACACCAGGTAACAGATGTCCCGGCACAGATCTTAATCGCAATTATGGTTATAAATGGGGAGGTAATTGACCCTTTTTTTTTTAAATTAAAGCAACGATATTCGCCAATCATCAAGTTGGTTTTATACTCGATCGCTTTTGCAGAAAAGCGATTCTCACGCATGCCCAGTGTTTACGTCCGTTTTCAGAGCGTCAAGCCGATCAATCGATACACATCGCGGAGGCAAAAACGTCGTCGCGTTTGCAAGTTGAATAAATCTCAACTTTCAAGCGATATCGCTTGACACGTGAATGCACCAACCAATCATTTCCTATTAACTGGATCTATTATTTTGCTTATAAATTTACCTGTCTCAATAATTAACTTTCGCTAAACTAAACTTTAACGTTCTTGGAATATTTTTTACTGCACAATGATTTTTGATGTAAATATCTGGTAAATGGCCTTTGGATATAAACAACATGTCTTTATGCCATGTTATACAGTGTGAAACAAAATAAGGTGCCATTTTACAACATAATTCCACACTCAAATTGTGAGTAGATTTCAAAACTCATGGTAACCATAACGTGCACAAGATGTTTTCTTTAACTTGAGATATCAGTGATGGCAAATGATACAGAAATCACCGAGCTATGAAACAAAAACCGAGTAAGGTACAGATACTCACTTAAAGCCTGAGGAGGACGCCCTCAAAATTTTTGAAAATTTAGTTTTTTATTCGATTGTTATGTACTTTATTCAACTAACATACCCTGCAACAATCAAGATTGTAGATGTTGTAGTTTTGTCAAAATCCGAGATTTTGAATAAAACCATGAAGACGCAGGAACCGTCATTTAATTATTACGATGGAAATATTAGTGGAACGCTTACGCGATGTTCATAACACAGTACGTACATGGCGTGCAGAACTTTCACGCACCCATCACACATCAAAGGGCCGTGCTGTAGCATGACCGATGGAGTGATACGCATTGGTGACATCGGCACTGGTGGTAAATTCCAATTTTCAGTTGCTCGGTTCAAAATTAAAAGGGGACATATCTGACAGTAAACGCTAACATTTTTTATGGACATGGAAATGTTACAATATGGCTTTAAGTATTTGGAAAAAATACTTCTACATACCATCTTACGTTATCGTTTTTCCTGTTTACAGGCGAGGGTGCGTGGCATCTATCTTGTTCAGATGTTTACTGTGGTCCTCATCCTTATTCCGAGCCAGAAATAAATGGTTCTACCACATTTCTATTAAACCGAAATAAAACGCAAGATTTTGTTGCTTTTCTGGACTTCCATAGTTATTCACAGATGCTACTTTCACCTTGGTCTTACTCTGCATCTGTAACGAGTCCTCATGATTACGCTGATCAGGTATGCAGTATGAAGTATTTACAGTGCGTGAAATATTGAGGTACCCGTTATATTTACCCCTGTATATCCTGAACAAAGACAGATATGTCATAATTGGGACCAACAGCCAATAGCTGCAACGTTTAGCTCGGACACACGACCTCATTTGGTGAAATCGTGTAAGAAAAAAAAAAGACGCGATGGTCCAAAACCCAAGGAAAATGCAAATTCAAAGGTTGCACTTTGCCCATCCCATTCCTTACATGTTATGGAGTTGTACACAAAGCGCTCTCGAAAAAAAAATGGCGTCGTATCCCGTGCTTTCATTGACATAAAACATAAAAGTGCAACTTTTGACTTTGATCACCGGTTTTTTTTTAATTCTCAACCAATTTCATCAAATGACATCATAAATCAGCGCTAAAAGATACAGCTCTTGGTTTCTTGTTTTAATTTTGACATATCTTTCTTTGTTTAGAATATAAAAGGGTGAACATAACTGGTTCCTTAATACTTTTACTTTGCGCACTGTATATTGTATGGGGTGCGCTTTTGGGCCGGAGAGGCACGAGTTTAAAGGGGTGCGGTGTTGAGATGTGTGTGGGGTGGTTGTATATGCGTGTGTCGGAAGTAAAGGAACAATGCGGAATTTCATCAGATCAAATTGTGGGCTCCACGGGGATCGAAAACATTTTAACAAAGAACAGTTTGCTATTCCTCAGGTGGTTTGCTCTCTGGATAACAACGGCAACAGAGGTTTTATGTTTTACCTTTGCGGATCCAAAAATGTGACATTTTAACCGTTTTGCCTATAAAATAAGGATACAACCTTTGAGCTGGTCAAATTATACCTTTTCTGGTACACTCAGATAATGACATATGGGAAATGTTAGTAATATTAGATGAACAGAACAGCTATATCAATAGCAATATATCATAATGCATGATGGGATACTCCCTTCAGCTGCTGTGGCAATAATACCAACAATTATGGGATATTTTCATTTGGAAATCTACATGATGTATACAACCTCTCCTTTCATCAGTAGGTAATACCGAATGGATTAATATCAAACAATTCATTGATTCAACCATTACTGCTTGTAAACAGCTATGAAGTCTGGAAAAGTTGTCATTTCGTAGTGGGTGATCTTCCTGTACGTTTCATTTGAAAGTCAGTGTGACCCTTGTTAGACCAAAATCTGCTTTTTTTTTATCAAGTTTGTGAATGTTAACCTTTTTTTATATCGATGGGTTTATATTTTCTATGGGTAAATATTTACTAAATTAAGAACACAGCATATGAAAATGTCATGTGAGTATGATCCATCGCAGTCATCTGTTAGTCTAATGGTTACTAATAATGTATAATTGTTTAAATCGAATTAACCAATGCAATATTCCAAATTGTTCGTTAGACAGGTTAACATGAGTGTATGCAAAAATGATTTAACGAGAGTTAAAGTTGTAAACCGCATTTTTTTTACAATTTTCAGATGTCGGCGGCATCAAAGATGGCATCAGCACTAGAAAGAGTCCATGGTACAAAATATGAATATGGACCTTCTGTCACAACACTATGTAAGTAACATAAAAACAGGTTCAAATTTCCCCCTGTATATCCGCAGAAGCTATAGCAAGCATTGGTCTGCTTGATTGATTAAAACGTTTTTGAAAGTTAAAAAAAAAGTACAAAATAAAAAAGAAGAATTCGGCAGCATGTAAGTTGAACATTCATCCAATATCCTGTCGATTTCACAATACGTACTAGATTGTAATTTCTTTGCATGAAATACATGTATTTACGGTATTTCTCATTCAAAACGCATTATCAGACTTTCTGATTGCTGTGTCGTAGGTCCTTGAAAGGTTGTGGCGTAGTCCACTTCCTCTGTTGAGCGAAGGTTCCTCCCGCCGGACATGTATTGCTTTCTTGACCCCTCCTTCAAACCACTTATTTTCTCTTTCGAGCACTAGCACATCATTATCCTCAAATGAATGATTGGCAAATTTGAGGTGCGTGTAAACCGCTGAGTCATTCAAACCTGTAGAAATTGGTCTACGATGCTGATATATGCGTTTGTTTAGTTTCCCCAATATATGAGTCCTCGCAGTCAGAATCTTTACACAATATAACTTTGTTTATTGCTGGGGTTGTCCTTAGGATGTACCTGCTTAAGGTATTTCTAGGTTTCAAGGAGACGAGGAGGTTGTGTTTCCCGAATATGCGCTTCAAATTCTCCGAAACCCCTGCAAAATATGGGATGGTAATATTCCTAGGACGTGTCGACCTTTCAATGACCTGCGACACAGCAATTGGAAAGCTACCCCGGCGACCCCCAGTGAAGGTATACCATCAAGTGTGTCATAGGTCAATAGTTCATCATCTGACTAGTAAGTCCAGATGAACAGATTTAATATTCATTTTGTTATGTTTATAATGGCTGAGAATATTCACAAATTTATTTGCCATCTAGTACGTAATGTGAAATCGACAGGATATTGGATGAATCTTTAATTGACAGTTTGCCGAATTTTCGTGTTTTTTTTCCTTCAGATATGTTGCAATACTTTTGACCAGTGTGCATGTTATGTAATGTATAACATTACGATATTTGTGTATAATCTTTCATTTGGTCCTACCTACTGATATTGAATCAGTTGTAAATTTGAGTAAACAAAACAAAACTAAACAAAACTAACCTAAAGTGATCATTCATCTTTTATAACATGCTTAAAATATCCTTGCGACTAAGAAAACCCGATTACCTGGTAATGAGCCATGTGTATCAAGCGATGTGGTTCGCACAAGTTGTTCGCACAACAACGGTAAAGTTATGTAAGAAACAAGTTACTTATAATGACAATATGTATTCACTACAGCTGCACCAGCCTCCGGATGTAGTCAAGACTGGGCCTACGGTATTCTTGGCGTCAAATATGCATTCATAATGGAGCTACGAGATCTGGGGGACTTTGGCTTTCTATTACCAGACAACCAGATTATACCAACTGGACAAGAAACCTTTGCTGCTGTTAGAGCACTAGCTGCACACCTGCTACATGAATACATACAGGAATAAAACATTGAACCTTTTTATTACTTAACATATCAATGCAGGCTCTGAATTTGAGGTGAGCAAGGGCGATCACTCTTCTGAAAGCTCTCCTAAACTTCCTTAGGACTGAGATGTAGTGCTCGCCTGCTATTTAACATTACAATGGTGTTCAATTGAAAAAGCTCTCCGTATACTCTTCAGGAAAGCGATATGTCATTTTCAAAAGAAAATTAAACGATTTCAGTTGTGAAAGACAATGATCATCAGTATATTCTAGTAGTCATGTAATCCGTTAGAGGCATATTGTAACATTTACAAATGAAATAGAATTATATTAATTTACAAAATAGTTTGCACTCTCAGATTTGTCCCATTTTAATTTTGACCAGTTGAACCAAAACAAAGAAAATACTTATGTTGTCAATGTGTGACTGAGGTCGATCCTTTTGATGTGCCATGACATTTCCGCACGCCATGTACTTTACGATTAATATTTTTATTGTAATAACAAAACAATGCGGGCGTCCTTCTCAGCAAATGTTTCAATATGACTTTAATCGGGGGAAGTCGGTAAAGATAGGCAGAAAGTATATATTTTTCTTAGCAAATATGAAACAAATCACGGAGAACACGTTTTTTATTACTTCTTCGACCAGCGCTCGAGAAGAATGATGAATTGGGATTGCCTTAACATCATATGTCGTCAGTTCGAATACCGCTCAAGCCAATTTTTATTTGTTTACCTTCTACATTTCACAAGAAAATCGAATACCTGACTTATAGAATATAAATTTGTTCAGTTCCTAGGAAAATGTATGTAAATTATCCAATAAAAATCGCTTATCGGTAAACGACCAATCCACCTCGTAGTAAGACTAATTATTAAGCTATATAGAAGTAACAAATTAGAAAATAGAATATACAGGGTGTAACAATAAAATGTATACAATTGCATTTTGACTTTTCAGGAAAACACTAAAAGAGTTATGGCACAAATATTATATGCAATAAAATCAGTAATATATTGGCTAAAAGAAGACGTTTAGTTTGTTTCTTTACTAGCTTGGGTTCAAAAGTTATGTTCGATTAATTAAATCGTCCAGAAAACGTGTTGGGCCACTTTTGCCATGTTTGCGCATATCAAGTTTGAACCGCGTAGATATGCTTATCGTGCATTAAACATCAAAGAACTGACACAAAAGAATTATAAGTGGGGTTTCTTCATAAAATTAACATGAACATATTTCTTTTTAAAATATATAAATGAAGTCATAAAATTTCTTTCAAAATTTATTATCTTATAAATAAAGTATAGTTTGTCATATCCCTGAAATATCATTGGTAAAACTGAAAACAGTTTTTGCATCCATAAGTACAAAACAATAACATTTTGAAATTAAGTTCAGCTGGGCTTCTAGCTGTTCTGGGGCGACCACTATTGCCAGCATTTCTGTTAAAAAATTCTACATACTTCTCATAGTTATATGGAATTGTATGCCTTGATGGAAAACGCGAGTTGGGAAAATGAGCTATAAACAATCTTATGGTTTTTGCTTGACTCCATGTGCTACCAAATGTCATAACCATAAAAATATGCTTTTCCAACATGAATTGGGGTTGAACTTGTTGAGCTGCAGCCATGATTTCTAGTAAATGAGGTTGTTATGTCCATGCTTAGTTGTGACTTTCAAAAACTCAAGGAAATATTCTATTATGTAATCATTTCTACCACTTCGAATACCCCATTGTTTAAAACTACCTATCATAAGAGCACCGTCCAACTGGTCCATGGTTCAATTCTATTCAGTCACTTTTGTAACACTTAGACAAAAGTGGCCCAAGCGGTTTTAAGACTAGGTTACATAATTGGTCATATCTTCACATCTTCATATTTTATTGGAACAAAGCTGATCTGGTGGCTAAAAAACTTATCTTGACAGACATATAAATATCAAACCAAAAAACAATAGGCATACTTGTGTCATTCTCTTTTCAAAATTGTACAAATTTTATTGTTACACCCTGTATGTAGCTAGAAAAGGGGAACAAAGTCATATTTTTTGTGTTAAAATAGAAAACTGAACTCAACATGGTATGATTTCGTTTTCAATGTAATTCCTGCAGAGCTGCCCATGTTGTGGTTATCTTAGTTGCAAAGGGGTAGAAGCAACTCCAAAAACTTCATGGTAAATGATTGAGGATGACAGTACTACAATATAGTTTGAATATTTAAATATTTGGCAGCACCATTGTCTTTCATTTCATCTCAGTGTATATGAGTTGATTATTTGAAGTTTACTTTATTATTTTGTAAATCATAGAGAGTTGATATTATTAACAGATTGAATGTCTGATATTAGAAGTTATCCCAAAGAGAGCAATAAACAAGTCGAGACATCTTGCATACAGCCGAAAAGGGTTTGGTCTGTTCGCGTGAGACATTCAAAGAGAAAACGCTTAAAAACCTCCACATATATAGCACGCACTTCATATTCAAAACGTCTTTTGTTGTTTTAAATATCATCAGCATCACGATAGTACTACATTACTATTTCTGTATTCGATTGCCTCACCCTTTAATCAAAACATTGATTCAGGCAAAACAAATCGGTCCAGACTATTCTTTTTTTCGTTATTCCGAAGAACCGTTATTCCTAAGGGTCGCTATTCCAGTTCGTATTATGGCCAACTCGGCACGAATGGGTAGACTAATTCTGTATTATGCGTGGGTGTGAAACCATCTGTAGTGAATTAATAACCAAAATATCGGCATTATTGTTCCGAAGGGTCGTTATTACGGAGGCTCGTTATTCCGAAGGCACAATACTCCGAGGGCAAGATCTTTCGGATTAATGACACTTCGGAATAACGAACCTTCGTAATAACGGCCCTTCGGAATAACGAGGCGTATACTGTGATTACTTCTTTACTATAGATGGTTTTACAAGCATATGTAATACCCAGAATTATCTCGAAGGTGGTCCTATACTCGCGTCAGTACGGTAGTCTAACCATTTCGATATGTTCTGTAAAGACTTGGTTATTATATAATACAATGTTGTTTTATCCAATTCCAAAATCAAAGATGCCATCTGATTACAACAATATTTATTATATTAAGTTATTCGTCTAAAAAGTCGTAGACTAAGAGGCGAAAGATAGACACTCTTCGCAAAAACATTGCAATATATTGGTCTTAAAATAATACATGTTTGTACAACCACATGTATCAGCAATTCGTCTCCTTCGTTAAAAAGAACCTGTTATTTAGATGTATTATGCTTGTAGGTGGAATTATACACTATGCTATAATCCTTAGTTAATAAGTAGCAAATAGACTATCTATATGTACCAATACTTCAATAGCTATATGATTAATAAAGTTTTATTTTGTAATTTCTTTGTGAGTGTCGTCCATAATTAACTCATTTTTTATTTGTATCACATATTTACAGCCAGCGACATTTTTATCCCATTGTTGAAATCTAACCTCTATGAATGTAGTTAATGAAAACTATTATATTTTAAGTTCACGCGCTCCCTGTGGAAGATTTTGGAAATATCCTTTGCAGGGGAGTTTGAATTGCAAATGGAATTTGCACATTAACTCTGTTTGAAACTCACCTTCCTCCGGGTTAAGATTCAGATTGATCCTTTCTCAGAGGTGATATGAAATTCAGATGGAACTGCCTAATGTGTTCTTTTTCATTTGAAATTCATACTCCCCATGTGGAAGATATGTCTAATACAGGGTGAGTCAAAACGTGCAATAGAGCAAATAATCGATATTTATGTAAGAACCAAGTCCATTTCCCATTAATGAAAATGTATATAAATGCCACACTCAACAGTCACCTCCTGTGAAACAAATGAAGTGAATCGCAACTACCGTTACATTTTTGAGTCCTTTTGCTGCGATACCCAATTTCACGAGGTACCATGTATTTTGAATGAGATCACACACTGCACGGTAAAGGCACCAGCTCTGAAACGGACTTTAACTTAAAGGAGTATTTCGTGATCCTAGCATCCTCTATTTATGTCATTTTTCATTAGATATCCACGAAAAAACCTATTCCCAAAATTTCAGTTGATTCCGATTTTGCGTTCGCGAGTTATGCATGATTATGTGTATTACACTGCTCCATAGACAATGCGTTGTAATTTCGTTCTGGTGCACCAGAACGAAATTCAAATTTCACGATATCTTTGCTAAACGAATTAATCTGCAAGAGGTTTCCAGTGATATAAAAATCTCAACTTTTTTTGAGAAAAGTGGGGGGATGAGGCTGTGGATCACGAAATGGCCTTTTAAATAAGGTTGATTTTTGCGTTATTTTATTTTTTCTGTTCAAACAATCTTTCTAACATTACTTTAAGTCCTTCTTACCTCACTTGACTCCAGCTCCAGTTTTTTTTTAAATCCCAACATGTCCAACTTCCTGGATATTTTGTGATTTACTCCACTTCAATTTGCACGCATTTCATTTCGACATTTGAAAACCCCGCTTACAAATGTGTATGTCTTTGATAGAGAATAAACATCTTTAAAGTAAAAATAACAAAAAATAATGTTTCTACTCCTTAAACAAGACCAAGGGCAATGACACTTTGGGTGCTCCATTTTATTTCCATGCAAATGGGATTAAGAAAATGGTAGTTGATCCAAATCTACCTTACGCAGAGTGGGCTGACATTCAAATTTTAGATGTCTCTTGGACAAACATTAAAATTGGATATCACTATAAAATGTGTCATAAAAACAAAACGTTAAATGCTAATTATTAGATTTTTTCCTACAAGGTCACTAATGCATGTATCATTTTAAAATGTTTTTAAACCTAACAGGTTCAACTCGGTTTTTAAATAAAAATGGATTCTTTTCTCTGTTGCACATATTTTGACTCACCCTGTATCTTTCAGAGGGCTAATGTGAATTTAGTGCCTTTCTGCGTCGCGTAAATACACCTTCTCACTGCCACACCGTAACTGTACTACATGTTCATTGATGTACTAAACGAAGGTCACATATTAAGGTTCACTCAATTTCTTTAAAAGATTCAGTTTAATTAAATTTAAAGCTTGTTTTCCATAAAGTTTGGTCTGAGAGCACTAAATAAACACTTTGAGTATTGTAAGCATTAACAGTAAAGATCACTAGGTTCATGACCTTTGATTAAGTGCAATGTCAATGATAATGTTTCATTGATGTTTATTTTTTCAAGCAAAGATAAAAGTGCACAATGTTAATACGAAAAGCTACAGACATTTAATATGGAATATAAAATTCCAAGGCTGGTCTTGACGGAGTCTACATAAACCGCAACTACGAGGATTCCTGGTTGTACAATGAATCACGCCGTTCTTTGTACATTGAGTTTATAACATTTGGCCCTAGAGGACCATTAAAACTCTCCGAGTGCAAACCACTTTTAAGAGCCATATTTTTAAAGCTCCTTCCACTTTCAATACGGGTAGATTGCAAGTGCAGTTCAGTTCTGACGAAATCTTATTGGTTTTTAGGCTCAGTAAATATCGCCTCAAACCTCAATAAATTTGATAATATCAGAATAATGTTGCTCAAATTAGGAAATTTTACCCCCACAAAAATCAAATTCAGTCTCCCTAAATCCACCATTTTAGGCTAATTCACTACATTATGAGCGCCATAATGTAAACTAATGGAAAGCACATTTTCTTTCAAACAATTATTTTACACCATTTCCAGACACACCCCGATTAATATTTAGCCCGTGCGGTTTATGCAGATCCCTTCCAGACCAGTCTTGGAAGTTTGAGAAAAAATATTCCATGTTAAATGTCAAGTCTGTATATACAAATGCGGTCAGTAGCCAGGGGCAGAGGGCGAGTTCCCTCACCCTGACCAAATATATTTGCTAACGAAAGTTGTAAATTGTTTGCCCCAATTGTTGGGCTTAAGATTTTACTAAGTGTGTGTGTGGGGGGGGGGGTGTAGAGGGGGGTTCAAAACTATTTTCACCGCCCGTTCTGCTGACAATGTAGCGACGTAAACAGGTAGGTTAGATCGGGGACAACATGTACTTTGTTTCTTCACATGCACTACACATGGAGGGCTTAGAGCCAGAACCACCTGTGTCAATTTGTTTTCTCAATTACATGTTACTCGTTTTGGTAACAAATGGACATTTAATTCTGCCCTCCATAAGAAAATTTAAGTGACTTTGGGGTATATGCATGGTCTAACTAATTGTTCAAGTGGCCATGCATATACCCCAAAGTCACTTTCATTATTATTGAGGACATAATTAACCATCCATTTGTTGCCAAAATGAGAATGTAATTGAGAAAACAAATGGACATAGGTGGTTCTTGCTCTAAGCCCTCGACATGCAGTCCATACAAAAGTATTGTCTATGTAGTGATGAAGGAGACGGTGATACCAAAAATGTTACTTCTTTATTAACTAATTTTAAGGATGTTGCTACTAGCGAAGCCCCAGACATTTTCCCACCCACTCCCGACTAGTTCCATTTTCCCAGACTAGATGGGCGGTGTAAATTTCTCCCTAACTGCCTCTCTTTGCGTATGCTATTGTGTACCTTTCCTTCGATGTGCTGCCGTTTTTCTGCATTTTATGTGTTATTTTGGAACTAGTACTGTGCCAAAATACAACTACAGTATATCAGGTATCTTCATATAGGCCTAGGCCTATCTACCTGTGGAGTGATCATCCTACTCAACCTAATCATCATCGACCTTCCAGTGAAGTGCTTTACCAACTAACTGTAACTGATCCTACTATTGAATGTTGGACTGAAAGTGATTATCCTACTGTTGATTATTTGACTGTAAGTGATTATCCCTTATCTTGTGATTCTCAAGAGCCCATCATCATCATGGAGTGTGATCCACCAGTTTTACAGTTACCTGTGTATGCAATAGCAGGCCTACTGCACTATTCCACCATATTTCTCCATGGAATGAATACTACCTATGATGAGTGTCCATTAAGCATTGAAACATGCCAAAACTTGAATTCTTTGAACATATTACGCAACCCATGTCCAAATCATAATAACTCGATCTCGCTGCCTGATTACAAAGAAATTAGGAAGCAACCAAGAAGACGTTGGCGACATAGGGGCAGCAGAGGCGGCAAGCGTTTACATATTAGACCTAACCCTGAGCATTAAGAGGGTTTCTCAAACTTGTCCCAAACCACATCCCAGCCTTATGTTGTTGACTTGAACAGATACCTTCATCTGTCCGCTTGGAACGCTCGGTCAATTAGATACAAAACAACACTCCTTGCAGATTTTCTGATTCAAAATGACATTGATATAATGTTCCTTACTGAGACTTGGATAAATGAGAACGATGATTCAGTCATTAGAGAATGTACACCACCATTTTACTCTTTCTCCAACTTTCCAAGAGGCACAAGCAATCATGGCGGAATCGGTATAATAAGCAAAGACTCTGTGAACCTTCGTACTGTGCAAACTGGTTTTACTACTGTAAATTTTGAACATGCAAGTGTTGCTGATTTAACAAGTGGAATTCAGTATATTGTAATATATAGACCACCCCCTTCTTCCGTAAATCGTTTGCGTACTTCAAACTACTTAACTGAGTTTGATGAATTTATTGGCGAGGTATCACTTTTCCCCAATAAAGTAGTGTTATTAGGCGATCTTAACATACATGTAAATGAGCCTTGGAAGTCTGAAGTTAAGAGGTTCATTAGATCTTATGAGACTGCTGGTTTTTATCAGTATGCTGAGGGTCCTACACACATATCTGGTAATACCATCGACCTTTTCCTGGCTCGACTTGAGGATGGGATTATTCTTAGATGTGAGTCCCAAGTAAATCTCTTTTCTGACCACTTCATGATGCATTGTTATGTAAACAGAAATAAACCTACTCTAACCAAAAAATCTGTCAAGGTCCGTAACTTCAAACAAATGGACCAGGTAGCGTTTCAGGCTGATGTCACTAAAGCACTGTGTACTATCTCAGATGAGTTAAATTTAGATGAGTTGGTTACTGAGTATGACTCTAAAGTTCTAACAATTCTTGACCAACATGCCCCTGCGAAGGTGAAGGTGCGTACAAATAGACCCTGTTTTCCCTGGTACAGTAGTGAAATCAAGACTGAAACACAGGTTCGCCGAAAATATGAACGAAGGTGGCGAAAATCTAGAACGTCTGAAGATAGGAAGGCGTACATTGATCAAAAGCAAAAGGTTAATCAACTTATTGAAACAAATAAAACCAAGTATTACAAAGACAAATTATCTGATGCTGACACAAAGGGTGTGTTTAAAACTGTAAACAATCTGTTGAACAAAGATAACCGTACCTTACCATCATTGATCATGTGACTCAACGAAGTCACTGTGTCATCAGTTTGCAAACTACTTTGAAGAAAAGGTCTCGAAAATCAGAAATGATCTGGACAGTATTGAGTCTGAAACCAATGAATGTACTGCTTATGATGTTAGATCAAATCATAATGTTCATAGTTTTAATGAATTCACCATTATGTCCCCTAATGATGTAAGAAGACTAGTGAGGGATTGTAATAGCAAGTCTAGTGTCATAGACCCCATTCCCACATGGTTATTGAAAGAAAATCTTGAAGTATTTCTTCCAACACTCACCCGTATTATAAATTCATCTTTGAGTACTGGTATATTCCCTAAATCACTTGGAAGAGCTGTGATATCTCCGATCTTAAAGAAGCCATCATTAGATCGGAATAATTTAAAGAATTATAGGCCAGTATCAAATATTTTGTTTGTGTCAAAAGTTATTGAAAAGGTTGTGACAAACCAACTTAACGACCACATGGCCAAATATAATCTGGGTGAAGTTTACCAGTCTGCGTATAAGTCAAATTGTAGTACAGAAACAGCGTTACTCAAAGTAAAAAGTGATGTACTGAATGCTGTAGACAGACAAGAAGTGGTTTTCATGGTCCTTCTTGATCTGTCTGCAGCATTCGATACAGTGGATCATTGTTTGCTACTTGATCGTCTGAAGAATGATATAGGTGTGTCTGGTACTGTACTTAAGTGGTTCGATAGTTATCTGAGTTCTCGATGTGGTAGAGTAAGTATTGATAATGTGTTTTCTGAACAGTCAAAACTAGTTTATGGTGTCCCACAGGGTTCCGTCATTGGACCAGTTCAATTTGTTATATATTCACAACCGATGGGAGCTATTGTTCGTAGTCACAATGTTTCTTTTCATTCATATGCTGATGACACTCAGCTTTATGTATCATTCAACCCAAAGATAGCAGGTGCTGCTGAAACAGCACTTGCGAAACTTGAGCAGTGCATCGCCGAAATAAAGGAATGGATGAATCAAAACAAACTCAAATTGAACAATGATAAAACTGAATTTTTTATAGCCGGGTCATACCAAAGCCTTCAAAAGCTCCCCAAAGTACAGTTAAAGGTCGCCGACATCCATATTGAACCATCATGTAACATCCGAAACCTTGGAATAATTTTTGACTCGAATATGACAATGTGTAAACAAGTTAACAGTCTGGTTTCATCTGGAAACTATCAATTACGCAATATCCGCCGCATATGCCGTTATCTTGACCAGGACACACGTCACCTTGTCGTCCGAGCATTGTTTCTCTCCCGTCTTGATTACGGCAATGCCCTCTTGTATGGCGCAAACTCACAAGACCTAGTTCGCCTCCAGTCCCTTCAAAACCGAGCGGCAAAATTGATCTTCTATGCATCCAGACTTGATAGTCCATCACCCCTTCTGAAAAAACTGCACTGGTTACCGGTCACAAAACGTATTCAATTTAAGATATGTCTTCATGTTTACAAATGTCTCAATGACTGTGGTCCTGAACATCTTGCCAACTTACTTGCTCACATAAATCGTCCTTCAACGGCTCTGGTTACAGATGGTCTGCAACAGACAAGACTCTTCTTGCAATACCATTTAGTAAGAAATGTATAGGTGAACAAGTCTTCTCTGTTGCAGGCCCATCACTTTGGAACTCACTTCCGCAGCATGTAAGAAATGCCGGCTCAATTGCAGTTTTCAAAAACTCTTGAAAACTCATTTGTTTTAATCTGAATTTGTATTTTTGCTTTGTATTATATTTCATGTGGTATTATTTGTTGTATTTTGTATGGCGCCTTGATCATACTGGATATTGCGCCTTATAAGAATTTAATGTATGTATGTATGATGTATTTCACAACCAATCTATATTATATTCACTCTCATTCTTATTGATAATATTTCATTAGGCTTCAAACAGTTTTACCAAATCGTCGGGCATATAACTAAAATAGGAAATATTCTTACCAGAACAGAACAGAAATAAAAATAGAATTTAGTTCTACTTTTTGAATAAACCCACTTTTCATCCTTCAGTAAAAACAAGGTTAACATTTCACTTTAAGAACTACTCTCAGAGTTTGTAACCTTAGGCCTATGTAGCCTTTGTAGATTTGCATGTAAAATAACCATAAGGATGGTAATCAGACAGATGTAGCGACCACGAGGTAAGTTTTCAAGAGCCCAAACAATTTGGTTAAGAACATTTCAAGATTTTGAAAAAGTACAAAAAAATCCAATAGAATTGAAAATCATTGTTACCTTGATTTATTCATGACGTCAGATAGTGCAAATACAATGTCTTATCGTCAGTGGCTTCTGTTAAATCCTGGTGCATTAAAATCAAAGGTATAGTGATTGGATTTTCTTTTCATTTTCTGCTGATGTTTTTTACTCCCTGCAACATCATTGATCGACCCTAACTAAATGATTGGAATCCTAAGAGCACTAACATGAAGGCGAGTTCAAAGAGCTTCTGTCTTAAGTACTTTTTTAAAATTATTAGAAAAGCCCAAGACGATCAGTACGTCGACTTTCAATGGAGAACAACGTACTGCGTTCATCGAATCCTCAGAAAAGATCTTTTAAGATCTTAAAAGCAGTTTCCATATAAAATCCAGATAAAACAGAAAATGTAGATTACGCATTGAAAACAAACAAACAAACAATCAAACAAGCATAGCAAAATTAAACAAAACAGATTTAAACAACGATAATACGTTATATCGTGTTATCACGTCTCAAATCACGAGACTTATTTTGCGTTTATAAAAGTGGGTTTTACGGTACGGTAGATATCCGTTAATTTCATGACCACATATGCATTTGTGGTATCATAACATTTATAAAAGAAATTTACATACTCTGCAATTTTTGTAACAACACTATTAACACAACGCCAGTTATGGCCAATTCACAATGTTAAGTTACTTTTGGGACACCCTGTATAATGATATAATTACATTAAGGGGGGCACAGGTCTCGATTTTGCCGACTGCTAGCAAATTTTCGGCTTGCTTCTCTAGCCAAAATTGAGATCCAAGGCCTCATCCCCTCCATTTTTCTCAAAAAAGTTGAGACTGAATACACTCTCTAGACTCCATCATATTTCTAGCTGTCTTCCTGTCTTGATCTGCTTGATAAAACAGCCAACTAGGGTACCGTGTGAGTAACACAACCACCAAATGAGCAGCGCCCTGTTAATGTTTGGTGTGTCTAGTGATTGCTATAAGACCATTCGTCACTCAAAGCTTGAAAAATTTGGAGTTTAGCCACACTGCATTTGAAGATAGGTTCTAGGCGATCTATCTGGAAATGGTAGAAACCTTGTTTATGAACTATCATGCTCTCTGAAGCCAAAACTAAAATTCCTATCTACATTCACTACGTCTGAAACAGTCATGTATGGCCGTCTATGACAATGTTCATTTCGTTTTGGTGCAAAACAAAATTGAATGCAATTATAGAAGCATCTAACACTAGTGCTGATATTAATGATTCACAAGCATTCACAAGTATACCCATACACGAGGGGGTTATTATTCAAACTGCTGCCAAATGTGTATTAAGTAGTAGTATTTTGGCGGTCATTTTGAAAACGCCCTCTACCGAGAGTTCCTCACAATATCCCGATGTTGGACCCAAAAATTCTTGTTAAGCATCCTCGAATATACAAAAAGAAACTTCTTTGTCTCAATTCTCGCACCGGAATCCAACTTCCGACTCCACTATATGTGACCCGATCAGCAACCTCTTCACAAACTGTACCCTGGCAAAATGGAGATTTTGTTATAAGAAGATCGGTAACATTTTAAACTTTAATAAACTTTTCCCCGACAAAATTCACTATTGTGTAGTTAGTTGCTCAACGACGGGACAAAATCATAAAATGCAATTATCTTTGATGAATATCAATCAGCTTTGGTAGTTTGGTGAGTTAGGGCACAATGTAAAGTACAATTCAATGAATAAAGCAAAATGAAGCAAGCAAAATTATGCTTGCGGAAACAGGTGAATTTTAAGGCCTTTTTTGACTGTTTGAGCACTTTGCACAGAGGACGGTAAATTGTTCCAGATCAAAGGTGCATTACAGGTAAATGGCTTGTCGGCAGCGGATTAGAAAGTCGTATGATCGGCACATTCAAACGTGTGCGATCTGAGGCGGATCTAAGGCCCTCCCGAGGCAAGTTCCAGACAAGATGACAGGTATTCTGGTCCAATGCCGGCAAGGCATTTAAAACCATACAGCATGGCTTTGAATGTAGTTATTCTATCCTCTTCAGACGACCTGTGGAGCTGATGTAAAAACGGCGATACAGGGTCCCTTTTCTTTGCACAAAAGATGATTTTTGCAGCCCAGTTTTTTTTTGGGTCTGAAGCCGAGCGATATCAGTAGTTTTGGCACCAATGAGGAGGACATTGCCATAATCAAGTCAGGATAAGATAAGTGCGCGGATAATGTCATTACTAGTATCAAATTCTAAGAATCGTTTAATGAGAGAGATATTGCAAAGGTGGCATGAAGCACTGCGTGTGAGTGAAGAAATCTGGTTACTAGGTTTTCAATATATTATTGAAAAATAAGACTTTGATGTTTTGCTAAAGTTAATTATACAAATCGTATATTTTTAAAACGTGCTAGATTTATTGTTAATGAATTATTTACGTTCTAGAGAAGTGTTGTTGTTTCAGCCTTATTTACAACATAACTCAAGAACTGTAGGACCTACAAAAGTATATCCGTGATATTTGAATCCTTCTACGCGCTCGCTATGAAATGATCAAGGCAATTTTTGCCAAAGCTCACTACCAACAGTTTTGAATAGTTGCTAACCTTAATGTCAAGATCTTCGTGATAAAGTAAGAAGAATTAAACAAAAAGAAAAAAGGGGAAGAGACAGAAGGAATGAGAAGAAGAGGAAGAAGAAGAAGAACTAGAAATAGAAGACGACGAACAAGAAGAAGAGGACGACGAAGAAGACGAAGAAGAAGCAGAAAAAGAAAAATTGATATCGTAAAACAAATTAGACGATATAAAGATTGAAGGACCGATAGACAATATTTCAGTCCTTCGTGTTTCAGGTAAAACTATAAGATCATTTGATATCAATATCGATCGTCGTAATAAAGTAGAACATGCGTGATTTAATCACGATTGAAAAATTGAAAGAGCTTTACAAATTTCTTCTTGTAATATTTTTGAATAGATCTTTGTGTTGCTCCGTAAAATACAGGATCCAGACTAGGATTCATCTGAGCAATAAGTAGCATTACGTAGATAAGTTCAAAATTGTTCAACTCTGGGCGCACAGCAACCACTATTATATAGGTGCAATATGGCAGCGAACTAAGGCTCATCGCAGTAACTAAAGCTGCTAAAGTAACCGCGGGTTTCAAATATCTGTTTATTACCACCAAGCGGTTTTCATTATCATCGCCTTCCTGTGCATCACCTTGAGTCGACGTTGTAGGGTGCTCATTTGGTTGAGTTCCGCTTATGGTGCTGCAACCTATTTCTCGAGTTTTCTTAATTCTCAATCGAAGAAGAGCAAAAAACACCGCGCATAGAATTGTGACCATCACAACTGGTATACAAAAATAAGTAATAGTGACGAAAATGCCGTATGACTTCATTCTTCTTGCTGGATATAGACAGTACGAGTCAAAGTCGATACTTGCTGCAATAGTGTTTACTCTCTTAGCATAATTCCATAAGCTTACTTCCACTATAGATGTTACCATGCCTATAGCGTAGCAAATGCTGATTTGTATCTTAATACGAGATTTGGATTGCCATTTGGTGTATTTAGAATAATTTAACGACACCAACAGAAGTCGGTCCAAGCTTATAGCAACAAGAAGAATGTTACTTATGATCATCATATACTCCGAAAATACCGATATTATACAGCCGATTTCTCCATATGGATAACCAGAAATTGTAATCCCGAAGTACACAAATAGATGAATCCCGTAGATCAGATCACTTATTGAAACCGCAAGGACCAACAGATTACTGGGCCGTGCTCGTAAACTACCCTCTCGTTGAAAAGCAAAAATAATCATTGCGTTCCCTACTATTGTTAGTATTGACATCAGCAATGTTGCTACTCCGTGGATGTATATAATATCTGCCATTGTAAAGTTTGATACTTTCCTTCTGGTTTTTTTTCTCAGCTTTAGCCCCTCGAGGTGCATATGAAATTCTTCTTTGCGCATGTAACTAAACTGTGTAGAGTATACTACCGATTTAGCGTATAGGTAGAAATACCGTTGCGATACGTTTTGTTGTTGTGAGGTTATGCTTATTGTTAACGCCAACAATTGCCTGTGCAGAGTTAAGTGGCAAGTAAATGACCATATAGACCTTTTATACTGCAAGACAATCTAATCGTGACTTATCGACAAAATGACTTGTCAGGCGAGTCATTTGAACCGACCATTTGCGTATTGAGCACATTTCCATCCTTTCAATATTTTCCTATTGTCAAGGTCGAGCCAAGTTTAGTGAATTATCTTCACGGGCCAAGCACGGATTTAATCAGAGACGTAGCCAGGGGAGGTGAAAATGTCATGGACAAAATGGGCAAAGTGTCTTTAAATTGACTTGGGGATGAAAAGTTAGCTTGCCCCCTCGCACTAATATCCTGGCTACGCTACCTGATTTAATATAAGTTATAGGCAATACTGAACAATGTTTTTTAGAATTTCTATAGTTTCACCTCCTCAAAACACAATGATGTATTCAAGTTTCATGCTTAATTCCATCAATATATGGTGGCAACACTGGCTGATGAATTTGGAAACCGTGTGAATTACTATCACTCATTCGTATAGCGGATAAAACAGTACGACGGCAACTTCGTGACCTCTTTTGTTCGATAGAAATTTTTTACGGGTTGGTGAACACGGGTTACGTAACTAAATGTTGAAAATTTGGCCGGCAAACATGTTTTAGCGAAATAGCTCCAGAAATGGGAGACACGGGTCGTTTTTTGCTTAAATTGTGTACCATGATCACGGATAAGATACCAAACATTTGTGCAAAGAACAAAAAACGAGTAAAAGTTGAATAATATTGAAAATAAAGAAGCTTGAACATGTCCAAAGTGGCCGGGAAAATGAGAAAAATTGCATGTCACGATCACCAAAATGGTTATATCTACAACTATGAGCAAACGCCGGTCTTATGCTTTTCTGTAATGATAGATATTAACTAACTTGAGCTTGTATTAAATTTTCAGCGAAAATGATTGGTGGAACAATCGAGTCGTAGGTTGTAAAGTTACTCTCAAAACGGCCCGTGTCTCAATCGTGCGTGTCCCGTTAGTGACAAGTGTCACTAGCAAAATAGCAGCCGGCCTTGTCATTATATCGAATAATAATCGTCAGAATCGTCCAGTTGACTCAGTGATATTTCTTTATTCAAGTAAAATACTGCATTGACTTACAAAATATTGAAGTCAATATAAAAAGTAATATCACCTCATTTGACTGAACTTAAAAGCAGTTTTAAAAATATTATTGTTGATCGAGTCCCTGAATGAGAAATAAGGTTGCAAAAGATACGAGTATGTAACAGCAGGTTGTGATGGTCTAGTGGTTGACGCCGTGGTTTGAAGTGCGAGAGGTTGAAGGGTCGAATCCTACAGCATTTCGATTTTGTTTTCTCTCTTGTTCTGTTAGGCCTATGGTGTAGGCCCGTCAGTATTATGATCAATTAAAAATATTTCTATGCAACACGTTTGCAATGTTTTTCTTTATGCGTAGGCCTACATATTAAAACATAAGATAGCGTCAGCCATAATTTACGAATTTCAAACCTGATATTTTGGCATAATATTATTTGTAATTTTTATACCGTTCTTACACCATACCCAGACATACACATAATTGGAATCAGCGTTTCGTTGTCTAGAGTAACTTTAATTATCTTCAATAGAACACCACAAGCGGTCAAGATATAAAAAAATGCTTTCTTTCATTTTACCTCATTATTTCTGCTTCAAATGATCAGAAACCCTTCCTGAAAATTGTTTACTAATTATAAATATTTTCAACAACAAAAAAACCCGCTATGGTAGGGTTCGAACTTCCAACCTCACGCACTTCAGGCACGGACTTAGCCACTAGACCATCACAACCTGCTAACTTATTCTCGTACCTTTTGCAATGTTATTTCTAATTCAGTGTCTCGTTCAACAATAATCTTTTATAAACTGTTTGTAAGTTCAGTCAAATGGCTTGAAATTACGTTTTATATTGACTTCGATATTTTGTATGACAGGGCAGTATTTTGTATGAATAAATAAATATCACTGTAGTCAACTGGACGATCCTGACAATTATTAATCGATTATATGGACAAGGCCGGCTGTTAATTTTCCTGCTGACACTGGTCACTTATGGTCACGCACGATTGCGAGGGGAAGCCGTTTTGAAAGCAACTTTCCAACCTACGACTCGATTGTTCCACCAATCATTTTCGCTGAAAATTTAATACAAGCTCAAGTTAGCTAATGTCTATCATTACAGAAAAGCATACGACCGGCGTTGGCGCATAGTTGCAGATATAACCATTTTGGTGATCGTGACATGCATTTTTTCTCATTTTTAGGCTACTTCGCGCACAATAAACATTCATTTTCTCCACAATAATTGGACTTTTACACGTTACTGTTTGCCTTATACTCATGTTTCATATCTTATCTATGGGCTCAATATGGAAATGAAGGGAGAAACCACTCATGTATTCCATTTTTTTTTGATGTTTTCTGAAAAACTGTATTTGCCACCTGATTTACAACATTACTTTACGTAACAGCAAAGGTCACGCCGGTAAAAATTACCGGAAGTGAGCTAAGTTGCTGTCGTACTGAAAAGGATGGATATATATATATATATATATACAGGGTGTCCTAGAAAAAATTACCGGGCGAATGAAGTCGAGAAATAGACATCAGAATCCAAAAATCTAAACATCAGCGTGTAGCTCATCTTATTCTACATCTTATACGCTAATTTTACTGGAATCGGTTGACTGATTGCGAAGAAATGAGCGATTACATAACGCATGCCTCAATTCACTTCATTCCAAGTTTGAAAGAAAGATCATTCAACACCATGCGCACTAGTGGTTAACACTGTCATTTGGGCTTCATATTTTGTTCGATGAAATCCTTTTCGTTCTTTTCAAACAATCTGTTTCTTTCAAAACATCTGATTAGGTTTTGTTCAAATTTGAAAACTTGCACGATATTGAAAATGAAAGCTTGCATGTAACCTGATGCTCGGTACTTGTAAATATCTTTTTTTCGTTAATGTTGATGTAAATGTTGCATAAAGAATTATTGTAAAAAGAATTCCAACTGGCTTAAAACATTTCTCACACACATTAATGTTTTTGGAATGCATGTATTTCCAAGAAATTGTAATGCAAAACATTAATGTTGTATAGTATCAAAAATCACACGTAAAACTGTAACCACTTGATCATAGTCATTCTTGGCTCAAATGTTCTTTGAAAAGTTAAAATATAACATATTTGGACGACCTAAAGAATATAAGTTGGAAAGCTTCCAATTGCAGAAATCGAAGTTTTCTCGGACAAACTGTTATTTGTCTTCAGTGAAGCATGGAAAACAGAACACCGTCGGATTTTAGAATGTAGACTAAATTTAATGATACACAAACTTTAGGAAGCGGTGAGCGAGTATGAAAAAGCGCCTGTTGATTAAACTTGGAATGAACTGTATTGATGCGCGCATTATGTAATCGTTAATTTCTTCGCAACCAGTCAACCGAATCAAATAAAATTTTCGTATGTGATGCACAATAAAATAGGCTATGCGCCACATTTTGAAGTTTTGATTCTGACGTCTATTTCTTGACTTACACTCACTTTTATTCACTCGGTATTTTTTTCTGGGACACCCTGTATGATTAGCTTAAGTCGATTGGGCGTAAATACGAACTTTTTATACCTGCTGAAAGCCCCCCCCCTCAGTTGTATCCGTGGGGGGGTTTTGCTGAGCTTAGCAAACTAAAGTCGGCCAAAGCTGTGGGTCCTGATAGTGGGTAAAATAGTCCGCTTGTGAACTGAGTGTAGCCCTGACTGATATAAATAGTTTTTAATTAGAAGGTAATGTTCCCAAACATTGTAAAAAGAAACAGTTGTGCCTAATTGATAAACTAAAACAATCAGTGGCGTAGCCAGGATTTTGGAGCCGAGGGGGCACAACTTGTAAATGTACCGACGGAAATATATTTTTTTGCCGACGGAAGTTGTAAAAAAGGATATTGGGCGGTATCAACATAAAAACACAACATTTTTATGTAAAATTCGATTTCATTCACAATTTTCTCTTTTTTTTACAATTATCCCCTTTCTTATGTCTCCCTGTATAATAGTATATTGTTAACCTTTTTTTCTCAAACGCCTTCTGTCTACCGACGGCCTTACATGAACCGACGGCCATGACAAGCGGGGGGCACCGGCCCCCTGTCCTCCACCCCACCCACACTGGCTACGCCACTGAAAACAATGTCACTCATCTCTGTTTTTCATAAGTTGCTAAAGGTTTTGTCATATCTAATTGTATTCATATTCAATATAATAACACCAACAACTTTATATAAAAAGAAGATGGAGGAGGTGCAACTAAACGTTGCAACACCTGACAATTAAATTAAACACTCAAAACTCAAACAGCCATACAAACAAGACATGACAAGAGCGGTGGCCGAGAACACACACACATACACCCATTGATGTACTAAACGAAGGTCACATATTGAGGCTCACTTAAGGGATCTAAAATGAGCGTTTATTGCGTTTCGACAGTATTTTTTTGAGGGACATGAGAGCACCTCAGACCTATCGAATTGCATTCTGAATACGAAGCATGTCTTTCTGATATCAAATAATTTTCATTTTTGAAAATCACAATATAATACCAATTTTATGACAAATTATAAAATTTGATATTTTTCAAATTTTGATATATAACAGTCCTCGAAGTAAATTATATAAATCTAATGATATATTCTTAAAGTGTATGTAGCAGGAGGGAAAAAGCCGACGGTCAATTGAAAATTTTGACCTTTCATATTGAAGATATAGAATTTTTCCCAAAAGACCTAATTTTTTTTGGTGTTTTGGGAAAAAAATCCATATCTTCAATACGAAAGGTCAAAATTTTCAATTGATCGTCGGCATTTCATCCCACCTACATACACGTTAAGTATAAATCATCAGATTTATAAAGTTTACTTCGAGTACTGTTAAATATCAAAAATATCAATTTTTAATGATTTGCCATAAAATGTGTATTAAATTGCGAATTAAAACAAAACAAAATTATTTGATATCAGAATGACATTCTTCGTATTCAGAATGCAATTCGATATGTCTGATGTGCTCTAATGTCCCAAAATAAATACTGTCCAAACGTTCATACCCCAGCCCTTAAGGGATCCAAAATGAGCGTTTATTGCGTTTCGACAGTATTTTTTGTGGGACATGAGAGCACCTCAGACCTATCGAATTGCATTCTGAATACGAAGCATGTCTTTCTGATATCAAATAATTTTCATTTTTTAAATCACAATATAATACAAATTTTATGACAAATTATAAAATTTTGATATTTTTCAAATTTTTGATATATAACAGTCCTCGAAGTAAATTATATAAATCTAATGATATATTCTTAAAGTGTATGTAGCAGGAGGAAAAGCCGACGGTCAATTGAAAATTTTGACCTTTCATATTGAAGATATGGATTTTTTTTTTTTTTTTTCCTTTTTTTTGGTGTTTTGGGAAAAAAATCTTCAATACGAAAGGTCAAAATTTTCAATTGATCGTCGGCTTTTCAACCCACCTACATACACTTTAAGTATAAATCATCAGATTTATAAAGTTTACTTCAAGTACTGTTAAATATCAAAATATCAATTTTAATGATTTGCCATAAAATGTGTATTAAATTGCGAATTTCAAAAATTCAAAATTATTTGATATCAGAATGACATTCTTCGTATTCAGAATGCAATTCGATATGTCTGATGTGCTCCAATGTCCCAATATAAATACTGTCCAAACGTTCATACCCCAGCCCTTAATTTCTTTAAAAGGTTCAGTTTAATTAAATTTAAAGCGTGTTTTTCCATAAAGTTTGGTCTTAGAGCACTAAATCAATGTAAATGATAATGTTTCATTAATGTGTTTTTTTTCAAGAAAAGATAAATGTACAAAAAGCTATATAAAATCACGCTCCTTTAGTAAACGATCTATTAAAAGTTTACTGGAGTTTGAACTCCAGTAAACTTTTAATAGATTAAAAACTTACGTTTTGTGGCACAAAACACTGACAAATAAAAGTTTAGCTTTGTGAAGAAACGTTTACATATCATGATAAAGTAACGAGTCTTCGTTGTCTTGCAGTCGATGCACAGAAACGGCTAAATCCTTCATTTGATCCAGGATTCGGTCGATTTTTTCCTCCGCCACTGGACCCCGCTAGCGTAGATTTTTCGCTCATTCCTTGTTCAACCAGAAAATAAATTTACTCTCAGAGTTTGTAACCTTAGACCTATGGACCTTTGTAGATCCGCATGTAAAATAACCACAAGGATAGTAATCAGGCAGATTTAACCACCACGAGGTAAGTTTTCTCAATATCTGTGGTTTTCTAGAGACTTTGGTTAAGAAAAGTTTCATGATTTTCAAAATGTTTTTTTTAAGTACAAGAAATCTAATAGAATTGAAAATCATTCTTAACTTGATTTATTAGTGACATCAGATAGTGCAAATAGAATGTCCTTATCGTCAATGACCTCTGTTAAATCTTGGTGCGTTAAAATCGAAGGTATAGTGGTTGGATTTTCTTTTCTGCAGTATCATTGATATTTGAACATCGACCCTAACTGAATGTTAGGAAACCTAAGAGCACTAACATGAAGGCGAGTTCAAAGAGCTTCTGTCTTAAGTACGTTTTAAAATCATTAAAATCGCGGTGTGGTGAACTTTTGTCAACCATCGTGTATAAGGTGGCATGAGATGACCCTTACCTACTTGTCTAAAAGTCAGGGGCGGTGCGAAACCATATGGGGATACAGTCAGCTACATGAAATGACCTGTATAGACCAGCTTTTCAAACTGTGGGGTTTGGAAAGTGGACGGCGTGGAGGGGAGGGGTTGTTGGGGGAACAGGTCTCGATTAGTTCATAATATTTTGCTTTTGTACCAAAATGAGCGTTCTTTGGGTATTTCGGCGCCATTTTGAAAAAGCGTCCCCTACGCTGAACGTTGGATATCAATTTGTGTCTCATAGCATGTAACATTTTCGTCAATTCAACCCACGAAAGACCCATTTAGAGCATTTTAAAATCTGTTACATAATAGTATCTTGGCGGCCATTTTGAAAAACGCACTCTACTGAGAGTTCCCCACATTTCGACTATAACATTCTTATTGAGCACCCTCGAATATACAAAAAACATTCTGAAAACTTTAGTATTCATCTCAATTAGCGCACTGGAATCCATATTCCGACTCCACTGTATGTGATCCGATCAGCAACCTATTCTCATACTGTACCCATGCAAAATGGAGATTTTGTTATCAGAAGAAAAGTATATTTTTCCTCATTATCCCAGTGAGAAATATGAGGCCTGAAATATTTTTATTTACATATGAAAAAAGATACAGTCTCATCCTTCATGGTCGTGTACGGTGTAACCCCCATACACCGCACAAAATGGGTAAAAAGTGTCGAGTAACTATGCAACAGTTGGGCAAAATGTACACTTTAGTAAACTTTTACTATTTCCCCGACAAAATTCACTATTGCGTAGTTACTCAACGACGGGACAAAATCAAAAAATATATGTAATTATTTTTTAAACCTTATTTTGCTTTTGCAATCAGCGTTGGTAGTTTGGTGAGTTAGGGTTCAATGTTAGGTACCACAGACACATTGACATAATTTCACATTTAACACAATAGATCGTTATAGTATTTTTTTTTTCAGAACTGTTAGTAACTTTGAGGGGCTGACAGAAGCTTTTACAGTACAAACATTCAATAGCTGTACTTGACATTGAAATTTGGAATTAAATCTGACTTTATTGAAGCACAAAAGCATATAATTGTATTGCTATAAAATTCAATTGCATTAACCTTAAAATATGAACGATAAATAAATCAGAATAGTTGCTAACTTAATTCATATTGAACATCTTGGGAAATATATGAAATGATTTTGCTCGGTTAAATTACATTATCGTATTTAATTGCATTGCTTTGACTCCCTCCATAAGGTGACATTGAAGATTAGGTAAGCCAAATTATAAATTTATTCACCACTAATTGCAATTAAATCCATTTTCCACGCAATCATCTCCCAAAGACTCACACAAAAAAGTGTCAAAGAGTCTCGAGACTGAATTCTAAATGGTGGAAGTCCCTTTCCACTTTGCATAAATCCAATATGGCCGCATTATGTATTCCTCTCATTAAAATGCCTTGGACACAGTATATTTTGTTGTTGGATTCGTCATGGGTAAAAATGACAATTTCTCCGGTTTTCATATAATGTTCTTTTCACTTGCTCAAACATTTTAAACAAGTAAATGTTTCTATGTCTCAGGCGTTCGGTTGGCTGGATAAAGGTCCAAAAAAAGTCAGGTTCAGTTATCCGGCTGTTTACCATTGCCTATTGTGTGATGTTACCTATGTAACCAAACATCCAAAACAATGCAAATATGGACATTTTGACATTTTGGTTAAAAAATAACACTTTGAGCTTAGTTTAATTCAAATACTCTGAGTACGCTTCAACTGTGTAGCCCAACATTTGACTCAAGAGTTTTATGTCAGAGACAAGTCAAACAACAAGATAATTTAATTATGACTTATAATTATTTTTCTGAATTCTTATGATGAGAGCTATACAAACATATTGACCAGATTTGAATTTTTACTCCTGCATATACATTGTGCAATATTACTTATATTGAATCAGTGCTTGGCCCATAGAGATAATTCAACCAAATTTGTCTTGAATATTGAAAGGCTTGCAGTGTGCTTACGCCTGTATTTCAATGAAGTGGTTAGTTCAATTAACTCGCTTGTGGATTTAATAAAGTTATTTTTATTTAAAAACAAAACGTCATGATAAAATTATCTTGCTGTATAAAGGGTCTCTTATTTATTACATGCTACTTAAATCTGTATGGGTTAATTGCAATTGTATCTCGCTACGAATAAAACGTGTCACAAAAGCATTTCTATCCATACATGAAATCGGTTGTATACTCAACACCGTTTAGATTCACGCGCAATCCAAGCTGAGAGAGCAGAAAACATTGGGAAAAAGCAGAACAAACGTATTAAAGTTTGAAACAATGGCAGATATTATATACATCTACGGAGTAGCAACATTACTGATGTCAATACTTACAATACTAGGGAATGCAATGATTATTTTTGCTTTTCAAAAAGAGAGGAGTTTACGGTCACGACCCAGTAATCTGTTGATCCTCGCGGTTTCAATCAGTGATCTGATCTACGGGATTCATCTATTTGTGTACTTCGGGATTACGATCTCTGGTTATCCATATGGAGAAATCGGCTGTATGATATCGGTATTTACCGAGTATACTTATATCATAAGTAACATTCTTCTTGTTGCTATAAGCTTGGACCGACTTCTCTTGGTGTCGCTAAGTTATTCTAAATACACCAAATGGCAATCCAAATCTCGTATTAAGATACAAATTAGTATTTGCTACGTTATTGGTATAACAACATCTATAGTGGAATTAAGCTTATGGAATTATGCCAAGAGAGTAAACACTATTGCAGCAAGTATTGACTTTGACTTGTACTGTCTATATCCAGCAAGAAGAATGAAGTCGTATGGCCTATTAGTCAGTATCGGTTATTTTTGTGTACCGGTTGTGATAGTCGCAATTCTGTGCTCTGTGTTTTTGCTCTTCTTCGACTGAGAATTAAGAAAACTCGACAAATAGGTTGCAGCACCATAAGCGGAACTCAACCAAATGAGCAGTCTACAACGTCGACTCAAGGTAATGTACAGGATGGCGACGATAATGAAAACCGCTCAGCTGTAAGAAAAAGATATTTGAAACCCGCTGTTACTTTAGCAGCTTTAGTTACTTCACTGAGCCTTAGTTCCCTGCCATTTTGCACCTATACAATAGTGGTTGTTGCGCGTCCAGAGATTAACAGTTTTGAAGTTATCTACGTAATGCTTCTTGTTGCGCAGTTGAATCCTCTACTGGATCCTGTATTTTACGGAGCAACGCAAAGATCTATTCAAGAATACTACAAGAAGAAATTTGCAAAGATCCTTCAATATTTCAATCGTAATTAAAAACTGAATTTCACACATCGCACATTCAAGAATACTACAAGAAGAAATTTGCAAAGATCCTGCACAGATTGCACATGTACCCAGCCAACATAAAAACATTTTTAAAACTTATATTTTGAGTTTTAGTTTAGATAAAAACGTTTTAATAACATTAAATATCGGGTTTTATAAAGGTTTAGAAAATGTTTTGTATGAAGAATAGTTCTTCAATGGTTAATGGACCAAACAGTATTAGACTAAATGGACATTATACTATATGATAATTTGACTAAATGGTACTTAGCCTTTCTGGTGATAAACGAAATGGATATAGACTAAATGGTATAACAAAAAGGTATTACACCAAATGGCAATAAACCTGAATACACACTACAAAAGCATTCTTTAAATGCTTTCAAAATGTTATTATAAAATATTTTTGTAAATATTTTTTATCAAATATTTTGCCAACACTTAAATAACATTATATTTTAATATTTCCAGTATGTTGTCAACATAACATATTTTTGAATGTTATGAAAACATTTTATACCCTTTATATGACCTCTATAATGACCTTTATATTATCCCGACATTTAAACGTATTCTGGCAACCTTTTCTAACCTTTTTGCGAATGATTTCGAAAACATTTTGTGTTTGCTGGGTTTTAATTTATTACGACGATTGATATTGATATCAAATGACCTAAAAATACGAAGGACATTTTTGTTTATGATTATATCGTAAAGTCCACTGACATATCTCTCGTATTTGTTTGTAATCGTCATAAGATTATCTTGTTTCTACTCGAGAACCTTTTTACCATTTGCTTTTTTTTCTTAAGTAAAAATGTGTCTTTTGGAGTTGACAAATTAGTGGTTGACTTATCATATAATATTTCGATAAAATGGGTTTTTGATGACAACTTGAATTCTTGACGACCAAGATTATGATTTTAAATTTCTTCGTCTTTTTCTTCTTCCTCTACTTGTTCTTCTTGTTCATCTTTTTCTCCATCTTTTTCTTTTTATTATTATGTTTCTTCTTCTTCTTCTTCTTCTTCTTCTTCTCCTTCTTCTATTAGAACTCTGCGACAGGCTGTATATAATTCGACGTATTGTTTTCGTGTTTAATATCGCATACAATATTTTATTGTGAACTTTAATTTTATTATCTTGAAATTGTAACGATATTTAAATTAATTTGTTGACGTTCTTGAATATCGTATAAAATATTTTACTTTGAACTTTAATTTTATTATCTTAGAATCTTAACGATAATTAAATTAATTAGTTGATGTTGTTGGTTATGTACTATCTTATCATCAATACTTTTAATATTGTCTCTGCTTGTATATATCTATTGAAACGGTAACCTCTAACTTACATACAAAAAATAGGAATTAATTCGCCGTATAAGTAACGTAATAATCGGATTAACTATCGGCCTGCACTACAAGCAGATTGCACTAATCACCTGTGTATGTCAGCAAACGTATAAATGAATACAATACCGCTCTTTTCAAAGATACTGATCTTACAGGCGCGAGGAATTATCCTTTCTTTGACATCTATCATGTTCAATGCATATGTACCGCATGAACGTTGTAGTGCAGGGCGATATATTCACAATTGTATTCATCTATTGCTATGGTAATCCGATTAATAACGTCACTTCTACGGCGAATACACCGTCAAAAGAATCTCTACCCTTGTAATATTGGTATAGTAATTTAAATTCAACCAGGGAGCACAATGCAGACTGGATCCGAGTCTAGCAATGTGTACGCACGTTTAGAATGCCGTATAAACGCGCGGTCCTCGCAGCACGTATGTAACATCGCAGTCTCTCTATTATAATTTAAATTCTACACAACCAATTCTTTTGTGGTAGGCTAAAGTACTGTAAGCTGATTGGTAATTTAAAGTATCAAATACCCGCTATTTTAATATGTTAAGATATGGTATGTTTGTATGAATGGCCAAGTGGACCAAAAAGTGTAAGATTATTCGTGTAAGATGGCATCTTACACGTGTAAGATTGCACCTTTTATGTCCTAGAATCTAGCGGGATGCTTAAATTGACGAATCATATATAAAGAACCCGTATTTAAACCTCAAACAACCTATCATCTTCTGCATATTCATCTTCGACCAATGAAATATCACCACAGTATTTCTTATACGCGTAAGAATTACCTATATATTACAGTGTCGTACCGTGGCCGCTCCTAACCCGGGGAGCTGAAGAAAATTCAATTTTGCCGCCCCTTCCTCAACAGCCCGAAAAGGTTGACCCAATTTTTTTTCGTTGATTTGAAAAAGTGAAGAGCAAAAAAAATGGGTTCTAGGCGCTAGCTCCCTAAGAGCAACACATTTTGATGTATAGCACTATTTTTCAAATTTTTTCGCACTTTTTTTCTTTACTAATTCCTTTTGCCGCCCCTTCTTCATCAACCGCCCTTCGCTTTGGCCGCCCCTCCTTTTACCCTGGGGCTCACGCCCCAAAGCCCAAAAAAAAAAAAAAAAATACGCGCATGTATTAGGGATGGGCGGTATTCCGATTTGACTGGTACGACGAGTGCCGAATAATCTCAGCTTCGATATCGATCTGCATCGCGGAAGTTTTCTCAAACGTGATCATTTTATTATCACATCTTCCGCATATTGAGTATAAATCGACTCCAAATAACTGAAAATAGCCAACAAGTGATAAATCAGGCTGTTATCATGACGGACAAACATTCGGCAAACAATACAGGGCATTGTAGAACCCATCATGCTCATACAAATTTAGAAAATGCCTCGTTTACGATTTTGGTGACGAGCTCTTCTTATCCTCAGTACGCCGCCAATAATATTGCGTATCGTCCATCACTAAAATTCAAATCTTACACGTATAAGAAGTCATGGGTGTTACAATAATATATGTTGTTACGTACGGACGAACGTCGAGATGGTTTCGTTATGTCGATGCCACGTTCGTCCTTATCCATGAATATGACATTGATGGTTTTACACACACATCAATAGTCTCGTCAAGAACATCAAATTCACCAACGAACCCGAACAAGAGGGTAAACTCCCCTTCCTAGAAACTTGTATCCACGTTGAGGATGACGGTAGCACTAAAGTCACCATATACCGTAAACCAACGCATACCGACCAATATTTGAACTTTGACTCGAACCACCATCTGGAGCATAAAAGGTCGGTGGTCAGAACGCTGATGGATAGAGTGGACAAGTTTGTCACTACAGACGAGGATAAACAACAGGAAACGAGCCACGTTAAAACTGCACTCAAGGCAAACGGCTATAAGTCCTGGATGTTCAAACCCCCAAACCAAAGAAAAAGAAAGATCACAAGGAAACAGCTGGACAGTATGAGCGTAAAATCAACGTCCCCTTGACTTGATCCTACATTTTCCGCGACCACGGGGTCAATGCTTATCACAAACCGGTCAATACCATCAGATCCTTTTTAGTACACCCAAAGGACAAGACCCCTAACACCAACAAATGTGGTGTAATTTACAGAATCAGCTGCCCCGAATGTGAGAACACTTATGTTGGCGAGACAAGCAGAAATCTTGGCACCCGGTTCAAAGAACATACTAGAACCACCACCCCCGAACAGCAGTCGGTGACCACAAAGCTGATCACAAACACGACATCAGCATGGACGACGTGGAAGTCATCTGGAACAGAAAGATCAGGGAAGCCATAGAGATAAAGACACTAAAAGCTACACTCAACAGGGACGCCGGATACGACCTGCCCGCCATCTACAATGATCTGTTGACACTTGACCACCCATCGGGTGGTCATGTGACCGGAGGATTGTAAACACTACGCTCAATGAAGACGCCGTGATGGTGTCGCAAGCTACGTCGCTGCTAACCAAGACTCTGAAAAAGGTAACTTTTTTAAGCACATGTCAAGAATGACAGAGTCCAATATCAGTATCCATGCTGCTAAATTTTTGTTCTGAAATTAAATGATTTGGAAGTCATAAGTCTAATCAATTCATCTTTTTTGTACTACGGGATTACGATTACTGGTTATCCCTATGGAGAAATCGGCTGTATGATATCGGTATTTTCGGAGTATACGTATATCATAAGTAACATTCTTCTTGTTGCTATAAGCTTGGACCGACTTCTGTTGGTCTCGCTAAGTTATTCTAAATACACCAAATGGCAATCAAAATATCGTATTAAGTTACAAATTTGCATTTGCTACGCTATTGGTATCGTAACATCTATAGTGGAATTAAGTTTATGGAATTATGCCAGGGGACTTCGGTTGTATATATAAATGCGCATATATAAATGCCCACGTGACCAGATGACCAGTGCCATGTTCGTGTTACCTCACTGTCAATCACTGAAATTGCGACCACAGTTCCAGGTGGTGGCCGCATTGCATTCTCTAAATTAAGTAAATTTTCATCGTCAACCGTGTAATTGAATGGGATTATTTTGAAATTTTAAAACGCTTGAAATATCACAAACAAATAGGCCTATGTTGATAAATAATATAAATACAAGCTAAAACCGTTGGGGTTCGATAATGAACCCCACAAAATTAACCGACTATATTGGAAAATGCCATACGGCCGGGCGGTTTCACAAGTTGCCGGCTCGATCATGTCATCCGCCGCCTGCACAGTTCTGACCTTAAAGCCAATCATGTCCCCTTTCATACTTTCATGCCGTTGCGACAAGAGGCATGACTTATCAGCCATTCACAAGTCTTGATTGTGTCTGTTTGTCTACAATGCGCGTGTGTCACGCCGCTCGGCGGCAAGCAGCATGATAGTATGAAACCAGCACTACGTCATAGATATGGCCAATTGGCACGCCCATTTAGCACGGAAATTATGAAATATAAGTTTGTAAATCAGCTATATCTAGCTTTTCCGTAGTTTCGGGTCAAGTTATTTTACCCTTTGCAATCAATGCCACTATTTTGCAAAAGCAATTTTCCTTGCGACCTGTCATTTTCCCCTATACTTTTGCACGGGGAGTTTATGTACATCCGGGTACCTTATATCGTTTAATACGGTATGGCGACTTGTAGATGTCACGTGCGCATTTATATATGCGCATTTATATATACAACCGAAGTCCACTGTATGCTAAGAGAGTAAACACTATTGCGGCAAGTATTAACTTTGACTTGTACTGTCTATAGCCAGCAAGAAGAATGAAGTCGTACGACATTTTCGTCACTATTAGTTATTTTTGTGTACCAGTTGTGATGGTCACAATTCTATGCGCGGTCTTTTTTGCTCTTCTTCGATTGAGAATTAAGAAAACTCAACAAATAAGTTGTAACAGTATAAACGGAACTCAATCCAACGAGCAGTCTACAACATCGACTCAAGGGGATGTACAAGATGGCGATGATGGTGAGAACCGCTCAGTGGTAATAAACAGATATTTATAACCCGCTGTTACTTTGGCAGCTTTAATTACTGCGATGAGTTTTAGTTCGCTGCCATATTGCGCCTATACAATAGTAGTTGCTGTGCGTTGAGCTTTGGCAAAACATGCATTGATCATTTCATAGCGAGCTAATAGTAGAATACAAATATCACAGATATACTTTTGTAGGTCCTGTGGTTCTTGAGTTATGTTGTAAATAGGGCTGAAACAACAACACTTTTGTAGAACGTACATACCTCATTAACAATAACTTAAGAACGTTTTCAATGTATATGATTTGTAGAATTAACTTTGGCAAAACATTAAAGTGTTATTTTTCAATAATATATTGATTTTTAAATAATGAAAATACTGTACAAGTGGTCTTTTACGGGAAGCTGAAAACAGATCAAAATTTGCTTTTTTGAGATCATCAAATCTTGTTTCTCCTTGAAAACCTTTTTTTTTTTTTTTTAATTTTGCTTGAGTTGACAAAGTAGAATAATTATCTAATTTGTCAATAAAATGAAATTTCTTCTTATTCTTCTTCTAGCTCTTCTCATACATGTTCATCATACTTCTGTTGTTGATTTTCTTCTTCGTGTTCTTCTTCTAACTCGACGTAATTGCTTGCCTGTTATCATATAAAATACTTCTTTTGTGAACTATAATTTCACTTTTCTTGAAATTTTAACGGGATTTAATCCACGACAATGTAAATTGATATAAAAGAAAATTGGAAAGTTGATTTTATTGGTCATATCTTATTATCTTAATTATCTTATTATTAACAGCGCTTTTATTATTTTTCCTTGACTCTCCTCATATCTACTAAAAATGTGACCTCTAATTTACACACACAAAATAGCAATATTAATCCACCGTCAAAAGAAGCTCCATCCGTGAAATGTTGGTATTGTAATTTAAATTCCACACGACCAATTCTTATTAATAAAGTGATGTAAGTTGATTGGTAATTTCAAGGATCAAATACGCGCTGTTTTAAGGCATCGGATAGCAACGTTTGCGAAGTATTTTGTGGGACCTAAGAGCACATGAGGCACACCAAATTGCATTCTGAATATGAGGAATATCCTTCTTATGTCAAACATTTAATTTGTATTTTTATGTAATACAACTTTTATTGCAAATTATTTAAAAAATTACATTTTGACATCCTCGGAGTATAAGTAGACTTTATAAAACTAATACTATGTACTTAAAGTGTATATCGCTGGGATGAAAAGCCGACCATCATATGAAAATGTTAATCTGTTAATTGAGGATATGCATGTTTCATGTATATTTTTAATACCAAAGATCAAAATGTTCATATGATGGTCGGCTTTCCTCACAGGTACATAACAAAAATACTGCGCAAAGATGGGTGTGACCGAGCCCTTTTATCATCAACTAATTTCTTATTGGGGTAACGTACTATCGAAACGAATATATCAAAATGATAGACATGACATGCAACATCAACAACATTAGCAGAAAGCGTTGATTGAATTGAGAGTTGATTGAATGGGTGGAAGCTCACATCCGATAACAATAGATGATTGCATATCAACTTAATAACAATTAAATTGAATGTAAATAGCCAACGACTGACAAACTTTGTAACTAAGATACACAAAAGAAGACTGACACGAAATAGGACCAGAATAGACACTCGGGAATATCATCTACCATTTTAAAATATAAAATAAAAGTGTTGCTTTAAAGTCTAAAATAATGAAAATGTGTCCTTCTGTATTGTTTGTTTTGCCATTCTCTAGATGACAAAGTGGTTGTCGTCTCCCAAAATTGAAATGGAAAGTTTTAACATATATAGAAATTATCTAAGAATTCCCTGGAGCACTACATACAAAGTCCCCAAGCCACTTAATGAGATCAAGTACCACACTTAGTTTAAATTAAATGGAGGTCTCTACTTCAGTACCGGCACTGCTATAACGAAACATACAAAAAATAAATATTAATGTATGTGAAATTATAGCAACCCTGGTAGATGATGATTTGAGATTTTCAAATGCTCGCTGTTCCTGAAGAAGGAAAACAATGTTCCTAAATTAGAAGATAAAGGAGTCCATAGGCATCGGACTGGAAAAACAACAAAGATGGGGGCGAGATCTTCCGAAAATTTACGGCTGTGTTCAAGAAACATCTAAATCATCTAAGGTTGTAGAAGACAGTCAGTCAGCCATTACTGCCTGAGGATGGTAACAGTTAGAGACCAAAAATATTAGCAGGTAAATATGTATTTATTTGCCCTTAGTTTACGTTGAAAGTTTTAAAAGGTTATTGGTTACTCGCTGCCTATTTTATCGGTGTCATCCTTGTCTAAATTAAGGGTTCGTTTTGTTGAAAGATTGACTGTTTTTGACTTTATATTGTCTATATCCGATATACGTGAATGGATTGTACGACCTCGAACAGCTAATATGGTAATTCCTCTACTTGGACCTTAAAAAAATCCGAAAGTTCATCCGAGCTGGTGATAAATCATCCACAACCTATGCATTATCGTGTTGAAAAATTCACGCTTACGGGTATCTATATTACTTGCCACCAATACCCATCTGGTTTGCGTGCCATGGAAAACTGGGCAATAACTCATTCACGTATTGATTAGGCTTAACCCTAGAACTACGAAGGATGGGGTTGTACCAACCCCCTAAGATTTTTTATCCGTCATAAAATGCGCATGCGTTTACGTCTAAACGACCTAAGCCAATCGCAGATCCATCCTTTGCGCTCATTTTAGTGATACCCGCAGGTAGGACCAGTCATCAAATATGACCATGGGGTGGGAGTGACGATGACCGTATTTGCCGGAAGCCATAACCCTAACCCTAACCTAAACCCTAACCCTTACCTAAACCCGTTCAGGCAAATAAGGTCACCTCTCTACTGGTAAACAACGAGATATCGCTACCAAAATGACTTCGCCGATTTGGTTTTGCTTCGTTTTCATGCTTTTGCGAAGGGCGGTGTTGATGAAATAGCACCGCTGCTGCTCTTGCATTACATGAATAATGCAGCTCTTCTCAACTAGAAGAGGCACGGACATTCTTAACGCACAAAGGTGAAAGGTCATAGTTATCTCCGACAGCCCAAGAAAGAGTGTTTTCTACGTGTAATTACTATTCCCGAACACAACGTTATAACCGGACGTAATCCTGCTTGGCGTCAACAATTAATCGTCGGATATAAAGCACATTATGTCCGATAGAGTTACTTTCGACGCTTGTTCCTACTGCCACTAATTCAGCCCATACCCGACCATTTTTGATTTATCAATATCAAAGACCCTAGATAAATATTATCTACCATTTTGCACTGCACACGCGACAATTAATAGAGATTTTATTGTACAACCGTCAATGAAATCTCTGAGATATTTTGTATCAAGTCCTGCATCCAGGGTCCCCAATATTGATCAAATTGATCGTGTACGGGTCGCATTATATCCGATACTATTATAGACGAAATAAAGGTCCCGTAATAATTGAGTTCTGTCCGACTGTGTGAACACGACTATAATTTTATTTACCTGTTTGCTATGGTAGTTAATCCGATTATTGCATAATTTTTACGGCGAATTGGCACATTGTAGTCGTGTTCACACGATCGGACAAAAGTCACTTACAACCGGTAATAAATCACTTATGTCCGACCGTGTGAACACTACTTGTGTTTGAGACCCAAATACATTTGCAATACATGTACCCACCCGAAAAAAGATTGTTGTTACAAATGTTGTGTTGTGCAATATCACTTATATTGAATCAGTGCTCGGTCCATGATGATAATTCACCAAAAATGTGGCTCGACTTTGACAATGGGAATATTGAAAGGATGGAAATACTCTTGCATTTCACTGAAATGGTCGGTTCAATTGACTCGCCTGTGAATTTAATAAAGTCATTTTGGTGTAAAAACAAAGGATCACGATTAAATTATCTTGCTGTATAAAAGCTCTCACATTTATTTACTTGCTACTTAACTCTGGCAAGGCCATTGAAGGGGTTAACAATAAGAATTATCTCGCTACGACTAAAACGTATCGCACAAGGCATTTCTACCCATACATCAATTCGGTAATAGACTCAACACAGTTTAGTTACATGCGCAATTCAAGCTGATAGAGCAGAAAACGTTTTAAAAAAGCAGGACAAACGAAGGTTTGAAACTTGGCAATGGCCGATATTATATACATCTACGGAGTAGCAACATTACTGATGTCAATACTTACAATACTGGGGAATGTAATGATTATTTTTGCTTTTCAACAAGAGAGGAGTTTACGAGCACGGCCAAGTAATCTGCTGATCCTCGCGGTTTCAATCAGTGATCTGATCTACGGGATTCATCTATTTGTGTACTTCGGGATAACGATATCTGGTTATCCCTATGGAGAAATCGGCTGTATGATATCGGTGTTTACAGAGTATACGTATAATATAAGTAACATTCTTCTTGTTGCTATAAGCTTGGACCGGCTTCTTTTAGTGTCGTTAAGTTATTCTAAATACACCAAATGGCAATCCAAATCTCGTATTAAGTTACAAATATGCATTTGCTACGCTATTGGTATGGCAACATCTATAGTAGAAGTAAGCTTATGGAATTACGCTAAAAGAGTAAACACTATTGCAGCAAGTATTAACTTTGACTTGTACTGTCTATATCCAGCGGGTAGAATGAGGTCGTATGGCCTGTTAGTCACGATCGGTTATTTTTGTGTACCGGTTGTGATGGTCGCATGTCTGTGCGCTGTGTTTTTCGCTCTTCTTCGATTGAGAATTAAGAAAACTCGACAAATAGGTTGCAGCACTATAAGTGCGACTCAATCCAATGAACAGTTTACAGCGTCGTCGCATGGAGATGTACAGGATGGCGATGATAGTGACAACCGTTCATCAGTAAGAAAAAGATATTTGAAGCCAGCGGTTACTTTAGCAGCTTTAGTTACTGCGATGAGTGTAAGTTCGCTGCCATATTGTACCTATACAATAGTAGTTGCTGTGCGTCCAGAGTTTAACAATTTTGAAATTATCTACGTAATGCTACTTATTGCCCAGTTGAATCCTCTTCTGGATCCTATATTTTACGGAGCGACACAAAGATCTATTCAAGAATACTACAAGAAGAAATGTGCAAAGATCCTTCAATTTTTCTATCGCAATTAAACGCTGAAGTCGAGGGTTGAGAGCCAGAAAGCCTCAACTGACAATTGAATATATGAATACAAAACCCACCCAAGTCCATACTTTTGACAAATTGAGTTAAGCATGGGAAATTGTTGCTATACATAGGCCTGTTATAGGTATGAAAGAACAACTCAAATTCATACTCTGTGTCTATTGAGCATGTGAAAAAATAGCATGTATGAAAGAACCAGGATTTGAGTCTTGTAACACATTGATTGAAATCCAGTATGTATAAAAGTCCACTTGTAACACATT
The DNA here is from genome assembly GCF_039555335.1 of Amphiura filiformis. NCBI lineage: Eukaryota > Metazoa > Echinodermata > Ophiuroidea > Amphilepidida > Amphiuridae > Amphiura > Amphiura filiformis. Next base: position 50,658,309 of record NC_092640.1, read on the forward strand.
CTTTGCTGGAGAGTGACTTTTTGAAAAACAAATGGGCTTAATCAAGGAAAGTGTGTGGTTTATATTACATGTCAGTATGCTTATCAACAGTATACATACATGTGTGCTTTATTTTGTATTATCTTACTAGTGGTAATCTCATTCCAACATTGTTGTCTTTGTATATGATGCAAAAAACACTCAAGTCCAGCATTTAAAATGAACCCCCACGAAGTCCCTGAAATGTTAATCGTCATACCTAATACAGTGTAACCCACTCATTTGCACGTAAAACTTACCATATTGACCAGGTAGATATCTAACTGAAGGAATTAAAATGATACACGGGTTTTTTTCTCAAAATCACATCCCATGGACTTGGGTGGGTTTTGAATTCATGTATTCAATTACTTGCTTCCTCAAAATGAGCATAAAGTCGCCAGGGCACTTTAGAAGATACAGTCCATTAATCATAACAACATTCAATAGAAAACAAAAGACATTGCGGAGGAAATATTGATTTTGGCATGGAGCCAATTTTATGCTCATTTTGTGACAGCTGGTCATAGTGAGTTCAGTCAGCCACCTGGACAACCGATTCTTTAGAAATGCTTAGTCGCGCTAAAAGTCGATCGATACATGTTAAAATCAGCACAATTCAGAGATTTTTTTCTTCAGTAATGTCAGTTAAAAACTTGGTGCTTGGATATACATTTTTTTTAAAATCCTGGTGTTAAAATTAAGCATCAAATTGTGTCTTTTAGTGTGATATTTTTGATTTTTATAGGCCTTGAATTCGCACACGAGCTTTTTACAGAATTCATGTTTTAGCGTCTCAAACTAATATAGTTTGCTAAAGAAAGATATTTCCCACCCCTGTAAGGCACATCGTGTGGGTCTATATGTTATAGTTTTGTCAGAATTTCCGTTTTTGTTTTACCCTTTTTCCTTCATGCTCCGAAAATGTCAAATTCAGTACTTTTATCTCGAGAGCAACCAGCAGAAATAGTCGATATTTCCTTTGTTGTTTATCCAGGTCAATTTTCCATTGAAAGCAAATTGCCCGACCAGCGATTTGGTAGCCCAAATCCACAATTGAGTGTTCTGGTTAAACATGATCAGTAGGAGCGCTATAGGCCTGGGAATTTCTTTGCTATATTGAAGTTCTAGCAACACTGTAGCCATGCCGGTATTCCTATTAAACCCAGGGATAGCGATCCACAATGCTAGTATTAGCCTTAGATTTCACGCGTTGATTTTGAAAAATGGTCAGCCGGCAGTAAAAATGGTGAAATGAAAACGCAAATTCTGACAAAACTATGATATATCGCTCACGGTGATGTGCGTTAGAAAGTTGGGAAAAATCCTTCATTAGCGAACTATCTTACTTTGAAAAGCTAAAAGGTTGATCAAAAAAAAGGCTCGCGGGCAGAGTTTAAGCCTATCAAAATCGAAAATCTTACACTAAATGACTAAATTTCACGCCTAAGTTTAACACTAGAATTTGAAAAAAAAATACAGTATCAAGCACTACAATTTTTCCTGACATTTACTGAAAAAATGAAACTGATTGCTTTTCATTTGGCCGAGAAAATTAATTTTACATCGAAAAGGTGTAACTAAAAATTTAGCTCATTTCAACACCAAATTCGATCGTTTGTATTGCCTCATTAAATGACTGAGTGAGCCTTGCATAACAAAAGAATCGGTTGTCCAGGATGCTAACTGAGTTAGGGCTTTCTGAATCTGAACCCTCGAAGTGCACACACCGCGCATGTTTCAATTTAGTACGACAATCGATATTGATTTCAAATGATCTTGTAGCTTTACCTGAAACATGAAGGAAAACTGAAGTCTACACATCTCGCGTATTTTTACTACATTTTGTGTACGATACCATTATTACATCTGATCTTTTATGCACGTTAGAAGCCAATAGGACTACATTTCCTTCGTCTTCCACCTCTTCTCCTCCTCATCTTCTTTTCCTTCTTTTTATTTTATCACGATGATCTTGATATTGATATTCCATGTGGCACACCGACATCGCCCGGTTAATAATTACATTATACAGCAGATACACTGAAATGAATACCCGGGATTGATACACGTGATTTGGTTCCTTGTACTTGAATATAGGTGTTCAATGGATATGATAGTCGTTAGCTAGCGTCTTGAGAAAGAAGCGTGCGTCTTGAACTCAAAAACTGACAGAAATATTCTGATTTTATATGTGCCGAACTATAGTGCAGCGTAGGCTAGCTGCACTCACTCGTGCAATCAGTCTAAAAGCATATGACCATTGACCTCATAATGGCGTATACATGACACACAGAGAGGTCAATTACCAAGCTATTGTCAGTAGCCTTAGTCAGATGTCCCTCGGCTCATTATGCGTCTCAAAGGTCGGAACAAAATGGCCATGAGTGGCTGTGGAATCAACCTACCATGGCGATTTCTGCCATGAAGATATTGGGGCGATGACACTGTGTGTGGTCGTTTACGGCAAGCTGAAAACAGTTCAAAAACAGTTTTTTCTGAACGTCAAATCTTGTTTCTCCTTGAAAGCCCTCTTTATTTTTGTTTGTTTGATTTTTTCGGAGTTGACAAAGTAGAATTATTCTATAGCTTGACAATAAAATGGGATTTTGATGACAATCTTCATTTTCGATGACCAAGAATCCGTTATGAAATTTCTTCTTCTTGTTCCTCCTTATTCGACAATGTTGACAATAGTTGCTCACTAAAAAGGAACTATAAGCTTTGAAAGCTACATTTATTTGTGTACCTTTCCTTTGATGTATTTCGCAACCATTCTATAGGGTGGTGCGTTTAAACATGGGCTATCTCCCATCATGTTCAGTATACTCTAGCATTATACGTGAAGGCAACAGACTATGGGCAATTACTTTGTGCATAGACAAGGTGAGAGCCATAAGTTGAATCATGAATATTGGTTAAGTATTTCAGATTTTACAGCGATTTTAGTGAATTGTGATATCGGAAGTAACTACTGCATGTTGTAGGGTTTTATAGGGATAGGATTTTATCTAAACAATGGCCGGCAAAAAAAGGTAAACAAGCTGAGCGTAATCGGGTAATTAAGTTATGTATGAAAGGCTACATTATTACTGAAGTGGCTAAAAGCTAAAAATCGTTCATCATCGTGGGTAAAGAACATTTGGGCGAAGCGACATTGGCCAACTTTGAAAAATAAAAACGCAAGGAAAAAATCAAGATTTTTAACATGACAGCCGCCATAGTGCAAGTTGAATCATGAAAATTGGTGAAGTTTTTCAGATTTCACAGCAATTTTAGTGAATTGTGTTAAGTTTATAAGTAGGTAAATAAAACTAAATGAGATTATGAAGTTTAGATGGTTATTATTGTTTATTATTGTTTACAATATACAATATAAAATATGTTTCAACGCACCACCCTATATATTATATTCACTCTTATTCTTATTGATAATATTTCGTCATAAAATATGTTTTCGTCACTCTTTCACAGTCATTACGTTTCAAACAGTTTTACCAAATCGTCAGGCGTATATATGGATAAAACAGGAAATATTCTTATCAGAACAGAACTGAAATAAAAATAGAAGTCACGAATTTAGTTCTACTTTTTGTATAAACCCCCTTTTCATCCTTCAGTAAAAACAAGGTATGAACTTCTAACACAACCAGAAAATAAATATACTCTCAGAGTTGGTAACCTTAGGCCTATGGAGCCTCTATAGATCCGCATGTAAAATAACCATAAAGATAGTAATCAGACAGATAACAAGACCACGAGGTAAGTTTTCAAGAGCCCAAACACTTTAGTTAAGAAAAGCTTCAAGATTTTCAATTTTCAAGTACAAGAAATCCGATAGAATTGAAACTCATTATCAACTTGATTTATTCGTGATATCAGACAGTGCAAATAGAATGTCTTATTATCAATGGCTTCTGATAAATCCTGGTGCATTAAAATCTAAGGCATTTTCTGCAGATTTGTTTTACTCTCTGCAACATCACTGATATTTGAACATCGGCCCTAACTAAATGATTGGAAACCTAAGAGCACTAACATGAAGGCGAGTTCAAAGAGATTTTGTCTTAAGTACGTTTTAAAATCGCGGAGCGGTGAACTTTTGAAATCATGTATAAGGTGGCAAAGGACCTTCGTCGATATTTACCTCGCGATTATATTTGTCGTCCCTTTATATTTTGACCAATTCCTTTTGACATTGCATGAGATGACCCTCACCTACTTATCTAGCAGCCAGGGGCAGTATGACGCCATATGGGGATACAGTCAGCAATATGAAATGACCTGTATATACCAGCTTTCCAAACTGTGGGGTTTGGAAAGTGGACGGCGTGGAGGGGAGGGGTGGTGGGGGCACAGGTCTCGATAAGTCCATAATATTTTGCTTTTGTACCAAAGTGAACTTTCTGTGGGTATTTCGGCGCCATTTTGAAAAAGCGTCCCCTACGCTGAATGTTGGATACCAATTTGTGTCTCAAAGCATGTAACATGTTTGTAACATTTTTGTCAATTCAACCCACGAAAGACCCATTTAGAGTATTAATACAGGGTGTCCCAAAAAAAAGAGGCCCCTTATTGCGCCCTCTTTTTCTCCTATTTCAGAAAAGTTGATCAAGTATATGTTGGTATGTAAAGAAGCTTTTACCTGTTAGCTTTATTAAACCGAAACTATTATTTCAATCGGCTCATAACTTTTGAAGATATGCCCTTTTAAAGAAATGTATCCGTTTTTCACTCTGTCCACGGAAGAGGTTTGGCTACTTCAAAGATTGAAAAGTGCATATACCATGCATGAATATAAAACATTCCTCGATGATAACTTTATAAAATAACAACTTTATTTTAGGGAATGGGCTTTACCGGTGGGCTTATGGGTTATGGATTTTGTTAGGTGTCATTAATTTGGGCGAAATTGATGTGGGATGAGACTTATTTTGCTATACTTGCAATTACTTATGCTTTTCTCGGTTATTTTACGCCTTTTTGTTTTATTATGTTTCTTACTTTCTTACTTTATTGTTTCTTGCTTTCTTTTTATTGACAACATAAGTCATTTCTCTTTTTGGAATAAAAGGTAGCCCTGATAAGGGCTGTTTAGCATGTTTAGTTTGTCTGTGGCTCTTTTGAAGTGAGTTTACTGTGCTACCTGGCTGCCTCCTTGACGAATACAGGTTTCAGCCCTATTCCTCATTACATCAATTGCGTTGCGTACCAACCTTGTGCGCCAGATACTTGCGAATATAGCATTAATACGTTTGCAAAGATCTTGGATTTTGCCACAAGTGAAAAAATCAAGTGGTGTGAGGTCTGGTGATCTTGCAGGCCACTCCACAGCATGACCCATCCCAACCACTCTGTTTGCTATCCGTGGACAGAGTGAAAAACGGGTAATTGTCTTTAAAAGGGTATATCTTCAAAAGTTGTGAGCCGATTAAAATAATTGTTTTGGTTTATTAAAGCAAACAAATAAAGGTTTCTTTACATACCAAAATATATTTGATCAACTTTTCAAAAATAGGCGAAAAAGAGGGCGCAATGTGGGGCCTCTTTTTTTTTGGGACACCCTGTATGTTACATATTAGTATCTTGGCAGCCATTTTGAACAACGCACTCTACTGGGAGTTCCCCACATTTGGACTCTAACATTCTTGTTTAGCACCCTCGAATATTCAAAAAAACATTCCGGAAACGTATTCATCTCAATTAGCGCACTGGAATCCATATTTCGACTCCGCTATATGTGATCCGATCAGCAACCTCTTCTCATACTTTACCCATGCAAAATGGCGATGATTTTGTTATCAGAAGAAAGGTATATTTTTCCTCATTATCCCTGTGAGAAATATTATGAGGCCTGAAATATGTTTATTTACATATGAAAAAAGATACAGTCTCATCCTTCATGGTCGTGTACGGTGTTACCCCCCCCCCCCATACACCGCACAAAATGGGTAAAAAGTCGAGTAACTATGCAACAGTTGGGCAACATGTACACTTTAGTAAACTTTTGTCGTAAAAGTTTCCCCGACAAAATTCACTATTGCGTAGTTACTCAACGACGGGACAAAATCACAAAATATATGTAATTATGTTTTAAACCTTATTTTGCTTTTGCAATCAGCGTTGGTAGTTTGGTGAGTTAGGGTTCAATGTTAGGTACCACAGACACATTGACACAATTTCACATTTAACACAATAGATCGTTATAGTATTGTTTCAGAACTGTTAGTAACTTTGGGGGGCTGACAGAAGCTCTTACAGTACAAACATTCAATAGCTGTACCTGACATTGAAATTTGGAATTAAATCTGACATTATTGAAGCACAAAAGCATATAATTGTATTGCTATAAACTTCAATTGCTTTAACCTTGAAATATGAACTATAAATAAATCAGAATAGTTGCTAACTTAATTCATATTGAGCATCTTGAGAACTACATAAAATGATTTTGCTCGGTTATATTTCATTATCGTATTTGATTCTATTGCTTTGACACCCTTCATAAGGTGACCTCGAAGATTAGGTAAGCCAAATTATGAATTTACTCACCACTAATTGCAATATAATCTATTTTACACGCAATCATCTCCCAAAGACTCACACAAAAACGTGTCAAAGAGTCTCGAGACTGAATCCTAAATAGTGGAAGTCGCTCCCCACTTTGCATAAATCCAAAATGGCCGCTTTATTTAAATTTTGATTTTGGGTTCCACATCCAAAACAATGCAGAAATGCAAATTTTGACATTGTTCAAAAATAACACTTTGAACTTTGTATGTCAGAGACATGTCAAACAACAAGATAATTTTATTATGATTCATAAATATTTTCCTGAATTCTTATGATTATAATAATACAAACATATTGTCCAAATTTGAAAACGTGTCAAAGAGTCTCGAGACTGAATTCTAAATAGTGGAAGTCCCTCTCCACTTTGCATTAATCCAAAATGGCCGCTTTATGTACTCCTCTCAATGTAATGATTTAGACAAAGTATATTTTGATTTTGGGTTCCACATGGGTAAAAATGAACATTTCTCCGGTTTTTATATAATGGTCTTTTCGCTCTAAAATAACACTTTGAGCTTAGTTTGATTCAAATACTCTGAGTACGTTTCAACTGTGTAACCCAATATTTGACTCAAGAGTTTTATTTCAGAGACAGGTCAAACAACAAGATACTTTAATTATGACTTATAATTATTTTTCTGAATTCTTATGATGATAGTTATACAAACGTATTGACCAGATTTTAATTTTTACTCCTGCATATACATTGTGCAATATTACTGATATTGAATCAGTGCTTGGCCCATAGAGATAATTCAACAAAATTTAGCTTGAATATTGAAATGCTTGCAGTGTGCTTACGCCTGTATTTCATTGAAGTGGTTAATTCAATTAACTCGCTTGTGGATTTAATAATGTTATTTTGATTTAAAAACAATACGTCATGATTAAATTATCTTGCTGTATAAAAGGTCTATTATTTATTACGTGCTACTTAACTCTGCATGGGTTAATTGCGATTGTATCTCGCTACGAATAAAACGTGTCACAAAACATTTCTATCCATACATCAAATCGGTAGTATAATCAGCACTAAGAGAGTAGAAAACATTGGAAAAAGCAAGCCAAACGTAGGTTTGAAACTTTACAATGGCAGATATTATATACATCTACGGAGTAGCAACAATACTGATGTCAATACTTACAATACTAGGAAATGTAATGGTTATTTTTGCTTTTCAACAAGAGAGAAATTTACGATCACGACCCAGTAATCTGTTGATCCTCGCGGTTTCAATAAGTGATCTGATCTACGGGATTCATCTATTTGTGTACTTCGGGATTACAATTTCTGGTTATCCCTATGGAGAAATCGGCTGTATGATATCGGTATTTACAGAGTATACTTATATCATAAGTAACATTCTTCTTGTTGCTATAAGCTTGGACCGACTTCTCTTGGTGTCGCTAAGTTATTCTAAATACACCAAATGGCAATCCAAATCTCGTATTAAGTTACAAATTAGCATTTGCTACGCTATTGGTATAACAACAGCTATAGTAGAATTAAGCTTATGGAATTATGCCAAGAGAGTAAACACTATTGCAGCAAGTATTGACTTTGACTTGTACTGTCTATATCCAGCAAGAAGAATGAAGTCGTATGGCCTGTTAGTCAGTATCGGTTATTTTTGTGTACCGGTTGCGATGGTCACAATTCTGTGCGCTGTGTTTTTTGCTCTTCTTCGATTGAGAATTAAGAAAACTCGGCAAATAGGTTGCAGTACCATAAGCGGAACTCAATCCAATGAGCAGTCTACAACGTCGACTCAAGGTGGTGTACAGGATGGCGATGATAATGAAAACCGCTCAGCGGTAAGAAAAAGATATTTGAAACCCGCTGTTACTTTAGCAGCTTTAGTTACTGCAATGAGCCTTAGTTCTCTGCCATTTTGCACCTATACAATAGTAGTTGCTGTGCGTCCAGAGTTTAACAGTTTTGAAGTTATCTACGTAATGCTTCTAATTGCCCAGATGAATCCGCTTTTGGATCCTGTATTTTACGGAGCAACGCAAAGATCTATTCAAGAATACTACAAGAAGAAATTTGCAAAGATCCTTCAATTTTTCAATCTAAATTAAAAACTGAATTAATCAAACTTGTCTAACAGTTTTGAAATACATTCAGTTTCTATATTGCATTATTTGTATTTGACATTAAATGAATTATTTAGTTTGCATTTGGTGCAATCAGTACTTTTGAATAATATTAATGTTTTATAGCTATGCTGGTTCATAGGTTGATTTTTGTAGTGTTTTATCTTTTAAGTAGTTTTAATGCTTATTGGGTCCCCCATATTTGAACCTTTATTCTGTATGGTTTAGCCTATTATGTAGTATTAATAGTATTTTAAACATGTTGTAAAGTTACATTGTAATTTGATTTATTTTGTAAGCATTGTATGTATCTAAATTAGCAAGTTGTAAAACCTTAATAATTATGTTATGTAAATGTTGTATTGATTCCAAGGCCTCAAGGAAGAACATATGATTAATTGTGTTTTCAACTGATTGAGTGTCCCAGGTTAAAGAAGAAATAAAACAAAACAACACAAATCAGATGGTACTCCAACTTTCATCAGCGAGTGAGTGACTGTATCAGGTAGCGAATTTCGTGACCTTTGACCTGATAAGAGACTCGTAGACTCCTGAAAGTTTTGAAACATTTTGTTGACTTGGATAAAGTCCGCATACTCGACAGAGACAGTAGGTGGTTCCAACGTGGAGTCAAATAAGCAGTTCACATCAAAGCCATCCAACCATCTCTCAACAAAGACAGGGACCGGTTCAAACTTCCAGGAGTCTTCGAGTCTGTTATCGGGTCAAAGGTCAAGAAAATCGCTACCTGATACAGTCACTCACTCGCTGATGAAAGTTGGAGTACCATCTGAAAATTCCGAGGTAGGAATTATTTCTTTGTGTTTGGATCAACAGTTTAAATCAAAATCATAAATAACATTATGTTAGAATAATTATTTCCAGTATGTTGTCAACATAATATGGTTTTGAATGTTATGAAAACATTTTATACCCTTTATATGACCTTTATAAAACCCGACATTTAAAAGTATTCTGGCAACCTTTTCTAACCTTTCTGCGAATGATGTCCAAAACGTTTTGTGTTTGCTGGGTTTCAATTTATTACGACGATCGATATGGATATCAAATGATCTTATATCTTTACCTGAAATACGAAGGAAATTTTTGTTTATGTTTATATCGTAATCAAAGTCCACACATTTTTCTAATCGTCATATCTTGTTTCTCCTCGAAAACCTTTTTACCGTTTGCTTGTTTGTTGTTTTTCTTAAGTGAAAAATGTGTCTTTTGGAGTTGACAAAGTACATAGGTAAACTTATTAAATAATATTCCGACAAAATGGGCTTTTAATGAAAACTTGAATTCTTGACGACCAAGATTATGTTTTTAAATTTCTTCGTCTTTTTCTTCTTCTTCTTCTACTTGTTCTTATTCTTCTAGTCCTTCGTCATCAAAGTCTTCATCGTATTTTTGTTACTGTTGATGTTTTTCTTCTTCGTGTTGTTCTCTCTTTTTTCTTCTTTCTTTTCTTCTTTCTTTTCTTCTTCTTTTTCTTCACTTTTTTTTAATTCTTATTTGTCTTCTTCTTTTTTTCCCTCTTCTTCTCCTCCTCCTTTCTTCTTCTCCTTCTTCTTCTCCTCCTTTCTTCTTCTTCGTCTTCTTCTTCTTTTTCTGCTTCTTCTTCTACTAGAACTCTGCCACAGACTCTATATAATTCGACGTATTGCTTCCGTGTTTAATATTGTATAAAATATTTTATTGTGAACTTTAATTTTATTATCTTGAAATTTTAACGATATTTAAATTAATTAGTTGACGTTCTTGAATATTGTATAAAATAGTTTATTGTGGACTTTAATTTAATTATCTTGAAATTTTAATGATATTTAAATTAATTAGTTGATGTTCTTGGTTATGTTTTATCTTATCACCAATACTTTTAATATTGTCTCTGCTTGTATAAATCTATTGAAACAGTAACCTCTAACTTACATACAAAAATAGCAGTATTTATTCGCCGTAGAAGTAATGTAATAATCGGATTAACTACCATAGCAATAGATGAATACAATTTTTGAGTAGATCGGCCTGCACTACAAGCAGGTTGCACTAATCAACTGTGTATGTCAGCAAACGTAGATGAATACAATACCGCTCTTTTCAAAGATTTACACTAGCAGGGCAATATGTATAATAATAATATCAAATAATCAAACCAAATAAAGATGAAATAAAGGACAATGAAAATGGTAATGCAGAATACATTCACTCTGATTAGCGATCTTTAATCGATTTTCAATAAATTTATTGTTTATTCAATAAACCTGCTTTTGTTTCTGCTCACCCAGCACGATCTTTGTTTTGAGGACCTAACATCTAGTGATGACCGCCTGAAAAAAGTGTGAAAATATGGTTTCAATCATCTACAGGGTTCAAAACAAATAACTCCCTCCCCCCTAATATTTATTAAACATTTCTTTGCATAACTTGACATACATATGGTTGACTTGAAATAATTAATTCTCGATATCAACATGATCAATGTTTTGATTGATGTAATTGTTAGTTTATTTTCTTAAATTTTATGTATCCAATTGCTCAGTGACCCATATAATCATCGTTCAGAATAAAACAATGATTCATTGACATGAATTTTGACATGAATGGCGTTTTCAGTCGGTATTTCAAAAATGGTAAAATCACTATAAAAATGAGTAGAAATAAGGTTTGTGGTGTGGTGCTTATTTGTTTCGTTGGCTAGGCGAGATGAAAGATTTACTTGCAAATGGTAGACTGAAACAGTTTCAAAGATCTACAGCAACGGCTCTCTTGAATAAAGGCGTACAAGACAAAGAAGAAATGGCCAACAGAGATTGGAGGTTGGAATTCAGCATCCAGCCAATTAACTGCATGCATGCAGCCAATCTCTTGTGGCCACATCATGAGTATTACACCATTATTCAAGAAAGCCATCATTTTAAATGAAAATGCAAGATGCTTCAACTGACCCAATACAGGTAAATGTTCACCCTTTTGTTCAAGTGTATGCATGTAGAACTCATTTCTCACCCCTAGTGATTTTATCATTTTGAAACAACTGCTGATTAAAAACTTCAAAGAAAATCTCATTTTACATCAACATTAAATTCAACAAATCATCGTTTTGCACTGACTGATGGTTGCATGGGTGCCTGAAGGATCAGAGACAGAATGGTGAAGAAAAAACACCAAGAATTAAATCAACCTGAACATTAATATTGAGAACGTCTTGTACATAATGATGTAAAGTGCAAATTGCAAAATCAATCTGAACATTAATATCGAGAACGTTTTGTACATAATGATGTAAAGTGCAAAATTTGCAAATTTTGGGAGGGTGCCAAACGATTCCTCTATTAACAGCTTTTTGAATTTTTCAAATCAACAAAATGTATGTCATGTTATGCAAAGAAATGTTTTGTAATTTTAGAGGGGTTTATTTCTTTTGAACCTTGTATATCGCAGATTTATTTGTGGCATGTTCATAACGTGTTGCATATCAATGTATAGCTAATTCATTCCCCTTTTATACAAATATACGTTGTTAACCATCGCCATTTTTACGGCTGAGTACACGTCTTGTGAATGTAGTAGGGTCTCAAAAAGAATGTGCCGAATTTACCATTATTCTGTGCAGCAAAATGCAATTTCATATATCGGCAATCTGGGACATAATGCAATTCTCTAAGACGATAACGCCTCGCCCGTAGAGAGCCAAAGGTATCAACGTCTACATCCATAATATGGGAGTAAAGAGAATGGCATGGCCTGCCATCAGCCCAGACCTCAACCCAATTAAAAAATTACAGGACCAGCTTGGTCGTGCTCTGTGTGCCAGAGTAACCAATGCAACCACATTGAATGACCTGTCACGAATCTTGGATGAAAAATGGAATGCCATCCCACAGCAACGTGTGACCAGGCTGGTGAGCATCATGATAAGAGGTGCTAGGCTGCTGTGGCCGTGTATGGTTTTTCCACCCGCTACTGATGTCAGTGACAATTGTTGTTACAGCACAGAATAATATTCAATTGGCACATTTTGTTTGAGCCCCACTACATTCACAAGACATGTACAAAAGACATGTACACATTCGTTGAAAAGATGATTACTATAAACGGGAACAAATTTGTTGCCCGTTTGTATGCAACACGAAATGAATATGGCACAAATAATCCAAGATATAGGTACTTGAAAAAAAGAGCAGTTTCCATTTAATGTCTATGGGAATATAGAAATTTTAAAAGACAATTGTACAGTATTGCCCCTTCAACTTAATATAATTGAATCAAGTAGCGTAGCCAAGATATTAGTGTGAGGGCAAAGCTAAATTTTATTCCCATTTGTCAATTTTTAGTCAATTTAAAGACACTTTAAATAAATAAATAAATGTTAGTATTTATACAGCGCCTTTCACATGTGAACATGTACCAAAGCGCTTTACATTTATTCCGCCGTCATTAGAATATGTCAGCTGCCATACAATGCCCAAGGCATGGTAATACCTTTGGGCGGCGCTCAATGGACAGTATTCATAACAGCTCCCCATTTCACACCTGGGTGGAGAGGAGTAATCGAGATAAAGTGCCTTACTCAAGGGCACAACACGATGGTGTCGCCGGGGCTCGAACCCGCAACCTTCCGATTATGAGTCCTAGCCCGTTCCGCTCGGCCACCTTTGCCCATTTTATCCCTGAAATGTTCACCTCCCCTGGCTACGTCCCTGATTAAATCCGTACTTGGCCCATGAAGATAATTCAACCTAATTTGGCTTGACTTTGACAATGGGAATATTGAAAGGGCTGAAATGTGTTTACGCCTGCATTTTACTGAAATTGCCAGTTTAATTGCCTCGCTTGTGGATTTAATAAAAGTCACGATTAGATTGTCTTGCAATATAAAAGGTTTCATGTTCATTTACTTGCCATTTAACTCTGCATAGGCAATTGTTGGCGTTAACAATAAGCATAGCCTCACAACAAGTCAAACGTATCGCAACGGTATTTCTACCTATACACCAAATCGGTTGTATACTCTACATAGTTAAGTTACATGCGCAAAGAAGAATTTCGAAGTGCACCTTGAGGGGCTAAAGCTGAGAGAGCAGAAAACTTTGGAAACCAGAACGAAGGTTTCAAAATTTACATACATCTACGGAGTAGCAACATTACTGATGTCAATGCTTACAATACTAGGGAACGCAATGATTATTTTTGCTTTTCAACGAGAGGGGAGTTTACGATCAAGACCCAGTAATCTGTTGATCCTCGCGGTGTCAATCAGTGATCTGATCTACGGGATTCATCTATTTGTGTACTACGGGGTTACGATCTCTGGTTATCCATATGGAGAAATAGGCTGTATGATATCGGTATTTTCGGAGTATATGTATATCATAAGTAACATTCTTCTTGTTGCTATAAGCTTGGACCGACTTCTGTTGGTGTCGCTAAGTTATTCTAAATACACCAAATGGCAATCCAAATCTCGTATTAAGTTACAAATTAACATTTGCTACGCTATTGGTATGGTAACATCTATAGTGGAATTAAGCTTATGGAATTATGCTAAGAGAGTAAACACTATTGCAGCAAGTATTAACTTTGACTTGTACTGTCTATATCCAGCGAGAAGAATGAAGTCGTACGGCATTTTCGTCACTATTGGTTACTTTTGTATGCCAGTTGTGATGGTCACAGTTCTATGCGCGGTGTTTTTTGCTCTTCTTCGATTGAGAATTAAGAAAACTCGACAAATAAGTTGTAACAGTATAAGCGGAACTCAATCCAATGAGCAGTTTACAACGTCGACTCAAGGTGATGCACAGGATGGCGATGATTATGAAAACCGCTCAGTGGTAAAAAAGCGATATTTGAAACCCGCTATTACTTTGGCAGCTTTAATTACTGCGATGAGTCTTAGTTCGCTGCCATATTGTACCTATACAATCGTAGTTGCTGCGCGTCCAGAGTTGAACAATTTTGAAGTTATCTACGTAATGCTTCTAATTTCCCAGTTAAATCCTCTTCTGGATCCTGTATTTTACGGAGCAACGCAAAGATCTATTCAAGATTACTACAAGAAGAAATTTGCAAAGCTATTTCAACTTTTCTATCGTAATTAAATGTTGAAGTGCACATATCGCGCATGTTCTACTTTATTACGACGATCGATATTGATATCAAATGATCTCATAGCTTTACATGAAACACGAAAACAAATATTGTCTTCATATGTCTCATTTGTTTTGCGATATTAAAAATACATGTTGTCTTTTAAGCCAATAAAATGAAATTTCTTCTTATTCTTCTTTTTTCTGTTTCTTCGTATTCATCGTATTTCTCTTCTTCTTCTTCTTCTTCTTCTTCTTCTCTTCGCCTTCTTCATCTTCTTCTTCTTCTTCTTCTTCTTCTTCGACGATGTTGAATATAGTTGCTCACTAAAAAGGAACTATAAGCTTTAAACTTTTATATGTACAGTATAATAGCAAAATGTATAGCTAGCTCTGGTAAGATTACAGACGTGTTTTGTACTTAATGGCAGATATTAGGCAAATTTTCGTGCTCATGCACATTCTAAAGAATTTTGAAAGCTTTTAATGTGTCGTGTAATATTACATGTAGGAACAATTGTGTAGCTAGCTGGATCGTAAGATGTACTCTGAACTGAACATAATTTAAGATGATATAAAGTTAAACTACGTCTTATTTAAGGACCCAACGGCTAAACGCGGGGGTCAGGATGATTATAATGGCCCACCACTATTTCGAGCGGGGCCTGACCCCAACCCCTCCCCCCCCCCCCAACTTCAATCAAACACATAATATAATGTGCTGTGGGTCATATGTCTGGGTGACCATAAATAATCAATTCTCTATTCTAGACCCTTAACGAAAGTGTAAAAGGATTCATCAGATGACTTCCATTGGACCTTAGTTCATACTTTTGTGTCTTTGCAATATTGTATTGCCTTTTATTTGGCCTTCATCTTCGTGACATTGCTAAGCTTCATCGTATACAAAATTCTGCGGCTAAGATTGGCGTCACGATCACATTACACCAGTGCTTTTCGATCTTCACTGACTACCCAGCAAACACAAAAATATTTTAAAAACTTTTTAAACATGTTATATTTTGGGTTTTGGTTTAGCTAAAAAGGTTTTAGTAACATTAAATGTCGAATTATATAAAGGTCATGGAAACGTTTTAAAACATTTTGTATGAAAACACACTACAACACTATTTTAAAAATGTTTTCAAATGATATTGTAACATATTTTTACAAGCATTTTTTGCCAAATATTTTGTTGGCACTTAAATAACATTATGTTAGGATATTTACAGTAGATTATTAATACATTTTAGAATGCTATGAAAACGTTTTATACCCTTTATATGTCCTTTTTATAACCCGACATTTAAACGTTTTCTGGCAACCTTTTATAACCTTTGCGAATGGTGTCGAAAACGCTTTGTGTTTGCTGGGTACCTGTTGTGTAACTATTGAGTTCAAGATATTGCTATTTACTTTTAAAGCCTTAAATGATCTTCTCCATCTACATGTATATTGCTGATTATTATCACATACAATCCTGGCCGATCTCTTCGCCAGCAAGGGGTAAAACTAAATTTTATGGCGAGCGGCCTTTCTGTAATTAACTGTTGCACCCCTTCTGTGGAACAAACTTTCTTTTTACATTAAATCATCTTCATATCTTGCACACTTAATGAGTCAGCTCAAAACACATTTGTTCAAAATTGCTTTTACTGATTCATAGGAGCCTTGAAGTCTTTATTTAACTCTGGCTTTTGCTTTGCGAATTTGAATTATCTTTGCTCTCACAGCTTGGTTCAGTGCGTATTAATAATGCTTTTTTCTTGTCTGATGTTGTTTTACTTTTAAATGATATTACTTAAGCTTTACCTTGCACATATAGTTTGGTTTGCCTGATTTAGTTTGTTTCACAGTATCTGCGTCTTGATACTTCATTTCCTTGTTTAATTTTGTTTTTATTTTGAAATTCACCCAGCTGCGATTCAGGAATTTCATTTTTTATTTTTAATATTCATTTTATCCATGCACAATGGTTGTGCACCCCCCCCCCCTCCCCCATTTCTAAAGTTATTATTCCTTTCTTCTTTTTATATTATAATTATGTCTATTTTTGTACATTAAATTTGACATCATTCTGTGTGCTATGTAAATGACATTCTTAAAAAAATGTGCATGTTTGTTGTTTTTAGAAGTAAGAAACTTTTCCAAAATGAAGATCTAATTGAAGCAATTTGGTGGATCATTTTGGCACTATTAATGTGTAAAATTTTAGTTTAAAAAAACCGAACATTTGTGAAATGAGCAGTCCATGGACATGATCATGATGGAGCCTTCGGACGGCAAGTTTTCCCTATTATGGTAGGCCTATAAATTGTGTTAAACATTATTGGCAAATATCGAAAGCAGAAGTGAAAGTGGCCATTTTTGGTGGCCAGTTTATCAACTACCAATGACTACGCAGGGTGATGTTCCCCCCTCAGAACTTGGAAAATTTGGCAAAATGAAGACCTAATTGAATCGATTTGGTGGACCATTTTGGTACTGTTACTGTGTAAAATTTAAGTTGAAAAGCCGAAAATTGTGAAATGACGGTCCATGAAGCCTTTATTATTGTCACGTTTACCATATTAGGCTTATAAATTGTGTTAAAAATAGGGCCTAAATTGGCAAATGTCGAAAGCAGAAGCGAAAATTGTCATTTGTTTATCCACTACGCATGGGGGTGTCTGAGGGGGATGTTCACCCCTGAGAGGGAAATTTTGCAAAATTAAAGTCCAATTGAAGACATTTGGTGCATCATTTAAACAGAAAAAAGGACTCGAACCAAATTTGCAAGATTTCAAACTAACACATTTTAGAGACTCGCAATCACTAAAACATGCACGGATCAATGCTGACAAAATGTGATGGGCCCTACATATCGGGAGTAGGTCCTAAATGCCAAAAGCCGCGAATAAAATGCACAATATCGGGTGTTTCTCTATTCAAATCTTGAAATATCTGAACGCGTACGTTTTCAAGATTTTGTACGCGTTGGACTTTGGGACTTTGGATTTGAAGCAGTCAGCAAAGTGCCTGAACGCGTAAATACGCGTGTTTTGTGCGTTAATGAAAACCCTGCTTGTAACTTTACCTGAAATACGAGGGAAAAACTGAAGTCTACACATCTCGCGTATTTTTACTACCTTTTGTCAGTTTGTGTACGATACCATTATTACACGTGAAAGCTACATTTATTTGTACAGCGTATATAACAAAATGTATAGCTAGCTCTGGTAAGATTACAAACGTGTTTTGTACTGAATGGCAGATAATATCAGACAAAATTTCGTGCTCGTGCATTTTCTAAATAATTTTGAAAGCTTTTAAGATGTCGTGTAATAATACATGTAGGGACATTTATGTTAAATTGTGTAGCTACAATCTTAGAAATATTGTGTTGGGACAGGTGGTCAATTGTATTCCTTGTTTCCATCCCCAGTCACGTAAATTTTAATGGACGTTTTTCAAATAATGTTCAAGCGTGTAGCTTGAACCTCCTATAAGCTATATTCCTCGCTTTCCCCCACCAATCAATGTTGCAGAGTCCAACACGGAGCCTGATGATAAGACCCCGATCAACATTGCTACGGGGGAAGGGGTCAATTTTAGTGCATGGTCCTAAACTGTCCTAAGACTAAATTCTATGATTGTAGCTGGATTGTAAGATGTGCTCTGAACTGAACATAATTTGACTGCTGCACCCCTTCTGTGGAGCAAACTTTCTTTTTACATTAAACCATCTTCATCTCTTGCACACTTCATAAGTCTGCTCAAAACACATTTATTCAAAATTGCTTTTACGGAGCCTTGAAGTCTTTATTGAACTCTATGAACTGGCCTTGCTTTGCGAATTTGAATTATCTTTGCTCCCGCAGTTTGGCTCCCTACATTTTAATATTGCTTTTGTCTTGTTTAATGTTGTTTTATTTTTAAATGATATCGCCTAAGCTTTACCTTGCACATATAGTTTGGTTTGCCCGATTTAGTTTGTTTCACAGTATCTGCTTTTTTATATTGTATTTTTCTTGTTTAATTCTGTTTTATATTGAAATTCACCCAAGATTCAGGAATGTTATTTTCTATTTTTATTATTTATTTTATCCATGCACAATGGATGTGCATCCCCGCCCCCATTTATAAAGTGTATTGTGCATTGTTTTTTCTTTTTTCTTGTCTATTTCAAAAGTTTAATATTACTTTTTGTAAATTAAATTTGACATCATTCTGTCTGTTATGTAAATGGCATTCTTAAAAAAATTGCACGTTGGTTGTTTTAGCTCTGTAAATTTATCATGTAATTTGACCTTTGGGTCACCTTTTAAATTTTATTCATACACTCCTAGTAATAGTGTGAACCAATCAGAGCAAACGTTAGCAAATTACTAGCCGTGCATACATGTTGTACAATTGCACAGGCGTTCACTCCGCGTAGTACGCACAGTGCTTTCGGACGCGTTCATTTTTCTTACGGGTGGGTGCATTAATATTTACTTGCATTTTCCAACATTTTTAGTGACAAATTTGTTATAAAAATAGCGAAAATCACGGGATTTCGTTCTCGTGTATAAAATAGATTAATAAATGCGTATCACTTGTTGCTCGAGAAATTGTACAAAATAATGCACTTGTACTGAGATGTTGATGCGTCTAATGTACCCCCCCCCCTCGGGGCTCGTGCATTAGATGCATCAACATCTCAGTACGCGTGTATTATGTCGTACAATTTCACTCACAACAAGTAATACGCATTTATTAACCTATAAATAGAATATGAATATGAATATAACTGCTATTTCAATGCTGAAATGTGCTCCACGGGACAAAAGAAGAGGGCCAGATACACTGCTTATTTTTTGTAGATTTTCACTCAATATTGAGCCGCAGGGGGCTACCAAGTTGCTTCATTGTCAAGCCTATACTTGTCAATACAGTCCTGCTACATATGTACTAAAATGACTTTACCGTGATATATTCACGGCGCGATACACGAAAAAATGGGTTAAAATTAAATCAATTGTAAACTCAAACTGGAACATAGGAAGATGCACGTCAGTGACAGTATACTTTTTTGTGCCGGCTTCAGGTTTTAGTTTGATATTTTCACACAAAAAATATATATTCAATTTCAGACAATTTTAGCCCAAACTAAAGGTAAAGTTTGGTAAGTGATGGGCCAGAAAGCGTAACATGATAATTTGACGTCAGTCTGTGACCACCGGCCTCATAGGCAAGGGGCAGTATATTTATTTATCAGACAAATAGTCTACTTTGTTACTAACTCTTCGCAGTTGTATCAGCAGATAGGCGAGGTCTGCTTGTTTTGTAGACAAGGGGCCGGCAGTCTACGGTGAACAGCTCTTTTCAGAGCCATCGGTGGTCAAGGGGTGGCATACATGTTTCTTCATACATGCATCATTCTTAGGTACTTTGTCCTGAAGAGGTCAGAGCTACTTCTAACGCTAATTCTTTACTGTGCAAATTACAACCATTTTGAATATTTCAGTGTCAAGTGATGAGACATTTACTGAATTTAATCTGTTTGTATATTTTGTCCATATATTTTACGCAAAAATGGTGACTACTTCTCATAAAGATGTCAAAGCAATGTATTTTCAATGATATTTAACCATTACAGGGCAAATGGCAGCCATTTTGAATATTTCAAGATTAAGTGATGAGACATTGACGGAAGTTAATCAGTTTGCATAGTTTGCTTATATCTGGATACAATTTAGGTGAAATGGTGTCACTTGACAAAGATGTCAACACATGCTATTTTAATGATTTTTGTACACGTGGTGATTTTTGGCGGGATTCAGGAAAAAAATGTTCATACATTGTAGGCGAAAATTGTGGTATTAACTTAACATGAAGATGTCAAAACATTTTTGTTTAATGATTTTAAACCTGTACAGTGCAAATGGCAGCCATTTTAAATATTTTACGGTCAAGTGATGAGACATTAACAGATATTAATCAGTATTTTGCTTATATCTGGATACATTTAGGTGAAATGGTGTCACTTCATTCACATAACGATGTCAAAATATGTTATTTTAATGATTTTTGTACACGTGAGGCATTCCATGTCAACTCCAGGGATGTGCACCGCAGCACCTCTTCAATTTTTTTGTTTTTCTGTGTGGTGGTAGATATTGATGAGCAAAAAGTAAAATCCTGAAAATTTGAGCTTCATACCAGAAAATTTCAGTTTTCCGTGGGCATCAAACCTTGAAATTTCGTTTTGTCAAAATTTTATTTGTCAAAACGAAACAAGAAGAGGTTTTGAGAGACCCATAAATGTAGATAAGATACAATGTGTTGAGTCAAGATTCTGCTTTTGTGTAAAAGTCATCCTCAGGTGATACTTGTGATTAACATCTTTTTAAAAGTCAAAATATGAGTGTTCCAAAACGCTACTAATTCAACAACACAACTTGAGAGTCAGAAAAGTGGGGGTAAAAAAATTTTTGACAAGCCATTTTTTCCAGTCAAACCCTTGGAGTTGACATTACTTTTTCCCATGTGTTCATTGATGCCTATAGAGGTATGCTAGAAATGACTTTTAGCCAAATTTGAGTGGATATTACCCATGACCAACCAACCCATTTTGTGATGTGGTTGAATGACATATATGTGAGTAGGAAAACCTCAACTGATGTTTTTAAAGCAAAGTCATCGAGTCCCAAAGCCAATATCTTCAGAAATGTTGTCAAAGAACATATTTTCAACATACCTGAAGTTGATGGTGGAGCAAAATGTCTGACATTGGTTTTCAGGGGGGTCAAAATGTACACAAAATGTACAATTGGAGTTTTGCATGGGTAATATCTCAGCTAAAAGTATTCTAATAGGCTCAATATTGATAAGAGTAATGTCCAACCAAAGGGCTCTGACTGGCAAAAAAATGGACAAAAAATTATTTTTTTTTTTGGTGTTCTTACCCCCCGAAGTTGGTCCTGGATTGACGAAGTTGCATTTTGAGGGCCCTATATCTTTTTAAGTAAAGGAGTCACAAGTTTTCTGATGCCAGATGTGAATTATACACAAAAAAGTACCCCAGGATACATATTTTTCAAAGCTGTTTGGGGTTCCTTTATACATTTATGGACCTCCAAACATCGTTGTTTCGCGTTGCGACACATTTTTACGCTCACCCCTAAATTTCAAATTAATGCCACGGGAAAACGAAATGGAGTATGAAGCTCAAATTTTCAGGATTTTACTTTCTCATCAATATCTACCACCACACAGAAAAACAAAAAAATTGAAGAGGTGCTGCGGTGCACATCCCTGAAGTTGACATGGAATGCCTCACGTGGTAATTTTTGGCGGAATTCGGGAATAAATCGAGGTTGCCCGTGGGCTTTTTTTGATCGTATTAACCAAGGCAACATAATGTGCCAAGTATGTTTCCGGAAGGAAAAAGTGATATTTTTTTCCCGCGACGGACCTGCCTATTTAGCTTGACGTCAAATTATCATGAAACGGTTGAAATGTGTTATGCCTCTACTTCATTGAAATTGCCCGTTTAATTGACTCGCTTGTCATTTTGCCGTAAAACAATAAGTCACGATTAAATTGCCTTGCTGTATAAAAGGTCGCATATTCATTTACTTGTTACTTAACTCTGCATAGGTTAACACAGTTGCAATTGCAGCGGTTAACAATAAGCACATAACCTCACAACAACTTAAACGTATTGCAACGGTATTTCTTCCTACACACCAAATCGGTGGTATACTCAACACAGCTTAGTTACATGCGTAATGCATACGTATGTAATGAAGAATTCCAATTTAAAGCCGAGAGAGCAGAAAACCTTCGAAAAACAAACGAAGTTTTGAAACGTTACAATGGCAGATATTATATACATCTACGGAGTAGCAACATTACTGATGTCAATACTTACGATACTAGGAAATGCAATGATTATTTTTGCTTTTCAACAAGGGAGGAGTTTACGATTACGACCCAGTAATCTTTTGATCCTCGCGGTCTCAATCAGTGATCTGATCTATGGAATTCATCTATTTGTGTACTTCGGGATTACAATTTCTGGTTATCCATATGGAGAAATCGGCTGTATGATCTCGGTATTTACAGAGTATACGTATAATATAAGTAACATTCTTCTTGTAGCTTTAAGCTTGGACCGACTTCTCTTAGTGTCGTTAAGTTATTCTAAATACACCAAATGGCAATCCAAATCTCGTATTAAGTTACAAATTAGTATTTGCTACGCTATTGGTATGGCAACATCTATAGTGGAAGTAAGCTTATGGAATTATGCTAAGAGAGTAAACACTATTGCAGCAAGTATTGACTTTGACTTGTACTGTCTATATCCAGCAGGTAGGATGAAGTCGTATGGCCTGTTAGTCGCTATCGGTTATTTTTGTGTACCGGTTGTGGTGGTCGCAATTCTCTGCTCTGTGTTTTTTGCGCTTCTTCGATTGAGAATTAAGAAAACTGGGCAAATAGGTTGCAGTACCATAAGCGGAACTCAACCAAATGAGCAATCTACAACGTCGACTCAAGGTGATGTACAAGATGGCGATGATAATGAAAACCGCTCAGCGATAAGAAAAAGATACTTGAAACCCGCGGTTACTTTAGCAGCTTTAGTTACAGCGATGAGTCTTAGTTCGCTGCCATATTGCACCTATACAATAGTAGTTGCTGTGCGTCCAGAGTTGAACAATTTTGAAGTTATCTACGTAATGTTACTTATTGCCCAGTTAAATCCTCATCTGGATCCTGTATTTTACGGAGCAACGCAAAGATCTATTCAAAAATACTACAAGAAGAAAGTTGTAAAGCTCCTTCAATTATTCAATCTTAATTAAAAACTGAAGTGCACACATCGCACATGTTTTCATTTATTACGACGATCGATATTGATAACAAATGATATTGTAGGTTTACCTGAAATACGAAAGAAATTTTGTATCTCGGTCATTCAATGTTTATAATCGTAATCAAAACCGAATGAAGTGCACACATCTCACGTATTTTTAAAAAAGTCTGCACAAAAAGAAACTCCTATAGCTTCGGAACTAATAACCTTTCATCCAAAATATAAAAATAATACCACGTGTACACTGGGTAACATCAAATCATGTGTGAATATACCGTCACTGTGCTATGTTTTTCTTCGCTGATAAAAATATTTGAAGGTATTTGGTTTTATACCGGAAGTAACCTCTTAATGACCAAAATCAAGAAGAAGAAGAAGAAGAAGAAGAAGAAGAAGAAGAAGAAGAAGAAGAAGAAGAAGAAGGAGATCCTGTAAGACACATGCATACGTCATGGCTGTGTAAAGGCAGTCAAGAATAAAGTACATGCAAAGAAAAGTCTAGCTATTAATATGATCCTTTTTGTTTCTGCGAAATCATTAAAATAAAACAACAGTGAAATGTGAAAATTTTATTAAAAGTGTAACGAACCACATCGAATTTGGTCCTATAGAACTATCCGTATCAAGCACAATAATAATATTGACAGTTGCATATTGGTTTTGGTTTAAATAAAAACGAATGCACTGTACAAATCTTCAGGGTACGATGAAAAGTGCCATCGGTACCTATTCGGGCACCGATAGCGCTATCGGCCAAACAAGGGTATAATATTATTTATGATTATGATGTTATGAAGTCATAGCGCCATAATGTGGATAATGTGGAGCATGTTGGTACTTACTTTGACATCACTGGTCAGAGGGGACCGCGTCTACCCAATACCATCGACACCAAAAATATAACAATAAGATCCGGTTTTGGTAATCGTGTAACCAAAAAACGACTGAGTGAGTGCATGCTGGTATTTTTAGTGTGTTTTGCTGGTTCATCAAATAATTGAAAATACAAATTTACGTTGACATACGAGTATCTTTTGATGGAATTTCCATCTGGTGCCTTTTGAAGAAACATTTCATTTACAATTTCAAAGTTCAAATTTTGTTCTAAATGTCTGTCATCTGATATCAAGTTCAAAAAATCAGATTGAAGTGTTAGTGTATGGTGTGTTTTTAATTCTATGCCACAACAGCTTTGGGGCTTCCATTCGTTCTTTCTCCACATTTAATGTGCGATTGCCATCTATATCGCAAAATAATTTTTGACATATTCATACCGTGTTGCATATCAATATATAGCTAATTCATTCCCCTTTACAATTTTAACCATCACCATTTTCACTGCTGAGTACACGTCTTGTAAATGTAATGGGTCTCAGAAAGAATGTGCCACATTTACCATTATTCTGTGCAGCAAGTTGCAGTCTCATATCTCGTCAATCTGGGACAAAATGCAATACAACGATCACCCCTACAGAGCCACGGTTATCAACGTCTAGTGCAGGTGGTGGCCGCATTGCATTCTCTAAATTCAGTAAATTTTCACCGTCAACCGTGTAATTGAATGGGATTATTTTGAAATTTTAAAACGCTTGAAATATCACAAACAAATAGGCCTATGTTGATAAATAATATAAATACAAGCTAAAACCGTTGGGGTTCGATAATGAACCCAATAAAACTAACCGACTATATTGGAAAATGCCATACGGCCGGGCGGTTTCACAAGTTGCCGGCTCGATCATGTCATCCGCCGCCTGGTCTAGTGAGAGTGAGTAGTGAGAATGACACGCCCAGACCTCAACCAAATTGAACACTTACAGTGCCAGCTTGGATCGTGCTCTGTTTGCCAGAATCCTGGTTGGGAAGTGGAATGCCATCCCCGGGGTCGTCCCACAGCAACATGTGACGAGCCTGGTGATCAGCATGAGAAGGAGATGACAGGCTGCTGTGTATGGTTTTTCCACCCGCTACTATAGGTTTATATTGTTGTCGCAGTAGAGAATGATGTCACATCCTGTTTGAGACCTCACTACATTCACAAGATATGTACCCATTCGTTAAAAAGATGATTGCTACAAAAGTGGTGTTATTTTAAAGGAGCTGTCCATTTGTATGCAACACTAAATGAACATTGCACAAATAATCCAAGATATAGATGCTTGGAAAAATTGAGGAGTTTAATGTCTATAACTGCCAAGTTAAAAACACAATTGTGCAATGTTCAGTACTTTTATTGAATCCAGTAGCGAACCCCGGATATTAGTGTGAGAGCAAAGCCAACGTTTCGTCCCCATATGTCAATTTTAGTAATTTTAAGGACACTTGGAATTTGCCGTTCCCATTTTATCCCACATCCCGTTCCCAAACTTTCACCTCTCCCTGGCTACGTCCCTGATTGAATCAGTGCGTGGCCCGTGAAGATAATTAAACTTAATGTGGCTTGACTTTGACGATGGGAATATCGGAATTGCCAGTTTAATTGACTCACTTGCGGATTTAATAAAGTCATTTTGTCAATAAGTCGCGATTAAATTGTCTTGCAGTATAAAAGGTTTCATGTTCATTTACTTGCCATTTAACTCTGCATAGGTTAACACAATTGCAACCTCACAACAACGAAAACGTATCGGAACGGTATTTCTACCTATACACCAAATAATGTTGTATAATCTACACAGTTTAGTTACATGCGCAATGCAAACGTTTGCAATGAAGAATTCAATGTGAACCTTGAAGGATTAAAGCTGAGAGAGCAGAAAACTTTGGAAAAAATCGAACAAGCGAAGGTTTGAAAATTTACAATGAAAGATATTATATACATCTACGGAGTAGCAACATTACTGATGTCAATACTTACAATACTGGGGAATGTAATGATTATCTTTGCTTTTCAACAAGAGAGGAGTTTACGAGCACGACCCAGTAATCTGTTGATCCTCGCGGTTTCAATCAGTGATCTGATCTACGGGATTCATCTATTTGTGTACTTCGGGATTACGATCTCTGGTTATCCATATGGGGAAATCGGCTGTATGATATCGGTATTTACGGAGTATACGTATATCATAAGTAACATTCTTCTTGTTGCTATAAGCTTGGATCGACTTCTCTTAGTGTCGTTAAGTTATTCTAAATACACCAAATGGCAATCCAAATCTCGTATTAAGTTACAAATTAGCATTTGCTACGCTATTGGTATAACAACATCTATAGTGGAAGTAAGCTTATGGAATTATGCTAAGAGAGTAAAGACTATTGCAGCAAGTATTAACTTTAACTTGTACTGTCTATATCCAGCGAGAAGAATGAAGTCGTACGGCATTTTCGTCACTATTGGTTACTTTTGTATACCGGTTGTGATGGTCACATTTCTATGCGCGGTGTTTTTTGCTCTTCTTCGATTGAGAATTAAGAAAACTCGACAAATAAGTTGCAGCAGTATAAGCGGAACTCAATCCAATGAGCAGTTTACAGTGTCGACTCAAGGTGATGTACAGGATAACGATGATGATGAAAACCGTTCAGTGGTAAGAAAGAGATATTTGAAACCCGCGATTACTTTGGCAGCTTTAGTTACTGCGATGAGTCTTAGTTCGCTGCCATATTGTACCTATACAATAGTAGTTGCTGTGCGTCCAGAGTTAAACAGTTTTGAAGTTATCCACATAATGCTACTTATTGCCCAGTTGAATCCTCTTCTGGATCCTGTATTTTACGGAGCAACGCAAAGATCTATTCAAGAATACTACAAGAAGAAATTTGCAAAGATCCTTCAATATCTCAATCTTATTTAAATACTGACGTACACACATCACGCATTCTACTTTATTACGTCGATCAGCATTGATATCAACTGATTTTATAGCTTACACCAGAAGGAAATAATTGTCTCTCGGTCCTTCAATCTGTATATTGTCTAATTTAATTTTCGATATTAATATTACATGTGGTCTTTTATGACAAGTTAGAAGCCAATATAAAATGCATTTTCTTCTTACTCTTCCTTTACTACTTCTTCGTCTTCATCGCCTTTCTTTTCTTCTTCGCCTTTTTCTTCTAATTCATCTTCATCTTCTTCTCCTCCCCCACTTCTGTTTCTTCCTCTTCCTCTAATATATAGTTATTTCTGTTTTCTTCTTCTTACTTGAGCACAAAGATCACAGGTCTTTTACAGCTCGCAAATTGCTTTTCTGATCGTCAAATCTTGTTTTTCCTACAAAACCTTTTTCTTTTCTTCTTAGTAGATTTACTGTGTAATTTGTCAATCAAAGGTTTTTTGGATGAAATCCTGCATTCTCCGTCTTCAACTTCTTCTTCTTCATCATCTTTGTATCAATAATCCGAGGTATTGCTTGCGTGTTAAAATGATTCTATTGTGAACTATAATTTTATTAGTCTTGACATTTGAACTGTATTTAATTCCCGACAATGTGAATTAATATAAAAGAAAAATTGGAAGTTGATTTTATTGGTCGTAGCTTATTATCTTATCGTATTATCAGTCCTTTATTACTTTTCCTTGACTCTCGTCATATCTTTTAAAAGGGTGACCTCTAATTTACACACAAAAAATAGCAATATTAATATACCTTCAAAAGAAGCTCTACCCCTGAAATGTTGGTATTGTAATTTTTAATTTCACACGACCAATTCGTTTGTGATAAAGTTAATAGGTAATTTTCAATGATCGATCAATAGGCTAGTCAAATTAAAAAGTCATCCACAACTAATAGTAACAGAATCCATTTTACATGCGTCCATACTGAAGTTTCGTCCCTGCATAAGCAGCCATTTTGGATTTATGCAAATTAGGCACGGTTCCATTATTTGGATTTTGGGGTCTTTTGATGTGTTATTAAATATGCTTTTCTGAAATGAATGGTGATTAAATAAATTATGTTGCAATTAGTGTTGTGTTAACTCCTTATTTTTCTTAATGACTAGCCTACAAATACGCGCTGTTTTAATATGTTTGTTTGTGCAGTAGCATTGGTGTGCACAAAATATGTTGACAGTGTTTAATGCATATTATCAGAAACATGTTCATTTCTTTAATTTTTATTAAATTTTTACTCAAAATTTATGTTGTGAAATTATTTGGAAATAGTAAGTATTAGGGTGCGAATATATCAAAAAAAATTCAGATTGTATGATATCAGAAGGACATTCCTCGTATTCAGAATGCAATTTGGTGTGCCTGGTGTGCTCTTAGGTCCTATATACAAACATACTGTGCAAAGGTGGGTATGCCCGAGCCCTCATCTAGTAATTTCTTACTGGGGTACTATCGAAACGAATATATCAAAATGATATCGAGTGTTAAAAAACATTGGCATAAATTGTCTTAAAAATGAATTTATTTAATAATGTGAGGAAGCTAACAAAATTATAAGATTGCAAATTAACGTAATAAGAATAAAATTATTAAGTAAAGAGCCAAAGAGTGAAGACCTCAGTAACTAGTATTACATGTGTGTTTCTATTCTACATGTCTGAAATTGTCAAGTGAGTGACTTTAGCTGATGATGTGGCGCATGGCCAAGGATACATAATGGCGCCCCCATTCTTGAAACAATTATCCACGAAGCTCGCGAAAGTGCACAAATACCATTAGATAATTTTGGTTATAATTAAACATGATGCAGTCATGTCTACAGTAGAATTCATCTCGACCTTTGCAGGACTTAACCCCATTAAAAGCTATTAAACCAAGATAACACTCATTGAAACAGCTCAACTGATTAAATCGGATCTTCTCTGGTTGTGCACAAGTGACTGTTTTCATGTGCGATATCACAATAAAGCTGGTATGCATAGCTTCAGTTGGGTACCCGACTATGAGAGAAACGTAAGGAAACAATGTTATGTGTGGCTTTGTTCACGAAATCAGACAATGTCGTGCTTTTGTAAACCAGCATTCTTGAAAATGAGCAACATAATGATTTTTGACTTAACACGGTTTAGAAATAATTTCTTCATATTTTTGGTGTTATCTGTCGTTTACATATCCTTCCTAAAACACCAAAGTACGAGTATTTCCAAACATCTAAATTTGCTAAAAATTTAGGACATGTTACAAAACTATATTGTCTAGAATTTTAGAAGAGTACTTTTAATATTGGCCGGTTATTTTTCACACAGCGACGTTAACTAGGCAATGTACTATTACCTATAACATTAACTAAAACACCAAAGTACGAATATTTCCAAACATCTAAATTAGCTAAAATTTAGGACATGTTAAAAACTATATTTTCTAGAACTTTAGAAGAGTACTTTTAATATTGGCCGGTTATTTTTCACACAGCGACGTTAACTAGTCATATCCCCATACTGTTAACGTAGGGCTATTTGTAAAGGTCACGCGTCAATGGGAAAGAGCACTGTGTATTGTGTATAGGAAAACGGACAGTAACTGCAGTATGATTCATTGAATGTCGGTCTTTGATAAATTGATCTTTCAAATAAGTATTGTTGCTGAAATGCGCGCGACAATTATTCTGACTTTTATTGCTTGTAGGGGGCGCAGAATCGATGCTGAATTGGTCAACTCGGCGCCCCACTGGACTTTATACTTCTAAGAGGCGAAAACGAGTACTTTGTGGAAAGGTATGTAATAAAATATGTGTGGTTATACGATGCAATTAATTGAATGGTCTTCATTCTTTATTGAATAGAGGACTGGTCATCATCAATATGCTTGGTTGAAAAGTGCTCAATTAAAAAAAGCTCAATTTCAACCATTTTGGTGCAAATTTCTCAAAGTTGGTCAAAATTCGAAAAAAACAGGTCCTAGATATTTTAATCTAGTTTTTAAAAATTAATAAAAAAAACCTTTTTTTGGTACGTGGTCCGAAAAAATGTGAGTAATAAAAATTGTAATTTTCTCCATAAATGAACATTTTTGCCCAAATTGACCTCACTGATGAATTCATCAAGCGTTTGCCATTCTATAAATATAATTCAGCAGTTATGATTCCCAAAGGTTTCCGTAATTGAAGAGTTTATTTCCAAAAGGCATTAAGTCTAATAGCAGCCACTTTTCTGGTATTATTTTTGCATTTTTAAAGTTTAAATGACATTTAACGATTGGAATGGACATGTTTGTAACTTTAGCTTATTCTCTAACTATTTTTAATATCATTTTGTCCCCTAAAACTCTCCAAAGCCAGGTTTTAAAATGGCTGCCATTGGACTTTTGGAACAAAAAAACAATCTTTTATATTTATTGTTTTCTTCTTCGCACGTGGGAGGTTAAAGAGATTTGCAATTATTTGTTTTAACGATAACCAAACAATTGTTATAGCTATTCTACTGCTCTAATATTATTAGATTGGCATGGTTACTGCTACTATTAGGAATATCTTCAAATAACAAATGCCACAAAGTAGCCTTCTGACTTAATGCTTTTTTGAACCAAACTCTTCAATTCCAGGTTTAAGACCACCCTTAATTTCGCGAAAGACGAAATTGCCTTAAATCGTGCCATACACAGTAGTATTAATTTTAAAAATCTAACAGCGGAGCATAGTGAGATATTTAAATCAAATTTGCAAAATCGGTGATTGGCCTGTGAAATAATTGAACCATTATTTGATTTAAATTTGAAAATGGAACTATTACTTTCGTTAAACTGTGCATACGCATTCGTGAAATGAAAATAACCAGTTCGTTCACGCTTCTTGCCTTAATAAAGTCGTGTTGTCAAAAATAACAAGCCATAATTAAATTATTGTTACTATTAAAAGAGGCTCGTGTTCTTTTACATGACACTACATTTTACATGTCATGTTAGCATGACTCCGAATGTTACGGTCAGCAATAAACATTGCTACCCAATTGATGATCTATACACTTGAGCTCCTTTCAATTTTACAATGGCAGATATTGTATACATCTACGGAGTAGCAACATTATTAATGTCAATACTTATAGTACTAGAGAATACAATGATTTTTGTTATCTTTAACAAGAAAGAAGTTCACGATCAAAACCCAGTAATCTGTTGACACTTGCTGTTGCAATCAGTGATCTGTTTATCGTTAACTATATATGTTTTAATGTTATGAATATAGTGCACCAGCTGTGAAAGCATACCGGCTCGTTCAGAAATTTTAACTATTATAGTTGAGTATCATCTGCCTAATGAAATACTGAAAAGATTGTTGCTGCCGATTATTTCCTGAATTTGGGGCGGAGTACCGACGACTGCCTATAGCACTCCGTATCCAATTGGCTGTCATAGGATCCGATGCTACACCATTGTTGTCTACCGTCCAGATAAAATGCCAATCATCGATACTAGAGGCACTGAGTCTTTCCTACGATGCAAAATGTTTTTGATCGACTGTGTCAAAAGCCTCAGACATATCCAATGAAAAACTAACGCCGCCTTATCGTGGTCATCAACGGCTTGCATTAAGTCATTGTTAACTAGCGTTGTTCAATACTATGGCATCATTGGCATGTTTTCCATGCAGACTGGTAATAAGAGATCAAACACTCACTACTTTCTTCAGTCTTACCCTTGATAAGTATGTGCTAGTTATTGTCTAAATAAATGGGTTAATTTATTTTGTATTTGTGGAACCATCGTTCTGCGAAAAGTCTATTGTTGATTGGAAATCAGGGCTTTCTTTATCTAGCTTTCTTTACCAATTATAGTTTTAAATAACATTACAATTGTTATAGCATAGTGATAGATTGAATATTCTCGGAAATGTAAATATGTAAAAGGTTTTGCAAGATAACAATAGAAAATCAAATAATTCAACTAAATTTGGTTAGGTGTGAACATTGGCAAATATTGCAATATTTCAGCATTTCATTTATGCACTTAAAATGGTCGTTTTAATGTAATAAAAGCAAGTCACAATTTAATTAACTTGCTGGAAAAAATTTCATATCCGATTATATTGTACCTCTGCCCAGTGGTGCTCTACAGTATGCAACTTGCACAATGCATACGTTTACAATGTTTTGTCACACGGCCTATTCTAAATAAAATGAGCTTGCGAACTATCAACAAGCATCAAATATTGAGAACATACGAAGGTAACACATGCGGTCAATGTGATCTCGACGCTTTATATCTTTAAAATGGCAGATATTGTATACATTTATGGAGTTGCAACATTGTTGATATCGATGCTAACGATACTAGGGAATGCGTTGATTATTAAATTGCTTTTCAAAAAGTGAGGAGTTTACGATCAAAACCCAGTAATTTGTTAATCCTTGCTGTTTCAATCAGTGATCTGATCTTAGGGATTCATCTTTTTTTGTACTACGGGATTACGGTTACTGGTTATCCTTATGGAGAAATCGGCTGTATGATATCGGCATTTACAGAGTATACGTATATCATAAGTAACGTTCTTCTTGTTGCTATAAGCTTGGACCGACTTCTCTTGGTGTCGCTAAGTTATTCTAAATACACCAAGTGGCAATCCAAATCTCGTATTAAGTTACAAATTAGCATTTGCTACGCTATTGGTATAACAACATCTATAGTGGAAGTAAGCTTGTGGAATTATGCCAAGAGAGTAAACACTATTGCAGCAAGTATTGACTTTAACGTGTACTGTCTTTATCCAGCGATGAGAATGAAGTCTTACGGCCTTTTCGTCAGTATCATGTATTCATGTATACCAGTATTGATGGTTATAATACTCTGCGCGGTATTTTTTGCTCTTCTAAGGGTAAGAATTAAGAATACTCGACAAACAAGTTGCAGTACTATAAGCGGAACTCAATCCAATGAGCAGTCTACAACGTCGACTCAGGGTGAAGAAGACGATGATGAGAACTGCTCGATTGTAAGAAAAAGATACTTGAAACCCGCGATCACTTTGGCAGCTTTAATTACAGCCATGAGCCTTAGTTCACTACCATTTTGTGTTTATACAATTATAGGTGCTATGAATCCAGATGTGAACAGTTTTGATGTCATCTATGTAATGCTCCTTGTTACCCAGTTGAATCCTCTTCTGGATCCTGTATTTTACGGAGCAACGCAAAGATCTATTCAAGAATACTACAAAATGAAATTGGGAAAGCTCTTTCACTATTTATATCGTTAATGTAACTAAAGTGTACAAATCGCGCGTATTTTTACTGCATATTACGAAGATTGATTGATGTTTACATTGCATGTGTTTTTTGTTTTTTTGCCAATGACTTAAATGTTTTTCTTTTGATTGTCAGACCTTGTTTTTCGACATAAACTTCACCTTTCGAGCATGTAAATAAACAATGAAAACAAAGCATTTGAAAAATGAAGTATGATCATGTTTGCACGTATTTTTATCATAATCCTACAACGCATTAATATAATCCTACTCTCCCTGTTTCTTCGACTTCGTCTATCTTTATCTTCTGCACTTCCTTCGTCATCTTCGTCAACTGGCTGCAGTTCCATACGCAGAACTCAATTTATTGACCAGTCTACATTGGGACCAGGGACCCGTTTAACAAAGTCTTACAATCATTAGTCTTTGATAAACCGGCTCCAGCTCGAGATGTACTAGATGGCACAGATAGACATCATTGCAAGGATATGTGAAAATGAAAATTGAAACACGTGATTATTTTGTAGCATTTCTACGAAATGCTTCTTTAGAAAATAAGCAATTATTATTAACATCAACGGATGTTCTGAAAATCCATAATTGCAAAAGTGGCGAGCGATGCATCGCAAAAATCGGCCTCCAAAAGCGGAGCATCGCAATTGCTCGGCGATCGAGTATAAATTCAGCTTAACGAGCGTAACGAACGAGATTAATCAAAATCTTCTTGATCAATAATATACAGTTAATTAAACCCAGAAGGGTTGTCTACCATTGATGACGATAAACTGACGAAGAGTAGTTGCGGTATACATGTGCTCGTACTTTCCTATCACGCTGCTAATATTATTATGGGGTTTGTGATTTTCAAACATCTTGTGTTAATTTCGGGTAAGTACATAGCAATGATATTATCTTACTCTGATGGATGGTAGCGGCGGTGATGGTGTTGACGGCGGCGGTGGTGGTGGTGGTGGTGGTGGTGGTGGTGTAAGTATCTTATTGTGAATACGTTTTGCTCCTTCACAATATAACTTATTTGTCTTTGTGGACTAAGTAGAGACGTGACGGTCAAAAGTGTCATCGGTACCTCTTTGGGCACCTATAGCGCTATAGTAACGCGAGGATTGTATGCAAAAGTCTCAGTGGACTTCACTGACCAGCGGTCTTTGCAGGACAAGTGAGTCAGGACATACATCAGAACTTTTAAGTCAACAACAAGAAGAAGGCTGCTGGTTAAGTAACATTACTGAACAGTGTATTTGATTGATTCTGACTGTATTTATGTTCACTCAAGAAAAATCATACTTGACTTTTCATTAAAGAATCAAATATTGTTAACGTATTCAAACAGTATGTTTTGTTGTGCATTCTGAAGCAAATTTGGTGGTTTTGACCTTGAGTCATTAGCGACCCGTTGTTTTCACTATCGCTATGGTAATTACTCCTTTTACACACTATTTGGCGAATACCAGCATGGTATACCAAATTCGGCAAGTATGTTTGCAGCAATTTGATAAAACCATTGACGAATTCTTATCCCAGCAAACAGAAACATGTTTGTAAAATTTTATATACCTGTTATTAACGCGTTTTAGATTTATTTTAAACGTTTTAATAACATTTAAATATCGGGCTATATGAAGATCATGAAAACATTTCAAACGTTTTATTGGGAAAAGGATGTTACCAAACTGTTATTGTAAAATATAAATGTGGACAAAGACATTTGTAAAACGTTTTGTGTTTGCTGGGATAGCACCAAATTTAAAGAAACTTTTGCCATGTTGAACATAACAGTTTCCTATATACAATGCAATGAATATGATATAGATATGTCTTTCAAACAGACCAAATCTATTATTCAAAGATTTTTAGGTTTTAATATTGAAGTTTTTGCAATAGCTTTAAATCTTGATAGGTCCAACCAAATAATTTTCTTAATAATACAATCATGATCACGTAATCTAACAATCAAATTCATTTTTATATATGTCTTTTAAATTCATCGAGAAGCTCATTATTATAGGGGTCGTTATGGTAACCTAGAATTATGATGCTGAACACGATTTACTGATACTGCGTAGCACTTCGCATAATGGATCCAGTCGCAGGTGCAGACATGTTTAATTAATTCCAAAGTTATACGTTTTATATATTCAGCGATTAGTTTCTATGGATCCAAGGAAATTTAAGTGGCATTTGTATTGGACTCGACAAATATTCTATTAATTCAGAAAAATAACAAATATTTCATTATCATAATATGTCAAACATGGTTTAATCTAAATAAGAGGGTCCTGTATTTTGAAAGAAGCATATGTTTTGCTTGTACTTTCTCTAGAAACAACCAAAGTCGAAAAAATAAATTGAATTTGGGGTTTGTAATTGTTTCTTTTATATATCTAGAATGCCAGTTGAGGTTTATAATTCTGGATACAACTATCTTGACCTGTCTCGAAAAAATCATTTCACTAATGCTGATAATTAAGAAATATACATTAATTAGCAAAATAATAAATCGATGGTAGATGATTGGTTCGTGCACTTTACGTGACGCGCACTTTTTGTTTCTACTCACATAGCTATCAATCTTGATAGTTCTACCCATAATTTTTCTTCATAATACAATCATGATCACGTAATCTAACAATCAAAATCATTTTTTATCTATGTCTTCTAAACTCATGAGAAGCTCATTATTATAGGGGTCGTTATGGAAAGCTAGAATTATGATACTGAACAAAATCAACTGATACTGCGTAGTACTGTGCATAATGGATACGGTCGCAGGTGCAAGCACGTGTTTAATAATTCCAAAGTTATAGATGAGGTGACCTCAATGTTTATCAACAAAGGCAAGGGACTGGTATCATCTTTATGCTTGAATGAATCCCATGCAACCACTACACTGTTTAATAGTCTTATTGTGATGTGGCGGGAGATTTAAAAACACGAGCCCTGAACAAAATATGATGCGCGCGCATACTGCCAGGCAAAAAACAATGGAAATTGTGATAATGCGTGCGCATGCTGTCAGGCATTGACGTCAGAAGTCACATCATCTATAGTCCAAGCATACTGGTTTTTATCTGAAGTATGCCTTCAATGTGCATGTGTATCCAAATCTTAATTGATATTTGGAGCCCGATACATCACGACATTAACAAATCTTTGATAATTTCTTACTTCAGTTCTTATTTGCAAGGTAATGGCGGCCAGATGCTTGATTAAAAAGAGAACCTGTACTGGCGGTAAACAGCCACTTTCGATGGATTTTAGACACTAAAAATCCTTGCGACTGCACTACTGTGATCATGGGGGAAGTACATGGTAAACCTCCCGTGCGATCTTATGAGCCTAAGATCATTGATTGTCCACATGAGCTGCTAAGTAAGAACGAGGCGATTATTAAACGAGTTTTAAATTGTGACCCGTCATAAAGGTAAAGTAATTACAGAATGTTGTGCAATATAAGTATCTAAATTTCCATAAATAACCTATGAATTGTTTAAAGTGGTGTATGGTGATGGTGGTGGTGGTGGTGGTGGTGGCGGCGGTGGTGGTGGTGGTGGAAGTGATGGTGGCGGCGGTGGTGATGGTGGTGTAGGTGGCGGTGGTGGTGGTGGTCGTCGTTGTGGTAGTGGTGACGGTGTTGATGTTTTTTTTTATATTTTAGAACGAGGTGATTGTTAAACGAGTTTTGAATTGCGACGGTTCATAGAGGTAAAGTAATTGTAGAATCTTGTGGAATCTAAATATGTATAAAATAATTTATGGCGGTGGTGGTTACGGTGGTGGTGGTGGTGGTGGTGGTGGTGGTGGTGGTGGTGGTGCTGCTGCTGCTGGTGGTGCCGGTGGTGGTGGTGGTGGTGGTGGTGGTGGTGGTGGTGGTGGTGGTGGTGGCGGTGGCGGTGGCGGTGGCGGTGGCGGTGGCGGTGGTAACTCAGGCAGTGTTGGTAGTGGGGACGATGGTATTGGTTCTTTTGATGTTGGCGTGGTGATACTATTTTCCTTCTTTTTGTTACAGACGGATCTTTGAATTTCAACGATATCGAGGCGAACTTACAGGACAATGAACTATTCTGTATTCCGCAGATCACTCACAAATTGCATTGTAAACAGATGTTTATGGAGATACATTAGAAATGTTGGTGTCCCACAAGGTTCCATCTTTGGTATCCTTCTGTTTAAAATAATCATTGATGACATCTCTCACATTGTCAGATACGGCATGTATTTTTTGCTTTAAAATCTCCAGAAGTATAAAACCACACATAAGAAGTCTACACTCTAGAACTCTATTTATTTAACCCTAGAACTACGAGGGGGTTGAGAGGGTTATACCACTCCCCCCCCACGTCATAAAAAACCGCGCGTGTTTACGCACAAACGAACTAAACTAATCGTAGATCTATCCTTTAAGTGATGACTTTTTTACCCCAGCACCTTACCCGGGGGTAAAACAATAACCATACAGGAGGGTTTGTGAGGCCCGCCATTTTTTCATTTCGCTCTTGTAAAATTGTTCCAAGAGCTACTGACTTTTTACTTCGGTGGGTTGAAATAGTCATTTACTTTTGTACATAGCAAGAATTTGCATGGGCGCCCTCGCATTATGACATCATGTTTGTACATATTTTATCACTGAATAGAGGAGACCCATAGCTATACATTGGTGCCAAATATAACGGTATATGACGTTTCTAATGACAAATTAGAGGGTGGTTGCAACAACCCCCTCTTCGTAGTCCGTGTTACAAAATATGGCCCAGTAGTTCTAGGATTAAGGAATCTTTTAAAACACGTTATAAAACGTTCTTAGGTGAGAACACGCTAAAACAAGATTTTAAAAATGTTGTCAAAATTTTTATTTTTGCAAGACTCAACTCTTTGATAAAATTCTCGCTATTCACAATAAGGGCGCCGCCATTGGATTTTGCGATGTAATCGTGATGTATCATGGGAAAAGGTCGACATCAAGTCCGCGCAATACGAATATTACCATGCTATTACATAGGAACACGTGACAATATTTTTAGTTTGTCAATATAACGGTATTACACGCAAATCGATAGAGAAAAAATTAATTGCGCACATTTCAAATCACATTATTAAGTATTATTGAGTATCGATTCGCGTGTAACACCTTTATTTTGACAAACTAAAAAATATTGTCACGTGTTCCTATGTAATAGCATGGTAATATTCGTATTGCGCGGACTTGGATGTCGACCTTTTCCCATGATACATCACGATTACATCGCAAACCGCTGGCGGCGCCCTTATTGTGAATAGCGAGAATTGTCTTAAAAATGTTTTGTACCCTTTATATAATCGGATACTAAAATGTTGTATGTGTTTAACGTTTTGCGTTGGCTGGGATGCAGTTAAATTAAATTAAGATACACCCTAAAAACATTTTTAATATTGTAACAAACCAGGCCTATTTTGTCACATTTTGTATTACCACAACGATAATCCATAACGTTATACATTTTATTGAGGCTCGTGGCCTGTACGTACATAATGCATCAAAATAGGTTACGGTCAAAATTTGTCAATGGGAATTTAGCTGCGCAGTGTTTTTCAGATTCGGAATTGCGCAATGGCTTTCAGTTTTGGACTATAGTGCAGTGTATTTTAGATTCGCCTAGCGTAGCGTCGGACTGAAAGAGCATTTTCCAAATTCAGACTAGCGGTGTTTAGGAGTAGCGCATTGCGTTTCAGATTCGGGCTAGCGGCGTGTCGGACTGGCCGTGTTTTAGATTCGGACCAGCGGCGTATCGGACTGGTGCAGTGCATTTCAGATTCGGACTAGCAGCGTTTCGGACTAGCGGCATGTCGGACCAACCCCTGTATCCATAGTTGGAGCAAACTGTACTGCGCAGACTGTAACAATAAAAATTATTCAATTCCAATAATGTATGCAGTGAAATAAGTAACATCTTGGCTAAGGGTCGGTTCATAGTGCATATTCGAAGACGAATATTCGGCTTCGAATACTTTTTGTGACGTCAAAATATATACGGCAACGAATAAAATATGAGTTGAATCGGATTAAATATCGCGCAACTGATAGCGAGATACTATTGATTTATATGAAAGGCTCGAGGTCACCTGAATATCGTTCGACGAACGATGATTTCAAAATCCCCAATGAAAATTAAAGGATCTGGAATGAGCGTTTTGAGCGTTTCGACAGTATTTTTGTGGGACATGAGAGCACATCAGACATATCGAATTACATTATGAATACGAAGAATGTCTTTCTGATATCAAATAATTTTCATTTTTTGAAATTCACGATATAATACAAATTTCATGACAAATTATTAGAATGTGATATTTTTCACATATTGATATATAACAGTCCTCGAAGTAAATATTATAAATCTAATGATATTTTCTTAAAGTGTATGTAGCTGGGAGGAAAAGCCGGCGATCAATTGAAAATGTTGCCCGTTCATATTGAAGATATGGATTTTTTTCCCAAAAATACCTAATTTTTTTGGTGTTTTGGGAAAAAAAATCCATATCTTCAATACGAAAGGTCAAAATTGTCAATTGATTGTCGGCTTTTCATCCCACCTACATACACTATAAGTATAAATCATCAGATTTATTAAGTGTCATTTGAGTACTGTTAAATATCCAAAATATCATTTTTTAATCATTTGCCATAAAATGTGTATTTCATTGCGAATTTCAAAAAATCAAAATTATTTGATATCAGAAGGACATTCTTCGTATTCAGAATCCTATTCGATATGTCTGATGTGCTCCAATGTCCCACAATAAATAGACCTACTGTCCACCCAAACGTTCATACCCCATCCCTTAACCTGCCCAGTTGTCAAATACGCCAATAAGCTCCAATAGTTCCAACATGGCTGATAACGAACTGAAAGAAAATGCTTTGGGCGCACACCACTACATACATACATACAGAATACTAAATAATCTTCCCATTGAAATACGTGTAAAAACACCGGTTTTCTTTGCTCATTTTGAGGCCTTTTGGGCTCGTTTAAAAAATTTTTATGATGACCAGTCGATTGTAAATCGATGAAAGTTTAACATATGTTTCAATGTATAGGGGTCCTTCCACCTCGTTTTCCCGCTACGAGGCCGCGAACAGCGCCCTCACTGTTTTTGACATGCTCTCAAGACTGCAAACCCGATTCTGCCATTTTTTTAATTCGCGGACCTATTTTCTCAATAATTATAAAAATGCTACTTTTTTGGTGACTCAAATTTATGTATAGGCTTTTCACTTTTATTTAAGCTATAATTCGCCACTCTTTTTGATTAATAAGTCTAAAGACCAGCCCAAAATAGTTTCTGTATTTTACCGGAACTCATTAGGGTTACACAAATGGCGCATTGATTTAGTGGTGTGCCCCCCTTATTAGTGCGGTACAAGAGTACCCATTTTTATATGATTAGTAATGTTTTATGCAAATAATATGATATCTAGGCTTACAAACATAACCTAAGTAACAAGTGAATGTTTCCATATTAACGTAGCTCTATTTAAATCGACTGATGCAGAAAAAAAGTCTAACTCCAAATTCAGATTTATGCCTCCACCCCGGTTTTACATAAATAATGGTTGGCCCCAGTTCTAGGTCCCCATATGCATCTGCCCCTGGCAGAGGACGTGTGAGGGTCCGGGGTGGTAAATCATTGGTTATTGATATAAAAATGCGTTTGCCATGGAAGTTCACCCATTTTTGTTATTTTGGGCCGAATAAAGATGTAATGCGTTGTTATCAGTCAAATTCATAATTATAATTAATAATTAAGAGGGCAAAATAAGTAATATGTAGGAATGGATATATAGCGCTTTGCAATGAATCTCTTCATAAACTATGCAGAACAACCAAAACCACGAGCGTTGGTACCCTATCATTGCGTGTTCTTTTAAAATAAATTCTTGTTTATTTCTATAATTTGTGAATCAGGCATTAAAACACACTTAGGCCCTAGCAATGTACGCCTACACAAGTTCGGAACGAGACTTTTTATCTTTTGACGCGTATTTCGGTCAAATGCCAAAATTGATTGCTCAATGAATCATGAAATGAGAGGAATACTACTTTGATGATACCGATCTCAAGTGGATATCAGCCAATGAAAAAAGTATTCACCGGAAATATATTTGTGGGAGTTGAATTTTGTTGAACTCGACAGATATATATTTGGTGGGTCACCGTGGGTGGTCTCATATATAACACTTGTGAGGGCTGTCATATTTGTCGTCGCTTCAATCATATCTTATGACATTTATATATTTATTTATATATTTATTTATTTATTGATTGATTGATTGATTGATTGATTGATTGATTGATTGATTGATTGATTGATTGATTGATTGATTGATTGATTAATTAATTAATTAATTAATTTATTAATTTATTTATTTATCTTTTTTCTTCCCTCTTTTTCTCTCTTTCCCCCTTCCTAATTTTTTACTCTTCTTCCAGGTTTTTTGTGTCCGGGGGCAGCTTGCACCCCGGCCCCTACTGGTTACGCCACTGCTCCTATTTAGACCCATTTATACAGACATTAAATCATGACAATAGTTCAATGGAGTTTACCTAGGCCTATTATGATTTTATTAACTTCGTTAAAGAAATTATCTAAATTTTGCTTACCTTGGTCAACGGGCAATACTTGTTAACAGTCGGGCAACGCTATGAATTGTAGAAATATATCTTTCTCCGGTTCATAGTTTTATATTCGAAGCCGCATATATTTTGACGCCCAAAACGTATTCGAAGCCGAATATTCGCCTTCGAATATTCACTTTGAACCGGCCTTAACACAAAAAATGTACTTAGTTTCTTTACTAGTTCGGGTTCGAGTTGGGCCACTTTTGACATTTTCGCCATTACAAGCTCGCATTGCATAAAAATCGACTTTCATGACTAGCAATTGCATTTTTGCCTTTCAGAAAAAAAATAATAATATGATATTTATTTCAAAATTATAATCAAAATGTTGCCATATTAATGAATCTTGTTGTGTTTAATTATGTTACGAAGTTAATCAATGTACATTAAAACAATCTAACTTTCTAAAAATGGCTGTTATTACAAAACTACTCAGCCAAATTAGCCATTTTTTTACAAGT
Source organism: Amphiura filiformis (assembly GCF_039555335.1). Classification (NCBI taxonomy): domain Eukaryota; kingdom Metazoa; phylum Echinodermata; class Ophiuroidea; order Amphilepidida; family Amphiuridae; genus Amphiura; species Amphiura filiformis. The sequence goes on from NC_092640.1 coordinate 50,701,146, forward strand.
AAGAATTTTATATTTTCTATGTTAATAAATGTGTTTATTAATTGATTTGATGAAAAAGAAAAACGTCAAGTGTTTTTAAACACATAATTTTTTAGATGTGGCTCTATACCTCAAAAAATAGATTTTTCTGATATTTTGTGCAATGATGCATGTTAGGGTGTTGACTACTTGTGTGATTAAAAAAATTCCAAAATCGGCTCGTTGCCATGGAAACGGTCAAAAACCAGATTCTGTCATTTTGGGCCAAATTGGCACTGAAATTAGTTAAAAAACATGTTTTATCAAGTGTTCTCTGCATCTAAGCCATATAATGCTGGAACATTACATTAATTTCTTATAAAAGGACATCTATTCATCTGATAATCAGTACATTTAGAGGTCAATAAGTTATTCTTAAGGGTACGTGCAGAGCCCATTTGTCAGGTGTATTTTCACTTTTTCAAAAAATTTCATTTTAGCACCTAAAATATCATCATGAAAATTGATAACCCGGTGTTGCCAGGATTTTGTCCATTCTAGTGTGGATAGTACAAGCTATGTACTTTACATTTTAGTAAGAATCAGCTTGGGCAAATGTTACTTCTAAATACAGTGTTGCCAGAAAAACCGGTATTTCTGCAAATTGACATTTTGTCAAATTACGCCTTTTTGTCACATATTTGTGCATTTTGACAATAGTTTCCTTCAAGGTGAATCCAAAAACACTTTTTCATCTTTGTTAATACTGTAATAACTAAACTCAAAGTTAGTGTTGCCAGAATTCTTGATAAAACACCCAATATTAGCATTTTACTGATAATATGATTTTTTTCTTGATGCTTTGGTTAGGAAATGCTTATTTCTAATTCTCATACATCGAATGCACATAGTATAGATTGTTATATGAATGTTTAAACACTAGAGCACAAAATAATTGTTGCCAGAATTCTTGATAAAACACCCAAAATCATATATATATTTATATGTGCCACGATCCAGTCCACTCACGCTAAAGTTGACAACGTCAAAATTTGGTTTACTATCATCAATAGCTTGTCCTAAAAAGCGTTTTCAAATTAAAAAAAACCGAAAATCCTAGTATTATCTAGTGCAAAGTTATGGTCAAGGTATGGGTATTAATTTTGTTCTTTGTTTTCTATTGGATTTTGCCACCTTATTTTGCCAATACAGTTACTGGTGACTTAAGCTAAGGCCATGATTTCTCCTTGATACGGAAAAACGGAAAAATTCACGGGATTCGGGGTTTGCTCACGGAAATTTGAAAATGCCACAAAATAGTGAAAAACCATGCAAAATGTCTACCTTGTGTGTTGATTTGCAAAATAAAACAAAGGAAAGTGGTCATTTAGCAGTAATCAACCATTAAATAATCCATTCTAGCATTAATTCTAGGCTTTCGTTGCAAGACTCTGGCCATACTACAATAAAAGGTAAGACAAAATACACTTTTAAAACATGTTTGTTATAACTTTTCAGGGTTTTATGTGGAAAACTTAAGCCTTAGTGGATTGGATCAATATCAATATCAATAATATCAAACATAATAAAGAAATATTAATATCAATAATAATCAAAAATATTAATATCAATATCAATAATAATAAAAAATATTAACATCGATATCAATAATAATCAAATTAGTGATATCAATACCAATAAAAATCAAAAGTTTTAATATCCATATCAATAATAATCAAATATATTAATATCAATATCAATACTAATCAAACAAATTAATATCGAATTAATAATAATCAAAAATATTAACATCAATATCAAGAATAATCAAAAATATTAATATCAATATCAATAGTAAATCAAATATTAATATCAATATCAATAATAATCAAACAAATTAATATCGATATCAATAATAATCAAAAATATTAATATCAATATCAAGAATAATAAAAAATATTAATATCAATATCAATAATAATAAAAAATATTGATATCAATATCAATAATAGTCAAAAATATTAACATCGATATCAATAATAATCAAAATTATTCAATAATAATCAAAATGTTTAATATCAATATCACTAATTATCAAATATATTAATATCAATACTAATCAAACAAATTAATATCGAATTAATAATAATCAAAAATATTAACATCAATATCAAGAATAATCAAAAATATTAATATCAATATCAATAGTAAATCAAATATATTAATATCAATATCAATAATAATCAAACAAATTAATATCGATATCAATAATAATCAAAAATATTAACATCAATATCAAGAATAATCAAAAATATTAATATCAATATCAATAATAATCAAATATATTACGGTAATATCAATATCAATACTATTCAACCAAATTAATATCGATATCAATAATAATCAAAAATATTAACATCAATATCAATAATCAAACATTAATATCGAGATCAATAATAATCAAAAATATCAATATTAATATGAATAATTATGAAAAATATTAATATCAATATCAATAATAATCAAAAATATTAATATCAATATCAATTTTAAAATATTAAAATATTTTTGATTATTATTGATCTTGATGTTAATATTTTTGACTATTATTGATATTGATATTACTATTTTTTTTATTATTAGTGATATTGATAGTTTTGATTATTAGTGATATTGATATTAAAATTTTTGAATATTATTGATATTGATATTAATATTTTTGGAAAATTATTTATATTGGTATTAATATTTTTGATTATTATTGATATTGATGTGAATATTTTTTATTATTATCGATATTGATGTTAATATTTTTTATTATTATTATTGATATCGATGTTAATATTATTATTTTGGATTATTATTGATATTAACCGTAGAACTACAAAGTACCAGCCCCTAAGATTTTTTATCCGCTGTAAAAAACGCGCGCATTTACGCCCAAACGACCTAAGCTAATGGTAGATCCATCCTTTGGTGAGGCCCACTTTCAATGATTTTCATTTCGCTCATGTAAAATTATTATAAGCTACTGACTTTTTACTTGTAAATTAGGTTGAAATAGTCATTTCCTTTTATATTTTGGAGAAAATTCGATCAAAATCAAATTTTTGTAGATTTTTTAGCCGAAAATCAATTTTGTCTATACTTTTGTACATAGCTGTTATTCCCAAATTTGCATGGGTTTGCTCTCACATTATGACGTCATAGCGACATTATGTGGGGAATGTTTGTACTTATTGGTATCACTGGATAGAGGAAACCCATAGCTATACATTGTTACCAAATATAACGGTATATGACGTTTATAATTGAAAATTAGAGGGTGTTGCAACCTCCCTTCGTAATCCGTGTTACAAAATATCATGACTTTAACAGTAATTCAGGTTAATGTTATTATTTTTGATAATTGTTGATGTTGATGTTAATACTTTTGATTATTATTGATATTGATATTAATATTTTTGATTATTATTGATAATGATGTTAATATTTTTGATATTATCTATATAATAATACGCGTCGTCTGTCTATCTGTCTATATGTGTGTCTGTCCGCCTATTTTCTCGGAGACTAGGGGTCGCACGTTCCTCAAACTTGGTGGGTGGGTGCAGCTTGGTATGAGGAAGAACGAGTTTATATTTTTTAAGGTCAAAGGTCAAGGCCGGGGTCAAGTTCAATTGAAGTCTAATTTCAAACACTTTCAATGGCAAATCTAGCCAGGCCAATGTGTTGACCTTGGACTCTCAAACAAAAAGTTTCCACGGTGACCTTTTCGTCAGACCTACGGTTAAGAGGTCAAAGGTCAAGAAAGGTAAAAATTTCAAATTGCCCCTATGAAGCTCAAACTTGGTGGGTGGGTGGACCTTGCACTAACAAATAAAAGTTTCCACAGTGACCTTTTCGTCAGACCTACGGTTAAGAGGTCATAGGACAAGATAGGTAAAAACTTCAAATAGCCCCTATAGAGCTCAAACTTGGTGGGTGGGTGGACCTTGGACTAACAAACAAAAGTTTCCACTGTGACCTTTTCTTAAGACCTACGGTGAAGAGGTCATAGGTCAAAAAGGTAAAAATTTCAAATTGGCCCTATGGAGCTCAAATGTGGTGGGTGGGTGGACCTTGGACTAACAAACAACAGTTTCCACGGTGACCGTTTCTTCAGACCTACGGTTAATTAAGAGGTCATAGGTCAAAAAAGGTAAAAATTTCAAATTGCCTCTATGGAGCTCAAACTTGGTGGATGGGTGGACCTTGGACTAACAAACAAAAGTTTCCACAGCGACCTTTTTGTCAGACCTACAGTTGAGAGGTCATAGGTCAAAAAACATAAAAATTTCCAATTGCTCATGAAACTTGGTGGGTGGGTTTAACTTTGGCCAAGGAAGCTCAGATTTGAGAGCGAAAGTCAGGTCAAATTGCAAAAAGCTGCAATTGAGCTCATCTGTGAGGACAGTGATCCCAGCCAAAGGACATACCCTGATTTTAAGATCTGCAAAAGCCAATAACCATGACAGCCGAGAACCGCGAAATACGGGTACTGCCTAGTTATTAATATTGATGATAGTAAACCAAATTTTGTTGTCAACTTTAGCGTGTGTGGACTCGATCGTGGCACATATAAATATATATATGATTTTGGGTGTTTTATCAAGAATTCTGGCAACACTTATTTTGTGCTCTGGTGTTTAAACATTCATATAACAATCTATACTATGTACATTCAATGTATGAAAATTAGAAATAAGTATTTCCTAACCAAATCATCAACAAAAAATCATACTATCAGTAAAATGCTAATATTGGGTGTTTTATCAAGAATTCTGGCAACACTAATTTTGAGTTTCAGTATTTAGATATTTAAATAGACGAAAAAGTGTTGTTTGGAATCACCTTGAAGGAAACTATTTGTCAAAATGCACAAAATTGTGACAAAAAGGCGTAATTTGACAAAATGTAAATTTGCAGAAATGCCGTTTCTTCTGGCAACACTGTGTTTAGAAGTAACATTTGCCCAAGCTGATTTTTGCTCAAATGTAAAGTAACTAGCTTGCGCTATCTACACTAGAATGGACAAAATCCTGGCAACACCGGGTTGTTGATTTTCATGATGATATTTTAGGTGCTAAAATGACATTTTTTTTGAAAAAGTGAAAATACACCCGACAGATGGGCTCTGCACGTACCCTTAAAAATTACTTTTTGACCTTTAAATATGCTAATCATCAGATGAATAGATGTCCTTTTACAAGAAATTAATTTAATGTTCCAGCATTATATGACTTAGATGCAGCAAACACTTGAAATAACATGTTTTTTAACTAATTTCAGTGCCGATTTGGCCAAAAATGACAGAATCTTGTTCGTAGTCAACACCCTATCAGAAAAATCAATTTTTTGAGGTATAGAGCCACATCTAAAAAATTATGTTCAAGAGCTCTTAAACTTTAAAGCTCTTTTTCTCGAAACAGCGATTTTCGAGGGATTTACGCCTATGGGCCACAATAAGTAGTTAAAAGTAATAATTAGGGACAATACTTTAAATATTCAATTCCAAATATTAGTCCATGCATCTTTATCCAAATTTGAGGAATAATTATATTGTTATTAATTACAAGACAAAACTAACAACCTGATGTTTTCAGAAAAACACCAGATGGCGCTATCACTGCACTAAAATGATTTATATGATCATTTGATGTACCACCCGTTTTAGAATGATTCACATCATCATTTTAGTAAGGTGACTATGTTGGTTTACTTCATAAAAAACGTTCCAAAAATACCTCTTTAAATATAACCCGACAATTTATGTTGTTAAAACCAAACTGAAAAGAGTATTATTTACAAAATAGCAAGGTAAGGCATTCGTTAAAGTCAAGTTATATAACTAAAAATGAATATATAATTTTCGTACTTTTGAATGTAAAGGAGAATCTCAACAATTAAATACATAGACCAACATACATAGAACATGCGCTATTGGCAGCATTGTCGGATGCACTTTCTGTGGCAGACATTGCTCCACCGCTAGTTTATTTAGCGGGAGATTAGGGAATTAGTTAAGGGATCGGATATTAACGTTTAGCGACGTTTTCACGTATTTTTGTAGGAGCTGAGAGTACACCAGACATATCGAATTGCATTCTGGATAAAAATTTTAAAACTGATATTTAGCAGTCCTCGAAATAAACTTTTTAAATCTAATGATATGTACTTAAAGAAAAGCCGACGATCAATTGAAATTTGTGACCTTTCATATAGTGTTTTTTTTGGGGGGGGATCCATGTCTTCAATACGAAAGGTCAACATTTTTCATTGATCTTCGGCTTTTCATCCCAACTACATTTAAACTTTAAGTACATATCATTAGATTTATAAAGTTTGCTTCGAGGACTGTTAATATCAACAATATCATTTTTTTAATTATTTGCCATAAAATGTGTATTATATCGCGAATTTCAAAAACTCAAAATTATTTGATATCAGACATGTCAGAAGGATATTCTTCGTATTCAGAATACAATTCCATATGCCTGATGTGCTCTTATGTTCCACAAAAAATACTGCTCAAACGTCCATACCCCAGCCCTTAAATGAATGTTTTAAAGGTAAAAAGTTAAACAATACATTTCTTTTTGTATGTACAGCTTGAACCGTGCAGTGATACACATTCATATATAATACACGTAAGCGCTAAGCTGACCTGTCATGATATTAATGTAAATAATTTGTCAAATTATGTTGGGTAACTTTTAAATAAGAGAGTCAATTTTAATAAAATGACGAATGTTAATGATGTGTTTCCTTTAAAGGCTGGTATGCCGACATGTTCCTGGTTTCGTTAGAAGGAACATGTCACATATGATAAACAAAAGTCACTGAACTCGGCTATAATGAAAAGTGAAAGGTAAAGTTATCTTATCGCGTGAGAATCAACAGACTTTGTGGCTAAATGAATGTAAACATGTATATTACGTCTGCTTCATATTGGGCAGATCCCAAAAAATAGACTGGTTCTGTAAGGGTGTTTATAATTATACTGCGCCAAAAAGTATCCTTACACTTTGAAAAAAAAACCCAATTTTTAAACTAAGTCATATTATTTTTAATAGATACACTATCTAATCTTGCAGATTATGACACCCCATTGGATCCTATGTGACGCCGGGGTGTTACCTCAAGAAGTAAAATTACAAGCATTCGATTAGTCGAAGGTCCAGTTTAAAAGTTTTTAACTACCCTATTCAAAACTTCACGGACTAGACCTCTGGTTTTAGAGTGGTGAATGGCTAATTCATAAAATTTTAAAAATTTAGATTTAAAACAACAGGAACAAAAGAAAAAGAAAGCTGAAACAAAAGAACTGAAAAATAAAATAAAACAAAAAACTGAAATAAACACTAGCTGCTTTAACTGAAAGTGTGTTGTGTCTTTTTGTTGCGGTTGTTGGAATCTTTTTCCTTTGTATATGCCAGTTTGTCACTTTTAAAACTGGACCTTTGTCTAATCAAATCCTTGTAATTTCACTTCTTGATGTCACATTGGATTCAATGGGGTGTCATGATGTAATGTGCAGGAACAAATTTTTAAAGTAGATTTTTTAAGTGTAAGAATACTTTTTGGCGCAGTACAGGGTGTCTCAATAAAATAGGCCCTGTGGTTTGGGGGACGTAACTTAAAATCTCGGCAGTAAAATCAAACATTTTTATGATTCAAAACCCATGACGTTTCTTCTTTAAAATGGTGCACAAAACATCAAAATCCGTTCACGCGTCACAGAGATAATTTGGATTTTACAAATATACCCATTTTTGGACCATTCCAATGGGGCAATACGCATTAAACACTGATGTGCTGCATTGTAGTTTATAATGGACAAAAAGAGATGAAGTTGCTGGGTACGAATTGAAAAGAAATAAACCAATCAATTAATCTATCAAAGAATGTTTTTCGCACCTTTCTGTTTGGGTTAACAATATTGTTCAAACATTTCTCAAGATACAATATAGGGACAAGCGGTCACTTAAGTTTCATGTCTGCACATACATGACCAGGAAAACACGAAAAAGGGTTCTTTCCTAAGAATGAATCTCACGAATGGCGTTAAGTGGCCCAAAAAACGCTAGTTGATGCGCGACTAGTGATTTTCAAAACAAAACCATAACAGGATTTACCCTTTTGAGCAAAAACATCTATATACAGGAATTTGGCGCATTTTAACAACAAATAAGCAGGATTTTTTTTTATCTGAAAGACAGCACCAATACAGGCTTTTTAAAAAGAATACACACTTTATATGATTTCTTTATCATTTTCCAATATAATGTTTGAGTGATGGTGCAAATCAGCTGAGGAACCACGCTTTGCGAATTATCGGGATCAATAAATGAATCCTAAACCATGTAAAGCTATGTAAATGCATCAACTATAGCGGATCGCAATTGTCCCTATTCATTATCTGAAAAAAGATTTTTTTCCCTGGTCAAGCATGTGTACATCATGAAACTTAGCTTACCACATGGCCATTTTGTTGCTTTTGAAATGTATGAACTACATTTTTAGAAGGTATATTTTCACATATTTTTAACCCAAAGAGAAAGGTGTGAAAAACATTCTTTGGGATATTGATTGATGTTTTTAACTCGTACCCGGCAAGACTGAGAGTTTACTTCATTTTTTTTCTTCTATTCTAAACTACAATGCAGCACATTATGTGTATTGCCCCATTGGAACGGTCCAAAAATGGGTCTCTTTGTACAATCCCAATTATCTCAGTGACGGGTGAACAGATTTTGCTGATTTGCGCACCATCGTAAAGACGAAACGTCATGGTTCTTGAATCTATAAAAAAAGTTTTGATTTTACTGCAGAAATTTTAAGTTACGTCCCCTAATCCACAGGGCCTATTTTTATTGAGACACCCTGTATAGTAAATATACCGCACATGCAGGCTGAGTTTTGAGACAGTTCTTACATATACTCTAGGCTCGATCCTAGTCGGCTTGTGCGCCTTCGTCACTAAACGCAAAATTATGAAGGAGCGCAAGCCGGTTGTAGTCGAGACTATGTACGGACATTCCCAACACGTGTGGAGTTTACACAATTTGTGACCGCACAGAATTTATAAGCCAAAGTACCGTACATCTGCTCCCTATAAACACGCTTTATGAAAGAATATACGCGATGCATTTAGCAATTTGGTTAAAAACGGGCAATTTAGCAATTTGATTAAAAGCGGGCAATCAGCTTCATTTTACTCAATCGGGTGCGATGAATGGGCTATTCCATAAAACCTGGAATATTCCACATGGGGGTATTTTTCTGGAATAACCTAATGGAAATCTGCCAAGAGCACTGATAATTTTTGCTAGGTTTTTACAATACAATGGTGTGTGGGTATTATCTGTGTAGAGTTAAAGGGTAATGTGGGTTTAGCTCTGAGTATATACCCAAAGATTGTAACCGAGTCTGTGGGACAGTCTACATAATTATACATGTAATTGATAACAATACAGACATCCTATTATCTTTTCTTTGGCACAATATAGACTTAACAGATGCCTTACTTCTCACAATAGAAGGCATATGCTATGTTAAAACTTAAATGGCCATTGTTTTTCTTCAAGACCACTCCCCTTGGATACCAACGGGAGGGTCAACTAAAATATATGTGATGTCTTATTCAAATAAGATAATCGCCATCTTGCTTACGTTCAAATCTCACGCTGGCTATTCGCTGTCGTTGTGCACGTTAGAATATGACCGTTGCTAGGTCAACTGGATCACGCTTTCTTTGTTACGAACCACTGATCGAAATGATCGCAACACAAAGTCTATGGCATGTCAAAATTCGGAACTGGTGTATAAGACCAGGCTTGGAGCAGTAACCAATGATTACTAACGTAAAGGGTCATGATGTAACGTGACGTATAGACGATCCCTTAATTTGATAGATTTCACAGCCTAAATAAAAGTGCTATGACCTGAGATATTCCAGAAATCCATACACACATGCTATGAAAGCCAAGCCCTTAATCTTCCACACAGGGAGTGTGAACCGGGGTTGCCTGAATGGCGACTCAATTTGCAATCTGCACCCCTGTGTGGGAGATTAAGGTCATATCTTCCATGGGTTGTATGTATTTCAACTAGAATGGCCCATTTATATACTACACTATGGACCACAATGGCCTCAACCCAATAGTTCAATAACCTCAATTAGACAGTGCAAAACTTGACCTCAAGTTGCAGAGTATGAGTTTTTGTACCCAAGTTTTCAAAGGTCATTCAATGAATGTGCAAATGTATTGGGGTTAAATAACTGTGCCCGAATAGATGAGCATGTTGTGGATCCTAGTGCCAGTAGATGTAAATAGCCAATCACATACCCGTTGAGATAGCCATATTCACACGCACCAGCTGTATATTTTAGATTATCCGATTGGAGTTTCGTTCGATCAGTTGGAAATACTAACTGCTGATTCATTGTTCCAGTTTTCAAATTCAGGTAAGACATTTATTTTCAAGAATATTGTTAATGACAAAAATGGAAAAGATCAAATTGTAATCGATAATCTTCATGTACAATTGTCAACCATAACTATATAAATATACTTAACAGGCAGAACGGTAGTCAGTCGATGCCTATTGTTAAACAAAAACCACGCAGTCACTTAATTAGGCGCTGGAAACGATGAAATTCGGTGTTGAAATAAGCAAAACTTTTAGTTACACCTTTTCACGCAATAATGAATTTTCTCGGTCAAATGAAAAGCAATAATTTTCATTTCTTCTGTAAATGTCAGAAGAAAACTAAAATGCTTGGTACTGTATATTTTTTTGAACCCTGGTGTTAAACTTAGGTGTGAGATTTAGGCTTCTAGTGTAAGATTTTCGATTTTCACAGGCTTTATTTGCCCCGCGAGCTTTTTCTGGGGTTAACGTTTTTGCTTTTCAAAGTAACATAATTCGCTGACGAAAGATATTTCCCAACTTTCTAAAGCACACCGTCTCATTTGAAATGGTTCATCCTCTGAGTATTTTGACACCTTTTTTTATGGAAATCGGTTAAAGAATGAAAGAGTGCGGGCAAAAACAATCACAAAGTAGGTGGGATTTAACCCCACCTCTTTTTTCCACATTTACAATCATTCTGAGCAAGTATTGGTCTTTTAAATGACCTTCTATATTTATTTACTTGGTTTAGATGTCTGGAAGTTCATTTAGACATTTTTTTACTTGATTCGAATTTTAATGGGGGTTTTAGATCAAATTTACGATTTGAATCCCTCCCCCTAATCCACAACCACCCTTGGCACATTTCATACCAAACGTCATAAGAAAATAATTAAAAATTATTTTAAAACAGGATAAAAACATGAGCAATATAGAATAAATTAGCCTCAATTTAAGACCTAATTGAATCTTCTAAGTGAAGGAATACTCAAGAGTTGGTGTTTTGAAATCCAAGCTGCACATCAAAATGTAACAAAACCACCTTTTTGGGTACCCTGTATATGACGCATGATCATATGTCATAGTTTTGTCAGAATTTCGGTTTTGATTGCACCATTTTTCAATTCCGACTACCAATTTTGTCAAAATCAACTCGTGAATGTAGGACATCGGCTTTGTTACCATTTGGAAGGAAAGATCAAAAAGAAATTTTTACTTCCCGTGAGGTTGCATAATAGCATTAATTGCTAAGGAGGACGCCTTATTCATAAACTCCATTGTATCATTATGATTTCAAGTATAATATAAAAAAATCACAAGAAAAATCTGCAATTCTATTTAAGAAAAATCATGTGTTTCTTTTTGTGATCTCCGATGCATATTTTGAGAAAAACAATACGCGTTATTGTTATTGTTTTAATAAGCTTCCATTTATCTCAGAATTTGGATTAATACATTCCGCGACCCTTTCCGATTCCAAAATCACTTTGCCATAGTGGGTCCAGGCGGCGAGTGGCATGATGGTCGGAGAGAGCCGGCAAAACAGCTCGGCCGTATGGCATTTTCCATATACTCGGTTACTTTTGGGGTTCATTATCGAACCCCAACGGTTTTAGCTTGTATTTATTTATCAACATAGGCCTAGTTGTTTGTGATATTTCAAGCGTTTTAAAATTTCAAAATAATCCCATTCAATTACACGGTTGACGATGGAAATTTACTGAATTTAGGGAATGCTCGGCGCCCACCACCTGCGTGGGCCCAGGCGGTGCGGCTAAGGAAATTGAAGGGGGTGAGTATTAAAAGATATAAATAAGCTAATGACCTTTCGGACACATGAGCTGTGACCCGTTTCACATGCACATCAAGTCTTTGAGTATGATATATTATGATGCATTATTTGATATTCATGGGGCATTGTGATGTGATAAAATAAAACCAAAAATATATAGGCATACGCCATTTGAAACACAAAACAATGCTTTAACCAAATAGACAATTCGCTATCAAAAGTAAAGTAATAAGTATATTTTAAAGAAGCTACGAAACTAGTGGTATACACATGTTCATCTATCAGGGCACAGTTTTTTAACCCCGATACATTTGTACATTCATTGAATGACCTTAGAAAATTTGGGTACAAAAACTCATACTCTGCAACTTGAGGTCACAGTTTGCACTATGATTGTTTAATTGAGGTTATTGAACTATGGGATGAGGCCATTGTGGTTCATAGTGTAACAGCCAGAATAGAGGAGATTGGCATCTTGTTGAGTACCAAAATAGTTGTTAATAAACAGCATAGAGAAGATCTTGAGTTTAAATCATTATGATAATTATACACACTTACTTCCAAGAGAACAAATTGTTATTGAGAGTTGCAAAGTACTCGAAGCAAATGAATTGCTGCTTAAACTATCTACAACTTATGTTGCTATGGACATAATCAATTATACCACTACGTCTGGTCGTATGTTTTAGCTCTTTATCAAAAAAGACATCCCCGATGATTATAATTTTAGATACTAGAGTCACGCGGTAGCTGTTGCCAGCAAGTTTTAAAATAAACCACTGATAATGAAGACGTAAAACTGCTGTGAATTATACACAGCATTTTAGCCATTTGATTTAAACACCACAGTTTATATCTTTAGGTTAATAAACTACTCAACAAAAGTTTGGAAAGATTATGTTCATATCGTGTTGCATATCAATGGATAGCTAATTTATTCCCCTTTACAATGACACCACATTTGAAACAATCATCTTTTTCACGGCTGAGTACACGTCTTGTGAATGAAGTAGGGTCTCAAACAGAATGTGCCAAATTGACCATTATTCTGTGCTCAAAAAACACTAGTCACTAACCTCAACAGTGGGTGGAAAAACTTGAAAACCATACGCAGCTACAACAGCCTGGCAACTCCTCCTCATGCTGCTCACCAGCTGAAAATTTACATAGAGTTATACATTCATTAATGAATCCATCTTACACATCTAGTGAACTACCGTCTTTAAATCAAAACTCAAAATATTGAGTGGTTTTTTTTTACATATTATTATCATATTCTTTTATATATCATTTTGAGATTACTTTGAATTATATTGTATATTTCCTATGAACCCTGTATATCTACAATCAGTGTAACGTCACTGGGCGGGAAAAACGTCATATATAATTCAAAAGGTCAATTGCAAAACCTCATGTAAAAAGTGGGCTTCAATGACAAAACCTCATATTTAACGATTTTGCCATTTTGTGCAAGACGCAAAAAACGGTTAAAAATTGACATAGAATATTGTGTTCGTTATTTCGATATTTACAGACACTTATGCAGTTTACGGTTAAAAGGGAATCACCAAAAGGTGCGTTGGGATATTTTCTTTCAGTTGACACACAAAAGTAGATTTTGAGCAAATTTGCACGTTATGAGGTTTTGTAATTGGTCCACTTTCTACATATGAGGTTTTGCATTTGACCTTTAGAATTACTTATGAGGTTTATAATAGGCGTCACACATTATCATTACGTTTGTATTTATGTTGTCTATACATCTAGCATACATCTAGCATACATCTATTTGTTTTCATACAAAGGAATGCAACATTAAATAAGGTAACATGTTTTGCTAATGAAGGTAGATTTTAAAAATCAATCTAACCCCTTGGTAGCTAACCATAATGTGCGCAGTCCGTTCTTAAATAGCAGCGGTGGCAAATGTTGCAGCAAAATGAAACAATTGCACTTTTTGATTCCATCAACACAGTGACAAGAACTTCATAATACAGAGAAAATAAAATTGATTAAAAATGTGGTGATGTGGTGTTGTGCTGAGTGGGAGTTGGGTGTAGGGTGATTCACAAAAAATGAAATTGGTATTTTTCAACGGGACACCCCCTCATTTTGGTAATAAAATTATACCTGCAAAATATGAAAAAAAATCAAAAAAGTTTAGGGGGTGCTACCGGTCAATGAACTTTTGTATACAAAGTCAATGGGATTTTTTGTCAAAAATTTCAAACGCTTATTTCAGGGCCTAAAAAGTCTACCAGGCTTGCAAAACTGAAGAAAATGTTCAATGATATACCTAACTTTGTGAAAACATGGGTTTTTACCAAATTAAAGTTCATAGTTGACTGTAATAATAAAAATGTTTCAAAAGTGACAGAGGGAGTGTAGCTCAAGAAAAGAATACCCTGGGATATCCCCTGGAATCCCACCAGACACCCCAAATTTATACCTTATTGAACTGAACTGTTGATAAAAAAAAAAGATTAAAATTCTTATTAGTTTACCCCAATGGTGATACCAGCTTTTGAAATCTTATGTAATAGTAACTATCAAAATCCATACATCTGTATCAGGGGTGGTCATTATGGCCATACCTGATGAAGATTTGTATTGTTTGAATTGAATGACCACAGGAAGGATTAGATTCACCATGGTTGAAAAGAAATGTAAATAAATTGGGGTCACAACATTGGATAGTGGCCAGTTCAAAACTACACCTTGTGCAAGGTACTTGTGACAAGAGCTAGAGTGGCTAAGACACATTTACTACTGGATTACACATTAAACATTACACTACACTTACATAAAATTACAAACCTACACACATTCAACACTTGAATAACATAATTTACAGTTACAAACCTACATACATTTCAATCATTTTGACACATCAAAAACACATACAAATACACAACTTCCTACACCCCAGTACATATTACAGTTTTACAAATATATCTGTTTCACTTCAGCCTTTTGTTTCCAGATTTTATAATTTTATTTGCATCTTTTTTTTTCAAAAGTACATCCCAAAAATTCAATTTACCCAAATCCACGCTCTGTAAGATGTCGAGCTTGAAGCCGCCTACCCAGAAGCCCAGGACCACGAGGAAGTCAACTGAGATTTGGTTAATTGGACATCCAGTATGAGCTTCAAATCTACCCAGCTACCATCAAGGAAGGAGCTATTGGCTCTTCTTATGAACTACAAAGACAACTTGGGACTTGCCATTAAAGATGCTATCCATGCTACTGCAGAAGATCTTATTGATGTCTGGAAGTGTCTTGGAGTGCCCACCAGAATGAAACACCATGTTGTTAAGAAAGTGAAGACAGACTTTGAAGAATGGAAGAAACTTAAGAAGAATAAGGAAAACAAAAGCAAACGGACCAAGACGCTAGAAGAGAAGGAGCAGGGATGGGTGAAAGGTTTGGAAGAGCTCTTTGACATTAAGGCTGCAAAGAAAGGTGAAGAGAAGTCCATTGGAGATGATGCAAAGACACTAAAGCGAAAATATGCGAGTGGAAAGATAGTCCAAGAACAGAAAATGGTTACATCCTTATCAGAAGCAGAAACAGAGAGTGAAGAAGAGCCTGATCTTAATTTAATTAAGACATACATACTACAAAAACAAAACAAAAGAAATCAAAACCATAACAAAAAAAACAAAAAACACAAAGACAAAAAGAAAAAATCATACCATCTTGAGTTTTCTACACTAGACCTACATGCTCTGAGAAAACAAACAAAATACAATATAGGAAACATAATTATGATCAAGTAAAAACAAACAAAACAAGACAAAAACAAAACATAACAGAACAAAAACAAAAACAAAACAAAACAAAACAACACATAATCATGATCAAGTAAAAACAAAACAAAGCAAAAACAAACAAAGAAACAACAAAAAAAAAACATTAAAAAAAAAAAAAAAAAGAACTAGAGCCCCATAAACACAACTTTATATTAGCCAAGTACCATAATATTTTGGCTGTTCCAGCAACTGCCTTGCCCCAAATGTAACAGTTTTCACAAAAATGCAATTTTCTGGAAAGCGGGTTAACATTTTTACAATTTTCTTTAGCATTTATTTTAATTTAACATGGCTTTTTTGTGTTGTAAAGAAAATGGCTCATAAATCCCATTGACTTTGTGTACAAAAGTTCATTGACCGGTAGCACCCCCTAAACTTTTTTGAATTTTTTTCATATTTTGCAGGTATGAGGGGGTGTCCCGTTGAAAAATACCAATTTCATTTTTTGTGAATCACCCTAGTGTTAGGGCTAGGTTTCGGTGGGGTTGTTATGTCATAGATCATCTAGTTATGTGCATGAATCTGGTATTTGTAGCCTGTGGCTAAAACCATCTTTCTCTCATGTTGCAGGTATACATTGTTACCTATCAAGCTCCTGTGACGATGAAGTACAACTATACTATTACTATCTTCTGCGTTCTTGCTGCATACGCAATGATTGCCCAATCAGCGAACGTACCAATCTCTAAAAAAGAGGTTATGGTAAATATTTCATTGTTTATTCATTTATTTATTTATTTATTTATTTATTTATTTATTTATTATTGTGAGAAATTGTATGATGTGTATACACGTTGAGGTTGTCATACCGGAAATAATAAATGCACGGGAGAAATGTGATATGACGGAGTCAGACGGACATAGCAGTAACTTTATTGATATTGATAATTGCTAGCTTTCGACTATGTCTTCATCAGGCAACTCGACTACAAAGAAAATGTATTTATTTATTTTTATTTATTTTTATTTTTTTATTTATTTTTTTATTTATTTATTTATGTTTATCGACCTTCAAACAATGTGTGCCTCGCATTTTCATGTTCATGTTGTACCTTTTTACTTTAGTTTTTTATTATTTAGTTCATTTATCAATTTCTTTGTAGTTGAGTTGCCTGATGAAGACATAGTCCAAAGCTATCAATTATCAATATTAATAAAGTTACTGCTACGTCCGTCGTACCACATTTCTCCCGTGTATTTATTTATAAATATATTTATTTATTACATCTAAGAGTCAAGAATCTCTAAAACTGATTTATTTTCAGTGTCAAATATTTAATTTTGTGCAAGAAAGTCAACCAAGGAAAAAAATTAGAGAAAAATGAAAAGTAATAAAGAAAAACATAAAAACAAAGTTGTATTTGCTGGGTTCAACTTTCGTTGTCCGATATTTTTAATGGTTATCCACACTTCCCACCTCTGTAATCTTGCACTTATACGTTAAGATGCTTTTAAGATACGGAGTTGAAACTTAGCAGACTATTTTAAGATGATGAATTAATATCATCTGAAACAATGCATGACATCAGTTTGTTGAATCATCACAAAATGCGCTTCATTTTCTACCTGTAACCTTTTTATGGGACACCTTGTAATTTGCTTGCTGTCCAACATTGCTCAAAAAACGCACTCCAAACAAAAGAAAACGCACACAAAAATAAGGTTATTTACATTTTGTGAGCTACATTTTACATTCTAGATTACATTTGACATTACTAGAGAAGTTATTTTCACAGTGCTGAGCTTTCAGAACTCTAGCGAGTGTCATCTATGGAATCGCTAGAGTGCCGAAAGTGCAGCCCTTTGAAAAGGACTTCTCTTTGGAAAGAATAAATCCAATCTACATTCATGCTGAGTGATTTTTTAGGGGATGTCTTAACGCGAATGTGATCACATATGTGACCGTACACCACGAATGAGCCGTAAATGTCCTCAATTGTATTCTGAGTTACAGTGTAAAATGGGCATGAAGGTCATATTCATAGGTATTTCAATTTGGTGCTACGTGTATCTCATTAAATGACGTACACGTAGCACCAAATTGAGGTACCTATGAATACGACCTTCATGCCCATTTTACACTGTAACTCAGAATACAATTGAGGACATTTACGGCTCATTCGTGGTGTACGGTCACATATTTGCATGGGCACACTATGATCTAATACTTGAGGTCCTCTATTATGTCTCACATGGAATTAACAATACGTACAACATGCAGTTTCTCTTCTCACATTTTTGTGTTCCAGAACTGGGCAGATCATGCTGCAGGCCCGGGACTCCGAGCCGACCAGACCACAGACTCTAGAACATGCCGCTGTTACGAAAGTCCCTGCGGCTGTTCAGTAACTTGTTGTGAGGAGGGAGCTCTATGCGTATGCGCAAATGGCAAATGTCATTGCACGTGCCCTAATGACGACGGAAGTGCTTGCTAGCTACTGGGGATTATCGTACCAGCTGCGGGACTGGCAGCTCGAAGAACAATAAAAGAAAATGATTAACTTTGGAAGAACTTGATTACCTTGACATTTCTTCTCAAAAAAATATAAATGACCTATAAATTATAATCAAAATATTAAATATGAATTTAAGGTAAAACTGTGCGTCGCATCTTTTTATCAATACCCAGGGACCTATAATCATAATATGATATCACAATACCTGGACATCACTATAACGTGTGAGTCTTACTTAAGGCTAATGAAAGTAAAATCCCAGTTTCCCGGGTTTTTTTAAGATATGGAGTATAGGTGACTTTTTCATTATTCATTATTTCATTACTTGAGCCACCTATTTGGTGAAATATGGTATTTTTTACTTCAACATTTCCAAAACAAGTATACCATAAAACCTCGTCTACAAGCATATAGAGTGCTTATGATGAAAGCTAATTAATCCAGGCGCCATCCATCGGCAAAATTAGAACATTATAGAGTTTTAGTACATAAATTACCGATACAAGCATATACAAACAATTACTATTGTAAGACCAATCTATTGCATTGGGATATTTATGGCTGCTTCGTTTTATAGCCGTTATCAAAATCACTCTATATGCGTGTAAACGAGGTTTTACGGTACCCTTTGTAAGTATAATGTATTAATTGCATGTGGTTACATGTTGCTAGAGGAAAGTTATCTAGGCCAATCGTTACAGAACCAGCATGTGGCAAAGCTTAGCCGAAGTGCAAAGCTAGTCACGAACGATATCGTAATGTCAATTGAGTGCACGTTCTTCTTGAAGAGGAGTAGTTTCGAGTAGTTTTTGTTTCTCTAAAACTTCTCTAAAATATCGGTTCAGGTAAAATGAAACTGGGAATTGACTTTCATTAGCCTTATGATCATGATCACAGTGTAATTAATCAGTCAATTATACATCATTTCAGACTTGTTAAAATGAGTAAAAATTATAACGAGGAATTAAAAACCTCGCGTCGAGGTTTTCCAAAGTTTAAAAAATAACGGTTAGTTAATGAAAAACAAGAAGTGAAATTATTTGCCCGTAATAGAGTTCTATTGTATCCGCTATTGTATTCGCTATTGTATTCGCTATTGTAGTCTATTCATAAAAACTACTGCAAGAATCGCGGCAATCCCTGATATTGCTGGTGTCTACCGCCGGCGTTTCGCATTTATTAACATTCAAAATGATCCGATACTCTTACATTTATAGACTTATTCGAGCTTTTTATAAAATATTCAGAAATTGCAATTATGAAAACTACAAACTTTGAAAGTGAAAATATATTACCATCGAAAATATATCATACTTAAATTCTATAGAATCTATAGATACCCAACCCAGAAGTGTCCATTTATATTCTAAATTTTTGAGTGAACACGACAATGCGATTAATTTTCTTACACGTAAAAATACGGCCAATTCAGAGAGAAAACTTGTTTCTCGTATAGGGCCTACTATAGACAATTTCTTTTTGTTGGCTGGCCGCTGAGCTACATCTTTTTATTAATTATAGATACGTCAAAACGTGTTCCCATCTTGAAAGTGTACAAGCTATTTCTACTTGCTTTAAAGAGAGCACAATTGAATGAAGACGATTTATTTGTGCCAGGATTTCATTTAATATAACTATTTTTTATTTTAATAATACCCCATGCCTAACAAGAACATAAGGAAATATTGTAAAGGCATAGGCATAGGGAGACAAACATGATAAAGTTAATCTGTTCTTTTCATTCTCGTTCATTAACCTTTGGAACATTTCACATGCATGATGTTTGCATCAATGCCTTCTCGGCAATCTAGGGTCATAGGCCTATAGTAATTAAAATAGTGAAACCGTAGAACGATCTGTTGGTCAGCATAGATATTGAATAAAATTGAATCCCATCACGTCAATTCAAAGCTACACCCTTTTTTAAATACTGGTTACCAGCGACTTAAAATGAATTGACAATAACTTGAAATTTGGACATTTTGAGATAAATCCATATCATGGATAATGCGAGGGCGCTCTTTCCATTGGTGACATCCTCAAATCACCACCTACAATCAACGAAAAAAGTCTTGGAACGCTTGCGTGTAAATAACGGAAAACTGTCACCCCCTCTCCCCGTGTAATGTTGAGAAATGCCAATGTCTTCAGCGGTTCCCCAATGTGTTCCAACATTGCTTGATGGGGAGAGGGAAGGGTAAATCATTGTTGTAGATGTCATGTTTCTTCCCAAACACAATATAGGTCATTTCCATGAACATAAGGAATTCTGCACGGAATTACGACAGAGTGTGCCAAGCGTTCCAAGGACTTTTTTCGTTGATTGTCTCTACCGAATGCAAAATATTTCATCTAAATTTCGTTTTTGTCTCATAACTCAAAAACGGAATGTCGTATGAGCTTCAAATTTCACACGATTTGAGAGTGGATTATATACTTTGCAATCATAATAAAATTGTTGATAAAGAATTTGGTTTATTTAGGGAGTGGTCATTGGAAACACCCCATATGCTAAATTACACACGTTTCACAATTATGGCTCTAAACTGCTCTAAAATGTCGTTTTTGTCCATAACTCAAAAACAGAATGTTGTATGAGCTTCATATTGCACACGACTTGAGAGGGAATTATATACTTTGCAATCATAATAAAATTGTTGATAAAGAATTTGGTTTATTTAGGGAGTGGTCATTGGAAACACCCCATATGCTAAATTACACACGTTTCACAATTATGGCTCTAAACTGCTCTAAAATGTCGTTTTTGTCCATAACTCAAAAACAGAATGTTGTATGAGCTTCATATTGCACACGATTAGAGAGTAGATAATATCCTTTTGAATCATAGTAAAGTTGTTGATAAAATGTTGAGTTATTTAGGGAGTTGTCACTGACAACACCTCCTATGCTAAATGACACAAGTTTTGTAATTATGGCCCTCTTCTGTATGATACCGAGTCAATTTTCGTTTTTGTCTCATAACTCAAAAACACTACAAATGCATTTTTCGTACAATATCACAATGTTTTGCAGCATGTTTTCCAAAATGTTTTTTGAATGTTATTAAAACGTTTTGTACCCTTTATGATATAACCTAACGTATAAAATTTATGTTTTCTCTAAAACTTGTGTTTGCTGAGTATAGGCACATCCGAGCGAATCAGAAAGATTATGATGTAACAATTTGAAACAACTCATTTCTGAATATTATTTATAACAAAATACGCTTTTGCGATGAGAAAAAATAAAATAAAAAAGAAACAACAATTTGATACACTTAAAGAAAAAATATAGACCACCATTGGGACTCGAACCATGCACATCAGTCAATAGCCAAAAGGTTAACAGTCGGAGGACTAATCCACTACGCCACGCTGCCATTGCACAAACGAAGTAACAAGTTCTGTCAGGTATCGGGGAAAGTGTAAACTTGTATAGTAGAAATGGCAAAGTGTATCACTTTACCATAATGAGAAAAAAATGGTCCAAATCGACATTTTTATTTTTTTGAGGCCGAAATAAATATAATGCGTATTTCGTTTTCAATTCAAAATGGAAATGTTAACAAATTTCATATATGAAATCAATGTTTCATTCCTTTTGCATTAAAACATTCTCAATTGGTATAAAATGTAAACGAACGTGACGCTTCATGAGATTGAAAAAATATAAATGTCGATTTTGGACCATTTCAATTTCATTATGGTAAAGTGATACACTTTGCCATTTCTACTATACAAGTTTACACTTTCCCTGATACCTGACTACTATAAAAGAACAAAACTTGTTACTTCGATTGCGAAATGGCAGCGTGGTGTAGCGGATTAGTCCTCAGACTGATAACCTTTTGACTATTGACCGATGTGGTTCGAGTCCCATTGGTGGACTTTTTTAAAAGTATATTCAATTGTTGTTTTCTTGTTTTCTTTTCTTGTTTTTTTTTCTCATCGCAAAAGCGTATTTTAATATAAATAATATTTAGAAATGAGTTGTTTATGCGTATTTATTTCAATTTAAATTTTTCATATATGAAACGAATGTTTCATTCCTTTTGCAATAAAACATTTTCAATTGGTATAGCAAATGTAAACGAACGTGACGCTTCGTGAGATGCGGCCTAAAAACATAAAATGTCGATTTTGGACCATTTTGTCATTATGGTAAACTGATACATTTTGCCGTTTCTACTATAGGGTGCTTGCATGGAAGATCATAAAGTTCAAGCCATCCTAAAGACACGCTCCAGAGGTCATGCAAATGCACGGAGTACAATACCAATCACCTGTTTAACTGGTTTTGATCAAAGTAATTCTTTGTACTCCATGCATTAGCATATCTTATGGAGCGTGTCTGGAGGATGATTTGAACTCATGACCTTTCGTGCAAGTACTCTATACAAGTTTACACTTTCCACGATACCTGACTACTATAAAAGAACAAAACTTGTTACTTTGATTGCGAAATGACAGCGTGGTGTAGTGGATTAGTCCTCAGACTGATAACTTTTTGACTATTGACCGATGTGAATGGTTCGAGTCCCAGTGGTGGTCTTTTTTAAAAAGTATATTCAATTGGTTTTTTTTCTTTTCTTGTTTTTTCTCATCGCAAAAGCGTGTTTTAATATAAATAATATTCAGAAATGAGTTGTTTCAAATTGTTACATCATAATCTTTCTGATTCGCTAGGATATGCCTATACTCAGCATACACAAGTTTTCCAGAAGACATTTATATGCCTATACTCAGCAAACACAAGTTTTAGAGAAAACATTTACATGTTGGGTTATATCATAAAGGGTACAAAATGTTTTAAGTTTTAATAACATTGAAAATATTTTGGAAACATGCTGCAAAACATTGTGATATTGTAAAAAAATGTATTTGTAGTGTTTTTGAGTTACGAGACAAAAACGAAATTTGACTACAGTAGAGGGCATAATTACGAAACTTGTGTAATTTAGCATAGGAGGTGTTTTCAGTGACCACTCCCTAAATAACCCAACATTTTTATCAACAATTTTATTATGATTCAAAAGGATATTATCTACTCTCAAATCTGGTTCAATATGAAAGTCATACAACATTCTGTTTTTGAGTTATGGACAAAAACGACATTTTAGAACATTTTAGAGCCATAATTGAGAAACGTGAGTAATTTAGAATAGGGGGTGTTTCCAATGACCACTCCCTAAATAAACCAAATTCTTTAGCAACAATTTTATTATGATTACAAAGCATATAATCCACTCTCAAATCGTGTGCAATTTGAAGCTCATACGACATTCCGTTTTTGAGTTATGAGACAAAAACGAAATTTAGATGAAATATTTTGCATTCGGTAGAGACAATCAACGAAAAAAGTCTTGGAACGCTTGCGTGTAAATAACGGAAAACTGTCACCCCCTCTCCCCGTGCAATGTTGAGAAATGCCAATGTCTTCAGCGGTTCCCCAATGTGTTCCAACATTGCTTGATGGGGAGAGGGAAGGGTAAATCATTGTTGTAGATGTCATGTTTCTTCCCAAACACAATATAGGTCATTTCCATGAACATAAGGAATTCTGCACGGAATTACGACAGAGTGTGCCAAGCGTTCCAAGGACTTTTTTCGTTGATTGTAGTCAGCCTCTCAGCCACGCGCAATTGGGAAATGGTGTTCACTTTATGTTTGAAGTCGATTCTAGACCGAAATTTTCCGAGGAACACGATCCCGGTTGGCCTTTTTGAAAAAATGTGCCCAAAGTGCCCTTTTCCGGGGGTGCTCCCATTTTGGGGGTCAAAATTAGTTTTTAAGTATTCTCTGGCCAAATATGGTATATTTGGTGTCTATTTATATGTTTTCGAGCATGGAAAATCTATTCTGATAGATTTTAAAATCAAAAATAGCTGCCTTCTGCTCAAAAATCTAAAATGGCGCCTAAAATGCAATATTTTTGCAAATTGAAATATTTCCCCATGTATGAACATTTTAAAAATGATTTTAGTACCTATTTGTATTAATTTGTGTGGGGTACAAAGATCACAATCAATCTATTTTCAAAATTCAATATGGCTGCTGCATACCCAAAACTCAAAATGGCCTCCAAAACGATGTAGTAATGTGGCCCAAAGGAAACAATGTTCCACAACTTTAGTGTTGAAAATTATTATGTAGAAATGTGTTGGTAGCTGTTTATGAAAGCTCAAAATGGTTGCTATTGACTTGTAATCATACTAGTAATGTCCGTCACATAGCTCATAATGAATGTTTGTACTAGTATATGATAATTATCTTAGGTTCAATTTGCATTTTCTTGATTTAAACTTATATTACAGCTCCCTTCAAAATCCAAAATAGCTGCCTGCAAGAACTAAAACACCATCTAATCATTTTGATCGCCATTTTGAACACCAATTACCTTAATTACCGTTACATTCAAGATGGCCGATAAAGTTTATTTCGTATTTTCCTAATTCATATAGTTATTAATTGTCATTTTTACGAGTCCTCTTCTGAACTCTCTTCACTCAACGGGACTTCTTCGTCCTCTGAATCTTCAGAGTCGCTGATCAGATCATATCCCCTTAGTTCTGTTGGGATTTCTGGAGTCGGCATGACTGCTTCTGGAGGTTCATCCCCTACCTCCTCTTCCACCATCTATCTCACGTCAACTCATCTTCATTTGGAAGTGCCGAGCCACGGTACCAAACGGGCTTAAGAACATCATCATCGTCAAGTTCCCAGCCGTAGTATAGAGGATTCTGTTGTTTGAACATACCAACCAGGCAATTAACCATACAGTTTACTACAAAGTTTGCACGTTGGATGTGGCATTTCATTGATTTACTGTCAGGGGGAAGCCTCTGAGACGGGGTTACCTTCCGCTTCTTTCCCTTTCCACACATTCTCATTGCATAGCGACTATCCCCTGCCGTCCTTTCCTTCCTTGGCCTGTTGTAAACTATGTGAAGTATGAAGACTGTAACTTTATTAACATTGGCTGCAGTTCCTTCAAGGCTAGATAGAAGTTCTAGGCTTTCTGGATTCAGGTGTATCTTGGTAAAGGCTCTCATTTTAGACCGGCCATAGAAAGGTTACGTGAAGTCGCTGCCTGTTACTACATGAAAAGCAGGTAGGCTCTTGCAAATATCTCTTCCAAGGTGATTTGCAAGAGACTTGATACCATGGTACGTTATGCCTGCTCTTGGCAGCCTGGTCCCTTGTCTGAAATACAGGTTCTTAGTAGCATTTTCTGCTACAAATAGCAACAGAATAAATACATCTGTGTCATCAGCTACCACACAAGTATTATGTGTTGCAGTAGAATACACTGCGTGGAAAGCCAGGCGAGGGTCAGCTTCTCTTTGATAGGAAAACAGCTCTGGGATTTCTCGTATTACTGACTCTGGTTCTGACGGAAGGTAAAACACACATGACCCTTTGTGACAAAAACATCTCTTCCTAGAGTAGATTCATCAGATAAGATGAAATCAGCTAGAAGTTGCGTTAGATGCAGTTTGTTGGATTAATTTGTAAGGAAGTCATTCCATTCACCAAGCTGTGGTAACTGTTGGTCAAGGTGAGTTTATCTTCTTTTTCTTCCTTTGTCTGGACGACCGGTGGGCCAGGGCGGAATCAAAGTGTGCCAAAATTCAAATTTGGTGAATGTGGAATTTCCAAACTTTTTCAGTTGTTTGAGAAAGACAACATTCTGAAGTATATTATTTGGCCCATACTTTATGTTTCGATGGATTTCATCAGTGTCGTTTAGTCATGAATGTGCCCCAAAATTGTCATATTTTCTCTTAAACTGGTAAAAGTGTGAATTTTGAAAACAACTAATGTAACGTTAGTAAATGAGAAACTGTTGTCTTGCCATTGTGCATATGTCATACCTAATAGTAGTCAAACCAAATCATTAAAGCCAAAATATAAATAATTGTATTACTCAGGAGTAATGAGGGGGCTAATTTGGTGAAATACGGTAAAAATATGCATTTTTGGGAAAAAATACAAATTTAGTTTGGATTCCTGTCGATTCCTGTTCAAAAAATAATGTTATAATTTGTAGACAAGTCTTAGAACTATGTTGATGGCAATTGTTTTTGCAAATATTTGCCAGCCTGCATTCCAGGGTCCATACAATGTGGCCTATTTGCTCACATTTCAGCTGATTTTGATGGATCAGTACGGCGTACGGGTTTATCCTGTCATGTGCATAGCGCCCTCATATTGCTTAAATACCCTGGGGATTTTGCGGTTTTCACTACAACTCTGCTCTAAGAAATAGCATAAGGTCTCAATATTTTAAAACATCATTGATCGAGATAAAACAAAATCATGGAAACATTATTAAAAACTTTGTTATGCTGCTTATGCAGCAGGTTCACTTTCAGATATAAATTTATCATACCATGTTTGTATGGATGCTTTGCACATTCATCATAGAATTGAACTTCCAGATAACATATAGCTTAACATTTTGAAAGGTATTAAAAGACAGTAAAAAGCATTCTTTATCGATTACGTGAACGATGGAATAACTGTAGACACTATGTGGATCATTTTACACTCAAAATAAAGACTGGCTTAACCGGAAACTGACAAGCACCCAATTTGAGCAAAATCGGTTGCTTTTTCAAGGAAATTGGTATATTGATTAGGGCCAAAATTACGTTTTAGACAATGGCAACGTTTTGGAGTCCGGCAGGAAGAATCACCTACAAATTTTCCCCACCCCCGGGCCCACCCCCAACATTTAGTCTGGCTGGTTGTTTGTTTGCTTATATTAAACAATTACAATGTCTGTATTTTATTGATGTCATACGTATTAGAAAATGCCGTCAGTGAATTTTGCAATCCGTATAACCTTGAATATGCTATTTGATAATACTTTTCCAATCGGACATTTGAATCACTGTTGTAAGAGTAATTAACCAATCACGGCTAGTTATTTTAATGACGTCATATGCCTTGGAAAATGGCTCTATTGGATTCCGCAGTCCTTAAAACGCCCGATTTGAAAGTTTTTATAATAATTTTTACACATGCATTTGAATTACTGCGGGAGGAATAATTAACCAATCATATATCAGCATATTAATGACGTCATACGCTTTCCTAAATGTCATCATTGAATTTCGCTCCCCTTGGAACCCCTATTTTGCTTTTTCAATTAAAATTTTAACATGTATAATTTGAAATACTGTTGTAAAAATAATCGACCAATCACCGTTCAGCATTTTGATGACGTCATACATTTCTAAAAATGCTTCCATTGAATTCTGCAGCCTCGAAAACCGCCAATATAGTCATTTTACCGTGTTTGTATGCGTTTGATTGTCCGTTTATAATTTTGGCACACTTTGAGGCGATTCTGGCCCACTGTGCGACCCTTAGACAGGTACAGTGTTAATTCATCGGGTCGACGACATGCAGGCATAGCGGTGATGTGAGTGGCGGTAGTCAACCAACAGTTGTGTACGCAGTAATGGGAATGATGGCCATCCATGAAGTTTGTGTTGCAAAATAGTATACTTTCATCAATCTGACAGTGCAAGGGATACTTTATAGTGAAGTGAAGTTTGGCACCAAGAGTGTTTGTGATCTTAAAAAGGCCATAGGGCCTCGGCCAATTTTTAAGGACCATGCAGTGTGGTTTCTGTGATAAGTGTGGGTGGGCAAAAATAACACTATAGTCTTACCAGGAGCCCGTGAAGACAGGTGAATACAGGTGAATACAGGTTAAAAGTAGATCAAATCCAAAGTCATTGTTCAGAAATAGCTTACAACTCCTGTCACCTGCAGCGCCGAATTGCTCAGCACCAATTGACATCGAGTGATGTGTCGTCGATGCCATTCGTATCGTTAGTATGATGACAATAAATGGTTTCAAGCCATTTACCTTTAGATCGTGGGTGAAAAGAGTCATCGACCACCTCAAGTTGCTTCCAGGTAGAATTCTTCATATAGTGTTCGACGACAATCGTCGACCCGATAATTCTACACTGTATCTGTCTAAGGGTCGTCCAGACAAAGGAAGAAAAAGAAGATTAACTCACCTTGACCAACAGTTACCAGAGCTTGGTGAAGGAATACAACAAACTGCAGCGAACGCAAAGTCTAGCTAGTATAGCTGATTTCATCTTATCCGATGAATCTACTCTAGGAAGAGATGTTTTTGTCACAAAGGGTCATGTGTATTTTTGCCTTCCGTCAGAACCAACAGTCAGTAATACGAGAAATCCCAGAGCTGTAACAGTTCTCCTATCAAAGAGAAGCTGACCCTCGCCTGGCTTTCCACGCAGTGTATTCTACTGCAACACATAATACTTGTGTGGTAGCTGATGACACAGATGTATTTATTCTGTTGCTATTTGTAGCAGAGAATGCTACTAAGAACCTGTATTTCAGACAAGGGACCAGGCTGTCAAGGGCAGGCATAACGTACCATGATATTAGATCTCTTGCAAATCACCTTGGAAGAGATATTTGCAAGAGCCTACCTGCTTTTCATGTAGTAACAGGCAGCGACTTTCTATGGCCGATCTAAAATGAGAGCCTTTACCAAGATGCAACAGAATCCAGAAAGATTAGAACTTCTATCTAGCCTTGAGGGAACTGCAGCCAATGTTAATGAAGTTACAGCGGGAGTTACAGTCTTCATACTTCACATAGTTAACAACAGGCCAAGGAAGGAAAGGATGGCAGGGGATAGTCGCTATGCAATGAGAATGTGTGGAAAGGGAAAGAAGCGGAAGGTAGCCCCGTCTCAGAGGCTTCCCCCTGACGGTAAATCAATGAAATGCCACACCCAACGTGCAAACTTTGTAGTAAACTGTATGGTTGGTATGTTCAAACAACAGAATCCTCTATACTACGGCTGGGAACTTGATGATAATGTTCTTAAGCCCGTTTGGTACCGTGGTTCGGCACTTGCAAATAAAGATGAGGTGAGACAGATGGTGGAAGAGGAGAAAATGCAAATTGAACCTAGGAACATTATCATATGCTAGTACAAACAGTCATTATGAGCTATGTGACGGACATTACTATATGATTTCAGCCAATAGCAACCATTTTGAGCTTTCATAAACTGCTGCCAACACATTTCTACATGATTATACATGTATTTAGACTAAAACTTAATTTTCGACACTAAAGTTGTGTAACTTTGTTTTCTTTTGGCCACATTACTACATCGTTTTGGCCGCCAATTTGAGTTTTGGGTATGCAGCAGCCATTTTAAATTTTGAAAATAGATTGATTGTGATCTTTGTACCCCACACAATGCAAATAAGTACTGAAATCATTTTAAAAATGTTCCTACATGGGGAAATATTTCAATTTGGACAAATATTGCATTTTAGGAGCCATTTTGGATTTTAGATCATAAGGCAGCTATTTTTGATTTTAAAAACTATCAGAATAGATTTGTCATGCTCGAAAACATATAAAGAGACACCAAATGTACCATATTATTTGGCCAGAAAATGCTTAAAAACTAATTTTGACCCCCAACATGGGAGCACCCCCGGGAAAAAGGCATTTTGGGCGCCATTTTGGATTTTTGAGCAAAGGCAGCTATTTTAAAAACTATCAGAATAGATTTTCTATGCTCGAAAACATATAAATAGACACCAAATATACCATATTTGGCCAGAGTATGCTTAAAAACAAATTTTGACCCCCAACATGGGAGCACTCCCGGGAAAAAGGCATTTTGGGCGCCATTTTGGATTTTTGAGCAGAAGGCAGCTATTATTGATTTTAAAAACTATCAGAATAGATTTTCCATGCTCGAAAACATATAAATAGACACCAAATATACCATATTTGGCCAGAGAATACTTAAAAACTAATTTTGACTCTCAAAATGGGAGCACCCCCGGAAAGGGGCACTTTGGGCACATTTTTTCAAAAAAGGCCCACCGGGATCGTGTTCCTCGGAAAATTTCGGTCTAGAATCGACTTCAAACATAAAGTGAACACCATTTCCCAATTGCGCGTGGCTGAGAGGCTGACTAACCATGCTACCAAATAATGTAAAGTAATTGAACAAAATGGTGTTGTTCAACGATGTTTTAATATAAAATTATACACTGACGTACTACTAGAAATGGCGCAACACGCAAATTAAAGCAGCGCGAGCGAAAGCGGTCGCAGACAAACTCTAGATATTAAATGAAATGCAAAGAAAGAGGAAGCGAGAGTGATGAAAATAAAGGAAGAAAGTAAAGAATGAAAGAAAGAAAGAAAAAAAGAAAAAAAAAAGAAAAAAGAGAGAAAGAAAGGAAGAAAGAAAGAATGAAGGAAAGGAAAAAAAAGAAAGGAAGAAAAAGAAGAAGAAAGAAAGAAAGAAAGAAAGAAAGAAAGAAAGAAAGAAAGAAAGAAAGAAAGAAAGAAAGAAAGAAAGAAAGAAAGAAAGAAAGAAAAGAAAAAGAACTAAAAAGGAAAGGAATAATGAAAGTAAGCCTATGAAAGAAAAACGACAGAAAGGAGGAAAGAAAGAAAGAAGGAGAGAAAGAAAGAAAGAGAGAAAGGAAGAAGGAAAAAAGACTAGACTTAGCTGTGGTCTAAGACCACGAACACAGCCGTGTTGTGACCCCTTAATGACCTTTGACCCCAAAATATATTAAACCCCCATAGACATTGGGTACACTCCATAGACACTGGGTAATAACAATGCATGTGTGCAAGTGGCGTCACTGTCCTACATAATCTGTGGAAGAAGATGCATTTTAAAGGTATTTCATTTTATACCGGAAGTGACCCCTTAATGAGATTTGACCCCAAATAAAAAAATACCACATATACATTGAGTGACTGCAGATCATGTATGAACATACCGTCACTGTCCCATGTTTAACTTAGCTAATAGAAATGTTGGAAGGTATTTCGTTTTATACCGGAAGTGACCCCTTAATGACCTTTGACATCAAATCTGTGTACACCCCATAGACACTGGGTAATAACAATGCATGTGTGCAAGTGGCGGCGTCTCTGTCCCACATAATTTGTGGAAGAAGATGCATTTTAAAGGTATTTCTTTTTCTACCGGAAGTGACCCCTTAATGAGCTTTGACCCCAAATAAAAAAAAAATACCACATATACATTGGGTGACTGCAGATCATATGTGAACATACCGTTACTGTGCTATGTTTTACTTAGCTAATACAATTTTTGAAGGTTTTTCGTTTTATACCGGAAGTGACCCCTTAATGACCTTTGACCCCAAATCTGTGTACACCACATAGACACTGGGTAATAACAATGCATGTGTGCAAGTGGGGTCGCTTTCCTACGTAAGTTGTGGGAGAAGATGCATTTTTAGTTGAAATCACGTTTTTGACCCCTGTGACCCCTGCGTGACCTTTGACCCCGCGATTTTCATGTGACATGTGGGGGCACGGTCAATGATCATTGTGACCAAGTTAGGTCAAAATCGATAACTAACGTCACGGCTGTGTAAAAATGAGAAAACACAGGAAATTAATACAAAAAACTGCTATAATGGAGAGAATGAAGATCTACCAAATGGGCAGGGCGTGACCAAAAGGAAATTAAAGTTTGAATGCAGACAATTGGACATTAAGTCCGATGCTATCAGGGCCAGCAAGGGTGCCGTAATGGTATATAGTATGTTGTTCCTTCAACCAACGCTAGTGATCTGAACCTGAGGTTTAAGAAGGCCAGTGACTCTAAGATCAGACGGAATATGGGAAATCTCGTTGAAGTGGCGCGTTGATAAAGTACTTTTGTACGAAACGTCAGTGTATAATTTTATATTAAAACATCGTTGAACAACATTTCACTTTTTACCATGCGATGTTACGTGGGACTCTTAACTTTTTTCTGCACCAAATAATGAGATTTATATATTTTCTAAGACATGTTTAATAATTTATTTTATTCAAAAAGAAAAACGTCAAGTGTTCAAACTTTAAAGCTCTTTTTCTCGAAACAGCAATTTTAATTTCAAGTTAGATCATTTTACCAAATCAGGGCCGAATTAGGCTGTTTAGCTTAATCATGTGAAGTGGCCTCTTGAAATGATATCGCACTGATCAGACTGATCTTTATGTTGTTACGGTGAGGCCCACATACAATGTGGCTAACAAACCAACACCGCCAAATTCGACTGACGTGTGTACAACGTGGGATGCTATGAGGAAATTGAACACTCGTTGTCTGATCGTTGTCTGATCATGCATGTGTTTATGGATATCCAACTAGTTTGCCCCGCAGGGCTACAAAGAACTGCTAACCGCGAAATATGGATATCCTACTAGTTTGCCCCTCGAAGCTTCAAAAAATCACTCATCGCGAAATATGGATATCCAACTAGTTTGCCCCGCAGGGCTACAAAGAACCATTAACCGCGAAATATGGATATCCAACTAGTTCGCCTCGCATGGCTACAAAGAACCACTTACCGCGCAATATTTTTACCTCAAAAAAGAATTAATTTCTACCAAAAAACGTTTCAAAACGTAAAAAGGGGCCAAGTTTAACAATTCTTTCCTGTGTGGCTTTTCACCCTTTTTTAAACTTGGTCCCAAAAGTTTCTAAAGACCCATACGAAGTCATCTTTAGGCTACTTGTTTGTTTTCTTAGTTGTCAGTGTTCATTTTGTAGAGTAAATTAATTAATGTTCGTGCTTGATTGAAGTTTTTCCGTAAAGACGTTATAATGTATTTTGATTTAAGCAAAAGTAGCAAATACTCACTTTGTTAAATTCTTATCGTATTGTGCGATTCTGCGCCTTATGTACAGATGTAGGGCCTAGTAGCAGGTTGACAGACAGTCAATTTGCTAAGTATATATAATACTCTACTACTCTTTATGAACACGCAATATAATGAAACATAAACCTTCCAATGTTTTTGATAATACATAGCCTACGTCATATTGCACCGCTTTCGAACAGTCTTAAACCTAATTGTTGCATGTAGAAATTAGGACTCATTCTTCATGTTATTACGGTACTACTTTACTGAATGGGACCAAGTTTAAAAAAGGGTGAAAAGCCACACAGGAAAGAATTTTTAAACTTGGCCCCTTTTTACGTTTTGAAACGTTTTTTGGTAGATTAACTTACGCCCCTCTGGAATCAAGCCTTGAAAATCCATTGTATTTAACCTTAAAGGCTGGCGGACAATCAACTCTTATCAATATGGTCCTGGAATATGGTCTATATATACACCAGGCACAAAAAGAAACTCGTCAGTTATATTCATCCTTGCTGTTCAATAACTTGATAATTTTGGATTATTCTGAAATATACATTTTGTTAATTGGACTTTTCTTTCTCATTTGACACCCTGTTCGTGAACATTGAGCAAGAATTGACCAAGATATGCGCCCCAAACTCTCAAACCCCAAAATGAAAAGTTGCAATTTTAACGATTCAATTGTGCCTGTTACACTGTGTGCTTTATTGATTGGCCCGTGGCGTTCCCATTGAAAATCGTTGAAAATGCAACTTTTGATTTTGAGGTTTGAGGCTTTGGAGGCGCATATCTTGGTCAATTCTTGTTCGTTTTTCACGAACAGGGTGTCAAATGAGAAAGCAAAGTCCAATTAAGAAAATGTATATTTCAGAATAATCCAAAATTATCAAGTTATTGAACAGCAAGGAAGAATATAACTGACGAGTTTCTTTTTGTGCCTGGTGTATATCGTCTACTCAAAACCACAGTGAATGGCATATTTTCCTGACTGTGTGTACCTCTATGTGTTTTGTGTGGAGGTGTGGGGCGTGTGCGGTATGTGTGTTTTAATTGATTCTTGTTGATTGATTGATTGATTGATTGATTGATTGATTGATTGATTGATTGATTGATTGATTGATTGATTGATTGATTGAACTCTTCCAAATGGCTTTCGCTGTCTTGTATCAGTCATTATCATCTCAAAAATCTACTGGCCTGCTGGGCTAGCATTGTTGAACATTTACTGCCTTGACGCAAAATCTACTGGCACGGGCCACAGGACCGCTTAAATTTTTCTCACTTGTTACTTGTGCACTTTGGAATGGGTAATTTGTGGCCATCTGAATCTTATCTATATTTAGTATTTCTCCTGTATACTGTCTATGATTTACATGTTTCCTAATATGAAGTTCAAACACCTTGCGTTTCCTTTGCAGTCATGATTAAATGTTAAAACTGCCACCTTCCTATTGTAGGAACATATATATATTTACATAAACCAATCAATAACACTACCAGACAACATGTGATTTAATTCAATATTGTATCTTTTTGATACTGTGTCCAATTAGCGGTGGTCGGGAAGGCTATTATTCCTATCAAATATCTCGTTTGGAATCTGATGAAAATAGCCTTTTTCACGACAAACAATCCGCTATAATGAATACATAATTCTGTATAGCCCTATCATGTCTGATCACGAAGGTATGGCACGCCGCGCATGTTAAAACGCTTAGCTAACTACAGTTAAAGCCATTATGTAACATTTGCTGAGAAGGACGTCCTCAATATTTTTCAAAATTCTGTTTCTGCACGATTGTAATCCCGGATGTACTTTATTAAACTAACATACCTTGCAAAAATCAAGACTCTGGATGCTGTAGTTTCGTCTAAATCCGAGAGTTTGAATAAAGCGCAGGAACCGTTGTTTTATTTACACTACGATGAGGCCGGCGACTCCCATAGGACGACTGAACACTCCAAGTGAGACGCCAATATAAGGGCCTCGCAGGCCTTGAAAGCCAAAGTAACCTTAATGGTGATGGTGACGTCATCAAGTACGGACAGCCTGTCACCCATTTCTTATTTTTATAATTTTCTTACTTTTTACCTAGCCTCATACCTCATTTCGGTTTTCAACTTACAAAATACTAATTTCTACATTTTGTTGTGTCAAATATTAACGATTTATTAACGTTTGATAGTTGAACCCTATAGTTCAGCTATGGTGCGGGAATCCGATAGCTATCGGTAGCTGGTATGTGCTTTGGGTGCCATTATGCTGTACAGATCTCATTCAGGTTGTTGAAAAATATATTATCAGATAAAAATTAAAAACATATTCATGAGAGTATTTGTTAGAAGATCCTTTGATCGCGATGACCAAAATGAACTGCGAGAAACTATCTGAACGTTGTGACACGAACGGCTTGTCATACTAAAATCTTTCAGTTTAACTACAGGAACCTATAGCTACAAATACAAACAAACAATTCTTCATTCGTAGTAATGCCCAAGCTCATCATACCCGTGATTCGAGTATTGCGACACATTCGATATTGTCTCCATTCTATACATCCGCCGTGTGTCTGTGCTTGTTTAAATACAGATTCAATTGCTGCACCAAGGAGTGTAGGCTTGCCTAATCTTATCATCTGACCATTCCATACTCAGTCGCCTCTGATTTATCCACAACCAAATTTATTTTCTTTACTAAGTATGCTTGAAGCTTGCTGATTCTTCCAGCATACTGATATTTGATCTTCAATTGCTTGATTTCCTTTACGAAATGGCGAACCTTGACGTACTTTTTAGTGTGTTCATCTCATTATCTACTATCATTGGAAACATACTAACAATCGTAGCCTTCCTAAAAGTCCGAGAGTTACTAACCAAGTCGAGCAACCTTTTCATATTCGTTCTCTCCATAACCGACCTCATCTATGGGACTCACATGTTTATCACCTACGGCATACCAATATTGTTTAAACTCGGCAACCCTTACGGAGAAATTTATTGTATATTTTCCGTACTCTTTGAATATACCTATATAGCGAGCAATTTACTTCTAATCGCCATAGGCTTCGACCGTGTACTTCTGGTATCGCTTAACTATTCTAAGTATGTTGCGTTTCAGACTTGGCGTCGCGTGAAGTTTGCGATCGCAATTTGTTACGTAATCGGTTTAACAGGTGCATTAATCGAGATTGCCACTTGGAATTATGCTAAAAGAAACAACGAAATCGCTGCAAATATCGATTTCGACCAATACTGCTTATATCCTCCTCGACGAATGAGAATGTTTGGTTTATACATATCGATCGCGTTCTACATTATTCCGCTACTTTTGATCGCATTCTTAAGTACCCTGTTCTTTATACGTCTACGTACAATGATTAAAAAGAAACGTCAGATTGGGAGCAGTGCAAGTGGAACTTCAGCTGGTAGTGTGAACAGTCAGTCTGGAACGGAAGCTGCAGTTGATCCTACGAATGAGGGTAGTGTCGTAAATAAACGATACATAAAGCCTGCGATTACTTTGGCCGTTCTGGTTATAGCAATGACGATAAGTATGTTACCGTATTGTGTTTATCTCATTGCTGTTTTCTTTGAACCAAAAATATATAATCCCGATTTGATATCGATTATTTTCTACATAGGACAGCTGAATCCATTGTTGGATCCTGTTTTTTATGCAGCGACGCAGAAAAATGTAAGAGAATTTTATAAGAAAAAAATAATTAAACTTTTTAAATGCGGACGGTATTGAAAACGATTTTGAAAGCATTTCTCTTATATAATGACCAGTAATGAGTTATAGAGCATTGCCATAGAGGTTGTGCGTGAAATTATTAATGGGCTCCAAACAAAGGATTTGAACCGGTTCTCTTCATCGTAATCATGGCGCAGTGCAGTCCATTCAATCAAATGTTGTCATCAACCTATTTGATCGTAGGGCATTTGTTATGTGTGTGATACGAACTGTGGACGGTAGATTGCAATCATGCTTGTGTTGAATGCATTTGAGTAGTCCGCCATATTTACGGTATGATATGTCGTATGCACAACCTCTATTGAAAGATCTTATTCGGGGAACTTCTGTGTTCAATAATCAAAACCATATGTTTTTCTTTCTCATGCGAAAGATAATAATTTACTTTTAAAAAACAATATTTATAACGATTGTATCCTTCAACGAGAATTTCAATGAGTGAAATTGATTAAAAATTACCACTCATGGGCGACGAAGTTTTGAAAATCTATCAATGTGACGATATAAAGGGTGAGTGTATAAAAACATATATATTTGATCCATTACAAGATTTAATTAACATCGGTTTCATCACAATTCAATCACTCTTACGTGTTCTGTGAATATGTTCATGGTATTTAGAATATGTTATTTAACACACATGGGAAATGTTTATTGTTCGGAATCTTTAAGTCAGGGTTGTTTGATGGCATGTAAAACTGTATTCATTTTTCAATAATGTTGAACACTGATGGCGCTATTTATCTTAAATCTTGTTTGCATCTTTATTTTGAATAACGGCATTAAAATATCATAAAAATGAGTAACAAAGAGCAAGGAGATTTTCAAACTACTTTTTATCATAACTCATACTAATGAGCAAAATTTAAAATATGTGTAAATAGCGCCCTCAATGTTCACACATATAAAAAGAAAAACAGGAGAGATGAAACATTTGATAAAGAAAACTGTGATTCAAAAAGCGCTAATCCTAACCCTAAACATAATCTAACCATTACCGCAACACTAACCACACATTCTAACCATACCTCTAATCCAAATAGTCTAGTCTATAATACTCGTCCGCGGTTATTATTATCAAAAGGTTAAGGGATCGGATAGCAACGTTTCCGCAGTGTTTTTGTTGGACCTGCTGAGAGCAAATCAGACACACCAAATTGCGTTCTAAATACGAGGAATGTCCTTCTGATATCAAAAAAGTTTTTGAAATTCTATTTTATGGCAAATTACTAAAATTGATATTTGGGACATGTTTAGTCTCGAATTGAACTTTATAAATCGAATAATAAAAATTTTAGGTCTTTTGGGAAAATATGTATATCTTTAATACCAAAGGTTAAAATAATCATACGATCCACAAAAATACTATTCAAACGTTGCTATCCTATCCAGTAACGGTAACTGTAAGAATTTGGTGGAACATCGACCACATGTATATTAACATTCACTGCAAGTTTGACGAATGAGTTGTTTAGGTTAAAATATTTCTTTCATTTTCGTAGATTAAAGATAAATAACCAAGAATGTGATGTCTTACTCAAGACAGATCAAGCAAAATCAGTCGGTAGTCGGAAATATTGATTTTGAGATACGTGCATAGCCAAAGAAATGAAGTACTTCCTTTTGTTCTTTCTGTTTTGGAACTCTTTAACTGCTCATATCTATTGAATTGGTTGTCCAACTTCATAGGGGTTTTCTGCAAAAAGTAGCTTTGCAAATGCTATTTACAATCAGATAAGAAAATGAAAATTGAATATGTCCGACTTCAGATTAATTTTGCTTGATTACACCACACATGTATCATATCTTATCATATCATAACTCCAGTTTTAATAAACATTATTACGGCACAAAGTTATCAAAGTGGTGTCTAAAGTTTGTTCGGCTTATATAAGGCGGAAATTGTTAGGCTTTACTGTACGCGTCAATATAGTCCCAACTAACGCTCGCGTAAATTCAAATAAAAGTCACGCATTACGCAATGCACAACTAGCGTAAAATTTGCGCCCAACTGTGTGCATGCCATTCTATATCAGTACACGGTGTAACGAGTCCTATTTTTTTCGCCTTATAAAGCCGAACAAACTTTAGCTGTATCTCCTTTAACTGTTCTCTTTAGAATACCCAATTAGCTGTTCAAAGGATTGAAATCCTAGAAGGTCAATGTAGCATTTATGTGTAACCTTGATCAATAACGTTGCTGGTAATGGCTGCATTATGTGGTCAATGTTGTCGTACATTAAAAAGAAAAGGCATATTCAATTGGATCAGCAAAAAGAGTGGCGTGACAACAAAGTAGTGATAGAAACTGAAACCAAAGGACTGGGCAAAATCAGTTCACTTTGTACAGGGTGTCCCAGAATGATTTATACTGTGTTTGAACAAAATATCAAAAATATACAGTCAACAGTGTATCTAATCTTAATAAGTGCAATACAATGCCAAACATGTCTCCTACTTATTCTGTGACTTTCATGGAAATAACTTAATTCGTTTCTGCGTGGCATTGCTATTACTGAAAATGGACGAAAACTGCATGTGTGTAATTTACATTAACACATGGACCCTTTATCACCATCGTTCAGCCGCACTGTGCAATATATTGGACAAATCCTACATTCTTTTATATGAAATACACCAAATTTGGCACAGAAATAGAGCTTACAATGCTAAATAATTCTTAATATGAGATTAAGTGAAACATTTCAATATGACATCAGATATTTAGGTTGAAAAACATACTTTTTATGTGATTTTTACCCCAACTTTTACCCAAAAATGTCATTATTCCAGGGGATATAACTTCCTTAAGGATCCCCCGCAGTAAATTTTAATCTTCTTTGTCACGTAGCTGTGGGTTTGCCAATATACTGTGGACATAAATGCATGCTTTTACACTAAGGACGAACCTTCTCTATACTTTATACCTTATACTCTCTATAAATGATGAAACTCTACACACCGCAATAATTGGCTTCAAAACTGCCGCCAAAGAAAGAATAGTTTGAAGTCACTCAAGCGTAGCAAATCCTTTCTTCCGTACAAGGATTGCTTCGTAACATCATAAATAAACGATAGATATCGACTATTTGGTAGAAGTAAGAACAGGCAACAACAAATATACTGCATGACATTTTCCAAATAACTTTGTGCTGAACGGTTAGTAATTTTACAGAGTTTCAAAATAGGTTGCTTTGTCAAAACTTTTATTTTACGCAATCCTCTCAATTTTTACAATGTAAAAAATCTGAGAAAGCTAAATATATGTTAACCTTAAAATGCAAAACAATATGACCAATAGAAATGCCGTTCATACCTAAACAATTCCATCTTTCCCGGTATAAATCATTCTGGGACACCCTGTATAATAATATAGGCCCCAGTTTGTTATTTGTAAAATGCCATCGTCTCCCATTCAAATGCTTGTAGAGTTGCTTGTAAAGAATGCAGCGGATTAAACGCGATGTCAAAATGTGCACAATATCATATTGCGTGCAATGAAAACATATATTTGTATATAGAATTATTGTTTATTGTTAAATATATATGTTTTTATTTCTCAAATTCAAAGTATAGACCTCTTGCAAGGCAACCGTTACTTAAAGTTTCACGGAATACCCTCACTTACGATCATTGGGTATACCGATCATCAGACGGATAATTTGTCATGATTTCAAATTTACAGAAATGTTTATACAAGTATATACATTCTGTGGTGTCGAAAACATGACAAACCAAGCCAACCAGTACAGTCTCTACTCCAAAAGTAGTCGAGAGTGCTCAACCACTAAAAATAGTAGGGGCGTATTATATAACAAGTTTACTTTGTGCTCAAACCCATTACAGGTGAGCTATTGAAACAAATTCAAAGTATAGACCTCTGGCAAGGCAACCGTTACTTAAAGTTTCACGGAATAACTGAATATATATACTTGTATAAACATTTCTGTAAATTTGAAATCATGACAAATTATCCGTCTGATGATCGCTATACCCAATGATCGTAATAAAGTTTTCTATTTTTATTTTGTATTCTACCGATAATCAATGTAGTAATGTCCGATTTGTTTTAAACAAAAAACGTATTGATAAGTGTACTAAAAACATCCTCAAGAAAATGCCTAATAAAATACATAATCA
This sequence comes from Amphiura filiformis, assembly GCF_039555335.1. Taxonomy (NCBI): domain Eukaryota; kingdom Metazoa; phylum Echinodermata; class Ophiuroidea; order Amphilepidida; family Amphiuridae; genus Amphiura; species Amphiura filiformis. The sequence goes on from NC_092640.1 coordinate 50,742,230, forward strand.
TTTAACTGAATAATGTGCACTTTTCATTCCAAATTTCTGATTTATTCCGAATAAGAATATTATGTTGGTGACCTAATACGTGCGCTCAATCATATTACGACTTGTAATGTGGTCGTTAATTCGCTCAGGGTTAGATTTGCTTTCACGATAAAATATAGGAAACTATTCAGTTAAAAGAAAAGTGTAATTTAATAAAATCCTACATTTCAGAATAAAATCAAGGTCAGGAATGAATATTTGACACTTATTGAAGACGTTAATTATAGTGTACAAATAATTGCAATATTTTAAATCAACGATAAATTTAGATTTTCTTTACCTTGATTTGAATCGTTAAAGCAAGCCATAATGTGCGATTTCCTGCACATTTTTAATTTTTCATTCTATACTCAAAATGGTGAAATAATACCAGTAATAACACACACTGGCTTGGTGTATGTCTTAACACCATTTACTGCATCCATTTTGACAGTAATCAACGTCTTCGACATAAGCTGGGAAAGAACTTAATCACATACAACAGTCCCTCTCTGTGTGTGGATATACTAAGCAGGTATGGGACTCGTTCACTCCTAAACCGAGGAGACCAGACTACACCACCCGGTAGGCAGTATATCCCTCCCTTGTTACAGAAGGCCTCAGTTGAACTATACGTAAAGCGGGTGTCAAGCCCACCATCAGAAGTATGCTGATAGCTCAGAAGGACAAACATTAGAAATGCGGCCGTTCTTGTGTCATCTACAGCACCTCATGTAATAATAAATGTTCCAAAAGACCTCTACGAAAGCGACTCACAGAACACAAAAGGCCGTCTTCATCTGTTGGGGCGCATTTGAACTCAGAAGGGCATGATTTTAGTTCGGACAATGTCAAAGTGATTCACTCAAACTCACGATGGCTTCAAAGAGGCATAAAGGAACCCCGACCTCAACCAAAACAAACACGTGCTTCCCAGCGTCTACAAGCCAATTATCACGTCATGTGACCCCGGTTTTCCTCGTGGGTCACATGACTAGAAATGTTTACCGCTCTACCTCACTTTCTGATGAAATCCCATGGATGTGGGATGAAATATCAAGTTAGTCAAACATTTGTTGAGAGAACTGTTTAAAATCTCTGTTTATCAATACTAGTATACACATATTAACTGTTGTCTATGAGTGTGATGGTCGAAATATAATCACGAGTTGAAAGATGGATTGTTCCAGTACATCTTTCACCGAGTGATTATATTCGACCATTACACGAATTTAAAACAGTTAATATTTGTTTTATATCACTCATGCATAAATTATATTACTAAAATACTATTTAAGGTAGGAAATACATTTTTTCATCAACTTAACACCATGTTTTGCCGTGATATACTTCACATTTTGGGGTCTACCCCATAACTAAATCGGCGAGTTCAAGAGTCAGCGCACGGCTTGGCGCAGGCGCACTACGGCAGAGCACTATGATAGTAAAGACTATTAGTCAGCCTCTCAGCCACGCGCAATTGGGAAATGGTGTTCACTTTGTGTTTGAAGTCGATTCTAGACCAAAATTTTCCGAGGAACACGATCCCGGTGGGCCTTTTTTGAAAAACTGTGCCCAAAGTGCCCTTTTCCGGGGGTGCTCCCATTTTAGGGGTCCAAATTTGTTTTTTAAGTATTTTCTGGCCAAATATGGTATATTTGGTGTCTTTTTATATGTTTTCGAGCATGGAAAATCTATTCTGGTAGTTTTTAAAATCAAAAATAGCTGCCTTCTGCTCAAAAATCCAAAATGGCGCCCAAAATGCCTTTTTCCAGGAGTGCTCCCATTTTGGGGGTCAAAATTTGTTTTTAAGCATACTCTGGCCAAATATGGTATATTTGGTGTCTATTTATATGTTTTCAAGCATGGAAAATCTATTCTGATAGTTTTAAAAATAGCTGCCTTGTGCTCAAAAATCCAAAATGGCGCCCAAAATGCCTTATTCCGGGGGTGCTCCCATTTTGTGGGTCAAAATTTGTTTTTAAGCATTCTCTGGCCAAAAATGGTATATTTGGTGTCTCTTTATATGTTTTCGAGCATGATACATCTATTCTGATCGTTTTTAAAATCAAAAATAGCTGCCTTATGCTCAAAAATCCAAAATAGCGCCTAAAATGCAATATTTGTCCAAATTGAAATATTTCCCCATGTATGAACATTTTTAAAATGATTTTAGTACCTATTTGCATTGTGTGGGGTACAAAGATCACAATCAATCTATTTTCAAAATTCAAAATGGCTGCTGCATACCCAAAACTCAAAATGGCCTCCAAAACGATGTAGTAATGTGGCCAAAAGAAAACAATGTTCCACAACTTTAGTGTTGAAAATTAAGTATTAGTTTAAATATAATTATGTAGTAATGTGTTGGTAGCAGTTTATGAAAGCTCAAAATGGTTGCTATTGGTTTGAAATCATACTAGTAATGTCCGTCACATAGCTCATAATGACTGTTTGTACTAGTCTATGATAATGATCTTTGGTTCAATTTGCATTTTCTTGATTTAAACTTATATTACAGCTCCCTTCAAAATCCAAAATAGCTGCAAGAACTAAAACACCACCTAATAGTGACTTGCTGTTCGCAGGTCATTTTGATCGCCATTTTGAACACCAATTACCTTAATTACCGTTACATTCAAGATGGCCGATAAAGTTTATTTCGTATTTTCCTATTTCATATAGTTATTAATTGTCATTTTACGAGTCCTCTTCTGAACTCTCTTCACTCAACGAGACTTCTTCGTCCTCTTAATCTTCAGAGTCGCTGATCAGATCATATCCCCTTAGTTCTGTTGGGATTTCTGAAGTCGGCATGACTGCTTCTGGAGGTTCATCCCCTTCCTCCTCTTCCACCATCTATCTCACGTCACCTCATCTTCATTTGGAAGTGCCGAACCACGGTACCAAACGGGCTTAAGAACATCATCATCATCAAGTTCCCGGCCGTAGTATAGAGGATTCTGTTGTTTGAACATACCAACCAGGCAATTAATCATACAGTTTACTACAAAGTTTGCAGGTTGGATGTGGCATTTCATTTATTTACCGTCAGGGGGAAGCCTCTGAGACGGGGTAATACCTTCCGCTTCTGCCTACCTGCTTTTCATGTAGTAACAGGCAGTGACTTCACGCAACCTTTCTATGGCCGGTCTTAAATGAGAGCCTTTACCAAGATGCAACAGAATCCAGAAAGCCTAGAACTTCTATCTAGCCTTGAAGGAACTGCAGCCAATGTTAATGAAGTTACAGACTTCATACTTCACATAGTTTACAACAGGCCAAGGAGGGAAGATACCGCAGGGGATGAAATGCCACACCCAATGTGCAAACTCGGTAGTAAACTGTATGGTTAATTGCCTGGTTGGTATGTTCAAACAACAGAATCCTCTACACTACGGCTGGGAACTTGATGATGATGATGTTCTTAAGCCCGTTTGGTACCGTGGTTCGGCACTTCCAAATGAAAATGAGGTGAGACAGATGGTGGAAGAGGAGAAAATGCAAATTGAACCTAAGAACATTATAATATACTAGTACAAACAGTCATTATGAGCTATGTGACGGACATTACTAGTATGATTTCAAGCCAATAGCAACCATTTTGAGCTTTCATAAACTGCTGCCAACACATTTCTACATGATTATATTTAGACTAACACTTAATTTTTGACACCTAAGTTGTGGAACATTGTTTTCTTTTGGCCACATACTACAAAGAAGATCGTTTTGGCCGCCAATTTGAGTTTTGGGTATGCAGCAGCCATTTTGAATTTTGAAAATAGATTGATTGTGATCTTTGTACCCCACACAATGCAAATAAGTACTAAAATCATTTTAGAAATGTTCCTACATGGGGAAATATTTCGATTTGGAAAAATATTGCATTTTAGGCGCCATTATGGATTTTTGAGCATAAGGCAGCTATTTTTGATTTTAAAAACTATCAGAATAGATTTGTCATGCTCGAAAACATAAAGAGACACAAAATGTACCATATTTGGCCAGAGAATGCTTAAAAACAAATTTTGACCCCCCAAATGGGAGCACCCCCGGAAGAAAAGGCATTTTGGGCGCCATTTTGGATTTTTGGGCATACGGCAGCTATTTTAAAAACTATCAGAATAGATTTTCCATGCTTGAAAACATATAAATAGACACCGAATATACCATATTTGGCCAGAGTATGCTTAAAAACAAATTTTGACCCCCAAAATGGGAGCACTCCCGGAAAAAGGCATTTTGGGCGCCAGTTTGGATTTTTGAGCAGAAGGCAGCTATTTTTGATTTTAAAAACTATCAGAATAGATTTTCCATGCTCGAAAACATATAAATATACACCAAATATACCATATTTGGCCAGAGAATACTTAAAAACAAATTTGGAGCCCTAAAATGGGAGCACCCCCGGAAAAGGGCACTTTGGGCACATTTTTTCAAAAAAGGCCCACCGGGATCGTGTTCCTCGGAAAATTTTGGTCTAGAATCGACTTCAAACACAAAGTGAACACCATTTCCCAATTGCGCGTGGCTGAGAGGCTGACTATATCACACGGAGAGGGTGATGGTAAAAATGGCAAATGGTAATCAACCAATGAACTGTCTAGAATTTATATATGAGTGATATAATAATAATTGTCGGAAAAGGGTTTCTGTGCATTTTGAGCGGAAATAACAAGGTAAAGTGAATAAAACCCTACTGGTGCAGACTCTCTAGATCACTTCTAGGGGGTAGTCGACTCCAAGTGTAGGGCAAATTTTACACTAGAGGTCACGAAATGGGTAAAAGATTTGAAATGTTTCGATGTTGTCGAGAGGTATATCAAATTAATGGATCAGAAAATGTATAGTTTGTGCTATCTACGACCTATCGTTGTTGAGTTATCCTACAAAAACCTAGTTTTTAGGCTAAATGACACGTTTTGGTTGTACATGGAACTTACAAACAAACTTATAAATCTAATGATATATTTCTAAAGTGTATGTAGCTGGGAGGAAAAGCCGACGATGAAGATCTAGACTTTTTTCCCCAAACACCTACAAAATTGAGGTCTTTTTCGGGTAAAAATGTGTATCTTCAATACAAAATGTCAAAATTTTCAAATTATCGTTGGCTTTTCCTCCCAGCTACATACACTTTAATTACATATCATTAGATTGATAAATTTTACTTCGAGGACTGTTAAATATGAAAAATAAATATTGTGCAACGTTGTTACCAGAGCCCTTAAGTCCAGTTCAGAGAACAATTTACGACGCAAGTAGCTACAAAATTAAATATCATTGTTACTATTGTTACACAGCAGATAAAAGCTTTTAGAATATTATTCCTTTTAAAACGATAAGCAAGTATAAAAAAATCCTCAGTTTTGATATTGTTATATTTTTTCGTTACATTATAGACATGACAGATAGGGCTTTTAGGGCTTGGTTCCATATTTAATGAAAAAAACGTGATAAACATCGTCATGTTACGAGTAACAATGTTAAAAACGTGCCAGGAAGTTGAAATTACCCATGGTTGTACTCTTAAATCAAGGCTATAAAATAAATATTATTTGATTAAAACGTGATTTTTGGTTGTTAAGATGTGATAGTTGAAGCATATACAGATTTGGTGCGATTTAGGAGTGTAATCATGGATAATTTCAATATCCTGGTACGTAAGTATAAGCTAAAATGAAGTACCTTGATCAAAACTTATGTGCATACAAATTGCGTTTTTTTAAGCAACGTGGAAGCTAAATGGCCCTAAATGCATATCACTCGTTGGGAGTGAAATTGTACAAATGCACGTGCACTGAGATGTCGATGCGTCTAATACACGAGCACACGGGGATACTCATCTCTCTTGTGTTAGCAATTAGACCAGACTCCACCGTGAAATGTTGCTGTGGGGGATCGTCACACCTCCTCCACAAGGAGTCTGATTAAAGAGTAATCGAGATTAACTGCAACACGATGGCGTCGCCGGGGCTCGAACCCGCAACCTTCCGATTATGAGTCGGAGCCCGTTCCACTCGGTCAAAGTGCTCCCTTATACTTATTTACCGTGATGCCAATTTATTTCAAGCACGAGAAAAAAAAATGCTTTTTGCTACTTTTATAACAAAATAATTGTCACTAAAAATATTAGAAGATGCAAGCAAATATATAAATGCAGAATAAAGAAACGCGCCCTACAGCACTGCGAGTACTACGCACAGTGTACAAAGACCAAAGACCCATCTTTTTTAAAAAATTGGCGCCCAATTTCTCTTTTAAACATAGACTACAAAATCATCACAAAAATTATTGCTCTTCGTTTGAAACAGGTTCTTCCCATTATCATTCATAATGATCAAACAGGTTTTCTAAAAGGACGCTATATTGGTGAAAATATTAGGCTTGCTCTCGATACAATTGAGTATCTGAATGATAATAACTTGCCAGGGCTAATGTTTTTAATTGATTTCGAAAAAGCGTTCGATAAATTAGAATGGTCTTTCCTGTTTAAAACTCTTAATTTTTTTAATTTCGGTCAAGATCTTATAAGATGGGTCCAAGTTTTCTATTCAAATATTTCGTCTTGTGTAACAAATAATGGTCATGGATCCACCTTTTTTCCATTATTATGTAGTCTTCGTCAGGGATGCCCGCTTAGCCCTCTCTTATATATTATTTGTAGTGAAATCCTGAACTGTATGATCAGGAATGATAATATTGTGAAAGGTATTAAAATTGTTGATAAGGATATTCTTGTAAGTGCATATGCTGATGACACTACGATTCTTATTAGGGATGTTGATTCCTTAACGGGTTTTGCCATTTTAAATCGACTTTCGAAAAGTTTTTTGATACATTCATTGATTTCTCAAAAAGTAAAAATCGCAGTTTAACAAATAACGGTTCAAATGAAAGCCATTATTGGGGGCTAATTGTTGTATCACTATGATAGGCCTGACACCAATATAAACACTTGTTTCGGTGACCCAAGTTCATGGTCATTTCTGCTCACGCACTTTTTTACAGATGGCCTGGAATTTCATATTTCGGTTTCAGCGATTGCCCGAAAAAGGTGGTATGTTTTTGAAAAGCGTTTCCGCTTGGAATGTAGATAATTATTGTTGCTATTACTCTTCGCGATTTTAATTTATGCCCTCTTTAGCCGACAATTTTCAATGCATTTTACACAATAGATACGTCGCTTGCATAAATACCGCTATTTTTAACAGTATCGTTTTTGTTAACCAACATAACATCAAAAAGAGTTCTCAAGACTTTGATGAGACCATAGATACCAAATCGGACTACATGTGATGAACAGATTTTACACTAGAATCAAAAGAACCAGCGTAGGCCCTCTCAAAATGTACTTTTTAAAATATCGCGTTGTGATAAAATTACTGCCTTTTCCTTGTTTTTTATAACAAGGAAAAGCTTTACTTGCCTGAAACTTCAAACGTAGTGCTGTCTCAGTGTCCGTTACTGGTTAGTATTATTCCGATTAAGCGATTTTCATGATTTAGGCCTACTTAGCCTACATTTGAGCAACTATTTGCCCACACCGTGTACGAATATATTCCAAATATGGCGCTGCATTCAGTATCACGCTAACGACAAGGTTATACTAAGATGTGTAAGACTTTCTGCACTATATTCACGGTTGTTCTAATGGCTATTCAAACTTATGACAAATTTGGCTGGTTTGCGTTGTTCAATACCATTTCACCTAGTCTTGGTACCAGCCGGTTTGTGCTCCTCCGTCACTAACGGTGACGGAGGAGCACAAACCGGCTGGTACCGAGACTACATTTCACCCTGATGTGACAGTGACGTCACATCCGGGGTCACGTCAGTATAAAGCTGGTTTCCACAGAGGAGTAAGATATCTTACTCCTCTGTGCTGGTTTCATACTACCATGCCGGTTGCAATGAGCAGCGTGGCGCACGCGCATTGCAGACAAACGGACACAATCAAGACTTGTCATTGGTTGAAACGCTCTGCCGCTTGCCGGGTGTTCGTGATCGCGCGCCATTATCGTGATGATCGGGGATTCCTTTTTTTTTATGTAGTCACCAGCCGAAATGCCCGTTTTCCATTATGCAATGAACATAACTCTGTACTCCCCGGGGAGATGATGTATTTTGCGACACTCATGGCGGGAAAGAGATATGAAACGAATTTTATTAGGTGCAGCATCACTCGCTGGAGTTCGATGGCGCTGGTGTAGGCCTACATACGCACGCGCTTAAAGACACCGCATAGATGCGCGAGCGAAACAGCTGTTCACAACGCGTTGACATCACTGCCACATCGGGGTGAAAAATGGTATAGGTAATAGATGACTATGAAACCTCAAACTCGCCCCTCGATAAAGGTTGGCAATTGAAGCAGGCCTCAGTTTAGCGAACTTTGTCTAGTTTAATGCGATGCGAGTGCAAGCGCCGCTCAGACTGTGAAGGTTTCTGGATACCGAATATGGGTTTAGATTAGGCCTATATCATGTCCTCTAGGCCATATAATTTATTTTTGGAAAGGAAAGTCTAATCTCGGAGCCTATTCAATTGAGAAGGGACTGGATTTTGTCATAATAATATAAAAATTAATACTTAGTGCCTCGCGATTTTTTTGATATCCAGCCATAGTATTTTAATTGATTAAACTGAACATAAAGCTATATCTTTACTAGCTTCATGCACTAATTTGCAGACCCGCCCGGCCTTCTACATGTAGTGAGTACCACATTAGATTGTGTTTACAAGAAATAATAAGCGCTGCCTCCTCGAAATTTCTTATGCCATCAGCTTTGATGATTAAATATTATCTACAACTCGGCACCTGTGTTCAAGGCCTTTCTTTTATCTATTGACCTCAAAAGAAAGGATTAGAATGATCAGAATGCCGTCCCTGACCCCTTTCCACACATTAATAATGAGTCGGTAAGGGAACGTGCTACCGTTATACTTCAATGAGTACGTATGGCTACTACGCAGTTCAATGGCCTTATTGTGATCTGGCGGGAGTTTTAAAAGCACGGTCCCTGACTGCGTGGGCATATTTCCGGACAAGGAACAATAGAGACCAATTGCCTGGCAATGACGTCACATGTAATCCCAGTCTATAGTGTGATTAGAACATTATAGGCTGGTGGTCACTTATAGTACGATCAGTTCGAAAAGTCCAATGCGATTATTAATGTATTTTCTAAAATTAAAAGAACCACTTTTTAGCGGGAATTTTTGTAAGTTACACAGCTGAAGTTGTGAAAGGGTTGAAAGACTACAATATTACGGCTTAAACAAGAATTTCTTTGTTTGGTCGTTATTCCTATAGACTCATCTCTTAAAACAGATTATTTGTATCCTCAAGAAATTTCAATCATTTTCAGGTCTTAAAATTAATTTTGATAAATCTGAGCTTTTGGCTCTTGGCTCTTTTCGTAGAAACCCTCCCAATGTTAGTGATATTGATTTGTTATACACCATTCAGCCTGTTAGACTTTTAGGAGTACTTTTTGATTCTAATCTAAATAATACTTTTGAGTTAAACTTTGCGCCCAAATTTAAAAAAAACTCAAAGAGATTCTTAGAATTTGGTCTATGAGAGATCTCACTCCAATTGGCAAAATTACCATTCTTAAATCTCTTGCTCTCTCACAGCTTATTTTCCTTTTTTCGGTTCTCCCAAACCCGCCTGATGCATTTGTTAAGGAATTGAATTCTATTATTTTCAAATTTGTTTGGTCAAACAAACCTGATAAAATTAGAAGAAGTTCTATTATTGGGAACTACGAGCAAGGCGGTCTTAAGATGATTCATGTTCCATCCATTATTAACGGTCTCAAAATTGCTTGGGTGAAACGTCTTCTGGATACGAATGATAGTAGTTGAAAGTATTTTTATAGACACCATTTACAGAATTTAGGTGGTAATCTCATTTGGGAGTGTAATGTAAAACCTTCTGCTAGATGTATTAATCGTATTAAAAGTAATTTTATTAAAGATGTTGTAAATGCATGGTGTTTTACGACTTATGATCCTCCTGCATATAATTTTAGACATCAAATTCTCTGGAATAATTCTTCTATTATTATCAATGGTAGCACTATTTATAGGCATGTATGGTGCAGTAAAGGGATTAAGTTTTTGGAAGATATTTTAGATGATGATGGGGAATTTTAGCCTTGTCACGTTTAAAAGATAAGTTTAATTTGAAGTGTAACTTTTTGGACTACTATTCACTTATTTATGCCATTCCACATAAATGGAAAAGAAGTGTCAAGAGGGGGAGGATAATGATAATATTAATTCATCTCAGGAGGAGATGCTAGCCAGAATTACGAAGACTGTTAAAGTGTGTAAAACCATCAGTGATATCTGTATGAGTAAGCTCTTCAAACCACCAATCGCTGAGGAGAAATGGTCGTATATCTTTGATAATATTGATTTGAATTGGTGTGATATTTATCAAATTCCATTGTCCTCCTCCCGATCGACCCAACTTAGATATTTTCAATTTAAAATTCTTCATAGGTACCTTGGTACCAATAATAATATGTTTAAATTTGGTTATGTTGATTCCAACTATACAGCATCTCTTTTGGGAATGTAATGTTGTAAGAAATTTCTGGAATGATGTTCAAAATCAAATCATAAAAAAACAGGTTTACCTGGACATGAAGAGTGTTTTGTTAGGTATTCTTGACCCAGATTTGTCCAAATTCAACTTCCTTGTTCTTCATGGGAAAAAATTCATTTATGATGTGAAGTATAAACAAGGTTCTCTAAATATTTCTTATTTTATTAGGAGGCTTAAGAAGACTGCTAAGGTAGAAAAAAGCATGTCATGTACTGGCAAAAGGTTAAATGAATGGCATAAACGTTGGAACTCCATTTTGTAAAATAATTATAATTGTATACCGTATCATGTTTATTGAGTACAAATGCATTGTTGTTTATACATATCACATATCATAATGTTTTCTATGATTATATTATTCATGCTACGTTGTATGTAACCTGCTGATAAAATAAAAGCACGGTGTACCTGGTGTATACTGTGGAAAGATAAAAAAAAAAGTGATGCCCATTTATTTCAAGCACGAGAAAAAAATGCTTTTTGCTACTTTTAAACAAAATAATTGTCACTAAAAATATTAGAAGATGCAAGCAAATATATAAATGCAGTATAAAGAAACGCGCCCTACAGCACTGCGAGTACTACGCACAGTGTACAGTGTCATCGCCCCGATAACTTCATAGCAGAAATCCCCATGATGGTGGGTTGAATCCACTAGTTCTTCAACAGCCACATATGACCATTTTGTTCCGAGCTGCTTAATAGTTTTGAGACTATGGGCCGAGGGACCACAAGGTGGTAGAGGTATCGTCCTCTTGTTAACCTAAACAAGAGGACGATCTTTGAGTCCCTCTTGACTCCTCATTTGAATGAAATTAATATGTCTGAAATTTAAGCCTTAAGTATTTTTTATGTTAAATCCTTATGTACTTTATTTTATTTTTTATTACAGGCATGTTTTCATGAACAAGGAATTTATGGTATCAATTAGGCCCCTATTATATATTATTTTAAATTTGTTAATTTAATTTATTTAACTTGTTTAGTTATTTGCTTAAAAAGTTACCTTTTTCAGAGTCTTGGTTAGCAGCGACGTAGCTTGCGACACCATCACGGCGTCTTCATTCAGCGTAGTGTTTACAATCCTCCGGTCACATTAGTTATGTTAAATCCTTGTGTATTTTATTTCAATGTATTTTTAATGTACTTTAATTTAATACAGGCATGTTTTCATGACAGACAATTATAGTATCAATTAGGCCCTATTGGCAATAGCCTGGTCACTTAACCTGTAGAGATCAGTGAGTCTGGTACGTTTCTTCCCCACTACGCATGCGCGGCAGCCCCTCATCTGACATTGTTTTTGTTCTGCACATATAAAATCCGAATTTTGGTCAGTTTTTGATTTCAAATCGCAAGCTTGGTTTTCAATACGCACACTTAAGATGAACATGTTCTTTTAACCAAGCCTTACAATTGGTTTTTATAGAAACCAAAAATGGGAGATATTCATCATTTTCTACCCCAGTATTCAAAGATATATCGTCTGAATATCAAATAACAGATACATCACTCCACGCAAGTGCACAACTCGGCTGCCCAATTCCCCTAGCCCGCCTAGCAAGGACAGGAGCGCGAGCAGTTACTTCAAATGATATCATTGCCACCATTGGTTTAATCGTTCAGGAATTCTATAGAGACGGTGCTTATTTTTTAATGTTTTGATGTGCCCTGAGTAATTTAATTTGATTATTTATCTTTGATTACAATTAAAATCTGTTTCATGAGATATTTTGGGGATTCCCTTTTCTTGCATAAAATTGAGCAACAACTTTTGACTCCTTGCGAAAGCAGCACCATTTCTGTGCGAGGATTTTATACGCAAGGATATATAAATGCAAGTGTACAATGGACTTCGCTGATTTTCGCAGGACAAGTGAATAAGGACATTTATATCAGCCGTCAAGAATGTTGCAAGAACTCTATGATCACCTACAAGAAGACTGCTGGTTAAGTACTAAGTAGTTAAAATATTATTGTGATTGTTTATATGTGAATTTGTTGTCATATATTGTACCAATCATATTTTACTTTCAATTAAAGACTTAGATTTTGTTAGCTTAATCAAACAGTGTATTTGTGTTATGCATTCGTGTGAATTTGGGTAAGAGTTGATTATCCGGATGAGCAAATCACTGAATGGGCCTTTAAACGTAAATCGATCCATAAATACGCCCTCTATAACGTTTTTCTGCCATAAAAATAATAGTGCATATTGTTCATTGCTTCATGTATCACTAAAAGAAGATGGACAAAACATTATAATTTTCATGAATTGTCAGAAATAGTATGCAATGTATTTAGCAGCTTCGTAGCAGTCTTATAATTGATATAGTATACTCATTAAAATGATACAAAAAATACATAATTATGTATATCAATAGAAACGACAATATAACGTAAGGACAAAAATAGAAAGATGGAAAATACATGGAAAAACAAAACCCGTGAAAGAATTACTTAAATAAAGGAACTTCATACACACAAACGCTAATAAGAAGTCATTAAAAATATTAAACTAATATCAGTAAAATAATGATACCTTGTAAAAATATAAAATACAACATTATGCATTGAAAGGGAGCGAAACAGCGTACGAAGCTTTGGTAACAAGCATTTTAAACTACCCTGAATTGCCAAGTGAGCTTTAAAAGTAAGTTTTTAGCGGGTTCGCGGACGGACAAGTTTGGAACTGCCAAGCATTCTTGACGGATTTGCATGCTGCAAGCATTGTGAAAAATTCATATTTATTATCTTTATTGATAAACTTGAGGTGTGTGTATTTCTGTGCGTATTCAAATTTAAAATGCAGATTTGACTGTGTAGTCCAACCAACTTTGTTGTTAAACCACTACGTACCAAGGAGAGGAGAAGAAGAATAGGCCTATACTATTATCAGTAGAGTCAGTCAACTGTAGGATTTGAACACTTCAAGGATAATTGAGGCTTGCTGATTCTTCTAGCAAAAAGATACTTGAACTTCATCGGTGTGATTTCATTTTAAAAATGGCAAACGCTGACATACTTTTTAGTGTCTTCATTGCATTATGTACTATCGTTGGAAACGCACTAACCGTCATAGCTTTCCTAAAGGTCCGAGAGTTACTAACCAAGCCCAGCAATCTCCTCATATTCGTTCTCTCCATAAACGATCTTATCTACGGGACTTACATATTTATCATCTATGGTATACCGATATTATTTACACTCGGCAACCCTTACGGGGAAATTGGATGTGTGTTGTTTGAGCTCTTTGAATATACCTATATTACGAATAATTTACTTTTAATCACTATAAGCTTCGACCGTGTACTTCTGGTTTCGCTTAACTATTCTAAGTATGTTGCGTTTCAGACTTGGCGTCGCGTGAAGTTTGCGATCGCAATTTGTTACGCAATCGGTGTAACAGGTGCATTAATTGAGATTGCCACTTGGAATTATGCTAAAAGAAACAACGAAATGGCCGCTAATATCGACTTCACCCAGTACTGCATATTTCCTCCTCGACGAATGAGAATGTTTGGTTTATACATCTCGATCACGTTCTACATTATGCCGCTAATTTTGATCGCATTCCTAAGTACCGCGTTCTTCATACGTCTACGCACAATGATTAAAAAGAAGCGTCAGATTGGGATTAATACTAGTGAAGCATCAGCGAAATCTTCAATTGATGATATGAATGTTGTTAATAAACGATACATAAAACCTGGGATTACTTTGACCGCTTTGGTTACAGCGATGGCGATAAGTATGCTACCGTATTGTATTTATCTCATTATTGTCTTTTTTGAACCAGATATATATAATCCTGATCTGGTGTCAATTATATACTACATAGGACAACTGAATCCTTTGTTGGATCCTGTTTTTTATGCAGCGACGCAGAAAAGTGTAAGAGAATTTTATAAGAAAAAAATAATTAAGCTTTTTAAATGCGGACGGTATTGAACGACGATGTGAATACATTTCTCTTGTGATGAGTAATAGAGCATTGCCATTGAAAGTTCCATTTCTGCGTTTTAATGTTCAAAAACTTCACCTTAAAGTAGATAATTAGTTAAAAATGACCACTCATGGGTGACGAAATTTTGAAAATATATCTTCCAATGTGACGATATAAAGAGTGAGTTTATATAAACATATCTTGTTACTTTACTTTAAATAATTAATATCGAAATATATAAGTTTGATCCATTCAGTATTTTAATAAGACCAACTATACAGTTAATATTACATTAACATCGGTTTCATCACAATTTAATCACTCTTACGTGGTCTGTGAATATGTTCATGGTATTTAAAATATATTATTTAACACAAATCTTTAAGTCACGGTTGTTTGATGACATGTAAATCTGTATTCATTTTTCAATCAAGTTGGGCACTGATGGCGCTATTTATCCTAAATCTTGTTCGCCAGGGGTCGACATTTTAATAACGGCATTAAAATATCATAAAAATGAGTAACATATAGCAAGGATTTTTTCAAACTACTTTTTATCATTAAATGAAAGGAATAACTCATATAAATGGGCAAAATTTTAAATATGTGTAAATAGCGCCCTCAATTTTCACACAGATAAAAAGAAAAACAGAAAAGAAAAAAAAAAGAAACAAACAGAAACTGAAAATTGATTATGTCCGATTTCAGATTAATTTTGCTTGATCACACCACATATATAACATATCTTTACACTTTGAAAGGAGATCAATAATTAAACAATAATTTGGTATTTATGCTTTAAAAACGTTTGTCCCTCTAGCACTCTCCAGCTCTAAGTAGCGTTATCCGCACGGGTTATCCGCTTCCACTGCCTGCACGAGAAGATAATACGGCACAAAGTTGTCAAAGTGCTGTATTTCCTTTAACCGTCCCCTTTAGAATGCCCAATTAGCTGTTCAAAGGATTGAAATCCTTGATGGTCAATGTAACATTTTATAGGTGTAACCTTGATGAAGAACGTTGTTGGTAATGTCTGTTTTATGTGGTCAGTGTTGTCGTACATTAAAAAAGAAAAGGCATATTCAATTGGATCGGCAAAAATGGTTGCGCGACAACAAAGTAATAATGGAAACTTAAACAAAAGGACTGGGCAAAATCAGTTCACTTTGTACAAGGTGTCCCAGAATGATTTATACTGTGTTTGAACAAAATATCAAAAATATATAGTCAACAGTGTATCTAATCTTAATAAGTGCAATACAATGCCACACATGTCTCCTACTTATTCTGTGACTTTCATGGAAATAACTTAATTCGTTTCTGCGTGGCATTGCTATTACTGAAAATGGACGAAAACTGCATGTGTGTAATTTACATTAACACATGGACCCTTTATCACCATCGTTCAGCCGCACTGTGCAATATATTGGAAAAATCCTACATTCTTTTATATGAAATACACCAAATTTGGCACAGAAATAGAGCTTACAATGCTAAATAATTCTTAATATGAGATTAAGTGAAACATTTCAATATGACATCAGATATTTAGGTTGAAAAACATACTTTTTATGTGATTTTTACCCCAACTTTTACCCAAAAATGTCATTATTCCAGGGGATATAACTTCCTTAAGGATCCCCCGCAGTAAATTTTAATCTTCTTTGTCATGTAGCTGTGGGTTTGCCAATATACTGTGGACATAAATGCATGCTTTTACACTAAGGACGAACCTTCTCTATACTTTATACCTTATACTCTCTATAAATGATGAAACTCTACACACCGCAATAATTGGCTTCAAAACTGCCGCCAAAGAAAGAATAGTTTGAAGTCACTCAAGCGTAGCAAATCCTTTCTTCCGTACAAGGATTGCTTCGTAACATCATAAATAAACGATAGATATCGACTATTTGGTAGAAGTAAGAACAGGCAACAACAAATATACTGCATGACATTTTCCAAATAACTTTGTGCTGAACGGTTAGTAATTTTACAGAGTTTCAAAATAGGTTGCTTTGTCAAAACTTTTATTTTACGCAATCCTCTATTTTAACAATGTAAAAAATCTGAGAAAGCTAAATATATGTTAACCTTAAAATGCAAAACAATATGACCAATAGAAATGCCGTTCATACCTAAACAATTCCATCTTTCCCGGTATAAATCATTCTGGGACACCCTGTATAATAATATAGGCCCCAGTTTGTTATTTGTAAAATGCCATCGTCTCCCATTCAAATGCTTGTAGAGTTGCTTGTAAAGAATGCAGCGGATTAAACGCGATGTCAAAATGTGCACAATATCATATTGCGTGCAATGAAAACATATATTTGTATATAGAATTATTGTTTATTGTTAAAATTATATGTTTTTATTATTCTATTTTTATTTTGTATTCTACCGTAATCAATGTAGTAATGTCCGATTTGTTTTAAACAAAAAACGTATTGATAAGTGTACTAAGACATCCTCAAGAAAATGCCTAATAAAATACATAAACATTTAAGAGAAAGGGTATGAACGTTTGGACAGTATTTATTGTGGGACATTTGAGCAAATCAGACATATCGAATTGCATTCTGAATACGAAGAATGTCCTTCTGATATCAAATAATTTTGATTTTTGAAATTCGCAATGTAATACACATTTTATGGCAAATCATTAAAATTGATATTTTGATATTTAACAGTACTCGAAGTAAACTTTTATAAATCTGATGATTTCTACCTAAAGTGTATGTAGGTGCGATGAAAAGCCGACGATCAATTGAAAATTTTGACCTTTCGTATTGAAGATATTTTCCCAAAACACCAAAAAAAAAAATAGGTCTTTAGGGAAAAAATCCATATCTTCAATATAAAAGGTCAAAATTTTCAATTGATCGTCGGCTTTTCCTCCCAACTACATACACTTTAAGACTATATTATTAAATTTATAAAATTTACTTCGAGGACTGTTATAAAATATCAAATTTTAATAATTTGTCATAAAATTTGTATTATATCGTAAATTTCATAAAATGAAAATTATTTGATATCAGAAAGACATTCTTCGTATTCAGAATGCAATAGGTCTGATGTGCTCTCATGTCCCACAAAAATGCTGTCGAAACGCTCAAAGCGCTCATTCCGGTTCCCTTAACTGAATGTGCACTTTTCATCATTCCTAATTTCTGATTTATTCCGAATAAGAATATTATGTTGGTGACCTAATACGTGCGCTCAATTATATTACGACTTGTTATGTGGTCGTTAATTTGCTCAGGGTTAGATTTGCTTTCACGATAAAATATAGGAAACTATTCAGTTAAAAGAAGTTAATAAAATCACACATTTCAGAATAAAATCAAGGTCAGGAAGGAATATTTGACACTTATTGAAGACGTTAAATCGACGATAAATTTAGATATTCTTCATCATGATTTGGATCGTTAAAGCCATAATGTACGATTTCCTGCAAATTTTTAATTTTTATTCTTTACTCAAAATGGTGAGATAATACTGGTAATAACACACACTTGCTTGGTGTATGTTTTAAAAGACCACTTACTGCATGACAGTAATCAACCTCTTCAACACAACCTGGGAGTCATTTGCACCATAAAACATCGCGCCCACGCCATCTCTTCGGACAACGAGATTCTGGAGAAAGAACTTAGTCACATTCAACAGTCCCTCTCTGTGTGTGGATATACTAAGCAGGTATCATGAGGTATGGGACTCGTTTGCGCGTAACAAGATCACTCCTAAACCGAGTAGACCAGACTACACCGCCCGGTAGGCAGTATAGCCCTCCCCTACAAACAGGGTGTTACAGAAGGCCCCAGGTAGCCTATACGTAAAGCGGGTACTAACTTAAGAAATGCGACCATGCGATATCAGAAGGACATTCCTCGTATTCAGAATACAATTTGATATATCTGATGTGCTCTCATGTCCACAAAAACATATTGTGCAAACATTGTTACCAGAGCCCTTAAGTCCAGTTCAGAGAACAATTTACGACGCAAGTAGCTACAAATTTAAATATCAATTTTACTATTGTTACCATGGTTACACAACAGATACAAGCTTTTAGAATATTATTCCTTCTATAATGATAAGCAAGTATAAAAACCCTCAGTCTTTGGACTAAATATTATTTCAAATGAAGTACATTTTAGAGCACATCTTACTGAGCTCAGCTATAAAATTTAAATTTGCTATTGTAATTTTTTTTCGTTACATTACGGACATGACAGATAGGGCTTTTAGGGCTTGGTTCTATACTGAAAAACGTGATAAACATATTAAAAACGAGCCAAGAAATTGTCAAGTTTTGAAATTGTGATTATATTTGCAAGTGTAAGGATACTTTTTAGCTCAGTATACTACAAGGTATGGATCTACAATTAGTGATATTCGTGGAAACACATCGTCGCCAGAGTGCTACACTATCGAAAGTGACATTTTTGGCCAAAATGAGATTTTGACGATATGGCAGGCCATATAAAAACGCACATTTTTTAATTAATAAAATAAAATATCGTAAGTGCAATGCAATTTTCATTAATGCCTGCAAGACTATCGTATGTGCCACTTACGATAGTCTTCCACGCTAATTTTGTTTTTCATTTGCTGCAAGACCATCGTATGTGCCACATGCGCTACTTTATTGGGCCTAAACAACAAAATCACGGAATGCTACACCATCGTAAGTGCAAAAAGTCTCTAACACATCACGCTGACGGCTGTATGCGTTGTCACCATGCTGGCTAAGTTCATAGCTCCCATGACTGGTAATAGAGACGATAAATCCGGTGTTTTTAGTTTTAGATTCAGTAATAACAATAACATTACGGCAAAAGGTGTCATACTATTGTAAATAGTATGTGCCAAAATAAATTAACACTTGTTAAGAAACATAAAATGACAAAAAATTTGGATATTTGAACCGATATTACGCATATCCTAATTTAGCAATGCATGCTACACTATCGTATGTGGCACATACGCTAGTGTTGCACTCTACACTTATTTCTATTTGAGTGTAACACTATCGTATGTGGCACTTACGACATCTAAATCAGTAAATAATTCATCGATTTATTAACTTTAACACCATGTATATAGTTTATATTATTAAAATCAAATTGCTTTACATTCCCATGTCATTTTATGGCTACTTGGACACAAACGGCTACGCTAAACACAAAAATGCTCCTCTTGTAAAACTGTCCAAACTGCACTTACGATAGTGTAGCACTCTGCCGCCGACATTTTTAGTAAGAATGGTAAGCCTGAAGAAAAATCTTATTCGGTTATCCCTTTTGAAGGACGTTTTGTTGAATCAATAATAATAATAATAATAATAATAATAATAATAATAATAATAATAATAATAATAATAATAATAATAATAATAATAATAATAATAAAACAGTATTTATATAGCGCATTGTGAATCTCAGACCCCTCAATGCGCTGTACAGACAAAGTCTCGTAAAAGTGGGGACAGAATTAAGTATATTTTGCTTTCTATTTATCTGAATTAATTCCAGTTCATAGCACATCTCACAACAAAAATTTTGTTTACTTTTGTTACACCACAAATCATAGTAAAAGCTTTTATGAAAGGCAAGTACAAAAAACTTATATGAATAGAAATTGACGCAATTAAGAAGTAGCTACAAAAATTAAATATCAATTTTCATATTGTTATACCGCAGATAAAAGCTTTTAGAATTTGTATTCCTTCGATGATGAAAAGAAAGTCAAAATCCCTAACTTTGACCTTATATTATCTGAAATTAAGTCCAGTTCAGTTAGTTGTTTTGTTACCCTACTGATAAAGCTTTTAGAGCTTGGTTCCTTGTTTAGTGAAAAAAGAAAAGTTTTTGTATAGAAACCTTTTCATATGTTTTGCCACAGTCTAAAGGCCCTATAGTAGGCGTTAATACGTACGTTATTTGCTTTTAGAATTCGTCAAGTTTGTCAGAGGAAAATATGTCCTAAAAGGGGAGAGAGAATTAAGTATAATTATTTTGCTTTATATTTACCTGAATTAATTCCAGTTCAGAGCATATCTCACAACACAGGTAACTAAGAAATCAAATATAAATTTTGTTTACTATTGTCCACCACATGTCATAGTAAAAGCTTTTATGAAAGGTACAAGTACAAGAAACTTATCCTTTAACTTATATGAATGGAAATTTACGCAATTAAGAAGTAGCTACAAAAATTAAATATCAATTTTCATATTGGTTATACTGCAGATAAAAGCTTTTAGAATTTGTATTCCTTCTATAATGAAAAGAAAGTCAAAATACCTAACTTTGACCTTATATTATCTGAAATTAAGTCCACTGAGTTCAGAGCACATCTTGTGGCACTATAAAATTAAATATATCGTTTTGCTATTAGTTTTTTCTTTTGTTACCCTACAGATAAAGTTTTTAGAGCTCGAATATCAATATTAAAAATGTACACATATATAAACTTAAGGGCTGGGGTATGAACGTTTGCATTCTGAATACGAAGAATGTCATTCTGATATCAAATAATTTTGATTTTTTGAAATTCGCAATTTAATACACATTTTATGGCAAATCATTAAAAATTGATATTTTTTATATTTAACAGTACTCGAAGTAAACTTTATAAATCTGATGATTTATACTTTAAGTGTATGTAGGTGGGATGAAAAGCCGACGATCAATTGAAAATTTTGACCTTTCGTATTGAAGATATGGATTTTTTTCCCAAAACACCAAAAAAAATTAGGTCTTTTTGGGAAAGAAATCCATATCTTCAATATGAAAGGTCAAAATTTTCAATTGACCGTCGGCTTTTTCCTGCTACATACACTTTAAAATATATCATTAGATTTATATAATTTACTTCGAGGACTGTTATATATCAAAATTTGAAAAATATCAAATTTTATAATTTGTCATAAAATTTTATTATATTGTGATTTTCAAAAATGAAAATTATTGATATCAGAAAGACATCTTCGTATTTAAAATGCAATTCGATAGGTCCGAGGTGTTCTCATGTCCCACAAAAAATACTGTCGAAACGCAATAAACGCTCATTTTAGATCCCTTAAATGAAGAACCTTGATTACAATTACAATTTATGTGCATAAAATTTAGGTATGTTGAACTACATAGATGCTAAAAATCAATATGAATTTTTATATCACAACAATCAATTGTTGCATGATAATGTTCACGATTCAATTATATGTTGTATACTTACCTGTACAATTAGCTTAGATTCTTGAATTTTTAAGATATTTGAAAAAAAAAAAAAAAATGTGGTCAAAGTCATCAAAGAAAAGTGTTAGCACAGCTTTAGACCTAACATGATTTATACTTTTCAAATTCTAAAGTTCAATTTAAAACCCCATTTCTTTTCAATTTTGGTCTTTTTCCGCGATATTTTTTTATAAAAAGCCGTAGAACGTCGGGTACCATAAACTTTTTTGAATCAATCCATTTAGAGCAATGGGGAGTAGGGGACGGATGTCACAATGCGCAGAGATAGTATTTATTCGACCATCCGCATCAGGAAGTATTGTCCAGCAAAATATTTGCCAGTATGCCTAATTTGTGTTGAAACCCTACTGTGAAACAATACGTTATTATGTATGAACTAAGGTTTTCTAAAATAGGCACAGCTTATATAAATACATTCCTTGCGTATTTATTTATTTATTGTGCGTATGGGTCTGAGAATGGGTCTGAGAAGGTGTAGGCCTATAGGCCTATTATAAAACTACACATTTATTTTCAATTTGTTATTTCGTTTTATTTGTTGAATACAAACTGAAAAAAAAAAACGTGAAACAAAAGAAAAAAAAATATTATTTAAAACAATCAGGTTACAGAAAACAATTCTTGTAAAGTCACTGTATCTGAAAATGTCAAGCGAATGCTGATATTCTTGGGAAGGAATGGTGGTATTTGTTTAAAAACAAACTCAATTTACATTGAAAACCAGTTGAAGAACGTAATCCATAATTTTAATGTAATTGTTTAGGGAAAAATAATGCTCAGAATAATGTTATGCATAAAACGTAATCGCGGAATATAATTTCGTGTAACAAAAACCGGTGGACCATCATCACCTATAGAACCTATCCAATACCGGAACGGTATAACAATAATTGAAATGGCAGGACAGAATGGTGGACAGATTGTTTTGCTAAATTGAATAGGGTCTATGCCCTAAGTTGAGAATGGACCGTCCCACTCGATTTCGGTGGACCCAAATAACTGCCTAAAATGAGGCAAAATTGAAAAGAAATGGGGTTTTAAATTGAACTTTGGAATTTGAAAAGTATAAATCACATTAGGTCTAAGGCTGTGCTAACACTTTTCTTTGATGACTTTGGCCACAAGTTTTTATTTTTCAAATATCTTAAAAATTCAAGAATCTAAGCTAATTGAACAGACAGTAGTTCTTTCAAAATGCATGATATTGTACAGAAAATTCCATCAAGTAATCAGTATTGATGCATTTTAACCATAAGATATCTTGACGCATATACATTGTATAAAGTGTTTAAAAATGCTGCATAATAATTTATGAGATCGAGAGTATGCACATTTTTCCTTCTCCACTTCTCTTTCTCCATTTTTCTTTTTGCCTCTTTTTCTTTTTCTTCTATATATTTCCCTTCACTTTTTTATATTTTCTCTTTACTCCTTCTCTTCTTCACCGTCCACAAATTAGAGAAGACCCACGGATAATTGGCTAGTCTGGGGAGAAGCCTGAGGGTATCCCCTCCTCGGAGTAGACATTTTGCACAAATTGTCAGTGTTAAAGTCACCTAAAAATGGAGCGGGCCGGTCCCATCCCCGAGCTCCTTGCTTATATAATGGTCTCAAAGCCATGTATGGTAAATATATCTGAGCTAAACCACCTTCTTCTTCATATCCAGCGCATTAAGATATCATTCAATTTTTCGAGTCAAATTTGACCTGGTTGGTAAAATCCTATAGACATGATTTTGGTTCCAATTTGACTCGAGAAAATTCATTAGAAATTAACTTGGTCGTTCTTTAGAGTGTATGTTTCTTTCTAGGGCTATTAAGGGTCCGAGAGTTACTAACCAAGCCGAGCAATATCCTCATATTCGTTCTCTCCATGAACGATCTTTACGGGACTTACATATTTATCATCTATGGTATACCGATATTATTTACACTCGGCAACCCTTACGGGGGAAATTGGATGCCGTTTGAACTCTTTGAATATACTATTATTTTGAGTAATTTACTTTTAATCGCAATAAGCTTCGACCGTGTACTTCTGGCTGCGCTTAACTATTCTAAGTATGTTGCGTTTCAGACTTGGCGTGCATTAATCGAGATTGCCACTTTTGTAACAATAGATGAATACAATTTTTGAATATATTGCCCTGCGCTACAATGTTCTTGTGGTACCTATGCATTGAACCGCAGATGTCAAAGAACAGGGATAAAGATCTGGATCGTTTTTCTGTAGAATGATTAATATATTCGAAAAGAGTGGTATTGTATTCAATCAATGATTGCAGCCATATACAGGTGATGAGTGCAACCTACTTGTAGTGCAGGGCGATAAATTCAAAAGTTGTATTCATATATTGCTATGGTAATTAAGATGTGTACGTACTGTGTCAGTCGTGAAAAAGATGATTGTTTCAAATGTGGTGTCATTGTAAATGGGAATACAGTATATATCCATTGATATGCAACATGATATGAACGTGTCACAAATGATCTGACAAATAGATGTTTGAAAAAACTTCCCAAACTTTTGTTGAGGAGTTTTATTATAATATTTAGATATTGAGCCGCGCAATAATGTGTACCTGTTGTGTCAAATATCGCTAATTACTCCCCACACCTGATTGTCAAACAATTCATTGGTATACCAGCCTTTGGGTTGTCAAACATCATGCCCGGGGGAACTTCCATACAGATGACGGGTATTTTGATAATACCAGCCCTCAAAATAAGAGCCTTTCGGTTTAAATTACATTTTCTAAGGGAGTCATTCCGCCGTACAAAACATGAAAAACTCGAGGGTGGGGTGGGGGTATTGTATATAAAAGTGTAAAATGTGGTAGTTACTGCGGGTAGCTGATTTGAAGGAAATAAGGGGTCTTTGGGTTGCTAGAAATAAAAGGGATCATTAGATTGGATGTGTACTTATAATGCAAATAAAACCACAGTAGATCATATTATACTATATTTAAAATTGTATTTTATTATTAATCAAAACATATAAACAATAGAAGTTGTAGTTTTTACAAGTATCTGTAACCTTATCAATTAAGCCATATTATAACATTCTCATACACAATAGACTTCTTTGCCATACAATTTTAGCTGTTACTGTATATAGATAGATATATATTTTAGATATATCCCCTTTTAATTTTGAGCCGAACAACTAAGGGAAAGCAATGAAAGTTGGCATTTACTACCAGCGCCGATGTCGCCAATACGTATCACTAATTCGGTCGTGTTACGATACGAATCATACGATCCTTTGTTGTGTATATCACCGTCCCGCACGCCATGTACGTACTGTGTTATGAACATCGCGTATGCGTTCGACTTATATTTCCATCGTAATAAATAAAACGACGGTTCCTGCGTTTTATTCAAAATCTCGGATTTTGACAAAACTACAGCACCTATGGTCTTGATTTTTGCAGGGTATGTTGCTTTTAATAAGGTACAATATAATCGTGTAAAAAAACGAAATTTTGAAAAATATTGAGGGCGTCCTCCTCAGCAAATGTTATTATATGGCTTCAGTGGCAAAAGTATTCCTACTATATTTATTAAACATGATTTAATAAAGCATAAGACCAAGCTTTATATTTATGAATGTAGATAAACATAAATAAATACTAAGTAAACCAACTACTAGTATCTTTTATACACGTTATGCTGACCAAGGTGTTTTTCTATAAATTTGGTATGTTTCATGTTTAGCCCCTGCACACGTGTAGTCCTATGAAAGAGTCAGCATGTTTATAGTGGGAGCAGTTTTACCGTACTTTGGCGTATAAATTCTGTCCGGTCAGAAATTGTCCGGTAACTTGCTCACTAAAAACACTAGCCGTGACGCCGGGCCGTGACGGGTATCCTTCTATTAGCGCAAGATATTTGCATTATAAGCACACGAAGATAAAATTGTGTGCTGTATCACCGGAAGTAGCAGCCTCTTCACGATGCGTTGGATGCGCGCAGGGCATTTGTAACCTCGTTATTTGTTTATATAACGTAACTCGGTTATTATATAGAGCAAATATTAATGTCTATTTCAGTTCCAAACTGCATTTTGTACATGCAGAAAGCCAATTTCTTCTACGAATCACATTTTGACCGAAATACCCATTCCATGAAAACATTCCAAACAAACGTTTGAATGAATTCAATAACTTACTATAATATACAAGCTCATACATCATGATACATGATTAAGATGCGGTAAACAACGAATTAACCTCGTTTTTGCTTTCAATTGAGAATAAAATCAACACCGTACTACATCTACACCAACAATTTTAGCCTTTAAGCAAATTTAAAAATGGGATACCACCCTACATTATTACAAGCAAAATGATTTTTAATAATTATTACTTAACTTATTAGCAATGTACAGCTATATGTAAAACATATCAAATGCAGATCAATATTTATACAAACATCACAATAATAGACACAACTTTATTTTGTATATAAGGCAAAAACAATACTGGCATCTTATTATATCATTTTGAAGATACTAAGGCGTATAATAAAGGGCGCCACCAGAGGAAAAAGGTTTTATTTCCAATGACCGGACTTATATAAATGCCCTGTCGGAGCTAGTCACGTGCCTGACAAAAATAGGCATAGTTGGAAAGGAACATAAAAGATTTCATATTACACTATGAAATATTATTACTTGGATCACAGAAGTGCAATACAACAGGAGTGGCGTAGCCAAAGCAAGGGGTACCTAAACCGCATCTTGTTTTTTCTCTCTCATTCATTTATTTGATCTTTGTTTACTCATGTGTTAATAAATGAGGGTACACCTAAATAGGCGTGTAAATCCGTGATGCCAGTTTTGAGTCGTTGTAACGTATGAACATCTAGAACAACAGTTCAATTTGTTTACATTTTGCACTCTAAGTAACAAAATGTGCTTTAGATTGGAGAACGGATGGTTACTTTGTGAATGAGGCCTCACGAAGTTATCTCAAATCTATCAAAAGTATCTCTCTCATGTAATGCTCTCACGGCTGACAATCAAGTTAGAGCATTTTCTCGAAGCTGATAATCCTGTTAGAGCAGCAGCGATATTTACACAATACAAACAGGCAAAACTGCCAATTAAGTTACCATCCACATTTGCCCAAAAATGTGAGAAAACATATTGTAAATAATAATATTACTCAACTCAGTCAGATATTAGAAAAGACATAATTCTGTTCTCACGAAGGTGGAATAACTGGTAATCCAAAGAAAGGATCGACTCTCCTTTTTCTACATTTTCTCATTTCTTTGCGATCTCCCGGTGCTTTAAACGTAAATTGATCCATGTATCCGCCCTCTATATGTCCAGCAAAGCCATCTTCTGCCGCCTTCATACACCATACGTATTTGTTGTCTTCAATTTCGACGCACCTGATAGAATATAAAAAGTTAAAAGAACATGAATACAACGTGCATATCATTCATTACATAGTCGATCACCATGATCACTAAAATAATACAAAAGAGGCAAAATATCCTGATAAACTGCGATTTCATTAATTGTTGAAAATGCATTGTATTTAAAGTTTTATGGCAGTCTGATAATTGGTATGGTACATATTAAAATAACACTAAATTCAAAATGTTCGTATAAATAGAAGCGATAATAACATGAAATAACATAATTCCATTACAATAATCTTTGAAACGTATTAAAAGAGATGGAAGAAAATTTACTTCGGTTGAAAGGAATGAATACACAAGAGCTTAATTTGAGCGGTATAGGACATATTGAAATAATAATAATAGTACCATGTAAAAATAGGAAATACAACAACATCATACTCTGAAAGCGAGAGGTAGCTTGTGGAAGTGGTTATAACAGCCTGAAATATCAAAGGACCTTTAAAAGTATTGAAACAAAACAATAAAGCGTTTTAATCAAATTCAGTGTGTTACATACAAAAAAGTAGCCAGACAATATGTATTGAGATACAACATGTAACTAAACAAAAAAGTGAGTTCCTTGCTCTTCACTGAACTAAACACTTGATTGTAATACTCATGACTCATCCCATGTGTAAAATACTATAATCATTCCCGAATATCCTCCCGTGTTCCCTATATACGTTACATGGGATGCTATTCGCCAGCGTAGTGTTACGTGTAATCCGATTATCACTATGTCAACTGGAGTTGCCAGTTTGTTGTCGCGCCAAGAGGTTGCACTAGTATATCAGCTGGAGACATGCTTAAGATTTTCTACTGAAATTAGTTTGATTTTCGCCTTGTAAACTTAACTACTGTATGTTTGTAGGACCAGGACAACACCTGACTGTGTCATTTTATGATTTATGGTGCCACTTTCCTGCATTTTGGAGACATTTTCTGTGTTTGAACCTACATCAATTTCAACTGATCTCCAACACACAGTACAGATCTGACCAGTTGTCTATTTTTTACTACTGGTCAATATAATCCTTCTCAAGTAGCAGTTTTGATTTTAGTGTTTTCACACTTGACTCTCACCCATGGCTAGCTTGCTTTGGTTAATCATCTTATTTTGTACAGTAACTGTGAACTATACTGTCAACATGCCACCTCTAAGCTACTGTAGAGAAGAACTTATGCAGTTAAAGCCTAAAACTGGGATAAGAGTACCAATTGATGTGTACAAAACTATCAGAGAACTTGATATTTGCAGTGTAAAACCAACTAAAAGAGGTCACCGCTCCTTTTTGAAACAACAACAGCCAATTTCTACTGTTATAAGTAACAGACGAGTATGCACCGGGCTCTCAACTGAACGTGGTGTCAACTTTTCAAATCTCAAAACATTTCAAAATCATGACTTAGCCCCTACAAAACTCTATGTCTGTCTTTGGAATGTGCAATCCTTAAGAAACAAGGATGTCTTATTCACTGATTATATATTGGAACATGACATCGATGTCATGCTTGTTACTGAATCATGGCTTAAAGCAGATGAACATGTTGTAATTGGACAATGTACTCCACCTGGATACGAGTTTTTACATATTCCGCGTCCAGCAGGGGCTGGATATGGTGGGATCGCGGTTGTGTTCAAAACTCAACTGAACATTTGTCTTAGAAGTAATCAGTTGCAAACAACATACTTTGAGTCTGCCTGCTTAACCGACAGTTCTTGTCAACTGAATCTAGTTGTCATTTACAGACCTCCACCTTCGAGTGTGAATCATTTCAAGGTTTCAGATTTTCTCAATGAATTTGACAGCTTTCTGGACGATATTGTATTATTACCCGGTAAACTTCTTCTCGCTGGCGATATGAATGTCCACTGGGATGAGCAACAAAAGCCAGATGTTAGACAGTATATTAACATCATCTCTTCGGCAAATCTTGTGCAGCATATAAACTTGCCAACTCATAGGTCTGGACACATCCTTGACCATGTGTTGACCTACAAGGATGACGATCTTTTCGTGGACTATGAGGTTCATGAGAACATAATCACATGGCATCATTGTGTTAACTTCAAATTGAACCTGAAGAAACCAGCTCCAAAACGTATTACTAAATCATTCCGGAACTACAAGAACATTGATTCTGATCAGTTCTCAGCCGCTCTTAGTGACCAATTAAATCCTGTTCCTGAGAGCAATGTAAATGAACTGTTGAACTGGTACTGTTCAGTTTCTAGTGATGTCCTTGACAAATTTGCTCCAGCGGAGATCCGCACGTGTACAGTAAGAAATCATCAGCCCTGGTATGATGATGAAGTTCATGCCACACGACGTGAAAGACATCGTGCTGAACGGAAATGGCGGCATACACGCTCTGAAGATGATCGCGATAAATATGTATCTGCCAATAAAGCTGTTAGTGACTCCATCACAAAAGCAAAGAAATCATATTATGCTGACAAACTTGCTGACGCAAACACCAAAACCGTCTTTCAAGTTGTGAATTCACTTCTAAATAACCAAAACAAACATTTGCCCACCTTTGATGATCCTAAAGATCTTGCCACACGATTTACTAGATTCTTCACGAACAAGATCAGTGACATTCGCGATAATCTGGATAATGATCCAGACAAGCTTGATGTTTCACAGTTCATTGATTATAGCCCAGCAAACTGCGGCCCTCTCACTGGATTTGTTGAAATGACTTGTGACGAAGTTCGCAAAGTGATAACTGCTTCATCAAATGCGTCTTGTTTTCTAGACTCACATCCAACTTGGCTACTTAAGCAACACATTGACCAACATCTACCTGCAATCACTGCGATTGTTAACAAATCCCTCTGTTCGGGTATTTTTCCATCTGCTGCTCACAATGCTATTGTGACACCGCTCATCAAGAAGCCTTCATTGGATAAAGAGATACTGAAGAACTACCGCCCTGTGAGCAACCTGAGTTATGTTGCTAAAGTTATAGAGAAGTGTGCTGCTACCCAACTTGTTGAGCATCTCAACTCAAACAATCTTACTGATCCATTGCAGTCAGCGTACCGCGCTCAGCACAGTACGGAGACTGCTATGATCAAAGTACTGTCTGACATTACATCTGATATTGACTCAAGACGGTTTGTTTTTGTTGTACTTCTCGACATGAGCGCAGCTTTTGATACTGTTGACCACAAAATACTACTGGACCGTCTTGAACAGAGCTATGCAATCACTGGTACTGCCAAAGCATGGTTTGAGTCTTATCTTAAAGGCTGGGCTTCGAAGGTGTGTATATCTGGCTCGTTATCAGAACCTGTCACTCTCAGTTATGGTGTGCCACAAGGGTCAGTGCTTGGCCCTCTTTTGTTTACTTGTTATTCCAACCCCGTTGGGGAAATTGTGCGCTCGTACCAATTAAGATATCACATCTATGCTGATGACTGCCAGATTTACGCATCTTTTGATCCTCGCATTCCTAAAGATATGGAAAACACTCTCATCAATATAACAAACTGTATCGCTGAAATCAGGAGATGGCTGTCAGCAAATTACCTTAAACTCAATGACTCAAAATCCGAGTTTTTCATCACTGGATCTAACTACAACTTAAAACTTGTTGATACTAAAAACACCGAACTTGTCATTGGTGGCTCAAGTATCAAGCTCTCCCCTGTCATCCGGAATCTTGGCTGTTTTCTTGACGTAAACTTATCCCTCACGGCTCACGTCAACAATCTTCGCAAGACAATCCTGTTCCACATAAAAAATCTCTGGCACATACGTAGATTCATTGACAAAGAAACATGTCACCATGCAGTTCGTGCTCTAGTTATTTCCAGGCTGGACTATTGTAATGCTGTCTTCACTTTACTATCTGCCAGGGATAAGGATCGTTTACAGCGACTGCAAAATAATGTTGCACGTCTTGTGTTTGCGGTTGGACGTCGAGTCGAAGCTAAACCACTTATTCATAAACTGCACTGGCTGCCTGTTGAGCAGAGAATTCTGTTCAAAGTCCTTTTGTATGTATACAAGGCTTTTAACAACTTAGCTCCTAAGTACATCGCTGAACAATTTACTGTTTATGTTCCATCCCGGCCCCTTCGATCAGCCATGGACACAAATCGGCTTGTGATACCAATGTCTGAATTGGTCACTGTTGGTGATCGAAGTTTCAATGTTGTCGCTGCAAATGCCTGGAACTCTTTGCCGAGACAACTGCGGACTGCTGGATCTACAGAAAGTTTCAAGGGAAATCTTAAGACTTTTCTATTTTAAGAACTTTGTAATTCATTTATTTGTTGTAAACGCTATGGTACCTTGTGAATAGCGTCCTAAATACCTGTTTGTTGTTGTTGTTGTTGTTGAAAGACCGATATATCAATTTGGACACCAAGATGAAATTCTATAATGCCTGCGTTCATTCTACCCTTCCATATGCTTCTGGATGCTGGACTCTCACTGAGAAAGATGAGTCCAGATTAGATGCATTTGATATGATATGCCAAAGGAAAATTTTCCGCATCAAATGGACTCTGACAAAGCAACAAGAGCTCACCACCATCATTAGAAAGCGCCGCTTTATACAGTGGTTTGGTCATCTGCTCAGGATGGATGAGAGTCGCATTCGATCCAAAAAAAATCTACTTCTGGAATCCAACCCACGGGAAGAGAAGGCCTGGACGCCCTAGGACAACTTGGAAAATGTTATTCAAAGAGACTGGATAGACTTGGCACCAGGTGGTCTGTATAACAAGCTGAAGTTGCTACCAAGGACCGGGCCATATGGAAGTTTCTCCTACGTCAGGCAGCAGGTGCAGAAATGCATGATGCTGTCTGGTAGGTAAGTATGTCGGATGAAAACAAACCTTCTTAGGGCGAGGGTTAATACTATTTAATATAATTAAAACGTACCTGCAATAGTCGTCGCGCCCATCATTGTCTTCATCTTTCATATACCATGTATTGGGCATTCCCTGGTCAAAGCCTAGCATCGATACATAGTTGTACTCGCTGTCGCCCGCCGTTCCTGCTAGAGCACAAACTAACTGCATTCGACCTTCTTCTGGTTCAATCATTCTGTAGAGATTGAGATTATGTGTCAATAGTTTATACCGTATGTTTTGTTTGTTTGTTTATTTGTTTATTTATTATTTTTTTATTTTTTTATAAAGAAATTAATGACCTTTGATGCTTTGTTGCATGAAATGATTTGAATTAGGAGTGTGAGCGTTCATAGGCCCAGGGTTTATAAACAATGTTGTCACCGACTGGCCAGTTGGAGCTGAATCTATCTTTCATGTACGCGTTCATGGGATTAGCCTATTCTAATAACGTCATTGAGGGATTGTTCGGTTTTTTTGTTTTTTTTATTTAGCCATCATTGACTGGCCGATAGTAAAACTACTTTAGTTCGGAATCAGGATCAAGAAACAATATCCACTTGTGAAAAAAGGTCAGCCTTCAACAGGAAGAAAGGAAACATCTATATCTCAGTATACCTGCAGAAATCATTGGCGGCGCCCTGTCCCAACACATCCACCCAACCTCTGAAATAGCCATCTTTACCTATGTCGGTGATATCGTATCGCCGTGGTAGAATACTTTTCCCAGTACAAGCTGCTGGTTCCTCTGGAAAGAATATAATAATTGTTTATAAATTAGTGCCAGTTAACGCACAGGGGTGTCTAATTAAAAATATTTAATAAAATTATTATTAACTTCACTTTCCCGCTAAATTAATTAATGCGAAATTTAAACATTTTTTGTATACTTAGATCAGATTACTTTAAACTAAGTGATTTTCTTCTTCACACCATTATTATAAGAAACTGAAATGAAAACTGAATATCCTTACTATAAATTTTAAGTTTCTAGCAAAGATATTAATAATCATGTGAGTCAAGAGCTTAGGCAGGATAATAGGAAACCACGTGACCAAAACCAAAACTAAAACTCAATATTTGAAATGAGGCACTGCCGGCAAAAGTCTTTCAAAGTACCTTTTGTCGCGAACAATAGTATTTCACCAAACAAGTATTGGATCGATTCCGGTTCAGTGGTTAATTTTACTCCTCATACGGAGGTTTTCTCAAATGAGTACTGAGGATGGCAATGACGTCCTCGTTGAATACCGAAGTTTTTTTTGAACAATCATACTCAAGGTAATCAATTAAAAATCATTGAATATTATTCAAAGCTTTCCGTATCAAAATGGATACCGCACAAAACAACTGAAAGAGTAAATCGAATTTAAAATCTGATGAAGAACAGCCGGCCACACAGTAACTAAGTGGCAACAAGAAGTGCTAGCCAATAAATACCTTCACATGGTGGACAGGTCAATGTATTTCCTTCCGGTACAGTTCTCATTGGCTTGACTTCCGGTGCCTCGGTAATAGGCATGATAGTGCCTTCTACAGGAGGCTTGACTGTAAGTGGAATTTCTGCCTCTTCTTCAACGATATTATTGCTTTCCTCGAGTGTTTCAGCTCGTGTGGTGGTTGTTTGTAGGGTTGTTGGTGCAAATGTTGGTACTTTTGTGGCGCAAAATAAACACACATGTGAGTATTAATTAGTCATCACTTCAAAACATCAATCATAAAGCATTCATTTAATCATGCAAGTTAATCATAAACACTCATTTTGGTGGGATGAATTTTGACAATGTTGCTAAGCATGCGATATATGGCCATTTTCTAATTGTAATCATGATAATAATGGTACTTGATTTATTAAATCCAAGATACAATAAGATATGACGTATATAGATAATATAGGTCGAAACACTATTACGCTAAAATTTCACCTTTGACCTCAGTCAAAGGACAAACATGTTATGCTCAATCTCTAAATGTTTTTGACAGGAAGCGCATGCATATGTAGACATTTAAAAATGGGGGAATTTACCAGTATCAACTACAAGCAAAGCGGAAGCAGAGACTTCTAAAAGGTCGTTGTCGAACACGCATTCATACAGTCCCGCGTAGAATTCCGTGACATCTAGTAAAGTCAGCTCTCCCCCTTCTAAAATAAACTGTATGTAATCGTCGTATTCTTCGCCTAGAATAACACCGTCGTGAAGCCACTGAAGACGGGGTTCGGGATCGCCCTTTGCTTCACAGACCAGTATAACGGTGTCGCCCTCTATCACGGTGGCATTTTCTGGCGCAGCAAGGAGCTCAAGCTGAGGTTCTACAATAAGGTGTTAAATATAAAGCAGGGTGCAGTTTGCCATCTTATTATGCAATGATTAATATAGGGTGGTTATAAATAATGCTAAAGTCTGCACAAAAAGTAACTCAGCTGTTATAAATACGCCTATAGTTTCAGAACTAATAATTGTTTTCACAATATTTCAACATAGAGAAGGATGATTTATTTACACGCATTTTGATACCCCATTCATCAAATGTCCTTCAATATTAACAACACAGTAGTGCTTTTACAGAAAAATACCCAATTTAAAAGTAGCAGTTTACAGCGATCAATTGTTATGATGCCAGCACTGTAAACACGTAAAGCCCGCCATTATCTTCGCGCTTTACTTCAAATCAATACAAATAACTGCAACTTTTAAATTGGGGCATTTTTCGTTCAAAACACTGCTGTATTGTCAATATTAAACACAATTGGACAAATGGGGTATCAAAATGCGCGTAAATAAATCATCCTTCTTTCTATGTTAAAATATTGTGAAAACACTTATTAGTTCTGAATCTATAGGGCGTATTTACAACAGCTGAGTTACTTTTTGTGCAGACTTTATAATACGTTACTATAATGTAAAGCGTTATAATTATCCTCGTTTTCCAAGCATAAAATAGAGACTATAATATTTTGCAGTTATTAAACCACCTTTGAAGAGCGCGTACTACCTTGATGTTGCAAACTCGGTGCTAGCAACGCGTACGGCGCGAAATTCATTCATAAATTTCCACTCGGCAACAACAGATCGCCTCAGCAGACAATCCGAGACAAGTACGTTTCAACGTAGTAAACACATGATGTACGCTTCAAATACGCTCTCGCCAAAGGTTTACTGCAAAATATCAGTATCCAAGCAAGCAAAAGGCTTTCCCGATGCAATAATGTCTGTCAAACCCTGCTCGGTCCTCCACTTAAGTGGAAAAAGAAACAACAAACGGCATTTTTTTATCGTTCTTTCAGAAACAATAATTAATGCACTGCAAGCAAATAATCAGGGGCAAGTCAGCATGCAGACAAAGAGGCAAAAGGAGAGGAGAGGATTAGTGGCAAAAAAGGCAAGGCCCGGGTTAAAAAGGCAACGCCCGGGTTAAATGTGTTTTTGAACACATTGGAGCTTAATAAGGTTTGATGAACAAATTAAATGGGAGACAAATTGATTAGGCACCGTTCTAAAGTTGAACCAAACCAACGTAACTACCCATCTGATTGTTAAGAAATTGATTGATTGATTGATTGATTGATTGATTGATTGATTGATTGTGTGAATATTAAGTGAAAGGCAGTTTTGTTCACAATATCAACTCAACTGGAAGGTCTCAATATCGCACGCGGTGAGTGAGACTACCTTTTGAATAAGAGTGCTCAATCCCAAGAAGGGAGAGCGTATAAAAATTCGAAGTTAAGATCTTCCTGAATAGAAGTCGTTACACTGTGGTTCATGCCTACAGGCGATCGTCAGACGACACGATGGAGAACATTTGGTGGCTGGACAACCATTCCCTTGGAATTGGAGAATATACATTCCATGGTTTTATTGGGGATTGAGCACTCTTTTTCAAAAGGTAGTGTCACTATGTATAAATGTTGTTATTACGCTCATGTTATGCAGTTGAGCACTCTTTGACTATATTTATAATAGTACAGGCCAACCTGTTCTTTTTCTTTCCACATTTGTTGTCTAGCCAATAATTCTCCATTGTGTCGTCTGGTGATCACCTTTAGCCGTGAAACTCAGAGTAACGACTTCTATTCCGGAAGGTCCAAACTTTGAATTTTTATCATAAATATCTTCAGATATAACAATATTTTGTGATTTTTAGAATCAGGTAAGTCACGTTGATTTGGAGCAACTCTAACTGACACAGGCACCTACCAGTTCGATTGAAATCCCGCGTCATATTTCTTCCCCCTGATTATGGGTGGATGACATGCAATGAAATGAAATGAAGTGAAATGAAAATAAAATGATTAAACGTATGCACTATTCAAGAGCTTACCTCACCACAACCATATCCCAGATTGCGGGGAAATGATGGGTATACGCCGTAGAAGTGACGTCATAATCGGATTAACTACCATAGCAATAGATGAATACAATTTTTGAATAGACCGCCCTGTACTATAAGCAGAGAGCACTAATTACCTGTGTATGTCAGCAAACACAGTTTGAATACAATACCGCTCTTTTCAAAGATACTTATCTTACAGGTGCGAGTGATCAGCCTTTCTTTGACATCTATGGTTCAATGCATCGGTACCGCGTGAACGTTGTAGTGCAGGGCGGTATAGTCAAAATTGTATTCATCTATTGCTATGGTAGTTAATCCGATTAACTACGTCACTTCTACGGCGTATATGAAGAGCTTGCTTTCCAATCATGTTAAGTCCACAACCACAACCACAATCCCCGGGTTGCATGATCGGGAGATTACAAAACACTGCACGCCCTAGGCCTGGAGGAGCGTACCAACCAGTTCATCCCTATTTCAGCTTACAATCCCCATGCACCAGTGCTACACATTTCCCGGGATCATATGGAAAAGTTCTTGGATAGTGCATTACGAACATAAAAATACGAACAGAACTTGGGAATGCTAAACTTATATTGCAGCTAGCATGGACAGTGATAATTCGCGATTAATTTGGCATTCAGACGAATCGCATAATGCTTTATTTTCCTGAATTTTCCCAATTTAATGATTCTGTAGGTTTGATTAAGGGATGGGGTATGGACGTTTGGACAGTATTTATTGGGGACATTAGAGCACATCAGACATATCGAATTGCATTCTGAATACGAAGAATGTCCTTCTGATATCAAATAATTTTGATTTTTTAATTCGCAATGTAATACACAATATGGCAAATGATTAAAAATTGATATTTTGATATTTAACAGTACTCGAAGTAAACTTTATAAATCTGATGATTTATACTTAAAGTGTATGTAGGTGGGATGAAAAGCCGACGATCAATTGAAAATTTTGACCTTTCGTAGATATGGATTTTTTTCCAAAACACCAAAAAAATTTGGTCTTTTTGGGAAAAAAATCCATATCTTCAATATGAAAGGTCAACATTTTCAATTGATTGTCTTTTCCTCCCAGCTACATACACTTTAAGAATATATCATTAGATTTATAAAATTTACTTCGAGGACTGTTATATATCAAAAATGTGAAAAATATCATATTTTAATAATTTGTCATAAAATTTGTATTATATCGTGAATTTCAAAAATTGAAAATTATTTGATATCAGAAAGACATTTTTCGTATTCAGAATGCAATTCGATATGTAAAATGTGCTCACATGTCCCACAAAAAAACTGTCGAAACGCTCAAAACGCTCATTCCAGATCCCTTAATAGGGTGATATAAATTATTTATTAATTTACAGGGAAGAGTGCAAACAAAAGCCTGTGGTGAATGGACATTGAAAGGTCGGTCAAGGTTTTTTGTTGTTTTTGTTTTTTCCTGGAAGAGGGTACCAAAAACATGCAAAGATATTTAACAACAATTCAGTTCAGATCAACCTACTTCGGTCAAAAGGCTATCCTATTTACTACTAGTCTTCCATACAGCTAAAATAAATCCATGAAACGCATAATCGAGGTGGGTAGGTCAGGTCCTTAGCAGAGGGGTTTTTCGTCACCTAAAGAGCACTATTGTGGTTCGTTTGAATACCAACTTAATTGCAAATAAAGAGATAAGTATTGCTTGTCTGAAAACATGGTAAAATGACAACACAGTACAATGCAAGTTACAACTGACACATCAGTAGTATGGACAGTGCCGAGTCTAGCTTAACTGGTGATTAAGACCCGGCACTAGGTAACAGTTATGTTCGCCCCTGTATAAGCCTTAACCGGTAACAAAGACAGAATATGTCAAAATTAATACAAGAAGCCAACACCTGTAATCTTTAGCTCTGATTTTAAGACCTCATTTGTTGAAATTAATTGAGAATTAAAGAAATGACATCTAAAACCAAGGGAGGGACGAAATTGTACTTTATGTTCTAATCAATGCAAGCACGACGCTAGTTTGAATGTGCTTATCAAAGGAAAGCACGCCGCTAGTTTTCTAGGGCGTGCAATGAGCAAACTACAACTTTTGAATTTGCATCTTCCTTGGGTTTTTGGATCATCGTGTCTTTATTTCTTGAAAAATTTCAACGAATGAGGTCTTAATTCCGAGCTAAAAGATGCTGCTATTGGCTGTTCTTGTTTAGGATATACAGGGGGTGAACATAACCTTGCTTATATTACTGTCTGTATGCATGCAAACAAATTGAGTATTTACAATTTTCCAAATCATAACAGCATATATTAAGTATTCTTTAAAAGTAACACAACACCTACAACAACAGTATGTGTACGCATAAACTCGCAAATGGGGTTTGCACAATATGGTGGTGAATATTGCGCAACTAGACCTACTTCTAAGCACCAGAAAGGAAATTTAGTACTGCAGATTGGCGAATCAATTGAGCCCACTGTGATAGTTTTTTTTATGTGAGACACAAGGAGAGTATATTCCAATTCTGTTGCTTGCATCACCTTGGGCTTAATTGTGACTCCAAAGTAGATTAATCTGCAGCACTATTAGGACAGAAAATACTAAACACTATGTCGACATAAAATACATGGTCTCAGCTCAAATGTTTGCAACATCTCTAACTCTAAATCTATAGTTGTAATTCCATTAACTCGATCTTCTTAACAGTTCGACTCACCTGTTACAGTTAGTTGTGCTGTAGGACTAAACTTCATACCCAATATACTAGCTGCAACACAGCGGTATTCTCCCGCGTCCCTTTCATTCAAGTCTTTCACTATAAGGCTCGTTCCTTCACGACTGAATCGCGACTCGCCGAAAAGTTCAATATCTATCTCATCTAAGAACCATCTGGTAGAGAATGATTGATAAAATTAAAATGCATTACAGTAAACCCATGTGGTAATGCAAGCAAATGAACCTGTTTTGTGCATGCAACATCGGAAGTTTAAATATCCTCGTGTTCTCAAAGTGTCCAGGTATGTCAGACACAAATTACAGTGCGCAAAACAATTAAGGTACATGTAACAACTACCTGTATATCCTAAACAAGGACATATAATGTCATAATTAGAACCAGCAGCAAATAAGGCATTTTTGGACGCGGATTTAAGACCCCATTCGTTGTAATCGTTCAAGAATAAAGACAGGATGATCCAAAAATCTAAGGAAGATGCAAGTTGCAGTTAGCTCCATTGTATGCCCTATTGATTTGCACAAAGCGTTCTCGAACAAGAGAAGCACCGTGCTTTCCATTGATTTTAACACATTAAAACTAATGTTGCGCTTGTAATGTTTGATTTCGTTCCTTCCCGGGTTCTTGTTTTCATTTTGACACAATTTTCTTTTTACGGATACACAGGTGTGAACGTATACTGGTACCTTAATCCTATTGCGCAGTGTCTGGGAGTTGTTGGGATCTTTAAAATCTCTCATCAGTCCAACTCTAGAATATAAATTTTCTGACCGTGGGGCTAATTATTCGGTTTTGTAACCCTCTTGATTCCAAAGCATCCATCAGGCCATATTTAATTAAATAGTTTGACTCAGTACGAAGTTCTTCAAATATTCCTCGCTCGTCTAGGTACTACTTCCCCTGAATCGTGGTGGAGGAACGGAAATCTTACCTGACATCGGGTACAGGTTTGCCCGTTACGTTACATGTGAATACAGCTCTTTGACCAATGTGTGCTGTGACATTCACTGGACCTTTTACAATATATGGCAAATCTTCCTTCGCTGTGAATGAAAGAAGAATACAAAGGGATAACATTTTAACAATCACGACTTTTCCACAACATGTATAAATTACAGCTTGTAGCATTCGTGATGGTATTAAAGTATATGTAAAGATATAATAACATCGATTATATTGAATACCTTAAGACGGTTTTTAATTAGATGTGCCCGACTTTATAATGTGGTTAATAAATATACACAAATTTTGTTAAATATCTGCATATACATGTAGGGTATCAGTCAAAATTGATTTAGGTAACAGACACTATTGCACAAATTAGTTGTCCAAATTTCCCTGAGAATTTGTCGCAAGCATGTTCTATAGGCATACTTCAAAAATATCATCTTGATTTCAGCATACTATTTACGGATTGTTTGAAAACCAAAATGATGGTCGACCGCCGGCACCCTGACAACCGACGATTTTTCCTGGTTTCTATTGTCTGGAAAAATAGAAAACAGCTCAGCCACCGGTTCTGCAAGAGTACCAGCGCTCTACCAGCGATTGGGTTTTGAACCTTTCCGTATGATAACATGCTGTACTTTGAGCTGTATTGGGATATTCCAGTTGACATCCATCCACCTCCTATATGCAAGACATTACCGCAATCTTTCATTTCAAATGGAGTCACCCATTTAGGTACCTATTTGAAGATCACACTCCCTGAGTGGAAGATTAAGGTCATGTCTTCCATAAGGGTGTATGAAATTCGACTGGAATAGCCCATTATTTATATCACTTACAACTAACTCTTAGGGCCATTGATCCAACGATGGAATCAGCTGCATTTACAATCCCACAATGATATCGCCCTTCATCCTCCTCGATCACATTGACGATATTTAAATCCATACCTTGATTATCCAAAGAATACCGCGGGAAAGTGGCATCAGGAAGACTTAAATTCTGCAAGAAAAAAAGTTGTTAAGTTATGCACTCATAAAGCCATAATGTACGATCCGGTTGTATTTTCTTTTTCTAAACCTGATTTCTTGTCATATTTGGCTCTGATTTAATTCCGGCCAATCCACCGCTTCAAGGCAGGTTAAACTTACTGATGAAATCAAACCTCGTCCGGCGGTCGACGTCGGTTCCATCTGTTTGGCGACGGTTTTTATTGTTCTAAACAATGGAACACAGTTCAACGGAACACGGTTCAACCGCCGGTAACCGCAGGTCAACCGGCAGTCGAGTTTTTATTTCATCACTTGGAGAAACAAAGTGGTCATCGGGATCAGGATTGATACCGATCTGGATCCACTTCCTACTGATGATTTTCAGTAAATTGGTTATTGTTGAGTCTAGATCTCTGTTATCTTTCAAAAACACAATAAAAATACTTACCCCTGCCCCTTCCTTCCACCAGAATATATGCAGTGGTGGTGTGCCAATGGCGGAACACTGTAATGTAACATCCTCTCCTATACTGGCAAATTTATCCATTGGTGGTTTTTGAAACGATGGTGGAACTGAAAGTATTAAAGACAATTCTGAATCAGTATACCGCTTTAAAAAATCTTATAAGAACAAGTGTCTCCACAACTTACCATCTGCGTATGAAATCTTCGTGACACAACATGACCTTTTTGAGTTTCAAAGAATGCCGTTTGGCTTACATAATGCCCCTGCTACCTTTCAAATGGTTATGCAAGACGTTTCGAGAGGTCTCAACTTTACACAGTTTTATGCTATTTAGATGATGTCATCATTTTCAGCACCTCATTGACTGAGCACTAAAGTCATCTTAGGCAAGCTTTTGATCGATTTCGTCAAGCTGGCATAAAATTAATTATAATTATTATTTATAAACATAATTGAGGACCTGAGCACAAGAAGACCGTAAATCCACTTGGCCCCTCAACATGTATTCACTAAAGTTACGTATAGTTTCTTAGGGTTTTATATCAATGTTTCATACATGTTCCAGGGTGAAAACATCATGAAATGTTGTGAAAGATTTGTTTTGGCCCCTGAACACGTATAAAACATTACCAAACTATACGAAACTATACGCAGCTTTAGTGTATACATGTTGAGGGGCCAAGTGGACTTACGGTCTTTTTGCGCTCAGTTCTTCAATTATATTTTGGCCACGGCGACCAAGATGTTAATGACCGCACTTACAGTATATCGACTACTCAGTGCCAGAAGTGGGTAAGTGCAATAGCTGACCAGTGAAAATTTGGCAGTTTAAACACTGTATATTGTACTCATCTACACACATGGCAGCTACACGTTGCAGCTATTGCACTTAACCACTTCTGGCACTGAGCAGTTGATATTAGACCTTGCTATGACATGTTTGAAATGATGTTCAATTTTACCCATGCTTTTATATTAAATACCTTGTACTGTGATAGTCGCTGTCGCAGTCTGGTTACCTAATGAGCTTTTGCTACACATTCAAAAGTGCCTGCATCACTAGCTTCTACATCGTAGATTCGTAATGTCGATTTGACTCGACCTATCACCAATCTCTTCCTGATGTCGAACTCATATCTTTAAAATTAATAAAAAAAATAATAATGCAGGGGCCTTACAACTGATATTATTATTATAATGATAGCAAAAATATTATGATTGGCAACAATAAAAAAGGGTTCTTCAATAAAGTTACTGCTTAATACCAGTAGTTTAACCAGGGAGACAAAGGGGGAAAGGTGTCAAGAAGCGCAATATTTGACCAAAAGTCATGGCAGGCTGGATTCGCTTTTTTCACTCTTTTACATTAAGAGAGAACAACCACTCACACACCTACGTCACCTACCATCTGACTAACCCCACACACCCCCATCACACATCTCATAGCCTACACCACACACCTCCTCTTTCCCTCTAACCCCACTCCCTTCCCCACACCCCACACATATTATACACCGTATACCTTCTTTCATCAATTTCTCTTGCTCCGTCTAGTTTCACCCATGTAATACTCGGCAACGGATCACCCATGGCGGTGCATGATAAGTTGACGGCTTTGGAACCCGCAACAGCCAAAACATTGCTTGGTTTTTCTGCAAGATACACTGGTACTGAAAGATGAAATTAAAGCAAACAACTTATTCCACCTGGTAGAACATGGTAATTGGATTGATAATAATTGACAAAAAACATAATGCATCTTCGTCTACGTTCGAACGTATCTGTTCGAACGTCTTTTGACCATATGGTGCCCGTGAGATGATTTTGTTTTATCAGCTCACATATTGTTTTTTTTTGTGTCACAGAAATCTTTCAATTTATACGGGTAATGTGTCGAACTTTTTCAAAGTGAAGTCGGTTCTGGATAAGGCAATGGAGCCAAATCCGTTCGATATTTTGAACGATTTTTATCGATTCCACTGACAAAGGCTGAAAATTACGGTAAATGTTTTTGTAAACGGATTAAAAATTTAAATTCTTCTATATAATGGATTACCAATACAGATGAACTTTCAATTAAGTTAAATTTTTGTGTCATAAACATATTGCTCAATTACATTTGTACCATATCCGATTGTTGATAGCTCATAAATAACAAGGATCACAAATGTCATAACAATATCGACGGTCGACAAAATACTTTGGCTGTCGTGCATAAATCTAGCGCTGGGGTGGGGGCGTGTGTGCTCAGTTTAACTCTCTTCACGCGGGTGTCGACTGCATACGACATGTTTTCAAATCAATTTAAAAAATTCAAAAATTTAAGAAATGTAAATTTTCATGACCATATTTGACAATTGCATTAAAATGAGTACAAACAAGCCTAGTATTGGTTCAGTAGTTCTTGATATAGCTCTAGCATGCAGAGCATTAATATGTTTTTTATACTTACCCAATACTTGTATGGATATAGATTTGGTAGCAACATCCCCATATTTATTGGATGCTCGGCAATGATACGCTCCCTCGTCACTCATTGATACTGAGCGAACCTCTGCTGTTGCTAATGAACCATTCAGGCTATAAAATTAGCCAAAGAAAAAAGAGAAACAAATATGGTTTATTGTTCACTGCGCAAAAGCATTCCAACCCGCAGATCATCACACATTGGGCTATTCAGTGGCGGCATCAGGAATTTTTTTTTTTGGGGGGGTGGTCATGGGTGGAGTGAATTTCAGGGGGGGCAAAATCGACTAATTTTTCGCAAAATTGCCGCAAAAAGTGGAAATTTACGTCATTTTCGGTTTTCTTCCTCAAAAGTGGGG
The DNA here is from genome assembly GCF_039555335.1 of Amphiura filiformis. Lineage (NCBI taxonomy): Eukaryota > Metazoa > Echinodermata > Ophiuroidea > Amphilepidida > Amphiuridae > Amphiura > Amphiura filiformis. The sequence goes on from NC_092640.1 coordinate 50,786,680, forward strand.
AAAACGGGGGGAAGAAAAATATTTGGAGGACCCCCCCCCCCTAGTGCAATTTAAAATGACTTTGGCATTAGTTAAATGTGGACCCGGACCCTTTGATGACTTGGTGCATGACATTCAAGGATAGACAACAATGATTTTTACATAACTTCGAAGATTTCACAACCACTTCAACAAATTTGTGGGTCTTTGATAGACACCCAGGTTCATCAGATATTACCGTAACAGACCCGGGCAGCATATTTCATATCCCCCCCCCCTCGCACACACACATTTTGGCATTCGGAAAAGAACAATAGATATACTTACGTTTGCTGTACCGGTGTGTTGTCAAACCTAGTCCACTCCACTTGAGGTGATGGTGCCCCCTCAGCGGCACAGATCATAACAAACGTACCTCCTTCAACTACGGAGACGGCGATCGGGAACTGAGTGATTACTGGTGGTAAAGCTAAAAACACACATAAACATACATTTTAGATGTATTCGCAGGTGAAACATTTCACATAAACTCCAAAACCTAGTGCATTAAACAGTATGCTTCGACTATATTTATAAACACGTATTAATAAATACGCACGTGACCACCTAGTACATCCGCGCTGCCATAACAGCTTGTGGCCAGTGAGTCTCGAAGAGATCTTCTATATACATAGCGGGTGGTCTCCCTGTACATGTACATTTGAATGCAAAGGCGGTAAACAACACAAGTATGAGCAGCAACATTTTCTATTTTGTTCAACTTATATTGTAAACGTTTCCGTCGATAAATATTTTTTCCGTCGGCAAAAAAATGTTGTTTTTGATAACATATTACAAATTCAGAATCCCCCATGTGAAATCATTTCAATACTTAAATTTGATGGATTTATCTAAAGAGTTCCTATCTATTTCAATGACATGAGGATTTCATCACGCTTGCTGGTCTTAGTATGTCGTGCCCATGGGTCATATGCGTATTTATAAATACGTATTTATAAATATAGTCGAAGCATATTGATCATATTTGGTATTGATCTTATGAAATATTGTACCGTGTCATACCTTGTACAGTAAGATCGGCTACGCCCTCGACTACACCGCCATCGTTCTCTGCAGTACAGCTGTACATGCCGGAATCCTCGGGATCGAGATCACGAAGGACCAATTTGGCTCGTCCAGACATTGTTCCTTCCTCCACAATCCTGAAAACAGGTGAATGTTTAAAAATGTTATGGAATAAATTAATGTTAAGGTATGGGAGCACAAAACAGGCTGCGCTCTTGTGGTGCGGCTCCGCTGTGGGCGACCCTGCTGGAGCACAGCCAATTTGAGCTCTCGTGCCTAACTGAAATTCACCTGCTTGAAGCTGTCTCCATTGTATGCATAACATCTCCAAGACTCTCATCAATTAATTTATCATTGTGATGCCAGACTTTAGTTCACCGAGTGAGTTTAGTGTAACAAATAATTAATAATTATTCTAAATGTCATTTTTAAACATTCAGTTTTTGGAGGGACGTTTCAACGATTATTATACATGTTATAGGTCTGCTCTTTTAACTTAGCAGATGATGCGTTAACCCACTTGCTCGAGCGGACTGCTAGTTTACAAGGGCTTTTTGTTGGTAATGTTACCTTGAATTCTCAAAAGAGTTTGCCAGCAGTTGTTTTATGAGCGTTTTATGACAAGTTTATTTTGAGAAATTAATATTAGATTTCATTATTAAGACATAATTCAGCTGGGTTTATTGATGGCGAATTGTGTGTGCAAATGTCGTGCAGTGCATTTGGGAAAAAACAAGGTGTCTTTACTATGTTTACGATAGAATATCAAATGTGTGCGTTTGGTAAAAAGAAAAAGCAAGTAATCGACTGCCTGAGCATAATTCCGCGTAGTTTGTATTCGACTATAAAAAATAAATTTACCCTGGACTTCATGTCATCACACTATAGATATGCTTTCAATATTGACCTTGTCAGTAAATCCCAGAATTCTTTGCAGTTATACCTGAGATGTCATCATTTTAACGTCACGCCGATGTGCACATCGTTTAGCGAACATCGTTCCTGCGCATTTGAAAGCCGTGAAGTGCGCAAAAACGATGTGCGCATCGGGGTGACGACATCACAGGTTTAACCGTAAAGAATTATGGGATTTACCGAAAAGGTCAAGTAATTATTTGCCCTCGTCTTTCTGGGTGTTTGCTCAAAAACGGGGACAGGGTGATTGGTAAAATATAGAGAGGGAGGTAATTGCTGAGGCCCAGCGATTTTGATCTTACAAACATCTTCCAAGTGATAGATACTTGCAATAGATTTGTGATTCCATTAATATATACTAATCCGGTGAAATAGCATGTTTGTATGATTTTAAGCCAAAAATACCTTTTTACGGCCCGTAGGTTTGTACATACATATCCCAATTTTGCACGGGCGCACTCACAATAATATGGAATAATTATGCTGGAGCTTATTTTAATATCACTGGGCGGTAGAACTAGAAACCCCATAGCTGTCCTTTGATATCCGAAGAGAACAGTATAGAGGAGTTTGGGGGTTGGCACGTCAGGAAGTCCAGGGCTAATAACCAGACGTTTGGCAATAAATTTCAATAAAATTGCTTATATTTCTTTAGTGTTATACGTGTTGTGCATACCATGGTCATTACCATTAATATAATAATAATAATAATAATAATAATAATTAATATAAATAACAATAAAAACATTTTGAAGCAGCTACCTACTGGTGCAAATATGCTAAATCTAAAAGACATTTAGTAGCAATTTGTGCAAGTGCATGATCTATGGACGCAGGGAGGGACAATGTTCTAAGTGCTGTGTTAGTATAATGAAAATCCGGGATGAATAAGCAGAGCAGCTCCAAATCATTGCATATTCTTCATAAGCGTTTTGATAATAATGATTTACAGTGAACTCTTTGAAACTCCAATTGAAATATTCGTATTTTTCTCCACATTGATTACTGTGTGTATACAGTAAGCCGGAAAATTATGTTCACCCCTGAATTTAAGACCTCATTTGCAGAATTGTTCAAGAAATAAAACCATGACATCCGAAAACCGAAGGAAGATGCCAATTTGCAGTTTGCTCCATTGCCCTATTCATTTGTACACAAGGCGTTCTCGAACAAGAGAACTAATGCTGTGCTAGTGTGCTTCCATTGATTATAACACGTTGAAACTAGCGTTGTGCTTTCATTGATTAGAACACAAAATTGCAACTTTGGATTTCATTTCTTCCTTAGGTTTTAGTTCACCGTTTCTTTAATTCTCAACCAATTTCAACAAATAAGATCTTAAATCATAGCTAAAGAGTACAGGTAGTTGTTGCTTGTTTTAGTTTTGAAATATTTGTATTGTTTAGGATATACATAACTGGTACCTTAATTCTTTGGCTTACTGTATATAAATTCAAAGCAAAATTCCTAAGCCTTTATTGTAAGAAACTACAAATAAAAACCCTTATGTAAAATAATTAACAATGCGTGAAGCTGATCATACAAATGAGGAGTATATATTGAAAACAAAAATTAATGTCAAATTTTACTTGTTTGGTGGCAGGACGTCGTTGATAGTGCGCCCTCTATGTTTTATCCGACATGCAATGAAAATGTGAAACAAAACATTAAAAATGGATAAAAACAAACCATTAGAACTGCTTTAAATAATGATTGTTATCATTGATGAGTTGCGAGAATTGACCTTTTCGGTAAATCCCATAAGCCTTTGCGAGTACACCTGAGATGTCGTCATTGGACGTCAATGCGCGTCAGGCCGATGCGCACATCGTTTACCGAACATCGTGAAGTCATCGTGACGTCAAATGACACCATCAGAAGTGTACTCGCAAAGGCTTATGGGATAATACCGAAAAGGTCAATACAGTTAACGACGATGGTCATGTCAAATAAAGACGAAATACTCAAAAAAATTACGGAACATAAATCAAAGTAACACTTAACGATGTGGAAATTTGGTCGCACTTGATTTTTAAGTAAACCCCATAAGCCTTTGCGAGTACACCCGAGATGTCGTCATTTGACGTCACGCTGACTTGCAATGCGCAGTAACTATGTTCGCTAAACAATGTGCGTATCGGCGTGACGCGTACTGACGTCAAATGGCGACATCTGAGATGTACTTGCAAAGTACAAATGTACTTATGGGATTTACCGAAAAGTTCAATTTTAGAATCTGGCATGCCACTCTTGTTATGCACCCTCTCATTCTTTTGAGAACGACGCAGCTCATGGGTGGCAAAAACTGTCCTAAAGTGTTGTCCAACTGTTATACGTGAGCAAAATGTAGAACACCAGCTTACATTACCATTAGAGTATATTGGCATTTTTTGTAGTGATGATTGTTTCGATGCAAATTGCTTTTTTTTAAAGAACACTTAAAACGCACAAAATCATAAATCATTTAAGTATGTGTGTTTCAGGCATAGCATGTTGCAGTATGGGACATAATCAAGAGAGAGATTGCGATGTTCAATGCGGCACGCGGAACGTCCGTTTAAAACGTGCGTTTATACGCACGTTTATACGCACTTTATACGCACGTTTATATCCACGTTTATACGTGTATTGGCTGTATATAGTCGACGAGATTGGATACGGCGTTCGGTCCTCCTGTGACCTAAAATCTTCCAAACTGGCTAGATACGGGATTGATTTTGAATATATAGGCGGGCGTTTTGAAAATCGCAACCTCTCTAAGTACTTAGACTGAACGCGGAGCGTAAGGCAGCCCGGAGAGCTGGACCGAGCTACTCTCTGTCTGCGTGCCTGGATATAAACTGAGCTCAAAAAGAAACTTATAAATGTTTACAACGCGTGAATCACAAGGTCATATCTTAAAATACTGTCAATCAAAATGAACCAAAATTACACACACGATTACTTTAATACTCTACTCAAAACACATGTCAGTAACCAAGCAGTTGTCCAACAGACACAACAGCAAAATGCACTGTCATGGGACAGCTTCCTGGACTTCCTCCACTTTCACAGCCCAACATTTGGCACCCAACACAAAAAATCTGTGAGAATGCACACAAGATCCTTGCACAGATGATAAAACGGTGCTGCTTTCTGTTTTTCATATACATTTTTCATGAACAGGGCTGGGCTGTGAATGTGTTCCATGAAGCTGTTCCATGTCAGTGCATTTTGCTGTTGTGTCAGTTGGATAACTGCTTGGTTACTGACATGTGTTAAGAGTAGAGTATTGAAGTAAACCTGTGTGTAATTTTGGTATAGAATTTGATAGACAGGATTTCAAGATATGACCGTGTGAAAAATTATAAGTTTCTTTTTGAGCTCAGTTTAGTATATTTATGCCTATGGGTGGTGTATTAAAGTGACAGAGCCCAGAAGTCGTCAAAGCTTTACCCTGAGGACTAAATACCAAGTGATTGGTGCAGATTACAGTGTTCTCATGGTTCACGCATTACCAGATGGTTGGACACCGCCGCTTGGGTATTATGTGTAACATTATTCACTAGGAACGTTGAGGGCGCTGTTATCATTGAATAAAACACAACTTGAAAATTACATGCAAAATGTGTCTCGTTTTTCAAATTAAATAATGATACAACCAAACAGCGGTCAGTACAATATTCCATGCAATGAGTGCAATGGTCGTGAGCACAAAAAGTGAAAATAAAAGTATTATTTCAACAATCTTGCTTATCAAAATTCCAATTCATTGATTAAAACAAAGATACCAATGCTCAGAGCAAATACTACGATGAAATGTGGACAAGGATATCTATATGCAAAATCTAGAGAAACTCTACCCCGAGCACCATTTTACATATCTTCTTCTTCACTCTTCATGACCTTCAATCTCTCTATTATATTTAAATTTTTCTGCATTTGTATGTTTCCCTGTTTCTCACTTTGACCTTTGACCTTTTCGGTAAATCCCATAAGTCTCTGCAGGCAGACCTGTGATGTCATCACGGCGATGCGCACATTGTTACTGCGCACTACCGGCTTTGAAATGCGCAGTAACGAAGTTCGCTAAAAATACGTTTTGGACATCGGTGTGACATCGAATGACGACACCTCTGGCCTACCCGCAAAGGTTTATCATTTTATAGGATTTACCGAAGAGGTCAATATCTGTGTCTGTCTCCTCTCTGTCTCCTACCATCTGTGCTCTCTGTTCCTGTCTTTCTCTCACTCTCTCACATCATTCTACACGAAGCGTCAAGGTACACGCCAATGTATAACTATAACACAGTCCCATAATGCACTACGTCTAGGTCGATAAACATCGATAATGATCAATATCTTGTCTACAGGTAAATATTTAAAATTAATATTAATTGATTCCATACTTATCCTCTGGCATAATGCCATCCACACGATTCCATGTGTATTCGATCGCCCTCGATGCGGCACATATGAACGTTACAGTGCCCCCTGCTTCAACAACAGCGTCCCTTGGAGGCTCTACCATATCGGGTGGCAACACCTCTTTAGTTACCGAGATCAGCTTTGAAGTTGTTGGTTCTAACGTCGTGACATCTACTACGTCGGATGCTGGAGTTGTTATTGCACCTGTTTGTAATAGATAAATACTGTCCTGGTTAGGCACAATATCTAATTTGGTCCTATAGCTCTATCGGTGCCCGATAGGTATATCGATGGCCCTTTCTATCGTACCCTGAACATTTGCATAGTGTTTTTTTAATGCAAAACGTTAACACTGTGCAAATGTTAATTATTATGCTGGATACAATTTATTACATCACCAGGGTACGATAGAATGGGTCATCGGTGCCTAACCGTGCACCGATAGCACTATAGGACAAAATTAGACGTGGTACATTCTGTGTAAACATTCTTCTCTGATCGGGCAAGCCAGATTATTACTTAAATTTTTCAATTTAGATAATCCCGGTAAATATATAAACTATTTTAATAGTCGTTTATTGCTTAAAAGCAATAAATGACCAACACTTACTATAAACAAATGTGACCTGCTACCAAGACATGAGCTTTAAGTCGCAAGCTGCTAGTATCGAGACGTCCAGCCCAGCAAACACAAAAACGTTTTAAAAACGTTTTAAATAAGTTATATTTTGGCTTTTGGTTTAGGTAAATACGTTTTAATAACATTAAAATGTCGGGTTATATAAAGGTCATGATAACGTTTTAAAACGTTTTGTATGAAAACACACTACAACAATATTTTTAAATGTTTTCAAAAAATGTTATTGTAAACTATTTTTCAAACATTTTTGCCAAATATTGTGTCAATACTTAAATAACATTATGTTAAAATATTTGAACCCAGCAAACACAGAAATGTTCTTAAAATGTTTTTTACAAAACCTTTTAATAACATTTAAATGTCGGGTTATATAAAGGTCATGAAAACGTTTTTAAAACATTATTGAAAATATTTTGGCCAAATATTTTTCGCAAAATATTTTTCAACCCCAAAATAACATTTAGTTTAGAATGTTTTGTATCAAGTTTTCAAGAATGTTTTTGGAATGTTATTAAAACGTTTTTATACCCTTTATATAACCCGACATTTAAACGTTTTCTGTAAAACATTTTTGTTTGCTGAGCAGTAGATTATCAAAAATGTTTTTAAGGTTATGAAAACGTTTAATACTCTTAATATACCCTTTATATAACCCGACATTTAAATGTTTTCTGACAACCTTTTATAACCTTTTGCGAATGATGTCGAAAACGTTTTGTGTTTGCTGGGAGGCTGCTATGTTGGTGTGTTTTGTTTCACACCCGCTTGTTTAGGCCATAAGTATGTCTGCATGTCCTTTGTGAATGGGTACACCTGGTCATTCACAAAGACATACTACTGTCTTGTACAGATGTGCGACAAACACGGAACATCAAGTCAGCAAGCAGCCAGGAAGTCTCAAAACTACCAACTTGCGACTTTATGCTCATTGCGTGGTAGCAGGTCACAAATTATAATATAACACTTATTTTAGTGACGGATGTGCAAACATACACTTCTTCTGTTGAATACTAACATTAAAACGACTACATCTATGTGCGTGCAAGACCATTCGTGAATAATTGTGTTAAAAAGGGTAAGTTTTATAGTGAATGTCGTCTAGGCATGTTAGTTCCTCTATCGTACTCATACTAAACGAACAAGGACGAAGGGACGTACAAACTTTTCGTGATCAAAAACAAATATTGATGTAAACAAAATTGTAATTTTGTAACATCAACATAACTATCATTATAACTACAATGAAAAGTATAACTCGGTTATTTCATTTATAGGTCAGAGATTATATGATGTCACGTTTAACGAATCACGCCTTCTTTTTATGGTCCCGGTAGTGCAGTAGCTAAGAATTATAAAATATCATGACGCGTGTTTACATTATTTTGGTAAAAAGCCCTCTGTTGGTCTGAGATTTTAAAAAAGAAAAGAAAATCGAAATGTAAAAAGACAATAGCATTCATTTTAGTTTCAAAGCAAATAACACCAACAATGTTATGTTATCAAACTTGCTTCCAGGTGCTACAAGCTACATAACACAATTAAAACAATGGTTTTGCAAGTTGGGTTTTGAAGACATTTTATGTAATCTGCCATAAACACCCCGTATCGTTTTGCCCTGCGTGAACAACAGAGGGCTTCCTGAATGTAAACACGTGACGTCATATGCCAACTCATCTCGAGACTAAACTTATTGAAATGTTTTCATGTTCACCTTTTCCATTTCCACACGTTCTTACGCATGCTTCTTTTGTTGAGAACCTGTTTTTATTTCCTAGACATCCCCCGTACGTAAATGGAACGCATCCTTTGGCCACGTCATCATAATACCAGAAGGGATAATACGTCTTACAAGGACCAACATCTTTGTGAAACATGCAGAATTCTGTACAGACAAACAAACAAAAACATAAAGCATGCAAACCAAATGGGTATAAACACTATTTTGTAAGTAACGTCAGGCAAACTTTGCGATTTCGTGTACTAACACCAACGGTAACTGCAACGCGAACGCTAGTTGAATTTAGACATGCAGCCCTATATATGTACATTGCCATTGATCAAACATAGCCAATTTTTCAGTCATATGGAAAGGTTTCTATACAAAAACGATTCTCTTATAAACCATCATGCGCACAGTTTCCACATCGATACACCTGAGCACACATTTTCGTCCAAAAGCTTCGAAGCAGAGACCAACAAGCAGTGGAAGTTTCCACCACAGTCTTTGATTACACTACATGGTTGAGTGCAGAGCAATGTAAGAGCTGTGTAGCGTCTAGCTGAAAAATGGGCCTCTTTAATTGGTTTTTGTCGAAACCTCAAGTGTTTCCTTCATCCAATCAGAATTTTTTTTATATCAAACGAAAGCTAACACTTCCCCCTAAAAACAAATTTTCGTCACTAGGTCAACAGATAACGCAATCCAATGTTATAGCAAGGCGAATGTGGAAAATCTGTTGAAAACTACCTCTCCAAGCACATTTTTTGACCAAAATGTAAGTTTGAAAAGTCAAAACCTCAAGTGTTCCTTGCAATATTTTTCAAATTTTATGTCATTAAATGAAAAAGCACACTTATATTGTCCCTATACTAGCGTCACTAGAATGAGCAATGGTTAATTCTCTTCAAATTGCAAATCTTGTGCAAAAAGTTACTATTTTCGCCTGTTTTGTCGACGGTTGTAAATTAAATGAACTATGACTTTTCAAAAAGAGCGCTTACAAATTGAAATGTTATGTGATTTTCAACATGCATTATAAATCTATTAGAATAAATTCTCTGCATTCAAAATTATAATTATTATGCTAAACATAATACCAATGATTAAACGTGCAATTCAATGCTCTAACAATTCAATGTCTTTAAACAGGCATCATACAGAACATTAAAGACTGGCATGCAAAGTGTGTCGACCCGCCGGGGGGGTACTACTCACGTATATTATAGGCCCTTTATGGGGATGTGCCTCTCTAATGTGTCGCTTTTTTGCAAGAAAACCCTAAACATGGGTCCCAATTTGGAGAAAAAATCCCCGGGAAAAAATCCCTAAACATAGATCCCGATTTTTTTATTGTTGTTGTTGTTGTTGTTTTTGTTTTGTTATCTAAAAAACTTCAGCAGCTGCATAGCGCCTTCATTAAGAAATCAAACTACTAAAAGTATTCTAAAGCATTGTCAAAAACTATCAAATCAGCCGTTTTTTAGGGGGAAAAACCCGATTTGAAAAACCAATGTCAAAACTGTCAAATCAGCCCGTTTTTTGAGGTAACACCATCCCTAAACATGGGTATTGGGATTTCAGAGTTCCAGCGGCACACCCCTGTCCGAACTTTCAAATTCTCTTTTTAGCAAATTTGTATTGTAAATTTGGCAAATTCGGGAAAAATATCATTTTGTTCAATTTTTCAACATTTTTACCCGTCGCGTTGACCCTTTTTTTTTCAAAATTGTTTACCAAATGACCCCTCCCCCTCCCCGTTTGTTTAAACCACAGAAAATATGCGACAGGTCCCTACTTCCCCTTCCCGATAGGCACATACCCGTCAAGTTCTGAAGTTCTGATTGCCCTTCTCCCCGGTTGGCTGTAAATTAAAATCAGCACAAATGTAACAACAACAAATCAGAAAAAAAATACTACATGAATTCGTATACCGTAAAAATTGTTGAACTTTTCCATTTTTTTTTTATTAACAAATCCGCGTTATTGAAAAAAAAACAATGAAAAAGTTTAACAAACTACCCTAAAAATTGTTCTTCTCTGGAGCAGCTCGTTAAAAGACACATGTTATGCTTATTCTCGAATATTTACGGTATTCTACTAAAGCTCACCTGGCATAGGTGGTTCATAATTGATACACCTATCTTTCTTTGAGGTTCCCCTTGTCCGTCTTGGCGTTGGTAAGTTATCGTGTTGTTTGTTTTTTTTTTTTTTTTTTTTTGTTTTTTTTTTTTTTTTTTGTTTTTTTTTTTTTTTTTTTTTTTTTTTGTTTTTTTGTTTTTTCAACATGGGTCTGCAATAATTCGCTGCCGCTGCCTAAGGGTCGCTTAACATGCGCTCTGATTCCAAACAGGTACGTATTGAGACAGGGCAGCACGCCCTCTTCCAAAGTTTTAAATTCTGAATACGAAAACTTTTCAACTCTTCCACAGAGCGAAGTTAAAATTGAATGCGTATATTAGGGTATATAGCCTATTCTTGGAAAGCTTTTGCTTTTAGTTTTAGTCGGACTATAGGTCGACCCATGTGCAAATATTTTATGACCGATGCTTTGTGGCAAATTCGTTTTTTGCATAACAAATGGTAGTAACATATTTGAACAAATCGAGGTGTCATCGATAAAAAAAATGTACTGTGTTCCCATTTAATTTGCCCACAACACGGCCACCTCAGCCCTTGTTGCTTTTTTTCTGCTTTTATTTTCCAAACATGATCAATATTAATTTTGTAATGTTAACAAAGCAATATTGACTATCATAATGCCGTATTCAAACATTAAGTAGCCCACAGAACTCCACTTTAAACGGCCAAAATAACCAGTGGGGTTGATTTCACTTATTTTGGCTTAATTAAAATGGTCATAACAAAATCACCTTTCTTGGCAGTTGTTAAAAACATTATTTCCCCGATTATTTCAGCATTTTGAGTAAAGAATAGCAAAATTAAAATTTGATAGAAATTGTACATTATGACTTTAATCTTGAAGTTGTTTTCATGATTCTTTTACAGACATGTGGGACATCCTTTATGAACCCCGGGATATGAACTTTCTGGTGAAATAGGCCTATTTAACAGTACTACGATATGTCTTCAACATCAATTTGTGTCTCCCGTTATCAAATAATATCATATAAAGATCTGATCATCGCAACAGTTTATAATGCCAGGGCAAAGACGTAAGGCAATTCATCTCAATCGACCATATGGTGTGTGTAAGAAACTCTGGCACAAAAGTTAAAGCCCAAAGGTAATCATGATTGGTAATGATCAGTTCTGCATTGTGACATTTTCGCCAGCCCATAGGGCTGGTACCTAATTCTGAGATGGGATTTGTGTACACTAAAGATTAGCTAAGATTATAGCCTTCTTCTATTGGTATGAATTATTTTTTTACTTCTTGTGGTGGAAATGTTTTTGATGTCTGCTAATTCGATTTGCAAGGAAAAGAAAGTATGTTTTGCCGTTTCAACGAACGAAAACGATTGAGTATTGCCAAAGTTATGTTTGAATTAATTATGACTTTAAAAGTTATCATAGGTTAGGCCTACACATATAAACATAAACTTGTTCAGCAATCAGCGGGGAATGATCACTGGAACGAGGTCATATCAGTGGACTACTGAGCATAGCATGATGTGTGGTTGCCTGTGAGCGCATAATTGATATGTTGATAACAGATCTAACTAGAGGCAAATGGTGGTCATAGACCACAAACCTAGCTGGGGCATGTTGGTGTTGTGGAGGTATCTGACCCCTGCAAAATGTTCCAAACATGTTCCCCTGTCATGAGGTTTGTTGTCACCGAGTTTTGAGTCCTGTACTCCTCACAGATGTCCAGAAAATGCAATTCTAAGATTTGACCCAGATGACCTTTGACCAGACCCTGCAAGATGTTCCATAATTCACTCCTGGTCATGAGTTGTCACCGAGTTTGAGCCCTGTACCTCTTACTTAAATACTTGTATTTCCCACATTGCCTCTGTCACATATTTCCTTCATATTATTGCCAGCAAGTCCTAATTTTGACTTTGCAAATTGCAAAATGTCATTTCATATCAAATTAGTAGACTTTTTTGAAAAAACATATCACTGGTGCCTGATGGGAATACCCGTCCGCCATTTCATTAAACTGGATCGTTTTCGCCTGGTTTGTGCCCAGATGTATTGGGGGCGCGCTATACTCTCATTGAACAGGCAAAGTTCGCAAAACTAACAACGTTGTTATTTGCGAAACTCAATTAACATGATCCAAGGGTCGAACATGAATTATTCATAACGAGCTATAACGGATCGATAACTGGCCTCACTTTCTAGCTAGTAAACCAGCTGAATTTTTCATAGATTTTGCGTTGCTAATAGAACAACCGTGAATTTAGTGTCACCCCTTGATTTGCATTTTGTCGGCGAATTTGGCTGACTAGCAAATGTGTTAACTAAGGTTTGCCTGGGATGAGTACATCATCAGGTTGTAGTAAGCTACAAATTTCAAATGTTTGAGGACTTGTTCTCATTGCTTACCTGTGTTTTCACATCATATTTTGTGGTCAAAATGATTACAAATGTGTAATTTGCCCGGGGTAATTTGCAATCATTTCCGACGGCTAAGTAAGATGGCCTTGAACAGGGATCTCTGATTTGAATGCACACTAACCAGGGCCGTGACACTCGTATTCAATCCCTGTATATGGGTCACTCCATATCAAATCAAGGAGGCGCCCCACCTGACCCCCTCAGATTTGCTTTATATTTTAGTCATATGTTGTACCTGTAAAAATATAAAAAATCTGCAAATTTGAGGTCTGTAGCTCTTACGGATTTTCTGTGGCAGGCATTTAAAGTTGGAGTAGGGGGGTCTAAATTTGGACCCAAAAGTTACCCCTTCAATAAATTTCATCTTTGGGAGTCTGTGCCTTCTTTATAAAAAGAAAGAGAGGTCTGAAACTTTGCATACACACTAACTGCATGCCCAATTTGTCAAAAATAAAAAATAAAAAATTCTGTAATTGCGCGTTGTGTCACGGGGTCATTAAATATGCAAGAAAAAATGTAATGTTTTGTAAACTGGCAAGTTTAGCCCCCCCAAATTCACATTTTTTGTCAGATTAATTATTTTTTGTTGTCACCGATGCTATATATAGGATAAATACAATGCATACCAAAAAAATTGGGGTCACAACTCATTTACATTTCGAACAGCGCCCTCACGAAGATGAAATTTATTGCAAATTCAACATTTTCAGGGGCCCAAAGTCGATGTGGTCCACCTTCAAAATTTATAAAACATCACTTTTATATAACTACTAGTCTTAAATTACAACTTTGCTAAGTCCCAGTAATTGTATAGGTTGACTTCATATAAAATGACAAGCCCAAAGTTGACCATTTTCTTATGATTGCATGTAGTGCAAATGTGCCGAATTCGGAAGGCTTGAAAGTCAAATTGGCCACAATATTAAAAATAAATGATTAGATGAGTAGTTATTGGCCCTATTAACTATTTCCATTTCGTTTTCAATATATACAGATTTTCTATGGTAGCCATTTAAAGTTGGAGTAGGGGATCTAAATTTGGACCCAAAAAGTTGCCCTTTGAATAAATTTCATCTTTGGGAGCCTGTACCTTCCTAATAAAGAGAGAGAGAGAGAGAGAGAGGTCTGAAACCTTGTATACACACTAATTGCATGCCCCCCCAATTTGTCAACAAGTAAAAAAATAAATGTCTGTAATTGCGCGTTGTGTCACGTAAGGGCCCGGACACGGGGTCATTAAATATGGAAAAAAAAAATGTAATGTTTTGTAAACTGGCAAGTTTAGCCCCCTAAATTCACATTTTTGTCAGATTAATTGTTTTTGTTGTCACTGATGCGATATATAGGACAAATACAATGCATATCCAAGACATTGAGGTGACCATTTATTTACATTTCCAACAGCGCCCTCCCGAAGATGAAAATTAATGCAAATTCACCACTTTCAGGGGGCCCAAAGTCGATGTGGTCAACCTTCAAAATTTATAAAACATCACTTTTATATGACTACTAGTCTTAAATTGCAACTTTGCTCAATCCCATTAATTTTATAGATTGACTTCATATAAAACGACAAGCCTAAAGTTGACCGTTTTCTTATGATTGCATGTACTGCAAATGTGCCGAATTCGGAAGGTTAAAAAGTCAAAATGGCCACACTATTGAAAATAAATGACTAGATGCATAGTTATTGGCCCTTTTTACTTTTATTTCCATTTTATTTTCAATATTGGGGCTAATTTGACTTTCAAGCCTTCCGAATTCGGCACATTTGCACTACATGCAATCATAAGAAAATGGTCAACTTTGGGCTTGTCATTTTATATTAAGTCAACCTATACAATTACTGGGACTTAGCAAAGTTGTAATTTAAGACTTGTAGTTATATAAAAGTGATGTTTTATAAACTTTGAAGGTGGACCACATCGACTTTGGGCCCCCTGAAAATGTTGAATTTGCAATAAATTCCATCTTCGTGAGGGCGCTATTCGAAATGTAAATGAGTTGTGACCCCAATTTTTTGGGTATGCATTGTATTTATCCTATATATAGCATCGGTGACAACAAAAAATAATTAATCTGACAAAAATGTGAATTTAGGGGGCTAAACTTGCCAGTTTACAAAACATTACATTTTTTCTTGCATATTTAATGACCCCGTGACACAACGCGCAATTACAGAATTTTTTTATTTTTTATTTTTTGACAAATTGGGCATGCAGTTAGTGTGTATGCAACGTTTCAGACCTCTCTTTCTTTTTGTAAAGAAGGCACAGACGCCCAAAGATGAAATTTATTTAAAGGGCAACTTTTGGGTCCAAATTTAGACCCCCCTACTCCAACTTTAAATGGCTGCCACAGAAAATCCGTAAGAGCTACAGACCTCAAATTTGCAGGTTTTAATATTTTTACAGGTACAACATATGACTAAAATATAAAGCAAATCTGAGGGGGTCAGGTGGGGCGTCTCCTTGATTTGATATGGAATGACCCATATCAGTAAGCTTAAAGACGAAATACCTAGGGGAAACTGGGGAAAAGTGGAAAACAATTTTTTGTCCAGCCCAAACAGGATTACGAAGCAAGGCAAGGCAAAACTTATTAAGGTTTACAAGATACATATTTGGTGCATACGCACCGATATGAACCTCGCGCCAATCAGGCCGTCTTCACGTATTAGAGGTAAAGTTTGACATATCAGATATCGCACGACTCTGTGGTATATTTGGTTAACAAGATAGAGGGTTAAATGCACAAAGTGCTATATCTCATTAACCAATGATCCTACAGAGATGTGAGCACTGACTTTTTTGTTCTTTATGACCAGAGGAAAAGTTTGACATATCGCACGACTCTGTGGGATATTTGGTTAAAAACATAGATTGTTAAGTACACAAAGTACAAAAAAGTGACTATATCTCATTTACCAATGATCCTACAGAGATGTGACCACTAACTTTTTTGTTCTTTATGACCAGAGGAAAAGTTTGACATATCGCACGACTCTGTGGGATATTTGGTTAAAAAGGTAGAGGGTTTGGTGCATAAAGTACAAAAAAGTGACTATATCTCATTAACCAATGATCCTACAGAGATGTGACCACTGACTTTTTGTTCCTTATGACCAGAGGAAAAGTTTGACATATCGCACAACTCTGTGGGATATTTGGTTAAAAAGATAGAGGGTTAAGTACACAAAGTACAAAAAAGTGACTATATCTCATTAACCAATGATCCTACAGAGATGTGACCACTGACTTTTTCGTTCTTTATGACCAGAGGAAAAGTTTGACATATCGCACGACTCTGTGGGATATTTGGATAAAAAAAGATAGAGGGTTTGGTGCATAAAGTACAAAAAAGTGACTATATCTCATTAACCAATGATCCTACAGAGATGTGACCACTGACTTTTTGTTCCTTATGACCAGAGGAAAAGTTTGACATATCGCACAACTCTGTGGGATATTTGGTTAAAAAGATAGAGGGTTAAGTACACAAAGTACAAAAAGTCACTATATCTCATTAACCAATGATCCTACAGAGATGTGACCACTGACTTTTCGTTCTTTATGACCAGAGGAAAAGTTTGACATATCGCACGACTATGTGGGATATTTGGTTAAAAAGATAGAGGGTTAAGTACACAAAGTACAAAAAAGTGACTATATCTCATTAACCAATGATCCTACAGAGATGTGACCACTGACTTTTTTGTTCCTTATGACCAGAGGAAAAGTTTGACATATCGCACAACTCTGTGGGATATTTGGTTAAAAAGATAGAGGGTTTGGTACACAAAGTACAAAAAGTGACTATATCTCATTAACCAATGATCCTACAGCGATGTGACCACTGACTTTTTCGTTCTTTATGACCAGAGGAAAAGTTTGACATATCGCACGACTCTGTGGGATATTTGGTTAAAAAGATAGAGGGTTTGGTGCATAAAGTACAAAAAAGTGACTATATCTCATTAACCAATGATCCTACAGAGATGTGACCACTGACTTTTTGTTCCTTATGACCAGAGGAAAAGTTTGACATATCGCACAACTCTGTGGGATATTTGGTTAAAAAGATAGAGGGTTTGGTGCATAAAGTACAAAAACATGTGCAATTTCACTTAGTTGCCAGCGGAAGAAAACGGGAAGATTACAGTGGTTTGTTGCCAGCGGAAGAACCCGAACGATTACAATACCTAGCTGGGGGGTGTAAACCCCCCAGCTAGGTAATAATGTTGTAGAATCAAAATCTTCATTATATGGACCACATTGAAGTCAAAGTAATTATCTATCCTATCCTGTATCGTTTTATGGATAAAATTGACTCAAAATGTTATTGATGATATTATTGCTATCTTTAACATCAGTTTTGTCTTTTCAACAGGAAAAATCTGATGGAAAATAAAGTTTTAGGGCTAGCTATAATATTGAACAATATATCCCATATTTTGACATGCACTTATAGAAAATAAATATTATAAATACTGTAAAATGACACATAACTAAAGTGAGGCCACTTTCTATCTTTTTTATTTGATTCATAAAATTACATTCAACAAAATATTTGAAGACTGAGAAAACACACAATGCAGACTATTACAGAATGGAGTAGGTAAGATGCCATTGTCCATAGCTTTGCAGGAGTTTCGGACTAACAATCAACACATTAAAAAAATACAGTTTAAAAGTGAAGATTGTAGTGAATGATCAGTCCTTTATCATGTGCTTGCCACTATCTACTTTATAGTAAACTATACATTGCGAAATAATATAAAATCATTTTAAAATAAAACGTGCATGTAAGTTGAGTTTACATAGCGAATTAACTAACAACTGCAGTGTATTTCTTGATTTTAATAATAAGCATGGGTAAAAAGCAGTAAAGACAAAAATACAGAACAATTTGGAGTGATGAATTAAAGAGTTGACAGGAGTTATAGGAGTTAATGCTTTTTGCTGTTTCAGTGTGCATGTTCTCACCACTGATGGTATGGTGAACTGTCATGTAACATGGATGTAAGCGTGATCCTAAAAAATGCCTTTCACGGTGACCCAAACTATTTACAAGACCTCTTCTGCACTGAGGCTGGCCTTCCCTTTTAAAGGGAATTTTTATTTAAGTGAAACATATCTGACTTGCTCATCTCTCAGATGAAGAGTGCAGTGGAAAATCCCATATACACAGGTGTAAAAATACTTTCGGGTTGATGTTTTAAGGTGCATCCTCTTTCCCGAAATAGTTGGCCAATTCAGTTTATTTGAAAAGATGTGTACATAATTTTTCAGTCGTCAGAATACTTTTAGTAGGCCTAGTTTGATTTTCAAAAATGCAGCTGCTGAAGTTTTTAGATAAAAAAAAACCCAAAACAACAACAAAAACAACAACAATAATAATAAAAAGTGAACAACTTTATGATTGAACTATCATTCGACACTTTAATTGAGTCATTCGTATATCAAATATATTTGCTCCAAATCTTTAAAAATTCAGGTCCATTCCAATGTCAAACATTAAAAATTGAGTTAAATCTGCTTATTGTTTTAAAAAATGGATTAATTATCTGGGGCTATTTTTTGTTTGTTTGTTTATTTGTTTTTTGTTTGTTTTTTGTGGTTTGTTTACGATTGTCTTCTTTGAATATATTATATACTTTAAAAGTAATCATGGCGTACTTCACATGAAGACACAATATTGAAGAGTCAAACATGCAGAAATAAAAAAAACCATGTTTTTCGTAAAATAGCCCATGACATCAATTTATAATGTGTTTAGAAATTCCTGTCATTTTCATCCAAAGTGGCGATTTGAAATTATTACACATACAGGCGTTGTAACCACGTTAAATATGATCTGTAATTATCAAAATGCATTTTGACATTTTGACATGATTACATGTTTAATTCTGTCGAAATGTCTTTCCCAAATTAGGTGAGTAATTTCCTTATACAACAGAGCTAAAGGGATGTCACCGTACCACTATTAAAATACAACAGTCAAATTATATTTAAATTGTAACAATAAACTTTAATATTTTGATGCTGGTCCAGAGAATTTTCATGAATTGATGGGGGAGGGAAGGTTGTTTTTTTCTTTTAATGTAAAATGTAAAATTAGCATTTTTAGTAACCCCCTAGAATACCACAAAGAGACTTGGAAGTGATCCTTATTTTCTAATAAACTTAATTATGTGTATGAAGTTTTCCTAAAGGAGTTCAAAGTTTAATTATTTTTGAAAAATCTGAAAAAGAAACTAAATCAAACAAATCAGACAAATCCCAGAAATTCAGGACGGAGGGGAAAAGAACCCAAACATTATTTTTTTAGGCCTATTGTGTTTTCATTGGGGAAGCAAATATATTATGTTTATTAATTTTGTTTGCTTTAAATACATTTGCCCTAATTGGACAAATAATATTATTCATAAATATATAATATTAATATTCGAATACATTATTTATCTATATACAATAAAAATGACAAAGTCATTCTCACAGTCACAAGTCTATCATTATACTCTTAGGATAAAGTGTCAGGAAGTGATTAAAGCTTATATCTAATACGTATCCTAGTCACTATATAGGATCTTCGTATAAGATACTTCTTTTATCATGCTTATCACTTGAGCGACATAATTATGATGGTATACCCTGTTTGAAATGTGTTAAACGTTGACACAACATAGAATCCTGCAAACATTACTCAGAGGTTGTACGAAGTTCATGCCGGGTTTGGTTATGGTTTAAAATACACCAGGCACAAAAAGAAACTCGTCAGTTATATTCATCCTTGCTGTTCAATAACTTGATAATATTGGATTATTCTGAAATATACATTTTGTTAATTGGACTTTGCTTTCTCATTTGACACCCTGTTCGTGAAAAACGAACAAGAATTAACCAAGATATGCCGGGAGATATGCATCTCCAAAGCCTCAAACCCCAAAATCAAAAGTTGCATTTTCAACGATTTTCAATGGGAACGCATCGTTGTATTGCACACAAGCACCACGGGCCAATCAATAAAGCACACAGTACAGGCACAATCGAATCGTTAAAATTGCAACTTTTCATTTTGGGGTTTGAGAGTTTGGAGGCGCATATCTTGGTCAATTCTTGCTCAATGTTCACGAACAGGGTGTCAAATGAGAAAGAAAAGTCCAATTAACAAAATGTATATTACAGAATAATCCAAAATTATCAAGTTATTGAACAGCAAGGATGAATACAACTGACGAGTTTCTTTTTGTGCCTGGTGTAGTTCTTTGAGATTAAAGTTATTTCATTATTCAAATCAATATATTATTGAAAAATAACACTTTCATGTTTTGCAAAGGTTCAGTCTACAAATCATATGCTTTGAAAACGTGCTTGGTTTATTTGTTGTTAACGAAACTCGTTGTTGTTGTTTCAGCCCTCTTTACAACATAACTCAAGAACCACAGGACCTACAAAAGCATATCTGTGAATTCTTCTACACGCTCGCTATGAAATGATCAATGCATTTTTTGTCAAAGCTCACTACCATTCGCAAGATGCTGTGAACTACCAAATCGCAACAGTTTTAAGTAGTTTGCTAACCTTAAATCATGTTATGCAAAAGTGCTATATACGAATACCATAACCATTTTTACACTTGTTGAAAACATTTTCTGGAAATTATGAATGCTCTTATGTTGTAAGTGGGTCACCATTCCAGTTAAAATCCATACACCCCCTATGGAAGATGGAGTCACCCATTCAGGGCCCTATACTCACTCCCTGAGTGGAAAATTAAGATCATATCTTCAAAAGGGGGTATATGTATTTCAATTGAACCAATTGAATAACCAAGTAGATTCATCAAGTACACCTGTAAACATAGTCCGACGAGTAGGACCTGGGTTTTTTTTCTTAGTTACCAACTATACTCGAACTCTGATCGCTCAAGAAAGATTTAACCACAAAAATCCACTAACCGCCCCTCCCCTACCGAAAAAGGGACTTTCGCGATTCGTCTTTCTTGCGCCATGTTCGAAAAAAATTTAGTGATTAGAAAAAAAGGTCCTACTCGTCGGACTATGTAAATGGTAAACAATTTGCCTTTGTTTTGAAACAAATCGGACTTACCGTTTTCATATTACTTTTATCAAATAGCATGCAAACTTATTTGCTTTGAACTGTCTTCTCGATTAATCTATTTAAATTATGCTAAGAGCATTTCCTTAATTTCAATCAAATTACCTTTATTGCAAGGAAATAGTACATCAATCTACATTAATCAAACTTAAATTGTATTTCAGGTAAAAAACAAAATACTTTTATAAACAAACAATACACGTTTCCGGAAGCATTAGAACAGACCACTTTAATTGTTGATTACAACCAAGACCAGACCACAGATTCAATTTTATCAATAATGGATCAAGATATAGGGTCAATGAAGTAATCAATCAACATATATAATGATCATAAAAGCGTCTTTACAAAAACACATTTAAGGCGAGTCGGATGCCGGAGCTATATTTGTCCAGTTTTAGCCATTTAATTAAAAGACTGCAGAGTACTTCTTAATTTTATCATGAATATGCACCTTATATAAATAGTTCAAGGAAGCCAACAATCATGTTTATATTTGCAAAGGTCTTGCGGTTCTTGAGTTAATTGGCCAATATCGAAACGAAATTTTGTGCGTTTTTCCCCTTCGGGAAGGGAAAAACGCAGCCCTCCCAAGAAAAATAATGCACACAAGGGAGGAAATGACATCCTTATATCAAACCAGGCAAGATCCCAAGACATCTCATATCATTCCTCTTGTATGTCAGCTTTACTTGTCTCAATATTTCATTTACACCACTATATTAAGTCATGCTCCCCTCAGACCCGCCTTAACTCAATTAAACCTTTGCGTGAGAGTACGGACGTTCCTCGTCGTCAAGTTTTCAAAAGAACCCATGCAGCAGAAACTTCAAGAAATTTTTAACTATTTATTTGATATACCAGTTGGCAGTTGTAATATCTGTGATTTCATATGTATATGAGTATCCATTCTCATAGCTTCAGTGACTCTGAAGATACCTCTCAAATACCAATTTGAATAAATAAAAAAAATATTAACAAATTGGTAAATCGATTCAAAACCTAGAATTGACACCATGAACACGACCAAAATAAAAAGCTATTGTTGATTAATGAGTTACATGTATCAAAAGGGATACGAAGTAGACCTCTTGTTGCATGTGGTTTCCTGAAACGATTCTTTAATTATGGATCAAAAACAACTTGTTTGTTACATTTCTGAGTGCGAGTGATAATTGGTTCTCAGCCCCCTTACATGCCTTAAGGCAAGATTCGAGTCATTTTGATTCCGCAATTTTTTAATGTGTTGAGTATCTGTTTTAAAAGGTAATAATTTTGCCTAATTTTGAGATTTGCATCGTCATGTCAATGTCAATGTCAATAAACCAGAGAATACATACCGTATTACCTTCAAAATCGTTTTAGCATAATGAGTACTATGCATTGTAGCTTACATGGTTCGCAAATTTTGGATATTCCTAAATAATAATATCGATGGGATATGACATATGGGATATTATTATGACATCGCGACGATTTGTGATGATTTTATGATGACAATTAGACTACACAATAATATTTTCCTCTACAGAAGTTGGTCAAATTTATTTCAGTCTGGAAAAAATTAGAGGACATTAAAATACAATCCAATGATGTATATTCGATCTAATGCATGTAATACCGTAGTTGTCCTCCTCGTTTACACGTTATAAAGTTAAACAAAATGGTGAATTATACAGTTAAGGGATCTGGAAGGAGCGTTTTGAGCGTTTCGACAGTATTTTTGTGGGACATGAGAGCACACCAGACATATCGAATTGCATTCTGAATACGAAGAACGTCTTTCTGATATCAAATAATTTTCATTTTTTGAAATTCACGATATAATACAACTTTTATGACAAATTATTACAATTAGATTTTTTTTTCACATTTTCGATATATAACAGTCCTCGAAGTAAATAAATATATAACAGTCCTCGAAGTAAATAAATCTAATGATATATTCTTGTGTGTGTAGTTGGGAGGAAAAGCCGACGATCAATTGAAAATTTTGACCTTTCATATTGAAGATATGGATTTGTTCCCCAAAAAGACCTACTTTTTTTTTGCTGTCCAAACACCCTACCACGCGTGTCGTGGAGAAAACAGTGTAGATTTTGTGACTAATAATTTGTCAAATTGGTCAGCTATTAGTATTAGTTAACCGTAACCCGAATCACGAAACCTCAAAATACCGTTTAATTCGATATATTTACCTAACATAGTAAACAAACCGCTATAATAGCGAAATTTGCTAAATAAATCTGTGTTTCAGCAATGCCTGCTTTCGTTCCAATTTGGCACTGTTTGGTCAGGTGTAATGCGTGTAAGGTAGTGGTAAAGGCATATAAGAACTTATGAATTGTGAATAAAATGGTGTTCTTTTATCTTCTCAATTTGAGGTCAGCATTATAGCAAGATTCTGTATCGTTCAAGTCCGGAGAGGAATGTGGACGGATTAAAATAAATATCATTTCTGACCGCATTCTAAAACCACTGTTGAATTTGAAAGTATATTGAAGTGTGTCACTTTCTGCGGTGATAAATCTAAAAGCTTTTCTAAAATTTCCTTTTCAAGGCATAGAATATCAAATAATGATTGTTCGTAAAAGGTTTAATTTAAAATCGATTCAGTGTTCGGATTGGCTATAAATGCTCAACACATTGCTTAAGTTTTTCCTCAACGCGTTATAAGAAGCAACACGTTTTGGCCCGTATGGCTTGCTATACTAAAACGCAAAGACTGGTTTACAATTAATACATGTTTGGAGGAGGCAATTTTGATACAGATCGGAAGAAACGAAATCAAAAGTTGCACTTTCGTGTTCTAATCAATGGAAAGCACGGCGCTATTTTTTAATGTGCTAATCAATGGTAGCACGGCGATAGTTCTCTTGTGCGGTTTATGTACAAATCAATACGGCATGCAATGGAGCAAAACTGCAACTTTTGAATTTGCTTCTCCCTTGGGTTTTGGATCATTGTGGCTTTAATTCTTGACCAATTTTAACAAATGAGATCTTAAATTCGAGCTATAAGATGCAGCTATTGGCTTCTAGTTCCAGGTATGACATATCTACCTTTGTGTATGATATATACGGGTAAAAATAACTGGTACCTTAATTGTTTTGCAGACTGTATTCATGGCATTAAGAGGTTGCTGAGTAACATTTGAGAGTTCTGATGTTTGAGTGACAAGAAACATATCAAAATAAAAATTATGAAAGTTTCAGGAAGTGGTTGGGTATAAAAGAAAACCTTCCTTAGAAAATATTTTTAAAGTCTTTTTATGAATCCTAAATATGTATATTTTCAAAGAAATTTGTTGTGGTGGGTGACTTACTTCATTTTCAATAGTATAGGTCCTTTGTGGGGATAAAGATATCAAGTATCCTTTTGAATGACACATTCTCACCAAAAGGTATCACAAAATTGAGTTTTTAAGGTTTTCGTAATGGTGACACATCTCAAATCCCCAAATCGTATCTGGTTACTGCAGTGTACTACTATAATAGACTACCCACGTTTCTATTTTCAACTTTATTTTGATTTAATAAAATAATAATATATATAATAAATAAGTGCATGAATCATTTAATACCACTTAAATGAGCCGTGCAAGATTAACTGATATTTGAGTTCATTTCATTGGTATTAATCCGGATGTGTTTTAACATTCATGCATTGTATGTCCCAATACTTCTGAAGCTTTTTCTCAAAACTTAAATTGTTGAAAGTGTAATAATGGTAGGCGTCAATATCATGATAAAAACACAATAATAACGAAATCTGACCACCCGCTTTTCGATTAGAAATATATTTGTCAAAATTTAAGCATTTCCCAAGACTTAGATCGAGCATAGACTCTTGATTAATAAGCCAATCACCAACTCGTGAGGGAGAGGATAAAAAAAAACCTTTTGAAATGCACAAAAATTTGGTATTTAAAAAAATAACTGCGCCCGGTAAGGGCACAACCTATGTTTGAGTTTAGAGGACTTATAGAAAGCACTTGAATGAACTACAAAACTCCCTGAAAAAGTAATCAAACATTTAGAAAGCTCATGAAAATCTCAAAAAATATATACTTCAAAACATTTCTATATAATGCTTTATAAAACGGAGAGTGTCATTTGTATTCTTTTTAAAATAATCAAGGTGGTCTCATATATCTTCTTCCCAAATTTATTCGATTTCCTTCTCCTTCTCCTTCTTATTCTTCTCCACGTCCGTCGATCTCCTCCTCCATCGTCGTATTCTTCTCATTTCACCTTCTTCCCTCTCTTCTCCTTCCCAAATAACTTAACAATGCTTCTTCGTCTTCTTCTTACTCTCCTCATTTTCCTTCTCCTCCTTCTCCTCTTTCTCCCGCCTCATTCTCCCGGTCCTTCCATCCTTCTTTCATGATCTTTTCCTTCTTCTTCTCCTTTTTATTATCATTCTTCCTCCTCCTCCTCCTTCTCCTCCTCCTTCATGATATTTTCCTTCTTCTTCTTCTCCTTCTTATTATCATTCTTCCTCCTCCTTCTCCTCCTCTTCCTCCTCCTCTTCTTCGTCGCCACCCTCTCTTCTTCCCTCTTCTTCTCCCTCTTCCATATCGAGCGCCTTCTGCAGAAGTGCATGAGTAACTAGCAGGTTGTGTGTACATAATGTTGTGCATCGTTGCACCTGATTGCACTCTGTATTATGCAAACACTTCCTTTAACCAACAATGGCTAAAAACCTTTAAGGCAATACTTAAGTACAATACAGTTTAGCTTAAATAATTCCACAAATATGTACCCAATTTGTACACCTCAGAGCTATATCACCATTCCCCCTCTGTGTAACCTCCTTTATGCGCATGGGGTGGAATCACAGGTTTAGAAATTAGTATAAGTTTGACAATATTTTAAGTAAGCCGCTAAATAGATTAATTAAAGCACAAAATGTTGGTTGAGTGGGTCTTTAGTCGTCACAATTTTGAACACAATTTTGATCAGATTTTTATCATTATAATGATCAGATGATACCAAAACCCCCAGAAACGTACATTTTTAAGTTACCACAAACGGATGCGTGGAATTCAGGGGCTACACTCTTGTTCCGGCAGTTAACAGTCGCCAAGTATAAGAAGAAAAGTTTAAGATTAATGTTCAAAGGCGTGATTTTGCGCTTAATCTGCAAAGTTTAACGTATGTTAAAAGACTGTTAAACTCGAGCGTATAAAGGTGGTTATTTTTTGTTACGTTAAAAGGCGTTAAACTGTGTAATGTTTAGTGGAATTGTACTTTACCTGTTTAACGATACATCTCGCGCCACGGAATTTTAACCAATTATTGTTTAAAATGACAAAAGCAAATGGCGGCCACGAGTGAATGCTGGTCGTGCTGCTTATGGTCTTCTGAAACTTCGTTCAAATAGGTAGGTTTGAGTCAATCAGGTTGCACCAAACTCGAGATTCGTTTGATAAGTTATGCATAGACATCGTTGAGACATATAAAGGATGGATATTGATGCGTTCATTTGCTAGATTTAACAACGTCATTGGGATTGACATTCTAGCGATACTGTACTGTACTGTTCTACGTGCACGGTACATGTATATCACCAATGTGTGTACCGCGATGTTCAGTTTTGTCCATGACGCACAATAGCTTACAATGTAGACGAGATGCATTGAAGTATCGGTATGCTGGATACCTTATCGAGTGTGTGAATTTATTAGCGTTGATGTACAGTATTGTATTTTAGCATCATGCGAGAGAGAAAGGCTTACTAGATTTTAATTTTTTACTCGGATACATTGCCCGGATACATAGCGGGTTGAACTGATAAAAAAAAAAACTTTATGCATGAAATTGTATTTTGAACGAATCTCACAGTTGACCAAGATCTGATGACTTCAAATCTATCATGAATTATGTTTCAGTATAAAAATTTTTTAAAAAGAAAGAAAGAAAGTCCCAATCATAATTAAATCCAATACAACCATTGATTAAGCAGTTGTATTTCTTAAACAATCCTTAGATAAAATAGAACATATAAATCATTATCTGTTTAGAGTTATTAAGCAAATATTGATTAAAAGACCTTAAACAACCTAGTTGGTTAAGCACTTAAACTTGAAGCTGGTTAAAGTGCTATATGCATTTATTGGTTAAAAGTTTTAACCAACTATTGATTTGAGCCTTAAACAACAAGAAAATTAAGGGCCCTTAACCAATATTTCGACGAGAGGACCACGTAACTAACACGAGTTTAAGATTGATTAAGATTGTTTAAGACTTTTTTAATTGGCGAAATAAGAGTGTACATGATCAATAGGGTCAAAGTAGGACAACTTTGGTTGGATTTTAAGCTTATACAAAACCCCAGTCCTATCAATCACACTTTTGAGATATATACTTGGTAAAAAAGGACTAACGAAGTCTGAAAACTGGCCATCAAAAAGGTAGCCCATAGGGATGAACGTGCCTTAGTGCAAATATTATTGTTACCTGTTGTAAAGACTTCTTTGGTGTCATGAGAGAAGTTTTTTCTTTCCTTTGGACCCAGGACCTAACCAGGGATTTATAACCCGCTTCCAGCACCGAGTTCTCGTATTTATCGATACGTCAAAATGTACTTAATATTCGCATTTTTTCTTAGTTTATCATTTTTCAGCTAGTATAAATATACGTGTCACACGCACATGTACAGTTGTGGTTTAGTTGGTATTTTTAAGATATCTTTTGAATTTGTAAGGTCTATTTTATAGTTTGACTAAAATCTACTAAAGAGTTCTTATAGAATTTTTTGACTCTCATGACATTTTTAAAGGTTCTAGACATATACGGTGGCACCTATGGTAGTCTCAAGGGGTATGTCCCAGACACACAGAAAGGAGGCAACATGGGTAAGACAATTTTGACTTTCAATTTAAAAACTTTCTCACATTAATGTGGACAAAAAGCAGTGTTATCTTTAAACTGGGGACAAACAGTGTTTCTTAACATACTTAGGGAATGTTCTAATAGCAGTAATGCAACTATAGAATTGCTGCGTCCAGTATAAATAGCGTCAGGCAACTTGCTTTTAAAGCTGAAGTTTTAAAATTGTGCAGTATTCTTTGAAGTTTTCCTTATTGTTAGAAGGACATTTTACCCAGATATAGGGAGCGAGAGATATTTAACCACTGGTGTTTTACTAAACTTTTAACCCCTCGTAACGTAAGTATCCCGTCGTAAGTAACTTCAAAAATGAGTACAGTAGGCCTACTCTCTAGTCATATACGGTAACTCTATACGATGTGTTCCTGCAAGTTGATGCAATGGTAGGGGCCTACTCGTATACAGTTGTCAATGTTGATTTACTTGTCACAGAACTGCCCTTTCATACGAATTTTGAATCATGTTGCCGGTATTATTTTTGACTCGTGGAGTGGACGGTGTGCATGGCCATATGCGGGGGTGCATGTGGGTGTGTGGGTGAGGTGGCCGGTGGGGAATGGGAGTGCATGGGGCCGGGGACTAGTCTCAGACCAGGGATGTCTACTCTTCAAATGAACTTTTAGCACTGTACTTGACCATAACTCCCCGTCGTGAAATCGTGTTCTGTCTTTCCGTCCGATTGAATACAATAGGTCGCAAGTACAGAATAATAACAACGGACTTACTACCTTTTTGTAATTCAACTGATTTCCCCACCTTCAAATCGAGTACCTATCACGCCTAATTAGACCTTGATTAAGTTTATCAAAATGATCTGCCAATCATAACACTGATTAAATCAAGTAATTTACACTTTTAACAAAACTAACCAAGTAGCAGTAAGTGAACTTGACGTTCATATTTTGGTAGGCGTGAGTTTAACAGTGATTTACACTGTGACTCAGCATGCACATTTGTGTGGTTAAATTATGCCCTTTCGTGCTATAGCTATAGCCTTAAATATAGAACGTTGAAGTTTTGATATAATTTCTCTAAATATCAAGAGCTACAAGACATTTATTGTAATTAAAAATAAAAATTGGGGGAGAGTATTCGACATGTTCGGCAATCGTCATGTTAAGAAAACTATATCATCCTAAAAATACATTTCACCCGAACTAATTACAACACCTCTTCTACATGGGAATTTGCCATTTGGTCTAATACCATTTGGTCTATAGCCATTTCGTCTACATCTATTTCGTCTAAACCCAGTAGGTCTATATCTACTACGTCCAATAATCATTTGATCCTTTAACCATTTGGTCCGATACCCATTTGGTCCGATAACCATTTAGTCTAATAACCAATAAGTCTAAAACCATTAAGTCTAATAACCATTTAGTCTAATTACTCATTTGGTCTATAACCAATAGGTCTAATAGCCATTTGGTCTAATACCCATTTGGTCTACACACCCTTTAGTCTTACAAGCATTTAGTGTATTAATAAATATACGAAATGGTATTAGACTAACTGGTTATTAGACCATACGAGTATTAGACCTAACGGTTATTAGATTAAATGGTTATTAGACCGAATGGTTATTGAAGAAATATTAGACCAAATGGTTATTAGACTATATGGTTAGTAGACATATACTGGTTATTAGACCAAACAATGTTAGACTAAATGGGCATTAGACTATATGATTATTAGACTAAGTGGAAATTAGACTTTCTGGTATTTGACCAATTGAATATAGACTAAACGGGAATTAGACGAAATGGTATTAGACCAAATGGCAATAGACCTTCTACATTGAAGATGTTCCCTTTTAAAGGGATTTTTTTTTCTCCGGAACAATTATCAGGATCCATAAACATGCTCATCTATCAGGGCACAGGTCTTTAACTCCAATATTTGTACATTCATTGAATGACCTTTGAAAATTTGGGTATTTTCGCAACTTGAGGTCAAAATTTTGCACTATGATTGTTTAATTGAGGTTATTGAACTAGGACATTGGGATGAGGTTATTGTGGTCCATAGTGCATTGAAACTCACTTGTTGTTGATATTTTAAGTTTGGTAGGCCTATACTTTTGGGGTAATCAATTTGGAAATAAAATCCAAATTTAGGCTCACAGTTACCATGGTTACGTGTTTTTATATTTAGAAAATCAGAAGTGATGCATGTATGCATTCCTTTTTTCATTTGAGCTGATTCATCTCATTAAACTCGAGTCCACAAACAGGAGATGCCTTGGCTCGGGTACTTTCGGGCATAGGCCTATGGCGAAAAAAAAGAGCAGGTCAAATATACCCCAACCGCACAAACAAATATACCCCACCCCACCCCCAAAAAAATCTTAGGATCGGATAGTAACGTTTGCACTGTATTATTTGTGGGACCTGAGAGCACATCAGACACATCAAATTGTGCATTCTTAAATGTTACGAGGAATGCCCTTCTGATTTCAAATAATTTTGATTTTTTTATTTTTAATTCGAGATAAAACAAATTATTAAAAATTTATATTTTTGACATTAAACGTCCTCTAAAAAACTTTTTAAATTAATGATGTACTTAAAGTGTATGCATAGCTGGGAGGAAAAGCCGTCCATCATTTGAGAATTTTGACCTTTAGTATTGAATTGAAGATATGTACGTACATTTTCCCAAAAATATCTAAACAATTTAGGTCTCTTTTTAATTAAGGTACGTTCATTAAGATTCATTAAGGGGATGGCACAACCTATTCTTGTTTGTTGGTTGTTGTTGTTTTTTATGATTTTTGTTTGTCAGCTTCAAACTTGTGTCTCACTTGACATTTGGCGTTTCAAGACCATCTAGACCTGGAACTAAGTAAAAGGGCCTGTAATCATGGTAATGTATTTTATTTCAAAGGCAAAGTATCCAGCAGGATCTCAGAACCAAACCAATTATGCCTACATAGTTTCTATCATATATTATTGTAAATACGCCTGATAATTTAATAAATTAATAATGACATCTGGCAATTGTAGATGTCCTCAACTCGAAGAACGAAACTGTGATCATAAGACAATGTCAAACTCTTTCCTTAAAAGGATAAGACAACAAATTATCAACATTAAGATACTAATAAATGACACTAATTAAATGATGACACGAATGACATTTAGTAAATGATCAGGTGTAGAAAAATACGCGGAAAAACTACAAGAAAAGCTTCACTAAAGAAAGGAGGATTAAGAACAATCTCATTTCTTGCTTGAATTAGTTTTTGTACTAATACACACTTAAACACCAATATGACCTTTGTTAACGAGGGAATGAGCCCGGGGGATGAGGTTATAAACACGAGATGCGGAGTATCAGTTCATTTCAAATCCAATGTGCGTGATGCAATGTAAGATGATCTATGATTTAACAGAACTTCGTCTTCGCATGTCACGTAATCGTGTGTCTGATATCTTTCAAGTCATGTTCTGTCGGTCAAGTTTAATTTGAACTGACAAATAATAAGTGGCACTCCACACACAACTGTTTTATAATACATACTTAGGCCCTACCATTCTGAAACAGCTACTGAGCTACCGGGTCACCTATATTTTTTTTCGCAAACCCCCCACCATCTTTTCTAACCAATAAACCACGATTGTTTTTACAAGCCATTTTAACTCAAATTCTAATTCATATTAATAAATAAAAATGTGAAAATTCTGATCATTTTAAAATGTTTTATAACGAAGGCCTTCGCATGTTAATGGTTAGCTGGCAGGTGAGTTAATTGTTGAAATTTGTCAAACAGCCAGGGGTCTCACCTTCAACATTTGATTTCAACCAGTAGACAATTTAAAGTCACGCATAATCATGATATTAATGAACGATCTTTTTGAATATTTTTTTTCAAACCTGATTTTTTTTTTCAAACCTGAAATGTCGTAATTACCAAAGCTCCACAGTCACTGAGTTAGGCAGCCAAGATGTAGTATTCCTGGATATTTTTTTTAATTGACATAAAATCTATTAAGCCAATTAATATTCCCAAATATTCCCAAGCGCTTTGAACACTCCGTGATCTGTGGTAAGGCGCTATATAAATACCGAAATTTTTAGGAAATGCAAATCGAACCCAATTTGCCATTGTGAGACTGATCCGATGAATCTAAAATACACTAATGATTTCGATAATTTTATGAACTTCACAAAGAAGCCAAAACCGATAATTGGGGTGAGAATATAACGCCGCACTTATGCAGCTATAGAAAACATTTTGATAATTTAAACTCAACTTAATTAAATAATCATTCATATGTTTCCTATGCATATTAATATCGAGAGACGGGTGCTTGTGACTTTTCCAAACAATTAATTATGCATGTTTAAATTAGTTTAAAGAATTTGTCATGAAAATTTCAAATAGTCTCTGTCACGCACAATTTATAAGAAAAGGTCTGTAAATTTGTATCACTGCCGCATAGAAATGGTAAAGGATGTGTTCCTGCATGTATTTACATATCTGTGTTTTCTTTATGCAACTTGAGTCATCGATTTTGATGATATATCCCATGCAGGACAAACATAAAACGTTTTGAAATCGTTCGCAATAAAGAAAAAAATCTTTAAAAAAAAGTTGCCAGAAAACGTTTATAATTATGTAGAGTTACATCCCGGGAGTTACATAAATGTATAATGTGATATTACAGAAAATAAGTGCACACGCCCTAATAATAGAGGAGTGACTTTTCAATAAAAATAGAAGAAATGTCTGGATTTCCAAATCTGCTTTCTGAAAATGACTGGAATTAAAGTTGCCAATGTTACTTGAAAAAGCTTGGAAATGCAATTAACATGATTAATAATATCAAATGAATGAAAAATCACGGAAATGTCCAAAATGAGCATTCAAATTGAGGATTTCTGATTTGGAACTATTTTTCTAAAGGATTTTTTCTCTTTTGAATACTTTAAAAGTCTAGATTTCCAAAAATCGTGACTGGACTTTCTTGTAATTAGACATTAAACTATTTCTTGTATAAGGCCTTGTAAACAAAAACACGTTTTATAGCGTTTTGAAAAATCTGTTGAGTTTGTTCATGTGCTGGTAATTCCAATACATTGATTTTCGAGGCCCACAAAATTAAAGCATTAGCATAAAAAGAGTCCAAACATCATTCTCTGTTCTAAGTTTACTGGCTCTTCTCTAAATATACAACAGAGTATTAAAAGTTTCCTCACATTCTTACATTAAAATCTAATATTAAAGCTCGTGTTTCTTAGTATAAAGACGTTCTTAATCAGAAAGAAATAGCTTTTGAATGCTTACAAAAGTGTGGTTTTACTAATTGGTGTCGGTATCGTCTATACATGGTATCAATTTCAAAAGAAATGTTAATTTGACAAAATAATACAAAACAAGTCATCAAAAAGTCTAAAAGCTATAAGCCGCTTTTATGTATCAATTAATCAAGCATTAATTACATACAGTGTCAAAACAAAAGAAGTTTTTGAACGAATGTAAAGCTCGAGGTTACGGCTTGAATGAGACAGAGCTTTCATAAATGAAAACTAGAGCGGTTCTCGGCTTTCGCGGTTCTCGGCATTCGCGGTTCTCGGTAGTGTGGGTTGGTCCGTATGTGACGTTTCTGTTCAGAACCTTGTGTGACCCTTCCCCCAGAAAAAAATCATCCGCCACCACTGGTTATAACAAGGGCCTTGTAAATGCAACTGGTGAGACAGAGCCTCGAATGACGTTTGTGTTTTCAGTCTGATTTCAGTTCCCTAACAGGTACAAAGTTTACGCATTATCATTAGGCCTACCAGGTATTGTATGTCCTATAATCTCTTATGTATGACATGGATCTTTACCATGATTGTGCAAGCCAAAAAAATATCATTTCAATACCCCAAACATGCGTTAAAAAAGACCATGTTTTACACATGCAACCTCAAGTTTAGACATATAATTTAATTTTCCCTAAACCCTCATGCACGGGAAAAATCATGCCGCCACCATTGGTTATGACAAGGGCCTTTTAGGGTGCACACCAGTAAATAACCCTCACTGACTTTCTGTACAGACAGGGGCCGGGAAAACAACTCAGTTCTTCAAAACTTCCCCATTCTGCAAGCAGACGGTCAGATGACGACATCCATTGTAAAAATTAATATATGGATTTCAGGATTTTTTTTCCAGAAATATTGTAAAAAGTTCAACCTATAACCCATACAGCTAACGCCACCTCACAAACAGCTTGGTGTTTCTGAAATGTAACACATTTTGAAAGTCGTCATAAAAAGTCGGATCCTGCTAAATTTACACAGACAATATAATTTACAGGCCTAAATGATGATTAAATATGAATCAGGGCCTAATAGTTGCCTTTTAAGCCTTTTCTAATGTATTACATTAAGTCATATTGCACATTTCCTCGTTTCAAATACTGTTTTTCCTTCCAGGGTGTAGCTAGACTTCTCCGTACTCCACTTGCCAATTGTGCTTCTGGCTATTGCATTTAAGCTTAAAACTCTGATTATTATTTGTGCACAATTGATAGATTTTCACATCTAATCTTTTCAGTCACCGTACGCCCTCTGTTTGTTAGCTTCCCAAGTGGACTACTGACTTTGGATTGCGGATAACTTTTTAACACGGGATTCTATGGAGAGTTAGGCCAATTTCTGGCCTAACTAAAATTGGTCATGATGCAATGCATCTTTAAATGAATCTGGCTTGTGATTGGTCCCCCAGATATCGTTATTGATTCGTAGTATCTGATCCAAGAAAATGCACTTACTGTGTACGTTTCAACAACCACTGTTGTCTTTGTCAACACTTGATGAGGAGTGACTGCAATCTACTGACAACCAACGCTAGAGGGATATGTAAAATCAGGCGGTTTTTGGCGATTTTAGCCATTAAGCCCCCCCCACCGCATAAATCTGAAAGCCCCTCTGAGCCCCCCCCCTGGAGACGCTATTGCAAAATCAAAGGAGAGAAACTATACTACCTTGTTTCTTAATAAAATGTAACGGGGTACATCAGGCAACTATGAGAGCCAAAAAGGCCTCAAATTGAGCAAAGAAGACATTAATTTTCACGTGCATTTCAACCAAGACGCTTCATTAGTGGTGTTCGCCCTTAATGTCATATTATCATGACCGTTTTATTTTGTTTTATGTTAAGGGCTGGGGTATGAACGTTTGGACAGTATTTATTGTGGGACATTAGAGCACATAAGACATATCGAATTGCATTCTGAATACTAAGAATGTCCTGATATCAAATAATTTTGATTTTTTGAAATTCGCAATGTAATACACATTTTATGACAAATCATTAAAAATTGATATTTTTGATATATAACAGTCCTCGAAGTAAATTTTATAAATTTAATGATACATTCTTTAAGTATATGTAGCTGGGAGGAAAGGCCGACGATCAATTGAAAATTTTGAGCTTTCGTATTGAAGATATGGATTTCCAAAAAAAAAAAAAAAAAAATAGGTCTTTTTGGGAAATAAAATCCATATCGTCAATATGAAAGGTCAAAATTTTCAATTGATCGTCGGCTTTTCCTCCCAGCTCATACACTTTAAGAATATGTCATTAGATTTATAAAATTTACTTCGAGGACTGTTATATATCAAACATTTGAAAAATATCAAATTTTAATAATTTGTCATAAAATTTGCATTATATCGTGAATTTCAAAAAATGAAAATTATTTGATATGAGAAAGACATTCTTCGTATTCAGAATGCAATTCGATATGTCTGATGTGCTCTCATTTCCCACAAACAATACTGTCGAAACGCTCAAAACGCTCATTCCAGATCCCTTAAGTATATGTCATATTACATGTTTCACATTTGTACGATTTTAAATAATTCTTTATCATGTTTATAGGACATGCTCTGTTATATTTTTATATCCTCTTTTCATTCTTGAAAAGATAGATCATGCTTTTTATTTCACCCATTGGGTATTTCTTTATTAATTTGTGTTTATATGGCGATTTCAAGTGGGATAATAACTCCTGGATGACGTAAGCATAATGTTGATAGATTTAAATATCATTATAAATAGGCACTTAATAATAATGATATTGAAATAAATTGATAAATAGATAAATTAATAGATAAATAAATAAAAGATATATAAGCCTAGATAAATAATAAATAAATGATAAACTAGGAGTAAATTGCAAACATTAAATATCTTAGAGCAAATGAGCATTTAATAAGTTTTTGCGACAAATATTTTGCCCTTCTTGTACGTTTTATCATTATTTTATCTTTTACTAATTTTTTTGGGACATGCTCGCTTATTTATTTTTTATGTGTTCCTCTTATCATTTGTGAAGTATTTCTTTATTTTTGTTTTAGTACAAGTGATCACTGAGTATGTTTAAATGTGGAAATATCGGTAGATAAGGTGTTTTTTATTTCACCCTTGAGTATTATTTATAAGTGTATCAACATACATTTCACATGTCATGATTTTTCATTGTTTTATTTTAAAGCAATTCTTTATTGGGGTGCATGCTCTCATATATTAGGTGTTTTTTTTTTCATGTTCCTCTTGTCATTCTTGATAGATGGCTGTTTATTTATTTCGCGTGTTAAGTATTTTTTTTTAATTTTTGGTCGAAGTGTATAATTATCATCACATGCTGTACGCTGTTTATTTATTTCGCCCTCATTTTCTTTACTTTTGTTTTTAGATCTTTAGTTCTTTATTTTTGTTTCTGTGAATATCATCCGAAAAGTAGGCCTTCTGCACATTATGATTTTTCCTTGCTTTATTTAACTCTTTACTGGGGTGCATGCTCTCTGCTGGTTTTTTCATGTTCCTCTTATCATTATTGACAAGATAGCACCTGCTGTACGCTGTTTATTTATTTCGCCCTAAATTATTTCTTTACTTTTGTTTTTGGGGCGCCCTCTACGGAGGCGTCCCACAATATAGGCATGTGTTTGTGAGAAGCTTCTAATTTCACTCTTACTAGATTTACTCCGCAATTGTTTTGCTAAAATTATGCCCATGCTCAGAAATAAAACCACAATATGTTTGGATTTTATTTTATTATTGTTTTCTGTTATGCACAGGATAAAATGGTGTGCGTATATTCTTTGTTTAAAAGACAAAATTAATGGATTTGTAAAAACACCAAATAATCCGCGACCTTTGTATGCCTTCAACCTGTTCACCGTTTGTCTTAAAACCCGATAGACGATGACATTTGACCATAAGATCAATGGCCTTTGTTTGCCAATTACCATAAACAAATCTATATAGCGGTTATTGCCAGAGTTGTAATATGGTGGCACAATTGGGCGGCAAACTGTATGGAAACAACACGGCATATACTTTGACCATACACTAGGATCCACAACATGCTTATCTATCATGGGAACAGTTCTTAAACCTTGATGCTACCCAGTAATGTTTGCTAAATTAGATGTTATCTTAATTAGAGCTCTAGTAGGCCAAATGTTATTATTTGCATGGTATAATTGACTTGGAAAGTTTGTTTGCTGGGGAGTTATAGGCATATATGTCAGAGTCAGGATGTAGGTATCATTATGCCTCAAATCACGAATTATTGTAAGATTTAGTGCAGAGTAGGTTAGATATGAAAATGGAAAGTTACAACAAATGACTATACGCCTGATTCGTGAACTGTGTCATTTTGAAAGACTCTTCCTCTTTATCCTTCATCTCTATTTGATTTTCAGTGTATTAGCAAGTAGATGATGTATATGTATCACAGACGTTATACATTTATAAAAACTTAACGTTTTCTATTGGTCAACATAGGCGTAGATCCCGGGTGGGGATACCCCCCCCCCCCCCATATTTGCCAGTGGAGCTTACTTATTTGTGTCTATATACTGTTCATCATATATATACCTCTGCATAACGAAATTCAACAATATTCAATATCTAAAGCAATATCCTCACTATAATAGGTCCCAAAAACAGAATTTTTCCCCACCCACATAATCGCAAATTGACACGAAAGCTTCATTCCCATTTTTTTCATCCAAAACGGTCCTGTCATACATCTTCCCCAATCAAACACATTTCTCTTGCATTTGATCATTTCCTACTCTTCCCTAGAAAAATCATTAGGCCTATAATACCAAATCTACCCACCATGGAATTCACCATATCACGTCCAAGCACTATTCATCATATACCCCTGCATAACGAAATTCAACAATATTCAATATCCAAAGCAATATCCTCACTACAATAGGTCCCAAAAACAGAAATCCCCCACCCCACATAATCGCAAATTGACACGAAAGCTTCAATCCCATTAATTTCATCCAAAACGGTCCTGTCATACACCTTCCCCAATCAAACACATTTCTCTTGCATTTGATCATCTTCTACTCTTCCCTAGAACAAGAGCACCAATGGCGCTGTGGCTCTACGCTTTTTTTGTGGGAAAGCAATTGTTCTTGGAGTCGAATGCGCAACAGGTTGGTAGCTGTATGGAAAGGTTGGGTAGGTCGGCCAATTTTTTAAACCTTCAGTTTGAAAAAATTCCCCACAAATATTCAATACGGTCCTTGAAACTCGATGCGGGGTCAATCTTCCTCCGCCGCATTATTATTTTTTGCCGCATTACTATTAGTTGCAAAATCTGAAAATAATTCATTATTGTGCAAATTACTACTGAACCAGCAAGAATAATTTGTTCTGCAAAATTTTAAAATCCCTTTTTTAGTATTTTTAGTTTTCAACAACTATAGAAAGCCTTGGCAACTATTAGAATTCATCTAAATTGACCTCAGACGACCCCAAAATGACCTCCCAAAAATTTGGCTCTAAATGGTGACCTCAGATGACCCCGAAATGACCTTCCAAAAATTTGACTTCAAATGTTGACTGTACCCACCAAGTTTCATGCCCATACGACAGTTTTAGTAATTTGACCTCAGGTGACCCCTGGCTGACTCGAAATGAGCTTCCAAAATTTGACTCTAAATGTTGACTGTACGCACCAAGTTTCATGCACATACAACAGTTTTTAGTAATTTGACCTCAGATGACCCCTGGATGACCCCAAAATACCCTCCCAAAAATTTGGTTCTAAATGTTGACTGTAGTGTACCCACCAAGTTTCATGCCCATACGACAGTTTTTGCTAATTTGACTTCAGATGACCCTGGATGACCTCTGGTGACCGTGACCCACTAACCAATACAAACTTGTTCTGTACGACCCCACAAAATTAGGCTCCAAATGTTGGCCGTACCCACCAATGCCCATACGACATTTTTAGCAATTTTACCTCAGATGACCCCTGGGTGACACCGGTTGATCCTGAAATGACCTTCCAAAAATTTGACTCCAAATGTTGACTGTACCCACCAAGTTTCATGCCCATATGACAGTTTTTGCTAATTTTACCTCAGATGACCCTGGATGACCTCAGGTGTCCTTCACCCACTAACCAATACAAACTTGTTCTGCCTGGGGTCAAGATGCACCCATCAAGTTCGAGGAACATGCGACCCCACAAAATTTGGCTCCAAATGTTGACTGTATCCAGTTTCATGTTCATACAACAGTTTTTAGTAATATGACCTCAGATGACCCCTGGGTGACCCCAAAATGACCTTCCCAAAATTTTGATTCCAAATGTTGACTGTACCCACCAAGTTTCATGTCCATACGACAGTTTTAGTAATTTGACCTCAGATGACCCTGATGACCCCAAAATGACCTTCCCAAAATTTGACTCCAAATGTTGACTGTACCCACCAAGTTTCATGCCCATACGACAGTGTTTAGTAATTTGACCTCAGATGACCCCTAGGTGACCCCGGATGACCTCAAAATGACCTTCCCAAAATTTGACTCCAAAGGTTGACTGTACCCACCTAGTTTCATGCCCATACGACAATTTTAGTATCTTCCCAAAATTTGACTTTAAATGTTGACTGTACCCACCAAGTTTCATGCCCATACAAGTTTTTAGTAATTTGACCTCAGATGACCCCTGGGTGACCCTGGATGACCTTCCCAAAATTTGACTCCAAATGTTGACTGTAACCAGTTTCATGCCCCTACAACAGTTTTTGCAAATTTGACCTCAGATGACCCCTGGATGACCTCAGGTGACCTTGACCCGCTAACCAATACAAACTTATGCTGGGGTCAAGATGCACCTAGTACCAGGGATCTATACGCCCGTCTATACGATGAGTTTGTTTTTTGGGTGGATCACCGCATTTTACACATAAAATACACGTAACCCACACACAACGCAATTGAATAACAGACCGGTACTGCACAGTGCCGCTGGTTACCAGTTGTTCTCATTTATGTAATCAGCAATTGGAGCCTACAAAATCTGGTGCATTTATAGTGTACGGTACTAACATGTGATATCGGGAATTGACACAAATTTTACGGTAACAAAATCAGTCATAGGCCTACCCAGAAAGGATAAAATTCGAATTGAGAAAATATTGTATGTGACATGGTGTACTAAAGATGCATCCACCCACCAAGTTTGAGGAACATGCTTCCCCTACTATAACTATGCTACTATTGCTAGTCTGACTGCTCTGACGAAAACACTCCGATCGCCATGCAATCTAAGTTTTGTAGGCCAGTGGGACAACGGAATCACTACGTGAACGAGCTACTACTACAATAGTCTCTGAGAAAAGAGGCAGACACAGACAAACAAACAGATAGTGAATTAAATAGTGATGATCAGTTGAGTTGTAGCAACTACAAATTTCGAACGTTTGTCAGGGAGTCAAACCCCCACCATTTATATTTCCCCCACAAAAAAAAAAAAAAAAAATTGATCCCCCACCCTTATGCAGTGTTTGTGACCAAAGCTTACAGCATTACTTATCAAATTCGGAAGACTGAACATCGTCGGCGCTATCGCCGTTTCATACAGTCACTTCCGGGTCCATTTTAGCACTATCTGCGCCATCAATCCATTTCAGAATCCGAATTGATGCAGAATTTATCCTCATCTATCAAACACTCATGATTTTCTTATTCATCTGAAACATCTTTCGAAAAGATACGACTTTAGATTGCACAAACACTACAGAATGATCTTGACACCCTTTCTGTATG
Source organism: Amphiura filiformis (assembly GCF_039555335.1). Lineage (NCBI taxonomy): Eukaryota > Metazoa > Echinodermata > Ophiuroidea > Amphilepidida > Amphiuridae > Amphiura > Amphiura filiformis. The sequence goes on from NC_092640.1 coordinate 50,828,036, forward strand.
GCAAGACAACTGGCAACTCAGGTTCAACCCTGACAAATGTTATGTGCTTAAGATATCCCGTTCAAAGAAACCAAAGACTCATCAATATAAATTAGGTAACACCACATTAGCTCAAACATCATCACACACGTACCTAGGTGTTGAGATATCTGAAGACCTTAAGTGGAATAATCATATCAACAAGATTACCGCTAAGTCTAGTAGGGTTCTCGGTTTCATCAAAAGGAACCTGAGATCTTGTCCAAGCAATTTAAGATCAAAAGCTTTCCAGACACTGGTCCGTCCCCACTTAGAATATTGCTCAACAGTGTGGAATCCTCATACCAAAGAGTTGACTGATAAAATTGAAACCATCCAGAGAAGAGGAGCAAGATTCGTATTCAGTGATTACAGACGTACCAGCAGCGTTACCACCATGCTGAAGAAACTAGACTGAAACCACTCCACCTGCGGAGGAAAGTCGCATGTGTATCTATGTTTCATAAAATTGTCAACAATCAGGTAGCCATCCCGGCACACGAATTCGTGCAGCCGGTCCAAACGCGCAAATCTTCACGCCTCAGCCATAATCAATCTTACAGTAGACTAACAGGAAGAACTGATCAATACATGAACTCATATTTCCCACTCACAACCAAGAGTTGGAACAACCTACCGCAACAACTAGTGGACATTAAACCATCTACACAATTCAAGACAGCCGTGGCTGAGCACATCTTCAGCCAGGAAGAAAGCACCCAACGAGAATAAGTAACCGAAAGCACCCCTCTACATCCTCTCGCCTGACCTCCGAAGGAGGTGTTGAGAGTACCTATCAGATTCAGATTCAGATTTACAGCATTACTTTATCAAATTCGGAAGACTGAACATCGGCGCGCCGTTTCATACAGTCACTTCCGGGTCCATTTTATCATTATCTGCGCCATCAATCCATTTCAGAATCCGAATTGATGCAGAATTTATCCTCATCTATCAAACACTCGTGATTTTCTTATTCATCTGAAACATTTGCGACATATTAAATGTTGGCAAAACTGCATCACTGCAACTGCATCGAAAAGATACGACTTTAGATTGTTTATCATAAACACATGGGCAAATTGTAAAGGGCTGAGATACCTGTGAGATCCTGAATTCATGAAAACGTCAGTCTATACTCTCTACACGGCCGCTGTGGTTCGGATCGCTCCACTTCTAGTGTGAGCGAGCGGGCCAAAGCGGCTGATGTAGAGACTGAAAATTATATTCATTCATAAAACTCACGGCGCGTCGATTCTTCTACGGGTGACGTCGTATGAATTGAAAACATCAGCAAATTAATTTTTGACATTTTCTTTCCAGATTTATGAAGAAAATATGAATGTTTTTCAACAGATCATCAAATTACTTTATTATATTTTTTTTTTTCAATTGGTAGCGTTACCACACGCTTTATAATTATATATTGCGCTTTTTAGAAACCCACCCTTTATTCCGCAAAATTGTAATTTTACAGATTTTCAGAATTCCCAACCCACGCTGTAGAAAGCGGTGCCAGACAAACAATGATAATGAATAGCCAGATGTGACCTTCGCTGTCGAGACGTTGTTTTCAGGGTTGTCAAACCCGCGATTTGGTAACCCAATTAGGTGACTTTTGAAGATTTTCCCCGGGACAATTTCCTGCCCCATAGAATGCAAAGGGTAAAGAAAAAAATTGGGCGACTTTTCGATTATTTGACCTGCGATTCGGGCTGAATTTTTTGGCAACCCTGGTTATTTAGCGTTAATTTAACTAAATTACTACGCCGCTGGTCTCTAAATATTTTGAAGTGTTGTCCCATGGTAACAAAACTCCCGAGAACTCAATAAACAATCTGGACAAAGGAATCATCCAATCACGTTTCTGTCCATGTGAGATCACCGCAAAAATTCATGATAAAAGGTCACTTTCCCAAAGAAAAATAGTGCAATCCGTCAATTCCCGCCATGATCTCACAACTTAAATTACTCAGACCAAAATAATCTCTAGCGCATACAGGGAACCAAGCAAAACGATAGAAATGACTTGTTTCTCATGACGACTTTTGACTTTTCTCACTTCAAAATAAGTACTTTCCCCACCCCAAATTCACTTCTAAAGGAGTGCAATCGATTGCTAAATAACTAAGCAAACCTTGGAACGTAATTTCAAAGCCAAATATCATAAACAAAAGAAACCTTAGCATAAAAAGCAAGAACGCAAGTGGCCAAAATATGTAGCAAAAATACAGTCCTCACTGACTGCAATGACTCAGGCTCACCTAGCTACGCTAAGAGCCAAAAATCATTATAATACCAAATCTACACACCATGGAATTCACCGTCACGTCCAAGCTCACATTGGGCGCCCCATTCCTTTTTTAAAGGAATTTTTATTAGATTTTGAAGTTGATATGTTTGGCAACCGTGGTCTGTGTTAAGTGAATATATTTCGGTAAGAAAATAATTATCATAGACCATGTAGACAGAACGGACAATAGTCATAGGCGCTCTCCTCCATTTTGAGAAATATACTTTTACACACACACTACATTTATAATTAAAATGATCAGCCTTAAAGTTTTACCTTTTAGTGGGTTAAGCCAAACCTAAGTGGATGAAATATAAATCAACACTTCTGGCACTGATTGGTTTCCGTAGTTGTTATATGGAATACGAGCTGTCTGTAGCTACAAAATTGTCTGCAAATCGGCTTTTGCCGGGCCTCTCTTTTTCGGCGTTTTTCTCATTAAATTAGGGTCCCGTTCAAATAAAAAATAAACTGGTGTCTAGATGTAATCACAGTTAACACACCAGGAAAATTATAGAATATACAACAACCTAGTTACACCTGTAGACTGCGAACAAACATGCACCTGGCCAGACCTGGCCGTAAAACAAAGTGTTCTCCCTACGGATACCCTTAAGGGTCACACAACTATTACCATGATTACTTATCATGCTTATAGTAAAACAATGTAATGTGCCCGCTGCCCAGAGCAACTTAACACAAATGACCATGCGGTTATATGTTCCCTGGAAAGACCCAAGTTTTGGACCGCGTAGCTCCGAAAGATCTCTGAATTTGATAATTTCAGTTCTAAAAGACATTAATTGCTCATAGCCAAGAAAGACCCTTTGATTTGTGACCGTTGGCAGCTCCGAAAGACCCCTTTTACCGGTACACCATCAGCTCTCAAAGACCCACCATCCTGGGCCACCGTCATCAAGGGGGAGCATACCCCGGGGGAGGCACTCCCTATCTGAAATGGCAGGGATGTGCCTCGGCCATGTTAAGTATAGGGGGCATTCAGGTCAAATTTACAATTACAAAAATATGGGGTCATTCAGTACACAACCTGAATAAAAATGGGGTTATTCGGTATGAAACTTTGAAATAAAAATTCCCTTTAAAAGGGAAGGCCAGCCGCAATGCAGAAGAGGTCTTGTAAATAGTTTGGGTCACCGTGAAAGGCATTTTTTAGGATCACGCTTACATCCATGTTACATGACAGTTCACCAAACCATCAATGGTGAGAACATGCACACTGAAACAGCAAAAACATTAACTCCTATAACTCCTGTCAACTCTTTAATTCATTACTCCAAATTGTTCTGTATTTTTGTCTTTACTGCTTTTTGCCCATGCTTATTATTAAAATCAAGAAATACACTGCAGTTGTTAGTTAATTTGCTATGTTAACTCAACTTACATGCACATTTTATTTTAAAATAATTTTATATTATTTCGCAATGTATAGTTTACTATAAAGTAGATAGTGGCAAGCACATGATAAAGGACTGATCATTCACTACAATCTTCACTTTTAAACTGTATTTTTTTAATGTGTTGATTGTTAGTCCGAAACTCCTGCAAAGCTATGGACATGGCATCTAACCTACTCCATTCTGTAATAGTCTGCATTGTGTGTTTTCTCAGTCTTCAATCATTTTGTTGAATGTAATTTTATGAATCAAATAAAAAAGATAGAAATTGGCCTCACTTTAGTTATGTGTCATTTTACAGTATTTATAATTTATAAAGTAAGACAATAATTTATTTATTTTCTATAAGTGCATGTCAAAATATGGGATATATTGTTCAATATTATAGCTAGCCCCTAAAAACTTTATTTTCAATCGGATTTTTCCCATTGAAAAGACAAAACTGATGTTAAAGATAGGAATAATATCATCAATAACATTTTGAGTCAATTTTATCCATAAAACGATACAGGATAGGATAGATAATTATTTTGACTTCAATGTGGTCCATATAATGAAGATTTTGATTCTACAACATTATTAGATCTGTTATCAACATATCAATTATGCACTCACAGGCAACCAAACATCATGCTATGCTCAGTAGTCCACTGATATGACCTCGTGATCATTCCCCCGCTTTGACCATGTCATTTTTTTGATATGCTGATTGCTGAACAAGTTTATGTTGATATGTGTAGGCCTAACCTATGATAACTTTTGAAGTCATAATTAATTCAAACATAACTTTGGCAATACTCAATCGTTTTCGTTCGTTGAAACGGCAAAACATACTTTCTTTTCCTTGCAAATCGAATTAGCAGACATCAAAAACATTTCCACCACGAGAAGTAAAAAAAATAATTCATACCAATAGAAAAAGGCTATAATCTTAGCTAATCTTTAGTGTAGGCCTACACAAACCCCATCTCAGAATTAGGTACCAGCCCTATGGGCTGGCGAAAAGGATGGTCATTGGGGTAACAAAAAGTAAAATGGGAGTCATTGAGTACAGGATTGCCAAAAGAGTATATCATTAAGTACACATAAATAAGTGCCAAACTGCGTAAAAACAACATGGCCACCTTGGAAATGTGAAAAATCTCATTATTACTGGAGGAGAACACAAATACCACCTAAATTTGGGAATTAAAAGGGGGGGGGGTATTTTGGTTTTGGGTATAGCAGGAAATAGAAAAAGTACATGCATTTTTTTAAAGGGGGTCATTGGGTAATAGGACCATAACACAAAAAGGGGGTCATAGGGTACAAGACGGTTTGAAAAAGGGGGTCTATCCCGAGGCACATGATGCATATCTGTCATGGAAGTGCCCCCCGGAGCATACCCACCAAAAAATTAATGCGTTTACAAAATTAAGTTAATGGTGTCATTCGTTGAGAGATTATCAGAAATTTGTCAAATATTCTTGAACAGTTGTGAGTGTGTGTGTGTGTGTGGGGGGGGTCATGGGGAGTTCAGTAAAACCAAAAAACGGGCGATTGGGTGAGCAGGAGTTGACACGTGGGGGTCCCTTGTCACCGCACATCCCCGTCACTGTTCGAGTCCCGGGGTTCGATTCCTTCCCTGCTATAACATTCTCACAATTTCATTGTGCATGTACGAGTATATCCTTATGTCACGTCCGTACTGTGTTTCCGTACTATATAATTCGTACAGAAATGACTGATTACCTTTGTGGGGTCAATCTCAATAATTATGCATTCCGCATCAGATTTATCCCAGTAATTCGTCTATTCTTCATGTTTTATACGCCTCTAATAACACGCCTGAAGGAGGTTTAATTACAAAGATGTTGAACAAGACGGGTATAAAATATACACCATTCCTGGATTGAGGTTCATTTCTGGCCTGACCAGAATGCACCAGTGATGACTTTTGTCCGTCACATATTGCATGGGATTTTCCAGTTGAAATCCACACTATAACATTACCCCTATGGAAGATTATTGAAATAGCTTCCACAGGGGATTAAGTTTTTCAAATGTAAATGGTCAGTGTTAATCGTTTTGAAACCCATACTCCCCCTGTATCCCGGCCCTGTATTCCGTGTTGTTTGCCTTTTTCTAAAAATATTAACCATACAAAATTTACCCACTCTAGGAAATCCGATTCTTTTTTTGACATCTTTGACCACCGTCTGTTTTTGGGGGTCCCCCTTTTTCAACATTTCAGTGCGCTGGCTACTCTGGGTATTAAAGTTGAAAATTATTGTAAAACTTAATAAGTAAAAAACGATGAACATAATTGATAGAACGAATAAACGTTTTCAAAATATTCGTGAAATAGTCGCAAGGCCTTCTGGGATATAATGAATTCGTCTTCAGGATAAGTGCTCAGTAGTTTTCTATAAAGTGACCAACCCCAAGGATTTTTTACTATTGAAAAAGGGAAAGTTCACATCTATATGTTGTGATTGTATTTTGTATAATTAATTTACACATTTTACAAAACCGACAACCGTGTATTTGTCCAATCATATAATCTCAAATCGCGTCTTCAGGCTATGCACCTGAATAGTGAGCATGGTGAGTCCGTGTAAACTTTTTCAAGATTTTTTAGCACGTTTAGTGTGACTTCCGGGCCATTCTACAATGCCCTGTGATGATATAGCACGCGCGACAAATCATTATATTATAGGAAATGCAGATGTTTATATCAAATATTCGAATTTCTTGCCCCTTTTTTTTTCTTCATCATCGGCACAAAGTTACAAAAGAGTTCACTACATTCGTAACTTATATAGCTGTAAAGTAAAGTTATTTCCTTTGTACGTTGGAAACCGGTATTTGAGTTTGGTAAAATAAGAAAGAAGACCCAAAACAACCGACTCGGGTATTCTGCTCTTCTCCAACGTGCCTCTTTGGGTTAGAGCATCGTTCTAGAATTACGAAGGTCGCCAGTTCGAATCCGGGCGGGCCGGATGCACTGTTTTGGGTGGTTTTTTTTCAACGCTTATGTACACTGGCTATACTCTGGGGAAAGATTAAGATTTGTTCACCTTATTAACCCAGAGAACTAAGTACAATAACTTTCATACTTATGTGACTTTAATATTTATTATAAATATGAAGTTCTGATGCCTTCCGTTTGGAATGCGACGAACACCATTCGAACCGAATACCTATAGATTTATATCTTCTGCTCTTCTCCAACGTGCCTTTTTAGCTCAAGTTGTTAGCGCATCGTTCTAGAATTACTAAGGTCGCCAGTTCAAATCCGACCGGATGCACTGGGTTTTTTTCAACGTTTATGTGGACTGGCTACTCTGGGGAAAGATTAGAATTTGTTCAACCGACTCGGGAGTAACATTTTTTCATGCAGTAGCCTAAATGTGCTGCAGGAGGTTTGGACGACTGCTTGTACTGCTAAGAACAAAGGTGTACCTTATAACCAGTTGGGCATGTAATCCGAGTTAGCAACCCAACAGGAAGTTTTACACCCACAACATATGTTACCATATTTGATTTCAACTTGGGTAAGAAAATCCCAATTTTTTAATGTTCCTGGATTTAAGTCAAGAACCGCCAAGCTGCCCGACACACTTCACTTAATGCATGGTTGAAACGAGTTTATTAAAAGATTCCAGAAGTATTTTCAAAACATTACTGCTGCCGAACTCTATTCTAGCCTTCTAGGGCACCCTGCAGAAAACACAAAACATTTTCGACATCATTCGCAAAAGGTTAGATAAAGTTGCCAGAAAACGTTTAAATGTCGACTTATATAAAGGGCACTGTATAACACGTTTTCATTAACATTCAAAAACGTTTTTTGATAACTCACTGCAAATATTCTAACATAATGTTATTTAAGTGTTGACAAATATTTTTGTAGTGTGTTTTCATACAAACGTTTTAAAACGTTTTCATGACCTTAATATAACCCAACATTTAATGTTTTTAAAACGTTTTTACCAAAACCAACAATCTAAGATGTAACTGGTTAACAACGTTTCAAAAACGTTTTGTGTTTGCTGGGGATATCATGTTGGCAAATTTAAGCTTGAATGCAATCCGCAATCGTGTAAATAACTAGTTCACCCGTTGCTGTGAGAGTAACTGATGGCAATGCTATTTGACCCCTGATGACTTTTTGACACGTTCTCCTCATATCGAGGATTCTTTCTACCACTTCCCAGTTGGGCATACTGACCCCATATGACCTTTGCCCTCGAATGACCTCGGTTTGATTTTGTTCATGCTCCCGTGATATGGAGAATTACTTTCACCAAGTTTTACCCGAAATCAGGCGAAGTTTAAAATGCAGCCCCTGGATGACCTTTGACCTCGGATGACCTCGATTATATTTTTACGTGTTCCCCTCATATCAAGGATTCCACCCACCAAGTTTGAGCCCGATCGGACAAAGTTTGAAATTTGAACCCTCCGTAATGACCTTTGACCTCGGTTGACCTCTGATTTTATTTCGCGCATATATTCCCCTGGTATCAAGGATTCCACCCACCAAGTTTGAGCCAGATCGGACCAAGTTTGAAATTTGAACCCTCCGTAATGACCTTTGACCTCGGTTGACCTCGCATTTTATTTCGCGCATATATTCCCCTGGTATCAAGGATTCCACCCATCAAGTTTGAGCCCGATTGGACAAAGTTTGAAATTTGAACCCTCCATAATGACCTTTGACCTCGGGTGACCTCGGATTTTATTTCGCGCATACATTCCCCTCGTATCAAGGATTCCACTCACCAAGTTTGAGCCCGATCGGACAAAGTTTGAAATATTGACCTTTGACCTTGACCTTCGATGACCTCGAAAACCATGCGGTCAACATGCTTTTTCCGATACCTATCCATATCCGAAATATCGGATCGATGCGTCTTAGCGCGGCGAAACGCATAGCCGGACAGACAGACACACAGACACACACACTTCGCTGGTTATTTTAGTATAGTAGATATTTCTGTTTGATCGCCGAAAAGGTTAGGTTGTGCATATAATACAAGTACGTCAATTATTGCTGAATAAATTTGATTAATAATTTATCAGATAAATTTGATCAATAAACTGAAATTGTTAATTAAGGGGGTACTACACCCCTGTGGTAAATTTGTGACTATTTTTGCATTTTTCTCAAAAAAATAATAACACACTGGTAACAAAAGTGATGTATATTATTGGGGCAAGGAATCCAATTAATACACTGAAATTTCAGTGACTCAAGACAAGCGGTTCAGTATATATATGATAGGAAATGAGGTACATTCTAGCGGTACCTCTTTTCTTATCATAAATAACGAACCGCTTGTCTTGGGTTACTGAAATTCCAGTGTAGTAATTGGATTTCTTGCCCCTATAAGATACATAACTTTTGTTACCACTGTGTTTTTAGTTTTTGAGAAAAATGGAAAAATAGAAATAAATTTATCGAGGGGTGTAGTACGCCCTTAAGCATATACCCTTAACAATCATAACTGAGCCTATTCTTGGTGAAGGAACTCCACACAAGAACTAAAAGAGGGTTGAGGCAAGCCCGAAACAAGAACTATCGTATCCCAGCGATCACCAAATTCTTCAAACGTTAAACTCGTTTTGTTTTTATTCAATACGTTTTAATAACATTTCAATGTCGGGTTTTACAGGTCATGAAACGTTTTTATATAAAACGTTTTATTTGAAAATGCACTTCAACGACATTTTTACAAATGTATCAAAATGTTACTGTAAAATAATTTTGGGCAAACATTTTTGCACATTATTTTGACAGCATTTGAATTTAATATTCTGTTAGAATGTTTTGCATCAAGTTTTCAAAAATGTTCAAATATAAAAAGTTTTAATTAAACATTTCACATACAACGCGACATTTGGAAGTTTTATGTGCAACGTTTTGTGTATATTGGGGTTCTATTGACACTATCAAATTATATTGTTATCAAAATATAAAATCTATCAAAACTTTGAAAAAATATCAATATATCCCTGTACCTTCAAGCGGACTTGCAAGAATGGGATTTCTTTAAACTAGATGTTATTTTTTTAACTGGACGTTATTTTTCAAACTCGGAGTTTTATGTCCGGTGTAGCGTACCATACAAATCATGCCAAATTTGACTAAACGTTTGTATAAGATTCCCATACATGTTAATCCGTCCACTTTTATTTTTATATAAAAACCAGACTGAAAAGACATGGAAAAACTGACCAGCAGGGAACCAAAGGATATATATCCAAAAGAACACAACGTGTCACAAATTTATAGCCATGCTAGATAAAATTAAAAACAGGGAAAATATGACACAGCATTCAATGGGGGAGTAACACAAACGTATGAACAAACTTTAAGTTAAAAACCTTCGAAAATACCAAACTTTCCCTTTTTCAAGGAATACAATCAAACTTTTATTTCATAAGCATTTTGTCTATGTTATTGTCAATTGCAACAGCTTTTTATAAAACATGTCATCCTAATCTGTGTCAAAATATAAACATTCATATATGATAGGTGTCGAATATGAAATCAGATGTCAAACAAATCGTCATATGATATTCGATCTAGTGGGAAAATGATAATAGTGTCAATTCAAACGAGACTTTTCAATCCAAATTGATCCAGATTGAGTCCATACTAGGCTATATATGCTGAATTTATTTTGATCAATTTACCCGTTAGCAGAGATTGGACCAGTATATTTGCCCGTATTATAAAACACTTTGCCCCAATTCATGTTTTGTTTAATAAGTATGCTACCTTAAGGCGCGATTATTAAAGATTTGAGTCATTCGTACGACCAACAACCATACGCACGTATCGTAAGCCATATCTATCAGAACTATAGAGAGTGCCCAGTCAGCATGATAGTCAACACTCAAATGTGGCGGATGAAAAATAGAGCACACCTTCCTTGCGATGTGCCAAAGTCCGATGAATGTATATCTTCGTTGAAGTTTCTCAAAAGACCTAACATTTTTAGGTCTTTTATGAAATTTCAAGTTTATCTTTATTTTTCGATACGAAAGATCAAAATTCTCAATTGATGGTCGACTTTTCATCTCAGCTACATGTACTGTTAAATGTGAAAAATACAATTTTTTTAACAATTTGCCATAAAATTTGTATTAGCCTATATCGCCAATTTCAAAAAATCAAAATCCTTTAATATCAGAAGTACCTCGTATTCAGAATGCAATTTGGTGAAACTGATGTGTTCTCATGTCCCACAAAAATACTGTGTAAACGTTGCTATCCGAGCCCTTAACGGACGCTCTCAGAATTTTGTCGGTGCACTTGTCGCTTGTGACGTCATTCAAATAAGCGTGCCAATTGGTCACTTTATAAAGTACATACAGGGGCGTAACCAGACCTGACCTTCCGGGGGAGGGGGCAAGCTTCCCCCCTGTGAAAAATCTTGCCCCCCCTCTTGCCCCCTGTGGGATGGTGGCCGCCCGATATTCAGACTTTTTTGTGTTTCTGACTAAATTGACATTATTATTTTGCCATTTTAACCTAAAAAGTGCCAATTTTTTCGCGCTTCGCGCGAATTTATTCCCCTTTTGTACCATATTTCACCAGTTTAGCTTCAATATGGCAACATTTTTCACGCGCTTCGCGCGCATTTGTAACATTAACTTATTTTGTCGCCAAAAGGTGCCCCCTTAAAATTTGTCTTGTCCCCCCCCCCCACACTGAAAAAGTGCTGCCTACGCCACTGCCCCCTGGTTACGCCACTGAGTGCATGACATTTAAAAACAGACGTCACGCGTACATATAAAAGATTAAGCATGCATGATCCTCTATTTAGGTATATATAAATAAATAAATAAATTTTGGATTTATAAAGCGCCTTTCTCCAGATCTTAGAGGACTCAAAGCGCTGTAATTTCGCTGCAATGGTGAATCATCACAATCAGATCGCGTCAACTAGGTTGCTGCCGAACGGCGCACACCTATCCGCATTTAGATTGTAACATCCACCAATTATCTGTGCAGCTCCCCAAATTCCATTGGGTGAAGGAAGTTTTTGATAACCAAACAACTAATCACCGATTTTTGCGATACAGGAGGAAACCGGAGATCCCGGAGAAAACCTGCGAGAGTGAGCATGGAATCGGGATAAACCAAGTGCACATGAGTCCTTGGGCCGCGCCGGGGCTTGAACCCGGGACCTCAGTGGTGCAAAGCGAGGGAATTACCGCTGCGCTAACTCGCCCTCCGTATACGATATAGGGTTTAATCCAGATCATAACTGGATTGAAACGAATCGTGTTGACGGCCTCAAACTTCAAAGCTAAGTTCATGATGAAGATTCAAGAGGAGGTTAAAAGCTAATCTTTAAATGATTCTAGCAAAGTCAGTTTTGACTTGTACGATCTTCCCGTCTAGAACTGGAGCAAATATGTAGGTCATGCGGTTTGCTCTCAAAATAGTGTGAAATGTGTTGAAATGAAACAAAATATTAAAATAATAAAGATAAGATAATAGAAGATATAATAGATGAATGTAAAATATGAAAATAGATCACGTATGGTGTTTAAATAATGTTTAACAGCTTCTGTTGTGGTTATCATGGTATTCAGAGTACACATGTCTGGATATCCAAGTCTGCTTTCTGAAAACGATTGGAATTCCAGTTGCCAATGTCACTTGAAACAGCCTGGAAGTCCAATACAATTGAATGAAGGAAAAATCACTGAAACTTGTCCAAAGTGAGCTCTCAAATTGATAATTTCTGGTTTTGAACTATTTTTCTGCTGAATTTTTTCGCGTTTGGATTAAGTTTGGATTTCCAACAATCACGACTGGACTAAAAGTCTGGAAATCCGAACTCCTCTATAGGGGTGTGCGTCTATTTTCTGGAATAGCCCATATATACACATGTATTACTTTTCACATAATGCATGCGCGTATTTTTTTTGGGGGGGGGGGGGCTTTGGGGCGCCAGCCCCCCGGGGTAAAAGCAGGGGGCGGCAAAAATGAAGGGGCGGCGGAAGAAGAAGGGGCGACAAAAATAGGGGCGGCAAAAACGAAGGGGCGGCAAAAAAGAATTATTAAATAAAAAATGGCGGCAAAATTTGATAAAGCATAATTATTTTTTTAAATGGATGGTACTATGAAAATGTGCTGCTTTTAGGGCGCTAGCGCCTGAAGCCCTTTTTTTTTTTTTTTGCTCTTCACTTTTTCAAACGACCGAGAAAAAAATTGGGTCAACCTTTTCGGGCTGTTGAGGAAGGGGTGGCAAAATTGAATTTTCTTCAGCCCCCCGGGGTTGGGGCGGCCACGGTACGCCACTGTAATGCATCTGGATTTGGGCTGCTCCAGTTGAAATGAATACACCCCTGTAACCTTAATCTTCCACACAGGGAGAGGGAGGAGTGAGGTTAGCTGAATGGAAGACTGAATTTGAAATATACACCCCTGAGTGGGAGATTAAAGCATGTCTTCAATAGGGGTATATGGATTTCAACTGGAATATCGTGACAAGATCCTAAAACGTTTCAAACAATGAGATTTAGGTAAGCGTCGGTGAAAACTGAAAAGTTTATATAGGTCCTATGCTACAGATGTCCACTGTAAGTTTTCCACACATAGTTCGTTCCAGAAAGCTTTTGAATATGATACAAGTTCCCATCATAAAACCTTTCCGAATATGGGCCAACACACCATTATAACGCAATAAAATACAAGTAGGCCTATGATAGGACTGCCTCACAGAGCTGAACTAAAGTGCATTATAAGGTTACACCAATGCACAATCCCCATGGCAAACTTCCAGACAAAATTATTTTGATCTAAATCAGTCTTGAATAACAACATTTAAGGTTAAAATTTCATTTAAATTTTTCAAATTTCAATTGCAGAATTGTATATGTTCAATCATCCTTGCTTGGATATACTAAATTTTTCAATATTAAAGATCTATGGATTTTGAAATATTTTTATTAACAAATATGGGCCTATAGAGTGGTCTTGTGCCATATTTTGCATAAATAGGTGAAAATATTCCTACTTAAGTTTGACAATTGTTAAATTGACTTTGGCGTTTCATTTATATTTTCACGAATGAAGTTTACGGTTCAAATCAAAATTACATGCACAAGAATGTTCATTCTTCTGTTACCATGGTAACGCAAAGACATTATCATGGTAATATGTCCAAGAGTAAGTTGCAAAACATTTATGAGTTCTTTGCCATGATATTGCGACAGGAAAGTGCAATAAACTTGCATCAATGTTTGAAAGTTATTCATTTCATTCACTGTGAACAACTGCCGTACAATATTGGCCACAATCCCCAACCCTATAAATCCTAACCCTAACCATAACCTGAATTTATTTCCGGGATTTGTTTTATCCTAGGCTTATCCTAAGTACCGGTACATAACACTCTACTAATCATAATCTACATGTATAACAGTTCAAGATATGGCCTATCGAGGGCTTAAAACCAGAAACACCTATGTCCATTTGCATTCTCAATTACATGTTACTCATTTCGGTAACAAATGGACGGTTAATTCAGGTCTTTGTAGCTGAGACTTCTTAAAGTGAAAGCCCCATCAGAGCAGTTCTGCTGGGGTGAACGGTGAACCAAACCTGCCTGGTTATCAAATTAATCAGTGATGAGGTTATCTATAAATTCGACAGGTACTAATTGATATTTTAATGTTATTGCATCAATTAGCACCTGTCAATTCAGAGATAACCTTGTCACTACTGAATTTGATAATCAGGCAGGTTTGGTTCACCCCAGAAGAACTACTCTGGTGGGGCTTCTCTTCAAGAAAATATATAATATAATGCCCTTCTCTCTGTACTATATATATACAAAAATCCTCATGCGCAATAAATAGTCGTTCTTGTTGTTATGCCAAGAAAAAGTTCAATGATGTACTATAAACGAAAGTCTTTTCGTGTGTGTGTTGGGGGGGGGGGGGGGGGGTGTGGGGGGGGGGTACGATTACGTTTTGGTCATTATTTTAAAAAAAATCCGAAAAATAGGCCAACATTTTCCTACATGTAATCAAAATGTGTCATCTTGGGAAAAGTCGTAAAAACGTTGGCAATGTGCATTAAACTTGGCTGAACTGATTTTTGAATTTTACCGCGATGGGTCCAACTTTCTTGGAAAATTGATGTGGATGGGACCATTTTCAAATTCTCAGCGGCACATCCCTACTCATTAAACCAAACTTCAGTCACTGCCGCCCGATTATAATTATATATTCTTCTTTTCGAAGTTTGTTAAGTTTCTGTAGCAACTCGATAATCAAACTAGGCCAGACCTACTATTTTATTAGTACCATGAGCTTTATGCTATCCCGAGACAAAAATATCTTTCACTTGTCATGATTAATTGTCTCTTTCATATATTGCGTTACATTACATAAACGCATCGCCTGTATGCGCTTTTCGGATTGCCCTTAAAGATCACTTCATGATTAAGTTCAAAAATATAATACGTGTGACACTTCACTCTTGTCAGCATAATAAACATCTCAAAAAAGTAACTAACCCCCTTAAATAATGGCCATAATTAAAAAAGGGGGCTACGGTATTGTATTACAAATCTTTAAAATGCGTTGGAAGCAGAATTTATTTCTGCGCATTTTGACACCTCATTTGATACGATAGCCCAGAAAACAATAAAACACCACCGGTCAATTGAATGTATAAAGGTCCAGATTTGAAAGTTGCACTTACATACAAATTGTTACAATACAAAAAACACTCAAATATCATTACACAGATTTCCTTCCATTACACTGAATGCAAAATCAATAGAATTTACTGCAACTTTCAACTCTTGGGCTACATTGATTAAAATGTACGCTGTGACGTCAATATTTAGTCAATTGCTACAAATGAGGTGTCAAAATGTGCAGAAATAGATTCTACTTCCAACGCATTTTACAGATTTGTAATACAATCACCCGTTTTTGAATAATGGTCATTATTTAAGGGGGTTAGTTACTTTTTTGAGATGTTTATAATACGTGTGACACTCTTGTCCCTTGTCAGCATAATATTTTAATATTATGTTAAAACATGTCAAAGCTTCGTGAGTCAGAACACTTCAAACTATCACTGTAAAACTATTTTGAAAGTCATACCGTCACATTTGCTGATTGTTCGCCTTATTTGCACGTATTGAACAGGCAAATAAATCCAGAGAAGTAGCTATAGAAGTATTCTTTACGTAAGTATAAAGCTAAAAATAATTTGCCCAAACACACAATGACATAAGGACATGCTCTTCGCGTTAAGGTGAAATACAAAGACACAAACAAAACCAACAATCGTTTTCTTCACGATATTTACACGCACCTTCCTAAACATATATAGCAAAAAAGTCTATTCTAATACAAATTAAATTTTCGAGAAGCCCTGATCAACTTTTAAGTGTTTTAAAATATTAAGTAGTTTCTTAAATTTGGGGGCTTATCATAAAGGCTATAATAATTATATATAGCAGTGAAATGGCTTATACATCCTGGCTTCACGATCCGTCAACACGGCCATTTTTTTTCTACTAAATTTGACATTATTATGTCAAGTTCACGGTTGACCACAAATTACATGTTAAATTCGTGTTGTAAATCATATGCTGTATGCAAGTATTATATTAATTAAAACAAGATATGACCAATTTGCGAAATTCAGTGTAATAATTAGTATTTAACGAGCAACAAAATGTGTGATGAACTAAATTAGAACTGCTAAGGCCAAAAAAATGGTTTGTCTCAAAGCTCACGAGAAATTTAAAAACAAATGCGAAATGCGATTTATTCCCGACTTTTTTCATGGTATTTTGAGAAAAAAGTCTGATTTTCGCCGATTTTTTCTGGAAAAAACTATAAAAAATTTTTTTTTTGAAATAAAAAAAATTTCCGCATTTTTTTTTTTTGGCCTAATCATTATTTGTTCATACGTGCGTATATTATTAATACTATAGCCTACATATTCTACAATATTCATGTATAAGCAGTATCCAGATATTATAATGTAAGTTTGTATATAAAATGTTAACACATACACACAAAGACATATGTGTAAAACAAGGTAAATAAACATACTAAACATCTCAAAAAAAAAAAAACTAACCCCCTTAAATAATGGCCATTATTCAAAAGGGGCTATTGTATTACAAATCTGTAAAATGCGTTGGAAGCAGAATTTATTTCTGCACATTTTGACACCTCATTTGATACGATAGCCCAGAAAACAATAAAACACCGGTCAGTTTAATGTAGTGAGGTCCAGATTTGAAAGTTGCACTTACACACAATACAAAAACTCTCAGATATCATTACACAGATTTCCTACCATTGCACTGAATACAAAATCAATACAATTTACTGCAACTTTAAAATCTTGGGTTGCATTGATTCAAATGTACACTGTGACGTCAATATTTAGTCAATTGCTACAATTGAGGTGTCAAAATGTGCAGAAATAAATTCTGCTTCCACCGTATTTGACAGATTTGTAATACAATCACCCGTTTTTGAATAATGGTCATTATTTAAGGGGGTTAGTTACTTTTTTTTAGATGTTTATATGTTAAGGTATAATATAGGGAGAGAAAATTTATTTGGGTTGCAATCACACACGTCAAGTTAATCAGGTCTAAAGTTTGAAATATTTTTGCATTCTCCTTCATCCAGTAAATCAATTTGGTCAAACTTCATTGTACATGAAGAAGTCCTGCAGTGGCTTACCCCTCCATCGATCTGTTAAAAATCCCATAGGAAAATGGCCCAAAAACGGCTTGCCCCCCCCCCCCATCAGACCCGGTGCCGCCCCCACCCCCAATGTGATGACACACGCTATGCCACTGAAGTCCTGCGTTAGTTGTGCATGTGCCACACACAAACAATTACTAGCATTAGTAATAGTACTTGTTTATGTAATTATTATGAAACATGAACTTCATCCATGGCGTTGTCTTTTTTAAAGACATTTCTTGTTTTTTTTGTGAAATTCTGCTTACATTTTTTGATTCACAAAACCGTCAAAATATACCGAGGATTCGGGAGATATGAATATATTGCCCCTAAATTCGATATTCTGCTTTCTGGTGTAACCACCACTTGGGTGGGCGCGGGGGGGGCTACACCTTTAACAATATTATTGTTTACAATAAGAACAAATTAAAGCAAATTTAATATATAATTAAATAAATATTGAAATTGAAAAGTAAGCAAATATTTACCCGTTGACATAACTGCTTACAGGGTGGTAACGGTTCGTTTCTTTTTCTGTCCGGACACTCAGGTAGGTATATGGAACATAATAATGCTCTGAGATATGGTGAACACCCTGTATCCACGACCATTGCCATTTCTTCCAGGAACCTCTCGGCATGCCTCAGTTTGCGATGTCCAAACGCATTTGGTAATCTTGTTGTATTATAACTAATCACGTCATTACAAAAATCCGTTTGTATTTCGTAGCATTGTTTAGTCTCATCCTTCTTGTGATGTCGGCTTCCTCGCTCAGTCCTTGCTAGATCTCGATCTCGATCCCGAGATCTATCGCGATCCCGTTTACTTTTCCTTCCGTTTTTACCCGCTAATGTTGTGTCGAGAAATAAAAAGACAACGACAATTATCACTAAACAGACACGCAGATTCTTATATGATCCCATCATTATTTCCAAATAATATCCTTATGAAACTACACAAAAGTATATATCCAAGAGATATCGAAATATTCATATGGTTCCAACAGCAAGCTCTATCAGAGCAGTATCATCATAACCCAACTTCACTCCACGAAAGCTTGTTCAGTACTGATAGCCAATCAGTCCGAGGTACTGCACCAACACTGCATGTATCCCGTATCGCAATTCACTCCCTCACTGCTCACTAGTTTGCTGCGCCAACAAAAATAACTTGATGCTTTTGCCCGCGCTCATACATGTAAGTCGGTCGATTCCACAATATATTCCCCCCGATATTCCCCAAGATGATACCAGTTTTTCTCACGAATTAGGAAAACAATAGAGTGTTTATACTTCTTTGAATGTACTATAGATATTAAATATGTTCATAAAACTGCAATCCGCTGACATTTTTTACAAGTTTCTTAAAATAAATATCCAATGACTGAAGCAACATCAGCGGGAACATTCAGCAATAAAAAGGATATAAGGAAGGCATAACAATTAAACTCGCTCTACCGTGAGTTTTTTCTTCTTCTTTACCCCTCAGGGGAAGTCAGTTCCTATTGTTGCTCTTGGCTGTCAGTAATACCAGAGAAGGCAAACAAATTGGTGGTATTGAAAAGGAATGAATTATTCTTGTTGCCCGCAATTGCCCTTAGCTGTGTAAAGTTGCTGCTACGAGGGGTCCGTATTTCCGTGTATGTTTTTAGACGGTGCTAAAAAACCAAACACGCGTTCGAGCAGCATATATCGCAATTTGCAAGTACACGAACCAACTCATGAATTACACTGAAATTTATAAATGCCACTATTTATTTTTAGTACTAATCAGATAATTTCTTTACCTAGGCATGTATCATGGTAAGCAGAACTGAGGCCCTAAGTTATTTTTCTCACAATTTGTCAGTTTTTGATAAATTTTAGTTAAAATTTAGTTTTCATCAATTGTTTATAACCGGCTAAAGTTGGGACAATTATATTAACAACCTTTGCAACTGCAGGTAGGTTCCAAATGTTCTCTAAAACTTCAGCAATTTCAGAATTGTACATATTCATGACCATATAAGAATCTACACGAAAATGCATTAATATTAATTAGTACAAACAAGCGCAGTATTTGGTTCAGTGGTTCTTGAGATAGCTCTTGATATTTTGAGAAAAATGTCAAAACTTTACTTTTTATGTTGCAAACTATGACCAGCCCGAAAGGTCTAAATTCGCAGCTATTTTATAGTTTTGCAATTCGTTATCATGGTTATAGCATAAATGGTTAGTCATTATTAATCACATCTAGGCTATATAGTTAAACATTTTATGCAGTGTTAGAGTTTTTTGACTCATATATATTTCATATACCGGAGGGAAGTCGGACAAAAAGGCCCTCCCTCGGGGTGGCAAACCTTTGTTAAACGAATTCCTCTGTACTTATTCCACCCCCGTCAAAAAAGTTTAAGTCAATGTTTGTGCTGCCTTTATATGGCCAACTAAAAAGTAGTAGCACACCTAAGGATCGCATATTAACTCGGAAACCATACAAACATTTCAATTATAGAGCCCATAATGGTATACTTTACGTATAAAGGAATTCACTAGTTGTTGTCAATGATAATTACGTTGAAAGCTGCCGCTTCGCTAGTCATTTGCAAAACATACTATTTGTTGTTCAGTCGCGGCGGTATTGTGCTGAAAATTAAACTTTAAGAATTAACAAACATATTTGTATTAACATTAACATAAGCTCTATAGAAATTGGTAAAACATAATTTTGCTGATTTTCTATATTTGCGCTAAGGCGACAAAGTTAAGCTTTAAATTGACTCCGAGTGGCGACCAATATAGTTTTCAATTCAGTCACCAGTAAGCCTATCGCTTTTCACTCCTTTATTTGTCCTTTATTTGCTGTATAGTATAATTAAGTATGTTCAATAGAGGCTTGAAATGTGGATTATGTATATCGTCTTGGTTCTTTACTTGGACTGGCCCTACAAACACAAAAACGCTTTTAAAACGTTTTAAACATTATATTTGGGGTTTTGGTAAAACATTTTAATAACATATCTACATTATATAGCCTATATGTATTAGTAAGCCCATACAGAGAAAATAACTTAAATTTCACACACAAAGTTCTGAATAAACCGAACGCGAAGTGGCACATGTTTATGAAGTCATCAGTAATTGTTGGAGATGATTGACCCTGGTGTGCTTAAACTTAAAACCAAACACACTTGCGGAAGAAGATGATCAAATGTCAAACGTTGATCTAGGCAACAGCACCTTGTCATTTCTAATAAATAAGATAGTAAAATGACATCACTATTGCATTAAAACAAACACACAGTGCTTCCAGAATAGTTTCATTAACGGCGTAAAGGCTACAATCATTGTGGAAATTCGTTGCCACACCAGCACAACACGCAATCGGAGCTAATATGTGCTAGTTCCACATAATTTTTGCATAATAAGGCCGAAAGGCACAGGGGAAGTTGCCCAAAATGGTCCAGAATTGTCAAATTAGTATAAAGTTATTTAAAGTTTCACAAACTTGCTTAAAACTTCCTCGAAATTGCGGTAAGTTGCACAAAGTTGCTTTTCAGTTTCTCAAAATCGCGTAAAGTTATTCAAAATTTCACAAAATAATTGCTTAACATTTTCTCAAAATTGCTTAAAGTTGCTGAAAAGATGCTCAAAAGTTTTCAAAATTACTCAAAATTGCTTCAAGCTGCGTAAAGTGAGCGCGGATTCCATCAAATTGTCAAAAAATTTCCAATCTAGCACAAATAGTTCAGCAACCTCACGCACTTTTGGGGGAACTTTACGTAACATTAAAAAATGTTGCAAAATTTCGGACATTTTTGGAGAATTTTGACAACTTTGGGTAACTTCCCCTGTGATATGTGGCCTATAATGGGCTATTCCAGAAAATAGATGCACACCCCCTATAGAGGAGTTCGGATATCCGGACTTTTTGTCCAGTCGTGACTGTTGGAAATCCAGACTTTTAAAGTGCCCAAAGGCGTTCGAGCAGCATATATCGCAATTTGCAAGTACACGAACCAACTCATGAATTACACTGAAATTTATAAATGCCACTATTTATTTTTAGTACTAATCAGATAATTTCTTTACCTAGGCATGTATCATGGTAAGCAGAACTGAGGCCCTAAGTTATTTTTCTCACAATTTGTCAGTTTTTGATAAATTTTAGTTAAAATTTAGTTTTCATCAATTGTTTATAACCGGCTAAAGTTGGGACAATTATATTAACAACCTTTGCAACTGCAGGTAGGTTCCAAATGTTCTCTAAAACTTCAGCAATTTCAGAATTGTACATATTCATGACCATATAAGAATCTACACGAAAATGCATTAATATTAATTAGTACAAACAAGCGCAGTATTTGGTTCAGTGGTTCTTGAGATAGCTCTTGATATTTTGAGAAAAATGTCAAAACTTTACTTTTTATGTTGCAAACTATGACCAGCCCGAAAGGTCTAAATTCGCAGCTATTTTATAGTTTTGCAATTCGTTATCATGGTTATAGCATAAATGGTTAGTCATTATTAATCACATCTAGGCTATATAGTTAAACATTTTATGCAGTGTTAGAGTTTTTTGACTCATATATATTTCATATACCGGAGAAAAGTCGGAAAAAAGGCCCTCCCTCGGGGTGGCAAACCTTTGTTAAACGAATTCCTCTGTACTTATTCCACCCCCGTCAAAAAAGTTTAAGTCAATGTTTGTGCTGCCTTTATATGGCCAACTAAAAAGTAGTAGCACACCTAAGGATCGCATATTAACTCGGAAACCATACAGACATTTCAATTATAGAGCCCATAATGGTATACTTTACGTATAAAGGAATTCACTAGTTGTTGTCAATGATAATTACGTTGAAAGCTGCCGCTTCGCTAGTCATTTGCAAAACATACTATTTGTTGTTCAGTCGCGGCGGTATTGTGCTGAAAATTAAACTTTAAGAATTAACAAACATATTTGTATTAACATTAACATAAGCTCTATAGAAATTGGTAAAACATAATTTTGCTGATTTTCTATATTTGCGCTAAGGCGACAAAGTTAAGCTTTAAATTGACTCCGAGTGGCGACCAATATAGTTTTCAATTCAGTCACCAGTAAGCCTATCGCTTTTCACTCCTTTATTTGTCCTTTATTTGCTGTATAGTATAATTAAGTATGTTCAATAGAGGCTTGAAATGTGGATTATGTATATCGTCTTGGTTCTTTACTTGGACTGGCCCTACAAACACAAAAACGCTTTTAAAACGTTTTAAACATTATATTTGGGGTTTTGGTAAAACATTTTAATAACATATCTACATTATATAGCCTATATGTATTAGTAAGCCCATACAGAGAAAATAACTTAAATTTCACACACAAAGTTCTGAATAAACCGAACGCGAAGTGGCACATGTTTATGAAGTCATCAGTAATTGTTGGAGATGATTGACCCTGGTGTGCTTAAACTTAAAACCAAACACACTTGCGGAAGAAGATGATCAAATGTCAAAAGTTGATCTAGGCAACAGCACCTTGTCATTTCTAATAAATAAGATAGTAAAATGACATCACTATTGCATTAAAACAAACACACAGTGCTTCCAGAATAGTTTCATTAACGGCGTAAAGGCTACAATCATTGTGGAAATTCGTTGCCACACCAGCACAACACGCAATCGGAGCTAATATGTGCTAGTTCCACATAATTTTTGCATAAGGCCGAAAGGCACAGGGGAAGTTGCCCAAAATGGTCCAGAATTGTCAAATTAGTATAAAGTTATTTAAAGTTTCACAAACTTGCTTAAAACTTCCTCGAAATTGCGGTAAGTTGCACAAAGTTGCTTTTTAAGTTTCTCAAAATCGCGTAAAGTTATTCAAAATTTCACAAAATAATTGCTTAACATTTTCTCAAAATTGCTTAAAGTTGCTGAAAAGATGCTCAAAAGTTTTCAAAATTACTCAAAATTGCTTCAAGCTGCGTAAAGTGAGCGCGGATTCCATCAAATTGTCAAAAAATTTCCAATCTAGCACAAATAGTTCAGCAACCTCACGCACTTTTGGGGGAACTTTACGTAACATTAAAAAATGTTGCAAAATTTCGGACATTTTTGGAGAATTTTGACAACTTTGGGTAACTTCCCCTGTGATATGTGGCCTATAATGGGCTATTCCAGAAAATAGATGCACACCCCCTATAGAGGAGTTCGGATATCCGGACTTTTTGTCCAGTCGTGACTGTTGGAAATCCAGACTTTTAAAGTGCCCAAAGGCAAAAAAATCCGGCAGAAAAATAGTTCGAAATCAGAAATCCTCAATTTGAGAGATAATTTTCAACATTTCCGTGATTTTTCCTTCATTTGATTGGATTTCCAAGCTTTTTCCAGTAACATTGGCAACTGGAATTCCAGTTGTTTTCAGAAAGCAGACTTGGAAATCCGGACATTTCTTTGTTTGAAAATTTACTCCTCTATAGGGGGTGTGCACCTATTTTCTGGAATAGCCCAATAGTCATAGCTGCAAATGTGCATATATTCAGTTTACACTCATCCCCCTCCCCCATTTTCCAATGTTGGGAGACTGTATTATGTAGAAATGGTGACGATTTTGTCCAAATCGACATTGCAATAGGGAGCGGGGAAGGATGTTGGTCACAACGGTCTCAAGTGATGTGGCAACATTTTTCGCCAGGATTGTCTGAGGCGAATGCAAAATATGTCATCTAAATTTCGTTTTTGTCTCAACTCAAAAACGGAATATCGTATGAGCTACATGATTTGGAAGTAGATAATATCCTTTTGAATCATAATAAAATTGTTGATAAAGAAATTGGTTTATTTAGGGAGTGGTCACTGAAAACACCCTCTATGCTCAATTACACACATTTCGTAATTCGAGCTCTAAACTGCATGATTGTCTGTTAAATATAGAAAATGGAAAATCGTATCAAGTTGCTGCCACACACAGGTTTTTAGTGGATACTGTCAATTTTATCCATGTTACAATTAAGTGTAAATAACTGCGGTGTATGTGTATTATTAATGATTCAGATGCCAAAAAGATACAGACGAAAATAAAATTTCAGATGGATTTTTTTACACTTCATCCAGACAATCCTGGTGGAAATTCGTTGCCACACCAGCACGTGCTGGTGTTAAAAACACGCAATCGGACCTAAGTATGTGATATATAAATGTAGTTCCGCATAATCTTTGTATAATAGTTGCAAATGCATATTCAGCTTACACTCACCCCTTCCCAACCCCTCATCTTTCGATGTTCGATATTGAGAGACTGTAATGGTGACCATTTTGTCCAAATCTACATTGCAATATAGGGGAGCGGGGAAGGATATTGGCCAGTTAACGCTCTAGTGTAGCAACATTTTTCGCCAGGATCATCATCATCATCATCATCATCATCATCATCATCATCATCATCATCACCATCATCATCATCAGCAGCAGCAGCAGCATAGTCATCATCATCATCAATCGGCTGCGGAGCAGGCGACTACAAGCTTTCTCCAACTATTGCGATCGTGGGCAAGCGAAACAATTTTGTTTGGCTATAGCATCCCTTCGTATCTCCCAGGGGTGACATCCCGCTATCTCTAAGGTCCGCTATCTCTAATGGCCGAGAAATTTGAGTTGATGAATCTTGACTCTGGCAATCAGTGGAGTGGTGTTGGTCAGATTGTAGATGGTTTCATTGGAATCCGATCCACACGCTTGATGTTTAACATGACTCTGTAGCAAGATGTTGCAAATGCATTGATCTTGTTTTCCATGTTATATCCTTGGTGATTACTAATGACTCGCACCCGTACAGAAAGACAGTAACACAATGTCTCAAACAGCTTGATTTTTGTTTCGATTGGCAGGGATGGGCTTCTCCAAAGACGTTCCGGTTTCCAGAAAGCTGTCCGGGCTAGTGCTTTTCTTCTTTTAAAGTCTCCAACACTAGAGAGCCCGTTTTGGAACCCTGTGACATGGTTGATGGTACTACCATAGACTTTAAGTGCCGGTTGGGTGTTACAGTTTGCAGTCATTTCTTAGGTGTGCTGATGACAAGCCCTAGATCTGCTGCTGCAGTTGCAGTACTGGGCCCGGGCTATGGAAGATTCCAACCGGGCAATATCGTCAGCAAAATCCAGGTCATTCAGCATCCTAGCAAGATACCTGCTTGACCGACGTATATAGGCAATAATTCCAGCGTCAATTCCAGAAGTTGGATTTCTTCAGAAGGTAGTCTACCAAGATAATGAACAGGAATGGTGCCAACACATCACCCTGAAACAATCCAGTTGTTACTTGGAAAGGCTCTGAGATACATCTACCGTAACAACACTGTCTCAGTATTATTATGTTTTATTATTTTTAATGAGAGCGCATCAATACTATAGCTTTAAATTATGAGGTCGAGCCATGTGAAAAAATATTACCCATTCCTCTGAAAATTATCTATTGTCGCACCGAACACATCAGGCCCTGATATCAGAATTGTTTCTTCAAAAAGTGTAAATATTTCCTAAATAAATTCGCTGACATGCAAAAAGTGGACTTAGGACCCTCCCATGGACATTTTCGAGCAAATTTGAGCGGTTACATGTAGTAACATGAAAAAGTGGTCTCTTTGTTCATCTGTTCATGTTGCTAATGTGTCTTTATAATTTGAACCGTTAGTGTACTGTCAGTTTAACATTTCACCGGAAAGTTGGGCTTTTGTCAAGGGGCGGTACGGGCCTGGGGCACCGGACCTAATAAAGTGAACTACATTGTACTATAATACCAAAGATACTTTATTTTTAGTATCTTTGATAATACCGTATTGTGAAAAATATAGCATGACTAATAGTCACTATATACTATCCGACACACTCGTCAGACCATACATGGCATTATGATTGTAACGGAAGGCTATATCTTTATCAAACATTTTGTCAAAAATTATACATTTTCAAGGGCTTCTTCTATAACCTTTCCAAATCGTATGCATGAGACTGGAGATGAGAAAACTGTCTTGATTAGCCCCTGCATAATTATTGCCAGACGATATTCAATACTTCTACAAATTAGAATCCAAGCGTGCGACATTAATCGTACTACACCTGCCATTTAGAGATCTTAAATATCCAGGGCAGGTGAGATGATGAATATAGCTGTCATCATTTACGTATAGACGAATCCAACGAGCCAAGTCATTGTCAGGATTTGACTGGGTCCCCGCAGCACCAAACTGGTGCTGTGACTGCCCAATTGGGTGGATTAAAGCCGCTTAAAATTGATGTTAGATTCTTTTGTGTTGTTAACTGTCATCATTCTTTTGTCTACGTGTAACACGGGTGGCATGATAGAATGCAGTTTAAAATACCCTCCAAGGCCGCATCATTTCACATTTTAGGTGAGATGGAGCCGGCCGACGGGGACCCAGATATGGCTGTCATTGAGGTGAAATTGGATTTGTCTATATGAACACTGCCCGTTTTCATATATGTGATGCGATCAAGCTAAATCAGTCGGAACTCGCAAATATTGATTTTGAGATATAGCCAAACAAAGGAAATATTTCCTTTTGTTTCCTCTTGTTTTGGAAACTCTTTAATTGCTCATATCTTTGGAACTGGTTGTTCAATTCCAATGGGGCTTTCTGCAAAATCCAGCTTTGTAAATGCTTTTTTCTATCCTTTAAAAAACTGAAAATTAAATTTTTCCGAGTTCCGACTGATTTTGCTTGATCGCATCACATATGTAACTTGGTAGGTTGCTTGATATTTCATCATCTGCCAAATACTCCAAACTTTGAGCGATCATGGAAAAGATGAAAAATTGATGTTGATTGATGCAGATTCTCTGAGTCACAAAAACTCTCTACCCCCCCCCCCCAAATGATACTTTGATGACATCTGACCAATTCTTGAGTACCGCTGAGGAACACTCGCCCAAGGCGCTCAATTGGAGCATAGGCTGCGACAGATGTTGCATCAAAATTCACCAGATTCTGTTGGAAAACGACCTTAGAACTAAACATTTGACCCATGAAAAATCGCAGGCGATACAAAAATGATTTATCATTCAATGGAGCCATTTGTGAAATGTGCACTTTAATATCAGTAAATATAAATTGTGGTGCAATCGTCAGTTTTTAGTGATTTATGCAACGGACAAAGTTATGCTGTCTATAGCACGTTTGGTAAATTATAGAACTACCCGATATCATAATAGCTATAAACCGAAGATAGCAGTAGCTATCTACCGAAGATAGCAGTTGCTATCTACCGAAGATAGCAGTGTATGTTTTTGTGAGGATAATTATTACTAGTATTATGTATATGTCGATATGAACATCAAAACGTGCAGTATTATTTCTTGACCAAAATGTATGCTATTTATTCTTGTTTAGATGTTTGATTGAGTGCATTTCTTCAATAAAAATGATCTTAAATTCATATATTAAAAAAATTAAGAAAAGAAATAGCTCACACTGCAATCCACCCATTTTTTTCGCTACACATTATATGCCTTACAAATAACTTCACTGCTACACCTGAGAAAAAAATAAACTGGGATTTGACGAGCATAGTGACTGCTTCTATACAACATGCATGATATATGGACATGGAGCAAATAATATAACCTTACATTACAGCCAATGACAACAATTAAAAGATTGAACTCTTTTGTGGCCACGGTTTGACGGTAGCCATTCCTATACTCACGTTGTCTCCGTTACTCGATCCGCGGAAAGAAACAAAAAATCGAAATAAAATATGAGAAACTTTTCTACGTCTCTCTATTTGCTTTATAAGACTTAAATAGTGGTTTATTTGAGAATTAAGATTCATTACAAGTCTGTAATCCCCAATCAGTTATACTATTGCACGATTTGAGAGGAATTCTTGGTGTTAGTTTTTGTAGACACACAAACGAGATGAATACGTGTGTGAATTAGTGGACGCCGTAACACAGGATCGTGAGAGTTTTCATCTAACGTGAGGAGGTCGCTTTATTCAACTGGTTAGCAAATTTCACCAATAATGTAGTTTGATACCGGGCTTTTTTCAGGTGGTAAATATCCAGGGAGTTCTTGTAACAAAAGATTGAGCGAGAATGAGGAAAAATTGGTACATTGCGCGGATCGAGGTGGGAACTTGAAAGAAGGCGAAATAGCGTAAGTTCAAGAGAATGTTGGTTTGAATGTCAGTGTGGTTGCTATAATGTGTGAAAAGGTTTGATCATGGGCCCTGGTGATTTTTTTAGCAGTTAGGAAAAAGTGAAATTGAAAAGCCAACGCTATACTGAGTAAAGAGTGATTATGACGCATAAAGAAAACCACATTAACTTCATCGCACTTTTGGGGTTGTTAAGTTCGTGGCGTTTTTATATTTACGGGGCTTCACGGCACTGGTGCTGGGATATAGGCAAATAAGCGTATAATATGAAGAAAAAAAATTACACCAAATTACGGGATAACCGGACAATTTTACGGGATTAAGAGCATGTAAGAGGAAGTTGGGATAGGCACATATTTTGAAGTATTACACGGGGGTGTGGAGGTATAGGTAGGTGGTTCTGTTCCGCAAAAGGGTGTTTTGCTTAAGGCTGCTTCCGGTAAAATTACGGGAAATTTGGAAATACGGGCGTCCAATAATTTACGGTCTTTTTTACAGTACAAAACGTTTTACAGAAAACTTTAAAATGTCGGGTTATATAATTTTGACCAAAACTATAATGCGTATTACGTTTTGCTGCTTATGTTGGCTGGGTAACACTATATAATATAGTATAATATAATATTCCTCCTGTTACTTCTTTCATACTTCATCTGGATCAGCAACAAGTCCAGATTGACCTAGTTTCAAAAGTATCGCATGGCATAAATTTTTCCAGTAGCCGAAGGGTTTTAAAAATGCAATCAAGAATTAACACGGAGCGCCCGAAAGCTGTTGGCTTTCTCTCTTTTCTTCTTAAAAAATCTATACAAAAACGAATCGGAAATAGCAATAGAAATATCAAGACAAACTTTGGCTATTCCCTCAAGTCTTTCTCATAACTGAAGTTTAATCCCCTTTTACAAATTAATAGGTATGGCTTTTGCATGTAAATATACAGGGTTGTCCAAATTTTAGAAACCTTATACATAGGACATGCCCTATATATACTATACTTCGAAATTATTGTGGTAAAAATTACCGAGGAAAAATAGAAAATTGTGCATGCATAATTTAGTTGAACTTCTTCTATAGTTATTAACTTAGGGAACAAACCAAAACTTCAATGATGGCGTCCTATAATAAACGAAAGTGCTTTCCTTAGAAGGCCGACATCCATGCATAATAGCTGAAACTATGAAATGTTGCAAATTTCCAACAAGTAAGATGACCAATATTTAAACTATATTTTTAACAAATCGGACTTTTTGACCCTCTTAACCATGCTAACGAAAGGACTATAACGTTTATAGGACGTCGTCTAACTTTTGGTTTGTTCCCTCAAAGATAGCAAACCACATTTTAGTGAAAATCCTTCGGACGTGGAAAAATTTGGATAAAAACGTTACCATGGTTACTGCCTAAAATGTAAAGTTTTGGTAGATAATAATATTCACTGCCATTTCTTCTCATTTTAACTTTAGTATGACTTTAGGGAGACACCTTATCCCAGTGTCGAGGAGCTTAAAACTACCTTTTGCCAGCATTGGCACTTGTGCCAACTCTTTCCATCTATGCTGGATTTTCTCCAATTGGGTACTTACACCTTGTCCCATTTTGGATGCTCCTACCTACACTACTCTATATTTCATCCTTTTCTATTTTTTTTCATCCTTCTATCTGTCCACCTACTCTACCTTAAAACTTCCTTTCGCAACACAGCTGGTTAGGAAAGGTGAGCCAATTTAGTTGGCTTGGTAGTTTGTTTTTTGTCTGGTGTTGTTTTTGGATTGGAGCTTTCGTCCTAAGTTTCGTAGAGGATGGGAGTTCTTATTCCACATACTAGGGTAAAGGCGCTGAATTCCAGTACTGATGGGCACATAACCCATATCACACTGGCGGTACAGGACACAGATCCCCAGTGTGAAGGTGACGGCGTAACCCCACACGGGCATCAGGAAATGGGCGATACTGTCAAATTAAATCCGGACTGTGGACTAAAAGGTTGTCCACAGACGGACAACATCATCCATTTCCTTTTGTCGGGTAAAAGCTAGTGTGGGTGCCAGCTTGTGTTGTGACTTTTACTTCTTCTCTTCATCTTTCTTTCTTGCTGTCCCAATCATAGTGTTTTGTGTAGGATGTGGATTCTCAGGGGCGCTGAGACCCCTGTCAGTATAACAGCAAGAGCTGACTTCAAGAACTCCTCTCTTCCAACTCGGAGCTCATCCAGCCTCTACCATGTTACCTCGCCAGTGTGGTATGAGTAGGCAGAAGGAAGGGACACTTTTGTATGGTGAACCTTCTGTAATCCAGCTATGGGTAAATAGCGAATACTAGCTATGGTTTAAATAGTCGTCAATGGTCAACAGCATTGATGTATGTGTTGCGCCGGAGGAATGAACCGTATGGTCAACGACAAAACACAATTACACAAAGCTCATATCTGGCATCCAGGGAGATGGTTTGTGTCAAGAGGAGGCTAGTACTGTAAGAACTCAGGAATGGCCCTCTACTGTTGGTACGGAAGGACCTGGCCACCCACCGTACTATTTGGCCTTGAATGTAAGCATGAGAGTACAAAGTCAAAAGAAAACGATGGTATCGGAAGGTGCGACCCGCAGGCCGGAAGATACGTCAATGGCTACTGGGGAAGAGAGAGATGCTGCTCAGAGTACACCTGTTGGTGATGACAGATCAGGAATAAAGCCTGCTACAGGAAGTCCTGTTCTTGACGGTCCCAGGAAGGAAAGGAACAGCACCCCTTTAAGGAAGCCAATAAATATTGCTACATGGAATGTACGCAGTATGTCAGGAGGAAAGATTGAAGTTGTGGAGAAGGAGATGGTTGCAAACAATATTAAGATCCTAGGAGTAACAGAGTTGTGGTGGCTTGGTCAAGGGAGGTTCATTACAGATGATGGAAGTATGTTCATCTATTCTGGAAAAGATACTGGAAGGAAACGAGGAGGTGTGGGTTTCATAATAGAAAGAACCACAGCCAAGTGTGTTTTGGGATATAATCCAATAAATGAAAGAGTGATGACTGTAAGACTGCAAGGACATCCTTTAAATGTATCTATCATACAAGTGTATGCACCAACATCAGATGCATCAGAGAGCGAGATGACAGACTTCTATGAGATGGTACAAGGAGTTATGGATAGTATACCTAGAAGAGACTTACTCATCGTACTGGGGGATTGGAATGCTAAGATTGGCAAAATGAAGGAGAAAACTGGGTGTATAGGCCAATATGGACTTGGGATCAGAAATGAACGTGGAGACAGACTGGAGGAATTTTGTGAAGCTAATAACCTAGTCATTGGGAACACGTTATTTCAGCATCATCCACGGAGACTGTGGACTTGGATGAGCCCAGGAGATAGAACAAGAAACCAGATCGATTACATCATGGTCAGGAAGAGGTGGAGAACATCACTCCAAAATGTCAGGACACGACCAGGCGCTGACTGTGGTAGTGACCATCAGCTACTTGTTGCCAAAGTAAAACTAAAACTGAGAGCTAAGAGAGGAAATGCACCACCTACCAGGTATGATGTTGACAACATTCCCACTCAATATTCAGTGGATGTGAAGAACAGGTTTGACGAGTTAATGAAAGTTAATGAAGAAGAGCAGACCCCAAATTAATTGTGGGAAGACATGAAAGAAACAGTCCAGAGCACAGCAAAGAAGTACATCCCTAGAAAGATGAAACGGAAACAGCCGTGGATCTCTCAGCAGACCTTAAACCTAGCTGATGACAGGAAGAGAGCAAAGGCAGATGGAGGAAAGAGGTCTCCAAAAGTGTTAAGGAGGACAAAAGAAACTACATCGAAAGGAAATGTGTGGAAATGGAAAGATGTAAGGGTGACTCAAAAATAGCTTTTGGTATTGCCAAAGAACTTACCAAGAAGTGGACCCCCAGGATGGATGTTATAAATGATGAGAAAGGTAACACTCTTACCGAAAGTGTAGACATCAAAAGGCGATGGGTTCAGTATAGTTCCCAGCTGTTTGAGGCACAAGATGACAAGGTGTATGTACAGTGTGAAACGAGTGAGGAAGAACCTCCACCATTGAGATCTGAAGTTGAGCTTGCCATGGAACAAATGTAAAATGCTAAGTCACCTGGCATTGATAATGTAGCTTCTGAGTTGTGGAAGGCAACTGGGAAAGAAGGGATAGACCTAATGTGGCGTCTATGTGGTATCATCTGGAAAAAGAAGAAATGGCCGAGAGACTGGTGCAGGGCAGTATTTATTCCATTGCCAAAGAAGGGAAATTTGAAAGAGTGTGCCAATCACCGGACCATCAGCCTGATTTGTCATGCAAGTAAAGTGCTTCTGAAGATCATCATCAAGAGAATGAAGAACAAAATGGAGCAAGAAATATCTGATGAGCAGGCAGGATTTCGTGAAGGAAGGGGTACTAGGGACCAAATTGTCAATATCAGGAATGTGATTGAGAAATGCAGAGAGCATAGACTTCCTCTTTACATGTGCTTCATAGATTACAGTAAAGCTTTTGACTGTGTTAGCCACCCTCAGATGTGGGAAACTATGAAAAGATGGGTTTCCCAAGTCATCTTGTGGATCTGATCAGCTGCTTATATGAAGACCAAGAATCGGCAGTCAGAACAAGTAGTGGAGACACAGATTGGTTCAAGATTGGAAGAGGCTTACGACAGGGCTGTGTGCTATCACCAAACCTATTTAACATCTACTCTGAAGACATAATGAGAACAGCTTTGGAGGGGTTTGAAGGTGGAGTGAAGTTTGGCGGTACAAGAATTACTAACCTGAGGTACGCCGATGATACCACTCTTATTTGTAGCAGCAGAGTAGAGCTGATTGATCTTTTGAAGCGCATCAAAGAGGCCAGCGAAGAAAAACACCTTCTCCGAACACAAAGAAGACAAAAATAATGGTTGTAGACAGAGAGCGGAAAAGTGATGAGTTTGTGATAGATGGACAGCAGATTGAGGAGGTGAAGCAATTTGAATATCTGGGTTCAATGATTAACAACAGTGGTGACAGCACAACTGAAATTAAGAGAAGACTGGCTATTGCAAGGACAACTGTGCAGGGCATGTCAAGCATATGGAAAAGCAGAGGCCTATCCATTGACCTCAAGGTACGCCTACTTCGTGCAACTGTGTTTTCCATTGCCACTTATGGATGCGAGTCTTGGGCTATGACCAAGAATGATAGGAAAAGAGTAGATGCTTTTGAGATGTGGTGTTACAGGAGGCTTCTACGAGTGACATGGAAAGACAGGAGAACAAATTCCTGGATCCTCGACAAGATTGGTACAAGTCTAACCATCAGAAGCGGCATAATGGAGAGAAAGCTGAAGTACTTTGGCCATATTGTCAGGAAACATGGAGGTGTAGAAAAACAGATTTTGCAAGGGGCTATGGAAGGCAAACGAGGAAGAGGACGTCCACCAACATCTTGGACTAATGACGTGAAGCTGGTTTCTAACCAGGGAATGCAAGGTGCAACGCACTTGGCATCAGATCGAGTGAGATGGCGTACTCTTGTGAAGACCACAGCAGCGCTACACAGCGCCACCTGACACAGAGAGAGAGGTGACTTATCGTCGTGCCTTCAGGGGATGATAGGAATTTACAAAAAAAAAAAATCTTTCTAAGATACGCCATGTATACAAACCGTTTTTAAGCGGTTTGTTAAATATTTTTTCTAGAAGTTTTTTTACAATTGCAACATGGGGTGAAAGGTCACCACCTTTCTCCATTTTATAATTTCTCTATTTTAATCTTCATAAAGCCAGGCTCGATACGGCCTACTTTTGGACAGAAGCAATGATTTCTTCAAAATGTGCGGAAATGTTATGCGAACGAGGTTGAACATGTTCAATCGGGGAACTTTACGCTTATTTACCGTAAAATTGAATTACTATTTGAAAATAGGCATGTTAGTACCGTAGACTATCTATTTATTTTTATTTGTGTGTAAAGTGTTGTCTCTTCCATTTTTTTTTAAATAGTTAAATATCCGTATTGTCCTGCAGATCCTGTTTAAATCCCATTTTGTATAATTTACTGTGTATAGTTACGGCTAGGCCCCTCAACTGCAAGTATTTTACCGTAAAATGGGCATTCTACCGTACTTTTACGGTAAATACCGTATATATGCTAAATACACGGAGGAATGTGTTGCCAGGTATTCTACCTTTAACATGCAGCGTATTGGGGGGGCTTTGGGGCGCCACCCCGGGTAAAAGCAGGGGCGGCCAAAATGAAGGCGGCAAAAACAGGGCTGCAAAAAGAATTAGTAAATACAGAAGGGCGGAAATATTTGATAAAGCATAAACATTTTTGAAAATGTCTTTTTTTGCTCTTCACTTTTTCAAACGACCGAGAAAAAAATTGGGTCAACCTTCGGGCTGTTGAGGAAGGCGGCAAAATTGAATTTTCTTCAGCCCCCGGGGTTGGGGCGGCCACGGTACGCCACTGAATTACGGTCACATTTTTACAGTGTTCCATGTCCAGGAAACACAAACCATTTTACAGAAAACTGTAGGGTTATAATTCAGAAAACATTTGTGAAAACTTGATGCAAAACATTTTAACATAAGTGTTGGCGAAATGTTTTGAAAAATTGTTTTCCAAAATGTATATTGCACTAACATTTTTAAAATGTTGTTTTAGTGGGTTTTTTTTTCATATAAAACATTTAAAAAAAATGACGTTTATAAAAATTTGAAGCGCATTTATAACATGTTTATTTATTGTTGTGTTTATTGGGTACTTTGGTTTATGTGAGAAAAGGCTTTGACTAGAGGTCAATATGATTCAATGAATGATGTAGGCCTACTGTAGAATTCTACACCCAAAATGCCTCGAAATTAGCTACTTGCAGTTCCGCCATTATGCATATGTGGGGAGAGCCTCGAACTGGCAGCATACATGAAAGGAAGAATTATGTAACCTTACACAGAACGTTATGACTAGTTCAATTCCCATTCATGTATGCTGCCAGTTCGAGGCTCTCCCGCACATAGTGCATAATGGCGGAACTGCAAGTAGCTTAATGAGTGTATTTGTTTTGACGAAAGGCAGACACCCTCCTCAAAAGCATGGAGTTTTAGCAACTATTAATGATACAGGCCATTGTGCAAGTATCATTGTAAGACAATTCTATTGTAATATTTTTGTTGGGAGTGTCTGCCTTTTTGTCTCTTTCATAAAAAAAAGGCATATCAGCTTACTCGTATAGGTGGAATTTTACGGTATATGATTACTTTACCAATTTACCATGGTTATACAAGGTTCAATTGATCATAAACCTAAAGGGACACTTCATCATAGCTTCAAGAATATGTAACATCAATTTGGTAATACCTTTTCATCATACTGTTTTA
Organism: Amphiura filiformis; assembly: GCF_039555335.1. NCBI lineage: Eukaryota > Metazoa > Echinodermata > Ophiuroidea > Amphilepidida > Amphiuridae > Amphiura > Amphiura filiformis. The sequence goes on from NC_092640.1 coordinate 50,864,013, forward strand.
TTTACCCTGTGGAATATATCAGTTGACTTCGACTCGTGGGTCTGTGGATTGTATTTGAGTTTTCTTGTTACCATGTTTGTCAAACTTCTTGCTATATACATAATAGGCCATATAACACAAGCCAACATGAAAATGTGCGGCGAAGCAACGAGATTGTCATAATATTTACTCTTTTCTTGTCACCCTGGATGTATAGATTATGTGATGATGAAAAAGCATACAAACAATGAACAGATTGAATCCAACACATATATCTATAGGAAATTGTGAGATAGGCTTTTTACGACGGGAGTTCATAACAATTACTAAGTTTTTAGTATGGTTCGCCGTCGGAACTAAACAGTTATAAACTTGACCGACGGCGAATCCGCTAAAAAAGTTTATAGGCCTCATGTTCGGTCAAAATGTGAATACATGTATTTCGTGTCCCCATCCTCAAATTTATTGCTGCATTATTTGATATCTGTCTTACAATTTTCTTTTGCTATTTTTACCAAAAGAAGACAAGATATGGGAAGATGATTCTGAATCAATTTAGGGTGATCTATGAGACCAGCTGAGGCGTGTAATGTAGACAAATCTATAATAATCTTGTAGTTCACTGACTCACTTGACAAAAATGACCCATATAATATGCACCATACATAAAATAGGCTAGGTTGGGAATGTGTCGGGATTTTGAGCATTTTACCACACCCAAATCTTAAAGTTTAAGGCCCATTCAGCGAGTTGCTCATCCGGAAGTTTCCGGTGGATCTTGAAAATCATCAAAATTCAGATTTTGTGACACCTCATTTTTAGTGGAGCTAACATAGCCTGCTGGTGTTTTAGCCGAAAGCCGTGTAAGACAAAATGAGACATGTTACATGAATCTGTAATTTCTATACTTAAATAGAGAAATTAATGGGCCTTCAACTTATTAGTCAATACTGCTGTTTTCTTAATTTTTCTGAAGATGGGCAAATGAACACTACCTCTGAAGACTGTAAATGCTAAAATGCTTCAGAGACCTCCAACAATAAGGGAGGGATCACTATTTACGCCGAGGGGGGAGGGGGGGCACGAAATTCTTTAATTGGCTTGAGAGGGGACATGAAATTTAGACCTTAAAGCCATATTATAACATTTGCTGAGGAGAACACCCTCAAAAAATTCAACTTTCAGTACTGGAGATTTTGAATAAAAACGTTCTCCCCCTGGCATAAATAGTGACCCTCCCTAAATTGCTTTGATTCTGGAAAAGAGGTTGTGTGGATTTCATACAGAAAAATAACACAACTGAAAATTGATAATACAGGGTTAAATGTACAAGCTTTGAAAGCTTCTCCTCAATTTATTATTAACCTGTATAGTGCAACAAGGCATTATCTGCAATAGCTGCCATATAGACATTTGACAATTTCTGATATTCAATATTGTACACATCTAACAATATAACACCTGTCAGGCATGTGGCAGCTTTATAGCAGATTGGGTCTTCTAGCACTACCCTCTTGTTATCATGTTTATAAAATGATAGTTGGCATAACTTCCTTTACACAATTATACTATTTTTTATAAGGATTACTTTCTATTCCATGCAATTGAGTGGCCAAATTAATAAGACAAAGAATTAAATATATCAAATCCTTTGAATTAAAAAGAAATATTATAATTATCCACTCACCGGAAAAAAAAAAACATTCATAAAAATATTTGTTTAGTACATTTCTACAATATAAAAAAGGCACTGAGTATACACTGAGTTAAATATACAAGCATGGAAATAAACTGCCAACTTCAGGCTTATTCTTTCACATTATATTTTAGTACACCATTAGCCTTTTCGAAGTTTGGGGTACACAAATCGAGGGCTGTCAAATTCAAATTCAAAAGACTTTCGTGCAGCGCCATCCTATTGTGTCCTCCATATCTCGAAAAGGCTATTGCTTTACAATCAGGCAAAACATATGAACATGTTTATGCTTTTTAACACAAGATAGTGTTTAAAGTGTGCTTTTCACAGTATCTTTTGTTAAAAACATTAATAACATCTTCATATTTTTTATGTGTGTTAGTGTTATTTTCGTGTTTATAAATTAACACCCCTATACCTCTGCTGTACAAAAGGTGTTTATTAAGTAAACAAGTGTTTATTAAGTGTTCAAGTGTTTAAGCATTGTTCTGCTTTTGCAGTATTAACCCTATACACTCAAGACACTCAGTGGTCTTTCACCATGATTCAGAAACATGTGCCTAACCCAGAGAAGGTATATTGCCCTTCCCAGAATCCTTTGCAACATGATGCATCACCTCATTACATCAAATGACACAGTATATTACTTTGTACAGGTTCCCTTTATTTTCAGTCATGTTGAGAATAGACTGGCTAAATGTGGGCCGAGGAGTCTAGAAATAAACATTTGTCACTATCGACCCATGTTGCACAAGACACTACATGGCAAATCAGTACAGAAAATTGAAATTTAAGAAATGCGTTGTGGGAAGTGAAAGATTTCTCCTCTGGGCCTAATCACTAAATCATAAATAACAATGGTGCAGGAGCAAAAACTTTCACTTTTCTTTTGCACACACATGACTCAACAGCATGTGAACAAAAAAATAAGAGTACAACAAGTCAAGCACATGTTAGAATTACTAGATAAATTTCATAATATCTTTACTTTAGTTGTTGGCTAAGATTTTGACCAACTTTGATACTTTCCTCTACAGTCATTTGTATACTCTTGGGAAAAAATCACCAATAATCATTATCTATTTGACACCTAGCTTGGACACAGTTAGACCTCTGAACTTTTCCCAAAACCTGTCAATTAGAATCTATTCTACATGTTGTAGTAGCTTGTAGTACAGTATTGTTATTTTTCTTGATTCAATTCACTCACATGCCAGCTGACCAGAGAGCCACTTTGCAGGCAGATTCACCAATGGTAATTACAGATGATGCTTGGCTATGTGAAAACATCTATAGTGACTGAGACACATGTAAGATTCATTACCAGATCTGTGTGGGTTGTTCTCTACATTACAGATGGCATAGACTGAGTTTGGAACAAGGAACATGGAATAGCTGCCATATGTATAATTTCAACAAAGCCACCTTAAGAGCGAGAATCACCATTATGCGGAGGCACTGTATTAAGCGTTAGCTTTGGATATTTAATTATTTTCTTCATTTTTTACCCGGGTAAGTCAGGTGGAAAATAAAGACAATAATTAAATGTCCAAAGCTGACGGTGTGCCTCCGCATAATGGGGATTCAGCTGCAGCTGGCTAATTACACCCAGAATATGAGGTCTCTGTGGCCAAACCCTTGCCCATTTACAAGGGTAACCTAATCAAAAATACTGAGGGACCCATACCTAAAGATGTTGGTTAAATTAGGTACAAATTTTTTACTGATTTTATATTATGTAGCACTTGAAATACAGGATTCTTTTTTCAAAGATTGTAAACTTACTGCGTTTTCGCTTCAAAACGTTCAAGGATTTCTCTCGCAAAACACAGCCATGCTATCGAGCGGCACATACCCATATGCTTCATTCATGCCCCGGAAATTTAAGCCTTGCCCCCAGCAAACACAAAACGTTTTCGACATCATTTGCAAAAAAAAAATAGTTTACAATAACATTTTGAAAACATTTTAAAAATAATGTTGTAGTGTATTTTCATACAAAACGTTTCAAAACGTTTTCATGACCTATATATTAACCCAACATTTAATGTTATTAAAATGTTTTTACCTAAACCAAAACCCAAAATATAACTAGTCTAAAAAGTTTTTGAGTTTGCTGGGCCCCTCCTCCCACCAACATTCTTGGTTTGAATGCTTTAAGTCGGCTGTATACATTTATAAAAACCCTTCCAGGCAGCTATAACTCTTTGTGTAAACAGATTCTCTCCTTATATCCTGTGATGACACAATTTGTATGAACTTCACATGATACACTAATTTCAACAGGTTTCATGGTAAATTTCAATTGTCTAATAATATTTCTAATCAAATTATTGGTAATGTTTAGATGTGAAAGATAGTTGTGCTCTTGTACATTGAACCCGGGGGCACTTCAATATGAAATGGATATAGGTGTAGGGCTGGCACTTTCGCACTAAGGGGCATTCGGTGAGAGCAAAATGTAAAAAATATGGGGTCATTGGGTGAGAGCATGATTTTTGGCATTCGGTGAGAGCAAAATGTGAAAAATATGGGGTCATTGAGTGAGAACATGACCTTTTTTTAAATGGAATCTTTGGGTGAGAGCCGAAAAAGCGCCACAGAAACCTCGAAAATTGAGTATTTAGTTCTAAATGGCTTCAAATTTCCTTGTTTTTTCAAAATAAGTAACAAAATCCATGATAAATGAAAGTTGCTGTTCAAATTGGACTTGCAAGGGTCTTTGGGTGACAGATCAAATGGAAAAATAGGGGTCTTTGGGTGACAGAGCATGGACAGAGCATGTGTTAAGTAAAAAAAAATATGGGGTCTTTGGGTGACAGCGATGCTGAAAAAGGGGTCTTAACAGCCCTACATACGCGTCACCTCCAAAGTTGGAGTGCCCCCGGCATTGAACTCTGTAAAGCGAAAGTTTCATTTTTAGTTTCACATGGCAATGCATTACTACTTACATGTATGTAGGCCTACATAAGTACATTCATGGGTGACAATAAAATTCATAATACAATTGGATTTGAACTTCTCACCAGACAACATAGTGAATATATAGTTATTGAAAACAAAAATCTACTGACTATACAGGATTCGAACATGGGACCTTTGGTGTACCAGTTCAATGCATGTTCTACTAAATGAGCGAGTGAATCAGCTGGGGAGAGAGCAGATTATATTAAAAAGCACACATAAAAGACACTTTTCGCTAAACCCTTCAATTTCAGAAATATTTGTAAAAGTTGAATACCTCTTTCTATGCTTCTTGGATGAGAAAATGTTACAGCATCTGGATCAAAAAAAAAAATACTGGACTCATTTTGAGCTTTCTTTTGTGAGTCATCAGTCCGACTCATTTTTTTTAAATACAGGGTCTTTACTGACACAGTAAAATGATGGCAATGAGTCAAAGATATAGTGACTCACTTCATAATAAGTTAACTCATTTCATCATGAAAGATGACTCAAGATTGCCTTTTGACTTGCTTTCAATTTTAATGAGTCAAATCTGAAATTGAAAATGAAGCAGATTTTCATGTGTCTGCCATTTTGTTTTGTGTCGATTTGATTGACTGCAGTGAGTCATTTGAAGTGAGTAAAGATACTCATTTAACTACTTTTTGAGTCAATTGACTCAATAGTGATGATTCAAAGGACTCAACAAATGTCGAAGACTGTCACAATTTGATGCTATTTACATGTACCATCAAATTATAACTGCTTAGGGTCCAAGATTACAGTAGACCGAAGCCACATGAATGTGTTGTGCAACATACACCCAAATTGACCAAATTGGTCACTTTTCAGGGAAAAATGTAAACATTTACTCAAAGAAGGTCCAAGTTTTTAACAAAGTGACCACTTTTTCATGTTTTAAAGGAGGATTTCGTGATCCTAGCATCCTCTTTTTATGACATTTTTCAGTACATATCCACGAAAAAAGCCTATTCCCAAAATTTCAGTTGATTCCGATTTTGCGTTTGCGAGTTATGCATGATTATGTGTATTACACTGCTCCATAGACAATGCGTTGTAATTTCGTTCTGGTGCACCAGAACAAAATTCAAATTTCATGATATCTTTGCAAAACGAATTAATCAGCAAGAAATATTTTGTACATAAACATTATGTAGCCAGAGGTTTCCAGTGATATAAAAATCTCAACTTTTTTTGAGAAAAGTGGGGGGATAAGGCTGTGGATCACGAAATGCCCCTTTAAAAACCGTTCAAACTAACCTGAAAAGATCAATATTTAAGAGGTTAGGTTAAGTCCACTATTTTGCATGTAAACAAATTTGTTCATGAAAAAGTTGCCTTTTGGAATCCAAAAATAACCTTATATAAAAAAATTACAAGTCCTTTATCATGATGCACAAATCTGATAATTAACTTCACATGTCATTGTCCTTATTCTGCTTAATCTGGTCACACATGCTGTAATACTTTCAATTTTAGTCCAACACTTAAGTTTAAGTACAATAAAGCTGGATGATCTAAGCATCTGGGGTGTGTATCTGTGCAGCTGTCCCACCAAAGTATTTCAGTTCCACTTCTGGGCTTGAAAGACATGGACTTGAGCTAAGCCGAACCCTCTGAAACAGACAAAGTAAAAACAAAACAAGAAAATAAATTGGGTGTCCCACAAAATCAGGGCTGTTTAATCAGGCATTTTTTTTTGAGATTTTTGAAATACACAAAAAAAATCATCCTGCAATTGTCTAAATTTGCCAGGGTCAGCATTCATTTTGTCCCGGGGGGGGGCACTTAGTTCAAATGACCATACGGGATGTGCCGCTAATATGGGTAGCATTTTCGCCTTTTGGTATATCAATGACCCTTTTCTAAGCCAATTTTGCATCAATCTAGCCAAAATTTTGATTTGTTTCAAAAAAAAAAAAAAAAATTGGAAAATTTGTAAAAACTAAGACAATTTGGGTTAAATTTGGCCGATTTTTTTTTTTTTTTTGTTTATCAATGGGTCCAAATTTCTTGAAAAATTAGTATATTTATGGGTCCACTTTCAAATTCTCACCGGCACGTCCCTACCAAAATCAAACTTGACTACCCCGGGCATTTTGAACAGGATTTGTTTTTAAAATCTGATTTCGTCTTGCCCATAGAACAGGGTTTATGTTTTTTTGTCACCTTATAGACAAGTGTGTGATGGTAGCAGATATATAGTTCCAGCTTTAAATGGACTATTCAGTTGAAATCAAACTCCCCTGTGGAAGATTTTGGAAATATCTTCCACAGGAGGAGTATGTTTTTCAAATGTAATTTGTCAGGGTTAATCATTTTGAAATCCATACTCCCCTGTATTATGGCTTTACCTTTATCTTCCACAACTGGAGTGTGAGTATTTCAAATGGACGTTACCCAATTGTCTATTCTATTCAAAACTTATACTCCCTCTGTGGAAGACTTTATCAAATCTTCCACAGGGGTAGTGTGGATTTTAATTGGAATAGCCTCAGTATTATGGCTATAGTTTCTCTTGAGACCACTTTGCTTGCATGGAATTTTGCAACATAATGTCAAAGCTAACACATTAGTGGTGTTCACATTTTGAGTTACACCGGGCGTTAAAAAAAACATTGATAAAAATTCCACAAATATTTTTGCTACTCCTACTGCATGTCCACACCTAGCCTACTCCTAGCACTACGCCGACCAGTTCCACCAAGCATTCACTTCTGGTCGGTGTAAACATCTGTTGCCACTTCCAGTGTTTCCGTGACCTTTTTCAACCACACAATATGTAATGTCTTAGTTCCTACCAACAAAAGGTCAAACTTACACCAGGTGCCAGGAGTCAGGAGTAAATCGTCGGACCTACGCCTGGCGGAACTTTACACTGCCACTACTCCTACCGCTACTCCTTGCGCCGACCAAGTTCCGCCGGGCGTATGTCCGACAATGTGAACAAAACTATTGACATATGTAACTTCACACCCAGTAAAGATTTTCCACATTTTTCTAAGCTTTTGAAGCTTATATAAGACAACCTGTGATGTGGCTTTTGATCATGTTGATACTAAAATATATAGCTTTTGCTGTTGACACATTTACAAGAAACCTGCCAAGTGAGTAATGTGAGGAATGAGACAGCTTTAAAAAAATATTTGTGGCCAACAAAAGTAGGTTTCTGATCCATATTTTACCTCACCACATCATATTGAAAACCTATTATTGAACATTTTCTATCTACCATTAACATATGGGGTAAATGGGAGTTAAATTTGGGGTGTACAAAACATGTACTTGATCTTTAGGGGCTGTACAATTATTATGTCAATTCCCAGGGTAAACTTCAAAATGTCCTGCCAAAAATGCCCCCCCCCCCTTGGTATGCCAATAAATATTGCCCATCCCCTTTCGAATATAATAGAATTATAGAATATAAAACAGCATAGAGTGGGCCAGGCCCGTACGCAGGATTTTTTTTTGAGGGGGTGCTGATTTTGAAAAAGTGGACTTTTTTGCCAAGGAGGGGGGGGGGGGCAATTTTGTAAAAACTTGTAAAAAACCTGATTTTTTTATCGCTACGCTTGCAAATTCTGAAATTTTGGGACTTTTTGTACACTTTGGCAAATTTGGGTGGGTGCGACCGCACCCCCCTGCGTACGGGCCTGGGGTGGACTCATAGAAGAGAAGAGAATAAAAAAATGGAAAGTACAAGACAAAACAAAATACCATATCATAACCTCACATAAAATGGTCTAAAACATGCCTCACAATCACTAATTTTTTGCTCTTGATTTATCTAAACCTCAAATCGTCATCAGCATCACATACTGTTGTACCTCAAAGGGCTGCCTTGGGTAATTTTTATCATCATTGTTGTATTTCATATTGTAATTTATACATCAGCATGCCTCTTTTATGAATGAACATGAGATTAAGTAACATGCGATAACACCTCAAAATTATTTTAAAAGTTAATTTTACAGTGAATCTCATCACAATTAGCAAAATAATTTTAAAAATCCCACAATTAAGGCAGCCTTTTGAGATACAACAGTGTGTGATGCAGACAACTTTAAAATAGGAAGTGGAAAACACTACCACAATCAACTTATCACCCGACCTACATTTCTTTGGCAGAAGATGTTCATTTTACCACAATTTTATCAAAAATCTGCACACTTTTTGATGAGAAATGACATATTTAGACTAGTAGGGCACAACCTGTGAGTATTCCTCCCAGCTTTTCAATTCCCAAACAAACAGTAATGGCACGCTATACTGGGCTATTACTGTTGATACCGATACACCCCTGTCAAAGATATGACAGTAATCTCCCACACAGGGAGTGTGAATTTCAAATGGGGATTACCTGAATGGGCAACTCCATCTGAAATCTACACGCCCTTTGTGGATGTTTAAGGTCATGTCTTCCATAGGGGGTGTATGGTTAAAACTAGAATAGCTATGATGTTTTGATCAGGGATTCCTCTCTGTTAAAATTAGGGAATCCACAATTTACAAACAATCAGGCTCAGTACTTGTAATACCTAAAACCTCTGCTTATATCAGAAGTGCAGTAAAACATGTATACCAGAGATGGGTGCACCTAATAAAATCTAAAGGCTAAATTATGAGCAGTTTAGTTGGAAAAACTGCTTATGTGTTAACACTTATCCATAGGCCTATTCTCAATCATCTGAGAAAGGCTGTGATTAATTTAGTTTGGTCGACCAAAATTGCAAAACTGTGACCCAAACTGACATTACCACCAAAACACCAATTGGGCACTTCTTTACTTTAGGTGCTAGGACCAGTGGCAGCACCAGGAATTTTGTCAATGGGGGTATTATTTTGGGGAGGGGGGGGGGTGGCAAATTAAATTTCAGGGGGGACAAAATCAAAAAATTTTGCTCAAAATATGGACATTTCTGTCATTTTGGCCTTTAACTGGGGGGGGGGGGGGCAAAACAAAAAAGGGAGGAATGGGCTATAACACTGGCAATGAAAGTCAAATTTTAATGTTCTGTCATTTTTGGAAATAAGGGCCAAAAACATGCATTTTAGGTTGTTTTTGTACTATCAATCAAGCCCAAAGACTAATTTCCAGGCTAATTTCAAGTTGCGCATTCTAATTATTAGCAAACACATTTTTAAATCTTTTTCATAACCGTTTATCAAAGCAAAAGTAACGTAACTTATTAAAATTGTTAGCCTACACTCTTTTTTGAATGCTTAGACTTGTGCAAAGTTTAAGAATTTTGTGACAAAAGAAAACATGCAAAATTGCATGTTATTGACCTATTTCCCTCAAATTGTGCAAATGTTAAAATGTTACTTTTATTGCCATTTAAGATTAAGATTTATCTATGTTTCATTCAGCAAAACAGGATAATATAAAATTAGTGTTGCATTTTTCTGGAATAGGGAGTAGTGTGATTACTGAATGTGACAAACTTGAGGGCAGTATCACCATATTCCAACCCTTCATTGCATGTCTATGGCATGCAATTTAAAATCAGGCAAATCACAAATTCTTTCAGCGACTCTCGGAATACTCAGGAGGGAAACTTAAGACAAAGCCTGGCATGTGACTTCCTCAATGTGTTCTACAGGGGATTCATTGTCTACTCCCATTAGTTTGAGAATAAAGGTTCTGCAATTTTTTTGTGTGTGTGGAATAAATCTGATATAATATGTGACACAATCTGGTCCATGGGGGCCAAAGAAGGCATTTTTTAAAATTGAGTTACTGTAATTATTACATTGTACTTACAATAGGCTATCACATACTGAAAACACTAAAGGCCTAGTATACTTGGTTCTAAAGTTATGAACTTTTTTGACGTCTATTTTTTTATGAATTTTATTGTTTTTTACTCCATATTTTTACCTAATATCTCAGCTTCAAATTTGTCGACTTTGGCCCCTATGGACCAGATCGAGTCGCATATTAGGTTTTCAATCAATGTGTACTTCACCATAATTTGTTTATTTTGAAAAAAAATGTATTTTGGTTAAGCTCTCAATGCATTACACCATTCAGCAATGGACTGGTCCAGAGTCGCACACAGTTTCATTGACAGTATCGATCTATGTTCACTAAGCGTGACTTTTGCATTCAGGCCAATTTCGATAGGGTCCTTTTCACTCTGCATATAATGCATACTTTAACGTATATAACCCAACATTTAAATGTTATGTTTTGAATAAAACTCAAATTGTTTACAACACGTTTATAACGTTTTTTACATTTTTGTGTTTGCTGTAACAGACATGCACAAACGTTTTGACTCTTGAGAATTTGGATTTGACTCTAGGAAAATTAGGAATTTCCTAACTCTTTGGTGTTTTACCATTGCCATTAGAGATATTTAGGAAAAACATGATTGATTACATGGTTTTAGATCAAAAATGTAATTTGGCAAGTTGATATGCTGGCAGCAAAATTGTAAACACAGCCGGTCCAAGCTGAAACAGTGGACCAGTTGATAAAACAAGTTTTAAAGTGCAAGCTCTGTTCTGGTACTTATTTGAAATACAAGAGGAATTACAAATTTCCTGATAATGATTGGCATTTCATGAGCAGTGCCTTGAAAATCACGGTGCACCCTCCCTGTAGGGGGACAGGGCCTTAGCAAAAATTTGACAAGCACCTGTCATTTTCACCAAAACTTCCTGTCCAAAATTTGACCTGAAAACCTAACCCAGACATCTGCACCCTCTGTTCAAATAGCTATTGATATTGCCTTGGTTTATTATCTTGGTCTTATTTTGAAACATTCAGCATCTGTCAGAGGTGCATGTCCCAAGCACAAACTGTCCGTCCAAAGTAACAGGTGGATGGGTGGCTGGTTTAAAGGGAGAGTTGTGTTTTAGACCTGATAGAGCTGCCCGGGATGAAATTGGACGAAACAAGCTTAGCTACCAATGCAGAGCTGTCAACATTGGAATATATAAATGCTGAAGATTTCTGCGCAATGTAAAAAAAGCTTATGATGTGGCGCGAGAGTGCCTAGGGCAGCGGCCCTTGCGTGGGATCAGCGCCACCGAAAGTTCCTGGATGTTAGCTTTTTGAGACCCTTACAAATGCCTTTCCAAGGCTACTCAACCATTGTTTTTTTGCAAAAGGACAGGACAGTGGGCATATAATTGATTTTGTTTTGATTTTTTAGCCAGATGGCTGTAAATGCAGAAGATTTAGCTACATGGCTGCAAATGCAGAAGATTTAATATGTTTTGCAGAAGACAGAAGATTGTCAGCAAATGAGGAAGTCTTCTGCAGGATCAAGAAGGGTTGATAGCTCAAAGACCTGGACGGAGAAGCATGACCCCGGGATCGACCTTGCATTCAAACAGTAATTTGCAGTGGTCAATTTCAAGTGCTTTGCTCAAGTGGTCAATTAGTTTGGTCACAGATTACATTGATTGTAACTGGACTAGAAGTTATTACCAATTATAACAATAGCATCGAGTACCTGCAATTTACAAGATCGATTTGCTCATGATCATCTCAATTATCTGGTTTATGAATGTGACCTTTTCATTCTTCATTGATTCCATGGGATGATGATGTTAAAAACACAGCCCCATTATGTATTCGTCTAGCTTGATCATCCGACCTGCAAAACCTGCAGGTCTGATTGTAGGGGCTGTTAAATCTTGTCACCAACTTGAAAGTCAAGAAGACAGTCTCTTTGCTCACTTCAACATTGAGCCATGGTATTATACAGTATTACCTGTTGTTGATTTCTGAGTCTTGATGTCTTACAAAGTGTCACAAATTGTGGACCAGTGTAACATTAACATTTTACAATTTGAGTTCAGGCCCATGAAAATTGTCACAGAATTAGAGGAGAACCGGGGCTCGACATTGATACAGGCACGGATCAAAAATTCCCTTGGAATGCCCTTGATGCAATCGTTGTCATGCAAGCACGGCATGGATGATGGGCGTATTTGAGAGACGCACTTAAGTCAGCTGTGTACTCTAGACATTGTTTCTTTTGCAAAATTGAGTTTTTTTGATATGTTTGTACTTTGTTATGTTTTTATAAATACAAGGAATGAAAATCCAGATTTGTAAACTCCAACTGCAGTATCTTAAGGATTTTATTTCACTATTCCACTCGGGTTTGAAATTGCAAAGGAAAGAAAATCTTTGTTGTAACAGCAGGGTACACGCGCAACAACGCATCGCGCAATTTGTTAACGCACAAATACGCTTACGCATACGCCGACGCTTATCTGCATCGTGGCGCATCTTATGGAAACACCACGGAAGCACAAAAACCTAGTGGTCAAATGGCTCCGTTTTAGCTGATAAAATGTGGGTTTTTCAAGTTCTTTCCCGATTTAAATATCAAGTTATGAATGGATTTCGCTCAAACTTCTCAAGGGGCCGTGGATTTACCCGATGTTTAAGTAATGTAAGGTAGAAAAATAAAAACTGCCGCATTCTCCTGCGAGATTCGATGAAAGTGCAAAATGTGAGCACTTTAAACTTCAACGCCATTATTTCAATGTTCATTTTCTCGGTAAAATGACGATTTAGGTACTACGATAACTCAATAAATACAGCATCTATAGGTAAGCAAATATGATCATCGTAAAAAGCATGATCGACTCAAGAAACGGTTTTCTCATTTTTTATATTTTGGTCTATTTCGATTTTAGGCATCATTTTGTGCAAATGGGCTATTCCAGATAAAACATGCACCCCCCCTATAGAGGGCAACGGAAATCCAGATTTTTTGGTGGTCTGTGGGGCTCGGAATTCCAGCCTATTCTACTTATGCTGTTCCAAATTCCAGCCTATTCTGCCTATGCTTGGCGCAAAATTTCCAGATTTTCCCACCGTTTTGTTAGTCTGAAGGCATAGAGGGTGTTGGAATTCCAGGTTTATTGTGTTTATCCTTGGTTGGATTTCAGACTTTTTGCCTCTGGTCAACAAAATTTCCAGATTTTTCCACCGTTTTGTTAGTCTGAAGGCATAGAGGGTGTTGGAATTCCAGGTTTATTGTGTTTATCCTTGGTTGGATTTCCAGACTTTTTTGCCTCTGGTCAACAAAATAATCCATATTTTTGTCCATTGAGTTGCTGGAATTCCAGATGGTTTTGTTAGTAATTTGTCAGGATTTCCAGCCTTTTGTGCTATTAGATATCAGGAATTCCATTCTCTTCCAGTTCAATGCAATTTGTCATTATGTATGTGCATATGTAATGTATGTTGGGGTGTTTTCTCCCACCGCCACCCCACAAGTTGGTGGTGGGTACTAGTTATAATCATCATGATTGACAGTCCAAGTGACCATGACAACCAACATTCTTGTTGAGTAAGCCTTAATTATTAGTAGGAAAGAAAAAGAGCAAGGTACACCAACTTGACGGAAAACAAGTCGCAGGGTGGCGAATCAGACCCCTCCCCTACTCAGTTGACAGATATGTTGTGACAAAATTTACAATTTGCATCTCCCTTTTGGTCTATTTTAGACCAAAATTAACCCTAGATTGGCCCATTTAGTATTAAAATGCCAAATTGCTGTACTTTGCGTGCAATCTTGGTAAAGCCATTTGAGTGAGTAGATCTGCAACAATCATGTTGCCTTGCCCACAGGACCATCAAAAGGCAAACCCGGCCATATACCAGGTATATGATATACACATTTTAGGCTATTCTAGTTGAAAGACATACACCCTGTATGGAAGACATTACTTTAGTCTCTCACACAGGGGTGTAGATTTCAAATGGAGTCACCCCCAAGAAAATGGTTGCCCTGAAAATAAGCTGTTTCTTTACTCAATTAATGAAAGTTTCATTGAGTAAAGAAACAGCTTAAAACAAAATACACTACCTTAAAGGAAGGTGACCTGATATATTTGGAAAATCAAATTCTTTAAAACTTATGTATAATATGAAATGTCATCCCTTTCAAGCACTCATGCAAAAAGAACATGTAAATGTTTTTTTTGTCAATATGCCTAATTCCTAATGGAATTACGGACATTTATACAGCATGATATTGGTAGTGTTTTTATTAATGATAATCATCATGATCATGTAATATATTGATTTCAAGTGAAAGGCCCTATTTTTCTCATAAACATATTGAGATTAGAAGTTCCAACTCAGTGTATTTCTGAAGATATCATCAAAAAACTGCCTAATTAGTCTCAAATTAATCAAATTAAACTAATTAATTTTGACAGTTTTTTGATGATTTCTACGGAAATATAACGATTTGGAACGCCAAATGTCAATATCCCGGGGTCAATATGTTTATGAGAAAAATATGAGCTTTCATCTGATACCAAAATCAGCATTTTGATGAGGTAACTGAGTGGAGGATGAGATTGTCAACCAGGTTACCCACTAAAACAAGTTCACAGAAAAAGCGCACTTGGCGAGGGTTTTATTTTTAGCGGATTTCATGAATGGAGTTCCATCCATGAAATTAACACCTCACGAATACTAGTATATATAATAATGTATTACAAGTATAGGGCAAGACTAAGCATCGCGAAAATAACAATTGCAAAAATGATTCTGTACTGAACTCCAAATCGCAAAAATAACTGTACGCGAAAATTACCACTTAAACAGTAATTATAGTAGGAGCAATTATTACGTAATTGTTTGTTCATGGTACATTGCACACATAGATAGTGCATAGTGCACACACACTTCCATCCATGCAGTACAAAGTGTTATCTGTTTTCAAATTTACTGTGTGCTTTTAGAATATTTTTAGCAGATTTGGGTATTAAAAACAAATCAATCCATCGTGGCTTGGGGTTTTAATAACAAGTTTAATTTTCGGAATTGATTGATTTTCAATGATGGATACAAATTAAGTTTAGCGTCAGTTTTTGTTAATATTTAGTTAAGTTTTATAAAATGTTGCAAATTAAAAAAAATAATAGTATCAAAGGCCACGAAAAAACCCTTCTCTACGGGCCCAACCGATCTGGAATTTGTGTTTTTGAGAATTAAAAAACCCATTTATTTTGCTTAAATCATAGAAAATATGTTTGTAAAAATTCTTCAGATTTTGGTGATATTTTAGCGTAATTTCAAGATAGCCTCTCTGTAGAAAAACAGTACAAAAAACACACGACCCTATACTTGAAGTTGAAAGGTCCGCCCGTAGAATAGGGTGGGTTTTTCTTTTTTGTCGCCAAAAATACAATAAATAACATGACACCAAAAACAGAAATTTTGACAATAATAGTTTTTTTCTGATCATTTTAATGTAAATTTTGACCAAAGTATCAGTAAATTATGATATAGCGAGATTACACATAAATATAAAATTTGAAAGAGGGACTCTTTGGTTTATATCAAATGATGCTCCCCGTCTAAAAAATCCGGACATTGGTTTTTTTTTGCATGTTTTGCATTTGGAAAATGTTCCATTACAAACCAAATGTCAGATGAATTTGTCTCTATGGATAGGCTTCTGAGGGATAGGCCTATATGAATCCAATATCATACTAGCTAAAACTACTGTTCTTTGAATGGAACAAAATGCAGATGTTCAATCGAAATGCATCTTCTCTGATGTTATGCAAAATATAGTAATATCAAATATCATCCCTTTTATTCACGGGATGTGATTAATTAGCATATTATAAATTTGATGAGGAATTTTAATATTTATATGCCATTGGGTTTTGTGTAGGGGATGGAGAAAAAAAACTTTGATTGATAATGCCATTAAAATATTAAGATACCCTGCATCTCGTTTCTACTAGGCTTTATTTAATTAACTCATTAAGTTTTGCTTTTGTAAAACCTACAATGTTCTTAGCACATCTAAAATTCTCCTGCATGCTGGTTGAACATAAAAAGGTTGAATAACACATGGAGATTAAAAAACGTAAGTAAACAAAATCAAATCTGGTAATTTGCAAAACTTTAACCACAGAGCAGTACATGTATGTGTAACAGAACAAGATCTTGTTCATGGTTGTTTGTTTAACCATGGATAAAGATAATTATGCTCTTCAAACACATTAAAGGTTCCATGACTTGGCAAACAAAGTTATACACACTTGTGTTTATAATACATGCAGTCTTCACAGTCACTCCAGGCTATGTTTTGGATGGGGGGGGGGGGTCTGCTTGATCAGCAGAAGAGATATTTCTCCCATCTTCTGGTATTACAGTAAAGCTATCATTTGCTGCATATTTTGCACAAATTTGTACTTCTTACATGATTGTAGTTGCCCAATGCTATCTGAAATACCATGTAAAGGACTAAACCTCCAAAGTAAAATTTAGAGTTTTTATAATAAAACTGGGATCCCCAAAGCTCCACAGTTAAGCGGCTAAGTCGGTTTTTACTTTTTACCTCATTATTTTCGGCTTAGTTAAAACTGAGACTAGTAAACTTGAGACTGTTGGTTTACTAGTCTCAGGTTAAAATGATCAGAAGACCCCCTTGACAGATAAAGTGTTACTAGTACATGTAGTAGTAATATTATGTAATCATAGTAATTTTTGACAAAAAAGAAGAACAAAATTAAAATGTTACCAAAATCGTACATTATGTCTTTTATCATCAATCTCCAAAATAGGAAAGATAAGTGGTATATGGTAAAACCAAATTTATCGAACGTAATCAAAACAATAAAATTATTATTTGGCCAAAACAACAACAACAAACAAACATTTTATTGTCCCTGTCCTTTTGAGGGATTCTGATTTTCGCCAGCTAAGAGCTGGCTATCTAATTTGTTTGATAAAGAGATTACGGGCGGGGTACTAGCATTGGTTTAAATTACTTAGCGGAAATTTTTATGGTGAAAATATATGTAAGACATGTTATTCGATTTGTAAGAAAAGGAAAGTATGTTTTCCGTTTCAACGAATGAAAAGCAGTGAGAATTTCAAAAGTTATGGTTTGAAGGAAATATGACATTAAAAGTTATATGCCAGGCCTATAATAGTTTCCACAGCATGTCAACGAAAGAACATGATAGTATCCTTGTTATCAGGCATTCTTAGATTTACATTTTCAGACCTCCTGGAGATCAGCACAGCATGAGATGTGTGTATTGATAACATGATTAAAACCTTTATGGACGTAAAAGTCAAAGTAAAAATATCCTATATCCTGTACCGTATCGTTTTATGGATAAAAATGACTCAAAATGTAATTTATTAAATAATTGATATCTTAAACATCAGTTTTGTCTTTTCAACGGGAAAAATTCGATGTAATTTCAGGGCCTATTTTTGATATGGGTATAATTTATATACATGTAGGCCTATTGAACAATATCAGTCTTTATACATTTTATAATGTGATATGCATAAATTGCGAATTAATATATAAATTAATATAAAATTAATGTGCATGTATAAGGCAAGTAGGATGACAGTTTTTAGCCAATTAACTAAATACTGCAGTGTATTTCTTTATATTAATAATGAGCAAGGCAGAAAAGACAAAAAGACAGAACAATTTGGAGTACGTCAGTCCATGTCAAATCAACCAATTTTCTGAAAAGTTCCCAGGTGACCCTCTCAGATTTTGATGAAATTCCATCAGAATATTCTCTTGTGGCCACAATGAACCCATATAAAAATTTGGCTTCATAGGCCATGTCGTTTTTGAGAAATGGCCCTTTGAAGTTTGGCCCGGACCCCCCCCCCTTTTTGGCACTCGCCAGTGTCATTGGTGATTTTTACCAACTTTGGTGGCTCATAACTTCTTGTTCTGAACAGATATAAAGCTGCAATCTTGGATTCTAGCTAACCTTATGTCATAGTTTCAGAATCTGGCTCTAAATTTCAGATATCTGCTTTCCTTTTTAAGTTATGAGCACCCAAAGTTGGTCATTTATTCAACCGCAAGTGAGATGTTGTCATTTTGGGGGTCCCCTGGTGCCAAAAATATGTGGTCATATGCCTCAAATGTCATAGATACATTGTCTATAGGTACATATCTAAGCCCACAAGCAAGTTTGAGCAAATCAAACCATTAATGGAGGAATGGGCGGTATCCGAAGTTGGGTTCGGGTGACAATTTGCTGGAGACCCCCCCTCTTTCTGACCAGTGGTTGACCATGTTGACAGTTGAAACATGAATTGAAATTTACAGCCCTGCAACATACTCATGAGACCTACCTAGAAACAAAAATTCAGCTTTGGTACTCAACTCCATCATAGTTAGATGGCAGCTTGAAAATAGGGTGGAAAACCTACTATTTCTTGTCTAAGGGTGTTGAATTCAGCAACCATGACAACAAAATCATTTATTCAACCGCAAGTGAGATGTTGTCATTTTGGGGGTCCCCTGGTGCCAAAAATATGTGGTCATATGCCTCAAATGTCATAGATACATTGTCTATAGGTACATATCTAAGCCCACAAGCAAGTTTGAGCAAATCAAACCATTAATGGAGGAATGGGCGGTATCCGAAGTTGGGTTCGGGTGAAAATTTGCTGGAGACCCCCCCTCTTTCTGACCAGTGGTTGACCATGTTGACAGTTGAAACATGAATTGAAATTTACAGCCCTGCAACATACTCATGAGACCTACCTAGAAACAAAAATTCAGCTTTGGTACTCAACTCCATCATAGTTAGATGGCAGCTTGAAAATAGGGTGGAAAACCTACTATTTCTTGTCTAAGGGTGTTGAATTCAGCAACCATGACAACAAAATCAGCAAAATTTGACCAAGTTTTTTTCACAAGTGTCATATGAAATTTGTTCTGGGTGTGTTTTAGAGGCTAATAAACACATCTAGAGTGGTCCGGAATCTACGACCCAAAAATATGCATATATACTTAGTAAAATTTTGCATATTTTGTTGCCATGGTTGCCGAATTCAACACCCTTAGACAAGAAATAACAGGTTTTTCTCCCTATTTTCAAGAGCCATATAACTATGATGGAGTTGAGTACCAAAGCTGAATTTTTGTTTCTAGGTAGGTCTCATAAGTATGTTTCAGGGCTGTAAATTTCAATTCATGTTTCAACTGTCAACATGGTCAACCATTGGTCAGAAAGAGGGGGGTCTCCAGCAAATTTTCACCCGAACCCAACGGATACCGCCTATTCCTCCATTAATGGTTTGATTTGCTCAAACTTGCTTGTGGGCTTAGATAGGTACCTATAGACAATGTATCTATGACATTTGAGTCATATGACCACATATTTTTGGCACCAGGGACCCCCAAATGACAAAATAACACTTATGGTTGAATAAATGACCAACTTTGAGTGCTCATAACTTTAAACGGAAAGCAGATATCTGAAATTAAGAGCCAGATTCTAAAAATATGACATAAGGTTAGCTAGAATGCAACATTGCAGCTTTATATCTGTTCAGAACAAGAAGTTATAAGCTACCGAAGTTGGTAAAAATCACCAATGACACTCGTGAGTGCCAAAAAGGGGGTTCTGGGCCAAACTTCAAAGGGCCATTTCTCAAAAACGACATGGCCTGTGAGGCCAATTTTTTGTATGGGTTCATTATGGCCACAAAAGATTATTCTGATGGAATTTCATCAAAATCTGAGAGGGTCACCTGGGGACCCCTGGTTGATTTGATATGGAGATACTTAATTAATTGAAGAATTGACAGGAAGTTATAGGAGTTAATGTTTGTTCAATTACACGGTTGACGATGAAAATGCAATGCGAACACTACCTGGTTTGGTGGACTGTCATGAAACATGATGGATCATAAAAAAGATTGATCCTAAAAATGCCTTCCACCCAAACTAATTACAAGACCTCTTCTGCATTGAAGCTGGCTTTCCCTTTAAAAAGGAATTTTATCTTCTTCTTTTATTTCTTGCATAAAAGTGGAAAATTAAAGTTAACATACGGTATTGGCAACATAATTTGCTTCCTCCTCTTAATGATCAATTTTGCATTGTAGAAAAAATAAAAATAAAAAAGTTCTCCTCTTTTTTAATTTTTTTTTCTGTCAGTGTAGTTTTTAGCTGTGGGCCTACTATGGAGTGCAGTCTGAAGTGTAGAGGTGTATCTTACTGACTTGCTTTTAATACTGACTTTCTAACCTTTTATAATTTTATAATATATAGTTACCCCTTTGGCTCTAAAATCATAATTGCAAGACTCTGAATTTGTAGAGCTATATAGTTAGTATAGACCCTACCGAATTCTGGCCACTCGTCCTTTATATTTAAATAAAAGTCTCCCCTCCATAAAGTACCACGGGGCAATTAGCAAAATAATACCATAACACAGGTGATAAGTGTGAATGGTTGTGGAATCGAACTAGAGAAATAGCCCTCTGTCACTTAGAACTTAAAACCAACATGTCTGCCATTTCAATTGTTATCCATTCCAGATGAGTTTCCAGATGAGTAAGAAAAATGTAATGCTAATTTATTGCACATGCTGAGGAAGCCTGATTACCTTTTAAAATAGCTGAGTGGGAGGGTTTTCAATGAAATATTTTTTCACGGCAGTGAAATGATGCCACTTGCCCCCACATCTCATATTACTATTTAGCCCTTAAACCCGGCAAAGTGTCTACTCAGTGTAGGAATTTTTTAGCCTTTTTTTATAAATATGTTTGCAATTGGCTTATAGCCGTCTCATGCTGCCAATACACATACCCGATTGGTTAATCAAACTAGCAGGTCATGATCAGGCCTAATCACAAAGTAAACATATCATCTGTATAGAAAACTATGCAGCAGGCGACTTCAGAAAAAGTTCAATATAACTACATTGCATAAAACTAAGCCCATTATCTATAGATAATTGGTTAAATGTTTATTGACTCTTGTAATAACCCATGTGTAGGCCTATAAACCTGTATAATATTGGTGTTCATAATAGCAGGACTATGAGACAAATATCCCTGACCCTGACAAAAGCTAGCAAGAGCAAATGGCTGTGTAATTTGTTTACTTTAGTGATAAGGCATCTTGCATACATGTACAATTTTCTTCGTAGTTTATAGCCAAATTTGTTTCCTGTAGGTGGCTTAATAAAAATTCCTTTAAAAAAGGAATGGGCGACCAATGTGAGCTTGGTCGTGACGCGTGATGTGTTGAATTTCATGGTGTTTAGATTTGGTATTATTATCTCATGAAACCCGGTGACACCTCATTATAGAAATCAGACTTGTTGATTAGAGTCACGCGGTAGCCGTGACCAGCAAGTTTTAAAAAAAAAGACTGATAAAGAAGACTAATAACAGATGCTCCCGCGAGACTATATTTACACCTAACATTAAAACACTTGACTTCTATTGTTCGATGTTATTTTTTAGCTGGGTACAAAATGCATCTAAAACCATGCTAAATGTTATTTACAGTCCCAGGTGTAATATCTTGACAACTCATTAATTCAAAAAGGGCCACCAATCCTACAGTCAATCATTGTTCGTAATAAACAAATATTTTTGCTTCCATTTCACGCGGTATTTCATAGCGAAAATTAGTGGCAAATCATACTGATCCAGAATTTTTAGACACTGCTACAGGTCTACCTGGTTATCACCTTCACACTACTTTTTCAGATTCACTTCCAATTATACCCTAGCAATTTCTGACATACCGTACATACAAATTCCGAACCCCATTCGCCAAAAAATCAAGTTTTTCACAATTCTTTTGTTCTTTTCGGACGACAAATCAATTCATATAATAAATATTGTACATCGACACGCTATTTCACAGCCGAGACCATGGACTAATGGTTAAAGTATTGGACTCCTATTCCGGGGACTCGAGTTCGAAATCAGATGACCAACTTAATTTTTCAATATTTTATTAAATAATAATTTTCAATATTTTATTTAGAGGTTAATAACTGCGCATCGGTTATTTGGAGGGCATTGTGGGGCTCATCCCGAGGGGCGCAGCCATATAATAGCAGCCGACGTTCTTTTTGATCTTTTAACTTTACAAAATAACACAAAATTTTCCTCAAAAGTTTGTAAAAATAAACAATTCTTACATCTTCCCTTTCAAACAAAACGACCAATAACAAAAGTGCGTATCAGAATCTGTGCAAATATGGTAGCGCGCAATCCAAATACGGCAGCCAGCGCAGCATAGCTCGTTGGACGCTGTACGGGCGCATACGCAGAAGTCAATTGTGTGCGACATTGGAACAATTACGCATTTTGCGGTCAATTGTGAGATATTAATGACCTCGATTTGCGTTCGCGTTTTCACAAATAATAAAATATGATTGGATCGCACGCATCGCGTTTATTAATGAGGTTATGAATAAACATTCATAACCTCATTAATAACTTTTGTTATTGGTCGTTTTGTTTTAGCCTGATCGATTTTGGGAAAGGGAAGATGTAAAAATTGTTTATTTTACAAACTTTGAGGAAAATTTTGTGTTATTTTGTAAAGTTAAAAGATCAAAGTGACGGGTATGAATGAGGTTAATAACTTTGCATCGGTTATATATCGGGCATTGTGAAAAATCTAAACATTTTGCTTTGGACCTCGGAATATCCCTCAGGGCTGCGCCCCTCGGGATATTCCTCGGTTCCAAAGGCAAAATGTTTAGATTTTTCACAATGCCCTCCAAATAACCGATGCGCAGTTATTAACCTCTAAATAATTTTATTGTCATTAATCAAGGATAACACAATTTTAATCATCCAGTGCTATTATGATATTTTTTTTTTTAAATCAAAGCAAGATGTTTGATTCTCAGGGATATTATTTATTATATTAAGGTGGCTGTGTACTCTCAGACATGCATGTAGTAAAAGTGCAATAACTTTGTAATTATTCGCGCAAAACATATAAAAGTATACATATTTATGAAGGCAAGACATCAATAAATCTTAATATAAATACAGATTTGGGGTAAAAACAACAATTTTGAAGAAAATCACAAAAAAGTGAGTTTTTGGCAATATTTGTTAGGTACATCATAACAAAAAACACTCTTTCCAAAATATTTTATTTTGTTTTAGCTCAATCTTGAGGCTCCATTCCAAAAACGTTTTTTTTATTTTTTTGATATTGGCCTTATTTTTTGAGATATTGACCATATAGGCATCAAAATGAACTTATTAAAATTCAAAAACGCCTATTTGCACAAAATGATGCCCAAAATCGGAAATAGACCAAAATATAAAAAAATGAGAAAACAGTTTCTTGAGTCGATCATGCCTTTTACGATGATCATATTTGCTTACCTATAGATGTTGTATTTATTGAATTATCGTGTACCTAAATCGTCATTTTACCGAGAAAATGAACATTGAAATAATGGCCGTTGAAGTTTAAAGTGGTCACATTTTGCACTTTCATCGAATCTCACAGGAGAATGCGACAGTTTTCGCTTTTTGTAACTTATATTACGTGAACATCTTGTTAATCTACAGCCCCTTGAGAAGTTTGAGCGAAATCCATTCATAACTTGACATTTAAATCGGGGGAAAGAACTTGAAAAAACCAACATTTTATCAGCTAAAACGGAGCCATATGACGTCTAGGTTTTTGTGAAATCAGTGCTTCCGTGGTGTTTCCATAAGATGCGCAGCGCATGCAGATAAGCGTCGGCGTGATCGTCAGCGTATTTGTGCGTTAACAAATTGCGCGCGACACATAACGCGATGAGTTGTTGCCGCGCGTGTACCTTGCTGGTACCATAAAGATTTTCTTTCCTTTTCAATTTCAAACACGAGTGGAATAGTGAAATAAAATCCTTAAAATATTGCAGTTGGAGTTTACAAATCTGGATTTTCATTCCTAAAATTTATAAAAAACATAACAAGGTACAAACGTATCATAAAAACTCAATTTTGAGAAAGAAACAATGGCTAGAGTACACAGCCGCGTTAAGGGCCTATTTAAAAAGAACCTATGTATAGTGCAGCAGCTAGCAGAACAAATAATAAAAGAAATCTTTTTTATTTATTTATTTATTTAAATCTGAATAACACAAGAAACTAGATCAGGTTACCAATATTTTTCTCATTTTTAGTTCTGTCCTACCACGGGGTGATTCGCATGATTAATAGGACAATATGTGATATGTATGAATGGTTGTTGAATCAATCTAGAGACCTGTCCCTCTGTCATCTTCAGCTGTCGTAGAACTGTATTCCAACATGACTGTCATTTCAATTGTTATACTGTTCCGGCTGGTTTATTGCATACACTCTATAGGTGTGAAAAATTATTGTTCCACTAGTATGGAAGGTCAGCAGGGACAAAAACGTATCCAAAAGAGACAACCAAATATGGAAGACCATTAAAGTCATACGCACAGACAAATTAGCAAAGCGGCAAAAATACCCAAATGCCTATTGAAAGGAGGACTGACCCCACCACAGACACACGGAACCCCGATAGAGAGCAGGGCCTGAAAAATGAGAGAAATTAAAACCACAAACTGCGAAAGACCACCAACAACCGCCGCTCAATAGAGACATCCAGCTAGATTGCCCGCTTGAGGGCCAAAAAACCACACACAGCTGTAAGTATAGTTATCCAACGAGCTTAAACTATAAATTAACCCCGATAGAGGGTAGGGCATGAAGAATGAGGAAATCAAAACCACAAACAGCGAAAGACCGCCAACAACCACCGCTTAATAGGGAAATCCAACTAGATCTATGAATCTAAATAACTATCAACCGCGAAATTTGGGTATCCAACTAGATTGCCCCGCAGGGCTACAAAGAACCACACACCGCGAAGTATAGTTATCCAACAAGCTTAAACTATAAATTAACATCCGATAGAGGCTAGGGCATGAAGAATGAGGCAAATTAAAACTGCAAACCGCGAAAGACCGCCAACAACCGCCGCTTAATAGGGAAATCCAACTATATTGCCCCGCAGGGCTACAAAGAACTATCAACCGCGAAATTTGGATATCCAACTAGATTGCCCCGAAAAGAAACAAAAACCACAATCATTAAAACATAATTATCTTGCTAGTTCACTGGCATCGTCAACATTGGGTATGTGTTGTTCATATTTACATTTTCGTAGTTGCCTTGAATAATTGAAGTATATTAAAATGTATATGTATCCCTTTTAACATTACAGTCACGCGGTAGCTGTGTCCAGCAAGTTTAAAAATAAACGGCTGATAAAGTTTTATTAAATTATTTACTGTCATAAATCAAGGATAACATAACTTCAAACATCTGTTTTTCGTTTTATTCGTTTTATGGAGTACTTCAGTAACCCGATGACTTTCCAAGCTTAGAGCTGCTTGGCTACATTCATAAAAGAAGAAAATCCACCAAAAAAGCGTTGACAACGTAAAAGAAAGCAGCAAGTTAAAAAGCCCCCACCTCGGCTCACTTTTTGAAACTTGGTCCCATTTTGAATATCAACAGCAAATCGGTGTTTTTAACGTTTAAACAATAGCATCATTGCCATTAACATGCCTACTTGTTATTCGTTTAATTCAATCATTGTCATGAACTTAATAATTATTATAAAACAAAACATATATAGGATATATTTGCCAAGAACAACATAATAACTTTTCTGATCGTTCAAGAATTCTAACAACTTAATATCGCATCGGCACATTAAAGATACATAACACAACTGGAAATGTTTTAAGTTGATAATTATGACAAAGTTTAAATCAGTATCTTTTACAAATGGGACCAAGTTTCAAAAAGTGAGCCGAGGTGGGGGCTTTTTTAACTTGCTGCTTTCTTTACGTTGTCAACGTTTTTTTGGTGGATAGGTTATAAGAGGGGATAGCCTTTTCCAGGCACGAATTGGGCCATATATAAAGAAAGTTTTGCTACTTTGCGACACAATAAAAACCCTGAATGCAAAATGAGATCCTTTGTTTTTCAGAGTCAAGACACATGTATCATTATTAAGCCTCATATCACTTATTTATTGTCGAATAAGTGCAGAGTAGGTTAAATATGAATATTAAATGTTAGACCAAAGTAGCTCAAAGTACATGTACTATACACCTGATCCGTGAACTTGTTTTTTTTAAAGACAAATTCTTGTTTGTGTAAAAACTGAAGCATCATATGTGTAAAAGAATATTTGAATATTAACTGTAGCCTACATCATATATAACGATTTGTGATACCCAATCATGCTTCAATTTATGTGGTTTAGGAAGCAGAGAATTTTATTTCAATTTTATATACGCCAAAATATTTTCTGAATAATAAAAATTAACACTGAATTGATGGCGGAAATTTTATGTAAAATTTACGTAGGTCCCCACTAAAGATTAATGTTTCGTCTTTATGGGAATTTTATCTTTTAATATCTGAAAGGACTTTGGGGACCTACGTGGACTTTTACTATAAATTGCAAAAATCCAGACAGTCTTACAAGAAAAATGGTAGGCTGACTAGGCTCCCTACCTTGCAGAGCATGTGCGTGCACAAAATCAATTGTGTATGTATCATAGGCCCCTCGTATTGTCTGTATGCGCCTGAGAATTCAACAATATTAATAATGGTAGCTCTACACATTAATGTTTTTAAGCAGATAAAATTCCAAAATAACCAGTACGTTTTCTGTCTTTGCTTGTCACATGGTATGTTGAAGTAATTGAAGTTGTGATTATATGTTCAAATTTTCAAGATGGCCCCAACAAGTCAGTTGGCTGAGCGGTAAAGGCGCTGGTAATATGTCGATACTGTATACATGATAGCGGTGCAGCGTGGGTTCGAGCCCCACCTCTGCCGAACTAAATTTCCTTTTTTATATATTATGTTAGGGAAATGTGGCTGGGAGAATTTATGTATGACGAAGAGTGGTGTGGGTCTATAGGTTCATCCCCTGCAATGGTGATCCCCAGCTTGACTTGGGTCTTCACTCTTCATTCTAGCTTGTGCAAAGATTTTGTTTTTAGAGGCCTATACATTTTTTTAAACAGCATCACACTCACTCCCACAGCCCACACTCCCACACAGCACACACAACGCATGCGCATCATAGAAATAATATAGACATATGATATCCCTATTAAATATTTTGAGCTCAAAATGTAGAAATATACACTTTGAGCTCATCTTATAATAATAGCTATACAACAGGGCAAGGAAAGAAATAGACAGGTGTCAATTATAAAAACCTTGAATATATTTACATAAACAAAGTCAAGTAAAACGCAAGTGTGGACAACTCAGCTTGGTCGTGTTTACTCAAGAAAACTCAAGAAACTTGCAAATTTTAGAAAAGAAGTTGCATTATGTTCAAATACTAGCATTTGTGAGTCAAGTTATTTATTTTTGATAACAATAAAAGGACCATTTCCTCTATCTTCCCAATCTGGGTGTTAAATTGATATACCTAGATTTGGAAGACGATTACTTTATTCATGTCGTATTTTATTCATACATAACATGTCGTATGTATACGGACGTTGAAACTTTAAAAAGTAACAGTCCCCAACGAATTTAGATATGAGCTCTTACTTCGCTTTGATCGTCCACTCCTCAATCAGGGAATTCCCTTTTAACAAAGGAGCACCTGCATAGTACATGGTACTGCAGCAATTAGCAAGCACCCTCGGCGCGACAAGATCGCACTCGTTCTACTTGCTGTCGCTTCATGTATTTATCATGTAGCCTATTATAAATCTATTTCATTCAAATACAGGTATATATTTAATATAAAAACAACATTTGAGGCTTTAGGTATTTTAGTCTCAGCTCAAACCAAAGTAAGAAAGTTTGAATTCTTTATGTACCGTAAACGTTTGCCTAATGGCGCACATGGGCTCCTTTGCCTTGGGGTAAATTTCATATACAAAGAGAGAGCTACCTCCTCTAAAAATCACAACAAGAATTCAGGGTATGTGCCCTTATTTGCTGGTGGGATTTTTGTGGGAGGGCACTTTAAGTTCGTGTCTAAAATACCAGTTATATCAAGTGGGCCCATAGCGCCATTACTAGGCGAACGTTCTACGGTATTACCATTGACAATACAACAATATTCGAGTTGTAAAGTAGGGAAAAAGATCTAGGCCTCAAGAAAGAAAGAACAGGATTAAATAAAGAATAATTAAGGACATAAAGAAAGAATTTTGCCCTAATGAATTTTTAGAAAGAGCTGAAGCAAGAAACTGAGTTTCACAATACAATCTTTTTATAGTTCGAAATGTGTGCTGCCGACAGAGTAGGCGTCCCTTTGTGTGGTTCAGTTCATGGACCTAAAGACCCAGTTTAACAAAAATGTTAAAATTATGTTACGCCCAGCCCTCGAATTAAGGATCTGAAGGGGCACGGCAACTTTTTTAGGGCAAGTTGATAATTGCCTTGGATTTTCACTCAAAAGGCAAGGCAGCACGGTAGTTTGTAATATTTCAAGAGGGCATCATGGCAACTGTTTAAAATTTGAGAAGGGCACCAAGGCAATTTCTCAAAAGTGAAGAAAACACACACAAACAGTCTGATAGATGATTTTATAATGAAGGGTCAGGGCTGGGGCACCGACGGCATTTTCATTAGAGGGCACGGCAAGTGACTGCTTTGGGTAAAGGACATATTGTGAGGGCATTACGGCAGTGGGGATGGGCACCCACGGCAAAATGCCATGGGTGCCGTGGGTTAATTCGAGGGCTGGTTACGCCAATCAAACATTTTTTAGGCCTAATATAGAAACTAGTAGGCCTACATACCACACATTGTTATTGAAAACCCGTAAGGAGAACAGCAACCCTTCACAAAAGAGAAGCTTAATTTTAGTGGTTACCTAGGATTCCAACACCAGTGGCGTGCGCAAAGGGGACAGGGGGATGTGCCCCCCCCCTCCCCACTTTTGTCAAAAAGTTCGGGAAATAATGCACCCAATCGGGGAAACTGGGGAATTAGTTATTAAATTTTAAAACAGTCAGAGAATCGAGACCCCTGTCCCCGACTTTGAAAACCTGCGTACGTTACTGCTAAACACATGCCTGGGCCTATATTATACATGTAAAACATCATAGATGACTTTGAATAAATGCAGATAAAGCCAATATAATGAAACCTTTAGAACAATAAACACCTATACAAGCCTAAATAACTCTAAAAACCCTAACATGGAATTCCAGACTTTTTGGTAGTCAATTGAAAAATTCCAACTTATTTGTGTAATTTTAGATACCCTCTATAGAGGCGTATGGAATTCAGATTTTTTTGGTAAGTCAATTGAAAATTCCAACTTTTTTTAATTATTTTTAAAACCCTCTATACCCCTCCATGGAATTCCAGACTTTTTTGCTAGTCAATTGAAAAATTCCAACTTTTTATTTGGATATTTTTAGAAACCCTTTATAGAGGGCGATGGAATTCCAGATTTTTTTGGGTAAGTCAATTGAAAATTCCAACTTTTTTTTGACAATTTAAAAAACCCTCTATACCCCTCCATGGATTTCCAGATTTTACATGCACTAAACAGGGCCGAAATCCAGGTTTCTTCCTCAAGTATGCTTTGGAATTCCAGACATTTTAGGAAAAAAAATTTTTGCCCTCTATAGGGGGGGGTGCATGTTTTATCTGGAATAGCCCAATAGGCATTTGTGAATTTTAAAAAGTTCAATTCGATGCCTTATATGGTCAATATCTAAAAAAATAAGGCCAATGTCGAAAAAATAAAAAAAAACGTTTTTGGAATGGAGCCTCAAGATTGAGCTAAAAACAAAATAAAATATTTTG